>NC_057847.1:29007500-29631250 GCF_910594005.1 Cervus elaphus
AATTTTAATTTTTATTATTTTAACTTTAATACCTCCATATTTTATGTTGCTTTTCAAAACACTGGAACAGGTATTTTGCTATTGGAGCAAAACTGAGTATTAGTGATATATGATCAATCACAAGCAGCCAACTAAATTGAGAAACAAATTCAAGTACTGCTGTTGCAACAACTGGACAGCAATGTGCAAAAATTTAACTTAAATATAGAGCTTACAAAATATATTCTATATATGTGAGGTAATTCGCTTGATGATGTGGGGAAGACAAAGAGAAATAAGACGAGGTCCTTGCCTTCAGTCTAGTAGAGGACACTGTGCCTTAAAAGGTTAGTGACTTGCCTAAGGCCATAGCTATTACTGCTGAACTCAAATTAGTTCTTTTTTAACTCTAAATCTTTTATTTTTCTCAATACAGTTCTTGGTTCTCAGAGGCCACAATACATTCCAGATGTGATATAGTTAAACATTTTGAATAGTCCCATGAAAACTGTAGAAGGAAATGAAAAAGACTACATATCTTAACTGTGGAAGAAGATAATAGGGACAAGGATGGGTTCAATTATATTAAAGTGAAATATTCTATATGATGAACAGTAATAAAACCTTAAGATGAAAGAAAGTGCAACAGAAAGATTAAAAACAAATTAAAATATAGGGACACGATATTATACTTAAGGTGGAAAGGCTGAGGAAAGAGAAAGATGGTGGTGGTGGTTTAGTCGCTAAGTCATGTCTGACTCCTGCGACCCGATAGACTGTAGCCCGCCAGGCTCCTCTGTCCATGGGATTCTCCAGGCAAGAGTACTGGAGTGGGTTGCCATTTCTTTCTCCAGGGGATCTTCCCGACCCAGGAATTGAACCTGGGTCTCCTGCATTGCAGGCAGATTCTTACCAACTGAGCTAACAGATATATTTCTATATTTTGAAATGAGATACTGAAAAATATTCAGCCACCTTGACAAAGAGCTTCAGTTAAAAGAATTACTACTGCCTTTCTATTAGGATAAATTGAAAGGTCAAAAGACAATGTGGGAGTGGCCCTGGATACACAGATGAGTCTATAGGCTCCCCCTTCTCCTGAAGTGACTTGACAATAGATAACAAAAACTAAGTAACTTGTTTCAAGGACCATGTTCCAACAAAGTAAACTGAAAGAGAACAAAAAGACCACTTGTATAAAAATGGATGTAACACTTTCTTCAACAGAAAAAAGCTAGAATCATAATAAATATTTAATAATTGAGGAGAAATTACTGCTGAGATATAAATATGATGTCATGTCATTAGAGCACCAATGAGGATAAAAATGGGTATGATATTGATACATGAAAATTCAAAATTAAGAAAAAGAAGCAAAACACAAAATAGCATATGGTACAGTGATTTAAACCTATGTGTGTATGCACTTTGAGAAGTTTGTCAAGATTTTTTTCCTTGAAAATTAAAAAAAAAAATAATGAGGCATGTAGAACAAAAAATGTTTCTTTCAGTATATAAAGAAATTACAGGTGAGAAAAACTAAGTCTGTAAGTGGCAGAGTGGATGCATGAATCCCTGTCTTTTAGCCCTTTAGCCAATCAGTTTGCCCATAAGAGATACAAAGCAACAGGATTATCTGGCAATTTCCTAGTTCATTTGACTAGCTTATGTAGATAAACTGTGCAATTTGACTTTGAAGACATACATTAGAATATAAGTTATTTACTTTGGAGACAATGAAGTTCATATTCTGTAAGTAGCCAACTTCTGCTTCATGTAAATAGTTGTAAGCCAAGCCAAACTTCAGTTTGTAATACTTTGGGGTGTGTGTGTGTGTATGTGTGTGTGTGTGTGTGCTCAGTCATATCCTATGCTTTGTGGCCCATGGACTTTAGCCAGCCTGGCTACTCTGTATAGAATTTTCCAGGTGAAAATACCGGAGTGGGTTGCCATGCCCTCCTCCAGGGGACCTCCCTGACCCAGAGATTGAACCCACATCTCTTGCATCTCCTGCATTGGCAGGTGGGTTCTGTACCACTAGCACCACCTGGGAAGCCCATACTCTGGGCGCCACCTGCCTACTGTGCTTTTTAAAAGTATATTATATCATGAATACTAGTTTGCATTTAACATAGGTCTCTTTCCTTTTCAAGAATCTCTGTACATTTTTTCCCCCTGCACCTTTTTTACTTCATTTTTGAGATCTTGAACACACCCTCTCTTCTGAGTTGTCACAGAACTCTATAATAAACTGGATATAAATCTGTCAGAAAATGCAAGAAATATGGAGGGAGTTTCAATAGCACTAGGAAATGCTAAGTCACGTCTGATTCCTGCAGACACTTATTAGGGAATACTCCTTATTATACGTGAACCGTGAACTTCCAGATGTTCAAGCTAGTTTTAGAAAAGGCAGAGGAACCAGAGATCAAATTGCCAATATCCGCTGGATCATTGAAAAAGCAAAAGAGTTCCAGAAAAACATCTACTTCTGCTTTATTGACTATGCCAAAGCCTTTGACTGTGTGAATCACCACAAACTGTGGAAAATTATGAAAGAGATGGGAATACCAGACCACCTGACCTGCCTCTTGAGAAATTTGTATGCAGGTCAAGAAGCAACAGTTAGAACTGGACATGGAACAACAGACTGGTTCCAAATAGGGAAAGGAGTACGTCAAGGCTGTATATTGTCACCCTGCTTATTTAACTTGTATGCAGAGTACATCATGAGAAACACTGGGCTGGAGGAAGCACAAGCTGGAATCAAGATTGCCAGGAGAAATATCAATAACCTCAGATATGCAGATGACACCACCCTTATGGCAGAAAGTGAAGAAGAACTAAAGTGTCTCTTGATGAAAGTAAAAGAGGAGAGTGAAAAAGTTGGCTTAAAGCTCAACATTCAGAAAACTAAGATCATGGCATCTGGTCCCATCTTTTCATGGCAAATAGATGGGGAAACAGTGGCAGACTTTATTTTTTGGGTCTCCAAAATCATGGGAGACGTTGACTGCAGCCATGAAATTAAAAGATGCTTGCTCCTTGGAAGAAAAGTTATGACCAACCTAGACAGCATATTAAAAAGCAGAGACATTACTTTGCCGACAAAGGTCCATCTAGTCAAAGCTATAGTTTTTCCAGTAGCCATGTATGGATGCAGAGAAGGCAATGGCAACCCACTCCAGTACTCTTGCCTGGAAAATCCCATGGACAGAGGAGCCTGGTAGGCTGCAGTCCATGGGGTTGCAAATAGTCAGACACGACTGAGTGACTTCACTGTCACTTTTCACTTTCATGCATTAGAGAAGGAAATGGCAACCCACTCCAGTGTCCTTGCCTGGAGAATCCCAGGGACAGCGGAGCCTGGTGGGTTGCCGTCTATGGGGTCACACAGAGTTGGACATGACTGAATCGACTTAGCAGCAGCAGCATGTATGGATGTGAAAGTTGGACTATAAAGAAAGATGAGTGCAGAAGAACTGATACTTTTGAACTGTGGTATTGGAGAAGACTCTTGGGAGTCCCTTGGACTGCAAGGAGATCCAACCAGTGCATCCTAAAGGAAATCAGTCCTGACTATTCATTGGAAGGACTGATGTTGAAGCTGAAACTCCAATACTTTGGCCACCTGATGCGAAGAACTGACTCATTTGAAAAGACCCTGATGCTGGGAAAGATTGAAGGCGGGAGGAGAAGGGGATGACAGAGGGTGAGATGGTTGAATGGCGTCACCGACTCCATGGACATGAGTTTGAGTAAACTCCGGAAGTTGGTGATGGCGAGGGAGGCCTGGTATGTCGCAGTCCGTGGGGTCGCAAAGAGTTGGACACGACTGAGTGGCTGAACTGAACTGAATTCCTTATTCCTTAATTCCAAGTCATTACATGGCATGACTGCACAATTGTTCAAGCCTGTGGTGAGAAACAAATGGCTGAATTCAGTTGATGGCTTTGTTCTATAACTTTAAATGACTGACTTGGGAATTTAATATTTCAACTTTCTTTATTGAACATGCAGGTATATTCTAACTAGAGTGGCTAGATCAAGTACAGGGTACCTGCTTACATTTGAATTTCAGATAAGCAACTGATACCTTTTGAGTGTAAGTATATCCTGTGCAATATTTAGGACATACTTATACTAAAAAGTGATTGGTTATTTATCTGAAATTCAAATCTAGCCAGGTGTCCCATTTTCCCCCCTAAATCTGGCAACCCTAATTCAAACACAATTTTAAGTCACAAATGAGGCTTTTTGTTTTTCTCCTAGCATCCCAGAGATAAAGAAGGACTTCCTCTGTTCTCTTTGACTTGCTGAGTTAGAGCTATTTTGGCCACAAATGCTCTTCCCAAACATTGACCCTAAGAATGTCTCCCTTTTCATCACCTAATCTGGATGTGCCAGTTCTGGTAAATTTCCTAGCATGGTTACATCAAGGGAAGGACAACCACAGGGATGGCAGGATGGGTCATGCAGCCTGAATATTCTCTGGCTTGGTGGGACAGTATGGATTCCAAGTCTTGAGGAGTGGGCAGGCAGGGAGCAGGGTTCCAGGGAAAGCCAGTCTTTTGCACCCTCCTTGAGGGCCTCAGCAAACATGGATACTTTCTGAGCAGTAGGACTTTTGATCTGATTGCCATTTTGTGGATGAGGCATTTCCAGGGTTTCTTGCCAAGTAAAACATCCTCTTGAAGCAAACAGAGTTTGGATTTACAGATGGCAAATCCTATATGAGGTTATGAGATACATTCTATTTAGGCTCATTTTCTTCACACTACAGCAGATGTTCAGCTTTTAAAAGTACCAGTGTCCATATATAATAGAGAGCCCAGCTTGGTGTTCTGTGATGACCTAGAGGGGTGGGATGGGAGGAGAGGAGGGAGGCTCAAGAGGGAGGGGATATATGTATAATGATGGCTGATTTGAGTTGTTGTACATCAGAAACCAACACAACATTGTAAAGCAATTTTCTTCCAATTAAAAAATAAATTAAAAAATTACCAATGTCCAGATCAGGACCTACTACACATTCATGGACTATAGCCCACCAGGCTCCTCTGTCCATGGATTTTCCAGGCAAGAATACTGGAGTGGGCTACCATGCCTTCCTCCAGGGGATGTTCACAATCAAGGCATCAAACCTGGGTCTCCTGCATTGCAGGCAGATTGTTCACTGTCTGAGCCACCAGCCAAGCCCCATATCTGTATATAGATACATATAGATACAGATAGATAGATAGACAGACAGACAGACAGATGGTACTGGTGATAGTTTAGTCACTAAGTTGTGTTTGACTCTTGGGACCCCATGGACTGTAGCCCCACCAGCCTCCTCTGGGGAAATCTTCCTGACCCAGGGATAGAACCTGTGTCTACTGCATTGCAGATGGATTCTTTGCTGCTGAGTCACCAGGGAAGACCAGATGGATAGATATATAGATTTAATTTCCTTCGATGGTTCTAATGTGCAGCCATGGTTGAGAGCCATGGTACTAGACCAGTAAGAACTACATTGGCATAAAGTGTTCAATGATTTGCACTACTTTAAAAATGCAGTCTGTGGGACTTCTCTAGTGGTGATTCAGTGGTTAAGACTCCTCACCCCCATTGCAGGAGGCATGAGTTTGATCCCTGCTTGGGGAACTAGGATTTCTCATGCTGCTCAGGCACAGCCAAAAAAAAAAAAAAAAAAAAGAATGCAGTCTATAGAAAATTGTATAATTATCAAGTCTGTAGAATTAGGGTTGGCAGACTTAGGAAAAGAAAAAAAATTTGTCTAGATTTGAATTTCAGATTAACAACCAGTGTTAATTAACAACCAGTGATATGCTGTGGGACATGCGCTATGTCAGAGAAGCTCAGACAGAGTCTTGATAAGGAGTTGCTGTTGTGGTTCAGTTGCTCAGTCATGTCTGACTCTTTGCAACCCCATAGACTGCAGCACACCAGGCTTCCCTGTCCTTCACCATCTCCTGGAGCTTGCTCAAAATCATCACTGAGTTGGTGACGCTATCCAACCATCTCATCCCCTGTTGCCCCCTTCTCCTCCCGCCTTCAATCTTTCCCAGCATCAAGGTCTTTTCCAGTGAGTCGGCTCTTCACATCAGGTGGCCAAAGTATTAGAGCTTCAGCTTCAGCATCAGTCCTTCCAATGAATAGACAGGACTAATTTCCTTTAGGATGTACAGGTTGGATCTCTTTGCAGCCCAAGGGACTCTCAAGAGTCTTCTCCATGTGGGAGAAGGCGAGGGTGGGATGACTTGAGAAAACAGCACTGAAACATGTATATTATCATATGTGAAATAGATCACGAGTCCAAGTTCAATGCATGAGACAGGGTGCTCAGGGCCGGTGCACTGGGATGAGCCTGAGGGATGGGATGGGGAGGGAGGTGGGAGGGGGGTTTCAGGATGGGGAACACATGTACCCCTATGGTTGATTCATGTCAATGTATGGCAAAAACCACTACAGTATTGCAAAGTAATTAGACTCCAATTAAAATAAATAAATTTAAAAAAGGAGAGTATTCTCCAACACCACAGGTCAAAAGCTTCAGTTCTTTGGCACTCAGCCTTCTTTATGGTCCAACTCTCACATCCATACATACTGGATACAGTAAGTATATATGTACAGTAAGTATCCAGTATGTATGTACTGGCTACATATGTACTGGATACTTCATTAAGGTCCAACTCTCACATCCATACATACTGGATAGGGAGTCAAAGGGGAGAAATTATGCCTTGGAAGTTCAAATGTTCCATTTTAAGTCATGATATGGAGGATGATAATCTCTGTGGTTCAGCACCTTGCTTTTATGTCTAGGGGTTCTGAATGTCAGGGAGCTTGGGCCCCTCTGCTGACCTCTGCTCAGAACCTGGGCTTGGACTCGGGTCTTTTGATTCGAACCCCACGGCCTAGGTATTTTGATGCTTGTTCTTTAACTGAGACATTCTGACAAGTTTTCAGCTTACTATATCTAACTTCAGGAGAGACTAAGGAATTCAGTAGGTTTTTGTAAAACACACACACACACAACCAGAAAGAGATATTTTCTCCTGGGGTGCATGTAATTCAGATCTTCCTTTCTAAGATGAAAGGAAAGCTACAAATTTTCCCAGTTGCCATGTTATGTCATGAACAATCTTCTTCAAAATTGCAAAATTGCTACAAAGAAAACATCCCTGAGTTACATTAGTGCCTGTGGAAGATGGTGGAGTTTTAAATTGTCTGTGTGGAATTTTCTCCTTATTAGTAAGGGAAGTGGTAATAACTTCTCCTGAAACTATTTCATAGCTCAGGGCTTGACATACACTCACCAAATAATGAATGAATGGTGACTATTCATCATTTTTGTCAAGTCCTGTTCCATTTCTGTGGTCCACTCTTTGTTTCTATCAATTGGGATATTATTGCCAAGGACCTTCCTATCCTGGGAGACCTCTGGGGAACCTTTGTCTTCCAACGAGGGAGATGAAAATGGCCTTTAACAAACAAGGTTTGTTATATAATTTTTTCTTAAAATCATTTCAATATTTTTTCTAAGAATACATATTCACTTTTTTTAAACAAAAAATTAGTCATTCATATACTTTGTCACTGCTTTTCCTCACACTTAACAGTAAAGTTATAAATATTTTCCCATTTTTTAGCCTAATTTAAAAATAGTATCATACTTTGAGTTACATTTTTAAAGTAATAAATGGACATGATGTTCAAATAAGTTAAGCAATGAAAAGAGAAAAAAAAAAAACAACAAAAAACCCTGATCCCATTCCCATAATAGCAGCAAATATTGGAACAGATTTCTTATCTGTCTTCCAGATTTGTCTAAATGGCATCAATTCTAAAATTGCATGCTATTTCATTTTACGAATGGACCATAATTAACTTATGTAATTTCTTGTTTTGGGCACAGAAGTTGCTTGCAGTATTTTTCAATAATAAACAATGCTGTGGGAAACATATGTTTCCCATACTCATACTCAACTCATACAACAACATACTCAAAGCTCATACTCATGAGCTTTGACAATTCACATTATTTTCTTAGGATAAATCCCTAGAAGTGGAATTATTGGCCACAGATTATACATATTTTAAAAACTTACAATTTTTATTTCCAACTGCCTTCTAGGAAGTACGTAGCAAAATATACTTCTATCACCTGTACCAGAGATGACTTGTTTTCGAAGGCTTTCAGCATCATGGACCAGCATCTTTAAGAAAAATCCTGACAATTCAATAGGTGAAAAAAATGGCATATCATTTGTTTTGATGTGCATTTCATTAATTACTTGAGAGGGTGAATGCCTGCCCTTCCCTGCTGTCCGTGCCATGTAGTAGGAAAGTAGTTTTCAAACTTCTGTCATTCAACTGCCACATAAACTTTTTTTTTTTGCGCTATATTCAAGACACCTGTACTGTTCTTTAATATTTTAAAAATCAACTTAATTACTTTTTTCACTTAAATACACTTCTTTTAAAATGAAGCTTTACTCACTATTTTAAGTGGAAAACATGTGCTATTTGTCATAAACAGAAGCAAATAATAAAGTAAATACAGTGAGAATAAAACAATATTATTACACCTGAGCTAGATTCTATTTCCCGCAGAATGTTCTGGGCTTCTTAAAGTTTTGTTAAAAAGACAGGTGAGAGGAATTTAAGACATACTAATACCACTAAGACTTTCTCCTTAATCTGAAGAATTTAAAGTGAGAATTGTAAAAGGAATAACTTTCTTTCACATACTTCAGTGTTATTTAAGGTCATACCCACACACCATCTAAAATCAACGTGCAAACTATCAGAGATCTACATCCCACACTTTGAGAAACATGAATGTTGCAGAAGAAGAAAGGCAGGGGAGTCAGAAAAACCCGAGTATGAATCCCACCTCTAGCACTTGTTACAAGTCTGAACTTACTGATGATGATCACCTGCAAGTAAGGCTGCAGTGAGGATGACATATAACATATGGAAAGAGAAAGCAGGGCAGCAGAGGCAGAGCAAGCACACCTAAGTGGCTCTCATAACTCTTGGTGTGTGAAAGTGGTTCTCTGCCTTGTTTGTATGTTAGTATCACCTAAAGACCTTTTGAAAAACACTGATGCCTCAGCCTCACCCCTGGAAATCCTAGTTCAGTTGGTTAGGATTAGGTCTCTGGAATTGTTATTATTTTAAAAATGCCCCTCCCCCCTTCAGATGATTTTAATTTGTAGCCAGGGTTGGAAAAGACCAGAGATTTAACTCTTTCCTAAGAGCTTAGATTGATTTTGTGGATTTGTTAGTTGCCATCTTGAAAGTTGGCCCAGGATCAGAGAGGTTTTGCAGGATAGAAGGAATTCTGGGAAGGGGAAGCATCTCCAATAGGGCCCTCAACGTCAAGCATTTTCTTAGCCCTGGAAGCTGCATCAAATGGCTTGAGTCCAAAGCAGAGATTGATTTTCCTGGACATTGGGAAAATCATTTCTCTTATTCCAAAAGAAAAGTTTTGCTGATCATGGAAACATTATATCTGGTTTCCAGAAGTACAATGTTGCTCAGTACTCTTCTGGAAGTTTCTATGTGAATGTGTGACAAAGCTGAAAAGCCAGTCGAACCTAGTAAGACTTCCTTTAAGGCAAAACAAATGCAAGGCAAAATCTCTGAGGTGTTAGGAGGCTTGAAACTGGTCAAAAATGTTTAAAAGGTACAAGCTTAGAATCAGTTATACAGATTCTAGTGGGTTGTGTTGCTTTTCCTTCTTTTTCTTTTACTTTGCATAGTGGTCAGAATGTTTACATCATGTCCCATCTCTCTGCTTTTAGGAGTTTTAAAACTGCTTATTTTGAGGCCTCACAGCACTCCTTTCCAGCCAGGTGTCTTCATGTGGGGATGACCCACTTCTGTTCTATAACTTTGGTCCTGTAGGGGGATAGGAATTAAGGCGAAAATGGCTGCCCAAAGTGTGCCCAGTGGGAAAACAGCATTAATTCAGCTTTTTCAAAAATGTCAACATGAAAAAAAAAAAAATCCACAACCTGGATCTGCTGCTTAGCAGACCCACAATGCCAGGCAGCAGGCTGGGAGATGTCATTTCTGGAGCTCCTAATGAGATGCAAATCACCTAGTGAACTACTTGGGTGCTGGGAAACAATGTCCTGGGTAAAAGCAGATAAAAATGGAACGAAGAATGTCTTTGAAGATTGGAACGACATTTTAAATGCTTGAGGATATGGGACACCAGATAGTGCTGGTTTTACTAAACTGATTGTGACTGGGTCTTTGATTCCTCGTGGCAGGGGATTCTGGGGCGTTCATCCCCAGCTCTGCCTGGCTCTCTAAATTGGGCACCTGGTTCCGGTTTCTGTTTTGAGTGTGCAAAGGGCCAGTCAGCTGTACTGACACCAGCACTGGACTTGGGGTCAGAAGGCCTGGGCATAGTTCAAGTTCTGGGTGAATTGCCTACCTCCTTGGGCCGCCACATTTTATCTGTAAAATGGAGTTGGACTAATACAGTGATTTTTTTTTTTTTCAACAGAGGATGGTGATGTGGGACGTTACATCTGTTCTTGCCTGGAGATTCTGAGTTGTTCTCCATGGAGTCACACTCCTTCCCAGTGTGTGAGCATCTGTATACAGTGAAAGATGTGCCTGATGGAGGTTTGTTGCATGAAACCAGTGTGAAAGCAGGTAAAGGCTGAGAACTACTAGCTGAGAGGCTCTTTAAGGTCCTTGCCAACTTTCAGTTCAGTTCAGTCGCTCACTCATGTCCAGCTCTTTGCGACCCCATGAACCGCAGCACACCAGGCCTCCCTGTCCATCACCAACTCCTGGAGTCTAAGATGCTGTAACTACAGACTTCCTGCTATTTGGCCTCTTAATACCT
Organism: Cervus elaphus; assembly: GCF_910594005.1. Lineage (NCBI taxonomy): Eukaryota > Metazoa > Chordata > Mammalia > Artiodactyla > Cervidae > Cervus > Cervus elaphus. The sequence goes on from NC_057847.1 coordinate 29,018,356, forward strand.
CATCTGCAAAATGGACATAAATGCTGTTGACCCTACTGGCTTGCTGGAATTTAAAGATGATCCATCAAAATACATTTGGAGAAAAATTCTCCATAACTACACCAGAACTTCATGCTAACACAATTCAGCCATTTAAAATACAATGCTGCACAAGGTGGCCTCAGCTGAACCCCTTTCTGGGTCATTTGGTTACTGATGGACTAAAAGACCACATTTTAAGCTCACTTAGTCTTTCCCCAGGTGTGAGCAAAACCTGCAATTTACAGATTAATGTCATACAGCTGTACAAACACCCACCCAGGTTCATAAATTCTACACTATTTTTTACAAGTAGAGCAGTCATTAGTATGAATGAGTTGGTTTGAGGGAGATAATACACACAAATAACTGACAGGTATGTGTGTACCTGTGGGAAACAGTAGAGAATGTGAATAACAGAGGAAATGAAATCTCAGGTATGATTTTTGTTTGCATTAAACTAATGAGATGCAAAAGTGAAATCAATGTAGTATTAGTGGTGAAAAAATAGATTGCTTTGGTTCTTTCAGTTTTAATCTCCCAAAACCCAATAAAATAGGAAGTACCTAGGGGAGACAAAGTTAAATAGAAAATAATTACATTTGGGTTATTTTCCTATTTTGTGCTTCACGTTGGAAAAAAAATTCTTTGGTACACTGTAAATTAAATCTGGTTCAACTATCCAGTAAACATTTAAAGATGTATAAAAATAGCGAGACTCAAAGCTCTCAGTTCTCTGCTCAGATTAAGAGTTCAGACTTTAGTTCTGTAGGGTCATATGGAATTACTTAATTTCTTTTGCTTGTTTTCTTACAGTTTGATATGAGGTTAACAAAAACCTCATATGGTTCATAGTGGTATGAACTCATAAACAAAATACTGATCTCTCATGCCCTCTACTTCCCTTTATTTTTATAGAAGGTTATTTTGTCATAAGCAGGTCATACGAGACCTGAATTTTAGTTTCTCCACTGGACTCAAGATCTCTCAACAAATGAATGTCATCCACTTTCTTCCCCTTTAAATCCCCCTTCTCTGAGTCACCTGACTCAGCTATAAGCACATTCCAACATGTTGCAGAAAAAAACAAGCCAAGTTTAACCAAAGTAAATACTTACAGCTATTATCAGCATACCTGAAATGGGTATCTCCTGGGTTATACAGTGATTTAGGCCTTGAGAAGGAAATTTTCACCTTCACTCAGGCTTCTTTTGGAGTGATTTTGTATACTGACACATATGAGTCATTCTGATTACTAAATTTGACCAAAAGACACGCTCTGGTATAATTTTAAGTTTCCAAAAAAAAAAAAAAAGTTTCCAAACTAACATATTTCAGGGGATTCATATCAGGAGTCTTCAACCCTTGAACCTACAGGAAACACTCTTTCAGTGTTTCCTGGCTTATTCAAATGAAATTTTAGCAATCAGAAGCCTGGTAGCATTTATGTGACAATGTAGGGAGAATCATGTTAACAGGAGCTGTCCACTGGAGCGATCTTGGACAAGCATGATGGTGAGAGGAAACGCGCCACTAGTTCTGGAAGGGCAGGAGCTCCTGGATGACTTGGCACCTTCCCACTTCCAGCTCTCACGGCCTCTAACCCTGCATGAGCCGCGGACCCAGCAGGGAGGGGTTAAACGGGTTGAGGAGCCAGTCCAGCTGGGGGTCATTAGCAATCAAGGACCAGCGTTAAAAGGCAGCAGGAGACTAAGGGTCTCTGACAGGCTTGGCTTCGTGCACCATCTGGAAGAAAAGAGGCTGTCTAAGCTGGATTTAAAAAAAAAAGACTTTGTGGAGATCCCCTTCTTGAAGATACAAACATGAACAGTGATGTTATTTTCCAAGTGGGTCCTTCCTTTTTGAGAGCAGGGCCAAACAGCCACATTTCCAGGTCAATCCCTGGCCATAATGGACCAGTCGCTGGCACCTGGGGCTGGGCCAGCCCGGGAACCTGTCTAATGGCTTTATAGTGGCTAGTGATCAGAACATCCATGCTGGATAATGAGGTGTTGGCATTGTGAAGCCTGAGTGAGGGGCAGACTTTGTAGCAAGTAACATATTTAACTGTATGTCTGTGCATTATAAACCAATCTGTGACAAAAAAAGAGAAAATCTGACAGCTTTACTTAGGATATTCCAAGTTGATCATTCAAGTTATAATTTTGGACACAATGAAAATTTAAAAACAAGCTAAGCTCACTTCTTAAGGTCATTCTAAGGCAATCTGTACAAAGAGGTAGCAAATACGGGCAGTCATAGATGTCACAATTACATCTTCCTGGTCACTGACAGTCACATTATTCACTAAGTTGCTTTTCTCTCTTTTTTCACTTTTGGGTCCCTCTTCCCCCTTCACCTTATCTATAAATAAGAAAGAATCAAATGTTTATAATACAGAATTGTACTTATTTTGGTCACAGATTGTTGTAGGTTTACAGAATGAAGAAGCCTTATAATGTGATCCCTAAGATATATTACAAGACTAATTTAGAACAAGCTGTTAATCTCTTTGTAAGAATCATTAATATTATAGTTGAATTTCAAGAGGAATTTGCATTCCAAGTTCATTACTGTGTGATTCTAACACTGGTCTTCAGTATACCTTTAAACTCTGATAACAAAGAAGCCAGTGCAATCAAGCAGACTCAGGGTTGTATTTGTTTTTACAGGGTTGGACGTACTCTTCTGGAATTGCTAAGAATGAATGGTAGGTAAAATCATCCTCAAGAAGCAAGTTTATAGATGCCTGGGAAAGGGAAAAGTAGCACGGAAGATCTAGGACACAGTAGTCTCTCAGATTTAGGGTCACCAGAGTGAAGTGGAGGGTCAGATGAAACTGGCTGCTGATCCAGGTGATATACATAATTTGGAGAAGAAATCAAGGTGGTTGGCAGGCCAATAGAAACACAAGATTCTGAGAGTTGGGATTTGGATAATTTTTAGTCATCCTATTCTAAACTTAGGACAAATTTATATCCATTATTGGCTATCCTGTCAGAAGTATAAAGGTCCAGTCACACAGGACAGAGCTTATTTAAAAGGATATATACAAATCCCCAAAGACAGAACATTGTAGACTCAAGGCATGGAGGAATTCTATGCTTAAAGTTCTGTAGCTGGGCTCATGCTGATTTTGATAGTTCCCATGGGAAGTTTTCTTAGGTGGATAAGTGTGATTACGTGAACATGACTTCTAAACAATGGAAACTGAGCACTGATTAGGGTTATGGGTTCCTGGGAATGGATATGAGAAATTTCTTTCAAATAAATCGTTTGGTAAAAACATCCAACCTTGATACAAACTTACTGCCAATCTCATAACTAAAACTCCACAAAAGATCTGTCTACAGATTACTCTTGTCTCTTTATTGTGCCATTTTTTATTTTATTGAAGGCAAAAGCAGAAGACTTTTGCGCTCTTCTGCCTTGTTCTCTCCCATCCCTAGGAAGAGAGTCCTCAGAGAGGAAATACTGAACTACTGATTCCATTTCCGATCTGCAGAGTTCCCTTAGGCTCCCCTGTGACTGATGCTTCCATTTTGTGCAAATGGTGAAGTTTTGCTGCAATAGATATTATTCCAAGAGCTAGTTGTTGGATATTCCATTTTGCCAAGTGACTCTGGCCCTTGCTCTTTAAAAAGATAAAACAAACAAACAAAGAAACAAACAAACAAACAAAAAAAACATAATCGTTTAACACATATGACTTGCTGATAGAATCTTTATTTAGACAAGTTTTCCCAATCTTGGGTTAAATGTCCTGCTTCTGTGTGATGTTACATAGGTTACTTTGAGGCACAGCAACCAAATTTCTGCTCCATAAAGATTAGGTGATATATCATCTAACTGCCAACAGAGCTAAGCTTCTAATTCTATTCATTCCAGAACATAGTTGGTTTGCAGTGCTGATGAATTTACTGTGCAATTAACTGTGGTTGATCTGTAAGTCCTCAGGAAGGTTAGTAAAATCACAAACAGTAAAATAGACTCAGTGAATTTTTCTGACCTCCAAGATCTACAACTACTTGCTCCAGAGACTTTAGTCCCTTTTCTGTGATAACACAGCTTTGAAGAGTATATTGCCAGCTTTGTCTCTATGTACTGAGAATTACCTGTACAAGGCTCACAATATATAAATTGCTCAATAATTGGAACAAGCATCTCACATCAAAATATGCAGTTCAGATTCTATCTACTACCTAAATGCAAAATCCTTGAGAGGGCTGAGCTAAGAAATTATTCAAACATAGAAATATTTCTAAAAAGTTCTCAACTATACCCTGTTTCTTTTTCCTGGGTATGATTTAGTAATAATTAAGTATCAGGATATTTAGTGTAAATATTAATAAGTTCTATGAAATAGAATAATACTTACACATATATAGGGAAAGCATTTTAATTTATTTGTGAGAACTACCATAGCTGGGAAAGAAATATCCAAAGGTACTTCACTTCTGCTCTTCAAGACCCACCAGCAGTTTTGTTTAAAACTTATAGAACAGCACTGACCACCTGATAGAGGGTAGTCAGTTTCATCAACAGAACCTAGACATGTAATCAGAGATCTCTGCCTCAGCCTCCCCTTTTGAAAATTTGCTACATTCAGCCACAGAGCATAATGAATATGTTGGAAACAAAAATTTCTAGGTGGATACTGGTTGTTTGCCCTACTATCTCCTCCCCTCTGCTCTAGTCAAAGAGCTTTATCTTTCCTGTGGGGAACATATTCCAGGAATGTGGATGTGGCTGCTTGCCCATCCTCTGCCTCTTCCCCAGACCAGGCTGAACACATGGTCCAGGTCTGGTTCCAGGCCTGGGAGCCTGGAAGAGTGTCTCCTACAGAGACTAGTTCATGGGTGGACACACAAGCCACAGGGCTGGAGCTCCTCTAAGAGATCTGAGACGGGGCACTGGAGGAGAAAGAGCCTTTTGCTCTTTGAGATCTAAAGTTCTACCTAGTGGATATTGGCTCAGGGCTGGCAGTGGCCATTTTACTAACATTGAAAGTGACATCCTGAAAGGCTGAGCAGCGCTGAGAGAGGGAGACATAGACAGAGGCCTAATGACATTATTTAAACCCTAATAAAGTGCATTGTGGCTTAAGCTAGTTTGAGATGGGTTTCTGGTTCTTGGATCTAAATGAGACCTTGCATAGTTCTTATAAACGAGTAACTAAATAGTTATTGTTCTTCCTGCTAATTACCAGCATTGACCCTCCAAACCTGCACCCAATATGGAGCCCACTGGGTTCTTTTTTCAGAAATGCCTAAGTTTCTCAGATGGGTGTAGTCCATCACAGATTAGGTCATTAGGTCCTTCTGAGCCACTAAAAAGTTAATACATGGAGGTTCCTAAAGAAATATCATGCTTGTATGGTATGGGTGTGTGTGTATAGCATTTCATAATTTTAATATTAGCTAGGGGTGGAACAAGCTAAGTGTGCCAGTGTAATTTGTGAGGCATCCATTTCTTATTAATGAAGTAAACAGAGGCATTTATGAGGAAACATGAGCAAGGAACTCAGCAGGCACGTGGGCAATTTCCCACCTACATCAGACAAAACATGAAAGAGTAACTCTTAATTACAACCAAATATTAGCTGGCCCCAGGGAACTCATCATCCCATCTCAAGGTCTATATTTATGAAAATTTAAGCAATGTCTTAAAACATGTTAATTTGTTCTTTGTTTATTTCTTTCCCTGACAGATTAATTTATTCCAAGGGACTTTGGTTCTCAAGCGCTAATCTATCGATCGGGCCCACGTACGACATAACTAACAGCCTGGGGAGGAGATTTTGGTGGAAAACAAAAGTCTTTCTTGTAGTTTTCCTTAGGTAATTAACTTTGTATTTGTGGGCCCTGGAATGCTTCCAGTTTTCTTGGGATTTGCATCTCTGACTTTCAGATCAATGGTTAATTTCACAAGAGAGGCTGGGAGCACGGGGAGGGGAGGATGACGGAGAAAGGACTTCAGGCTCGAATGAGATGCTCAGAGTACATGGAGGCTATAAGATAAGTCATGGTTTTCTTCCCTCTACTGGATGATATCTTTCCAAGAGCTTCTATGTAAAGGGCATTTAGACATTAATAAGAACTTGCAGTACTGGCTCTGGAGAAGGGAAGGTGAGGAGCCTGTGAGGAATGTTATTTGTCACTTATGGAAACATTTGTGAGTTTTGGATCTTTCCATCTTATATAATCCCACTGGGAAGTCCGAGCAATGCTTACAAAGTGCCATTGTTTTAACTTCTGTTAATTGCTTATCAGTTATTTTGAGGCCCATGAACTGTACGGAGAAGTCTGTGGAACTTACACACTATAAATATTTATATCTTGTATAAAGAGAAAGTACATAGCAAGTAAGACATGGGATTAACCCTACACTCTGTTCCCTCACCAATATCATGCTTATATTACAAGACTAACTTAGCAGAATAGAAAGCCTCCAAAAATGAACCTGTCCCCAGATTTCAGCCAACTTCTTAAACATCCCTGGATTTTGTCTATAGGTTGTTTTAAAGGTATACAAGTTTTAAAAAGTATATAAAAATCAGTGATCCCTAATCATATTATTTCCCCTTCAGTAATTTTTCAAATCAGCAAGCAGAGAGGTTTCTGTCACTCTCTGGAATTCCTGATTTCTACAAGTTTTGTGCCTTTACCTAGAACTTATCACATACAACAAGCCTACATTATTACTTATAAAATGCTATATACAAGTCAGAAATCTAAGGTACATATTCTGACTGTGTAATATTGCTTTTACAAATGAGTTAAATGGGATAAACCTAGTCCTATGTACTACTAGGACACAGACCTGAAATTTAGGTACCTCCTACCAGGTGAAAGCAGCTTCCTGGTGGCTCAGTGGTAAAGAACCTGCCTGCCAATGCAGAAGACGGGAGATGCAGGTTTCGATCCCTGAGTTGGGAAGATCCCCTGGGGAAGGAAGTGGCAACTTGCTCCAGTATTCTTGCCTGGAGAATCCCACGGACGGAGGAACCTGGCGGGTTGCAGTCCATGGAGTCGCAGGGTCAGACACAACTGAGCACACATGCATGCACATGAAGTGAAAGCAGTCGCTGCTCAGGATTACTGTAATAGAGTGTTACTTTTACACCAAATATTTCTACTGCTACCCCTAAAGTGCTTCTCCCAGCAGAAAGATTCACATCCCTGCCCTGTCGAACTCAGGAGTGGTTATGTGACTTTTTTAGGCCCATGAAACACAAAAGGATGCATGTATTTCTAGGTAGAAGCTAGAATGTGGTTCATTCAATTTCTGCCACAATCTCTACCAGCAATGATCTGGACGAAAACCCGCTATAATAGCCAGGGCCCCGGAGTGAAGCTGACACAAACCAAAGCCACAGCCAAGCCACAGTGGCACAGCATGAGTGAGAAATGAGCCTTTGTGGTTGTAAACCACTAAGATGTGTAGGGTGTTTGTTTCTGCAGCATAGTCTAATCTATCCTGACACAATATCTTAAACTAGAGATAGACACTTCATTTAACTATTTGTTAGCTGGCATCTTATGAAATTGCCATTGGTAGTGACAAATGATCTAATAGAGCAATCTTATGTGATTCAGCTTATTATAATTGAGAAAAATTGTAATATAAATTTGTATTCATGAATGCTTTCCTTCTAAGCTATAATTGCTTATTAAGAGCACAATTAGTACTCTTATTTTCCTTTTATGAGGAATATCATAGCAAAGTCAGAAAATGGTGGGAATGCATTCCTAAATCCACAGCAATATCACTGATCAACTGAGTGTCTTCTATGTGTCAGGTCCTAGGGATGCATTGGTGAGCAAGACAGACATGATCCCTGTCTTCACAGAGAGTCCATTCATTCTAATGGTGGAGTTCAACTCTAAACAAGTAGATTATTGCAAATGAAGCAAATTATCCAAGGCTTTGATGTCCGTGGAGGGAATTTTAATTTTAAGCCAATGGGAAGCTACTGAAGGAGAATGGGAAGAAAAAAGACATGCAATAGTTTACTTCTTTAATGAAAATCATTTTCTCTGGCTGGAGTACCACATGTGTGGAGGCACAAGTGTGGAAGTAAGAAGACCAGTGAGGAGGTCAGAGGTGATGGCTATTTGGACGAGGCTGTGGTGGTGAAGAAGAAGAGGTTGAGAGAAAATCAAGAAATGTTGACGTCAAAACAAAAACAGAACTTGTCAAAGGACTGGATGTAGAAGGTGAGGGAAAGGGCACAATCAAGAGAGGCTTCCAGATTGCTGGCTTGGGTCTTTGAATGGATGGTATGCCATGTACTGAAATAGGGAACACCCAGGGAAGACAGGCTTCTGAGGCTGTGAGGAACTCAGGGGTTTGGTTTTGGACACGTGAAGCATGGGATGACTACGAAACATCTGAGTGGAGATGCTGAATGGGAAGCATGTGTGGAATGCAGAGAAACAATCTGGGCTGGACGTAGGAACTGAAGAGTAATCAGCACCTCAGTGGGATTTCAGGTTTAGGGCATAAATGTAGATAAAGAAGAAAGAAGATTCTTGGATGCCTGAGGAACCCCAGTATTTAGAGGTTTTAGTAGGAAAGCAAAGAGTAACCATGAGATTGGGGGAAAGCCAGGAGAGTAACCTTCGCAGACACTAAGAAAGGGGCTGGTTTATGAAGGCCGAGAGAAGGGAAATAGAAAAAGGACAGAGAAGCTCCCCTGGACCTAGCAAACCGGAGGTGTTCCAATGACTCGGAAGTGTGTTTCAGGGGAGTGATGAACCCAAGAAGTTCTGTAAGGGAGGAAATACAGGCAATAGGTACAGTCAAAGATGTTTTAATATTTGGAATTGACGTATACACACTAGTATATATAAAATAGATAAACAACAGGACCTACTGTATATGTAGAGCACAGGGAATTCTACTCAGTACTCTGTATGACCTATATGGGAAAATAAAAAAGAGTGGATCTATGTATGTGTATAACCGATTTAGTTTGCTATATAGCAAAAACTAACACAACACTGTAAATCAACTATACTCCAATAAAAATGTAAAAAAAAAGTACATTTGCAAAATCTGAAGTAGCAAAAATAATTGGCTAAGAAGTGGAACAGAGAAGAAGGGTGAGGGAGGAGAGTTCAGAATTAACAGTGTTTATTTTAAAAAGACTGTGGAAAACCCTGGAAATGATTGAGCTTACCTAGAAGCTACCAGATTGTTTTCTACCATTAGCAGAAATGTAGGCTTGAGAGCTAGCTAGCCAGTTATAACCCTGCACATCTGTAATACATGGCCACTTTCTGAAATACCATGTTCCTCAAGCATAGTCTCCTCCTCCACTTTCTTTTCCTATATTTATGGAAAATGCTGACCTAGCTGGATTCTGTATCTCTTGGTACAGTTCACTTTCCTTTTAGCTTGAGGGTTATTAGATGAGAGTAGAATTTCATTATACATTTTAGTCAAAACAATGTTTAATTAATATTTTTAATTGAAAAATTTACACAGTTTAGGTATAGGACCAGACAAATAGCACAAAAGATGACAGAATGAATAATTCCTCTCCAGACCCTTAGTCCTTGCTCCAGAGAAATCACTGGCATTACAGTATTGTGTGAAATAGCCTCTGTAGATACAATTAGAAAGCTGTCACTTCAGCTGTTAGAGCAAAACCCAAACCCCCAAACTCCTCAAATGTAGCATATTTCTACACTCTGTCTTGCTTTTCTCATATTTCAACATAATATGGAGACTGTTCCATAAGAATACATATGGATACAACTCACTCTTTGTGGCTTCCTAATATTACATTTTTTATGGTTGCACCATCATTTGATAAGTTTCTATTGATGAAGATGTAGGTTATTAGCATTTTAAAACCAGAAAAAAAAAGTCAAGTGATTACACAAAACTTTGCCTAAGATTAATTAAACAGCTGTTATCCCCAATCCCAAGAAGATTAGACTGGGAATAACTGATATTTTCATATTTTGTGATAAGAAAGATAGTTGGTGTTCTTGTGACTTTTTCATTTATGATGTTTGGGGATATCAGCAACTTTAGCCTTTAGAAATAATAAGCATAAGTCATAGGAGTACTAAGGAAAGAATGAATATGGAAGTTTTAAATCATTTAGAATGATTTAGCTATCAAATGACTTACATAACAAGTACATGGTGTTTTTTTTTCTTGAATAATAAACGTGCTACTAGATTTTTTCAACATGGCAAAGTTTTCTAAAGATACTTTCTTTCACACTTTATGTTACATGAACAATTAGTATTTTCAACTTCAAACAATAATGCTGCTTTTGGTTGGGGCGGGGGGAGGAACAGTCAGAGAGTTCAGGATTGACACGTATACACTTCTATATTTATAATAGATAACCAACAAGGACCTACTGTTATAGCACAGGGAACTTTGCTCAATATTCTATAATAATCTAAATGGAAAAGAATTTGAAAAAGAATATATGCATGTATATGTATAACTGAATCACTTTGCTGTATACCTAAAACTAACACAATATTGTTAATTGACTATGGTCCAATGCAAAATAAAAATTAAAAAAAATAAAAAAATTTAGAATCCGTCTACCAGTGTAGGAGATGAGGGGTCAATCCCTGGGTCAGGGGGATCCTCTGGAGAAGGAAATGGCAACCCACTAGAGTATTCTTGCTCCCCCAGTAACCCCATGGACAGAAGAGCCTGGCAGGCTATTGTCCATGGGAAACAAAAGAGTGGGAAACAGACATAGCACCTAAACAACAAAATTAATGTATTATGGAAGTATAGGGCTCAAATGCCCTCTCCTAGTATCATCACTGATTAAGAAGGTGTGTTTCAGGGGTTAGGGAGCTGGACATTTGTTTGAAAACACATAAAATAAGGTTTGGTTGTGAAGGTTTGGAAGTCAGTCTTAACGATTTTGTGTTTTATCCTGTGATCCTTGGAGAGGCACTGAGGTTTCTGATCAGGAACACGACACGGTACAGCTGTCTCTCAGAATCTGTGGGGGGACTGGTTCCAGGGTACCCACGAACACCAAAATCCATGCATGCCCAAGTCCCTCATATAAAATGGCCCCTTGTATCTGTGGTTTCAACCAGTCCTCATACAGAGGGAGGGCTGACTGTAATTGGTAGTAGTGTTATAGAATGAATTAGAGGAGAGGGAAAAGGGAAAATGGAAAAGGGCACAGCAGGAGTCCAACTGAGGTGATGAAAACCTTGGCTGGAGTGACAACAGAAGAGACAAAATGTGAAAAGGACCTAAGAGCGAATCTTAACCTTTTTGTCTCTGTCCCAGCACCCCTGAGAAGTGAGACAAATCCCATTAATTAACACTGACTCACTCTGCATTCAAAATTTTGTTATAAATGCAGCAGAAAATGCAATTAAAAGGCTAAACCATTAAGGCATGTCACAACAAATCATTAAAATATATAAACAAGGAAGTGAGTGTCTTCAGAGTTTTCTATTGCTTACATTGAATGGGCTGCTTTTGCTCTTTTTTTTGGTGCCTTCCATGAGCCATTGCTGTTATAAGGCAGGAAGGCAAGACCTCCAGGAAGGGAAGATAGCAATGATGGTTGATTCATGAACCTAATAATTTGTGCTAGGTAAATTCCAGATGGTTTAAGAATAAACACTTTAAGGATATTTATATTAAATCTAAATGTTAACGAAGTCTTTAAAATGATAAAAGATATGGGTGAATATATAATTGGGGTGGGAAAGAACTCTATAAGTATTATACCAAAGGCAGATACTCTAAGGAAAATATTGAGTTGACTACATTAAAATGAGAAAAAATAATCATAGAAAACTTTTAACATGTAGCATGTTTAACAGTGAAAGAGCAAACAAAAAGAGAAAAAATATAAAACACAAACAATAAAGTGAAAATATTCACAACTTTTATATTTAACAATAGATCACTATGCATAATGTATAAACATCTATCATAAATCTTTGAGAGGAAGGTATTTCCTACTCAGAGCTCTCTTCAGGGAATACAGCCCACTGGATAAACCTGAAATGCCTCTCCTTTGATGGAAAGGCAGTCATCGTTATCCAGAGTATGGCCAAAGGATGCTCCCAGTGTTAACAGAATTATATACCTTAGCTTGATATAGTCCATTCTGCTGATTGGTGAGGAGACAGGATGACTAAGAACATGATGGAGAAGGGGGAGGTCTTATAAAATGAAGAAAGGATGCGTGGAAACATCCTTTCTGTGTCATGTTCCTGATCAGAAAAAAATAGCAGAGAAATAGTAAATCTATTTTTCAAGCAACGCAACACACGAAGAACGTGAAAGCATCTAAAACACAGGACCCAGCCTGCAGTAAGATACTTTATTAAGAGTGTACTGAATTTAAGCAAAGGTTTGACAAACTAGAGGCAGAGAGGAAGCAGGCCCTCCCTTTAATAATAATTACAATAATAGCTAATTATATGATTATGACTTACTAGGTACCAGAGGCTTAGCTTAGCTCTGACATAGGTAATTTCATTTAATTCTCATAGCGACTCCTGAAAATTGGTCTTATCCCCCATTCTACAGATTTGGAAACTGAGACTCAGAAAACTGAAATGCCTTGCTTGGGCTCACAAAACTAGAAAATGGCCAGGGGATTAAAATTTGTTCTTACTACTACACTCTGGTCATTTCCTCACTGGCCATCTCTTATTAGCAGGGAGACCACATGTGGTCTGAATGGATCCAGGTTCTCAGCCTGCAGCCACAAGCATGGCTCTTGGTAGAAGGACTGTAGTTCTGAATTTCCACATAGGATGGCTGAACTCTCCAAGTGCCATGAAGTATCAGGCAAGGCTGGGAGGCTGAGAGACTTAAAAAGGAAAAACCACCACAAAAGAAATGGTCTTTCTAGGCCTTCTACTTTCCAGTGACCAAACTGCAGTCTGTTTATTCAGATGGAGGCAGACCCCGGTGCCAAGCACTGTACGTTGCGGGGGAAGTTGTCTGTGTGGTCCTTTGATGTCACGTGCATCCCAGGAAGATCCAGCTAAAACAGGGAGAGCTGCTTCGTGTTTATGCCTCTAAATAGAACCATTTGAGTATACAGACCAAAGACCTGGTCTAGGAGCACTGCGTTTTCTCCAGTAGGGTGATTCATCACTAATGTCTTCATTTTGGACACTGCAGTTGAATGTGAAGCCATATGCTTTAAATTAAAAGCACACTAAGCAAATCACAAGTTTCTCAAGATGGTGCTTAAAGTCTGTTTTGGCATCTGTTGGTTGCCAAAAGACCCATATGATCCTGTAATTAAACAACAAATATTTTCTGCAAAATCAATCACTTTAGCTGTCCCCAAATGCTATGATTACGTTTAGATGCTGTTGAGAAATAAGTTGCACAACTAGACCCTTTTAGAATTGTTTGTTCCCTACTCCAGTACTGTCCTGATCTTTCTCTTAGCCATTTTATTCCAATTCATTATATCAAAATGCAAAGCTTTTTAGTTCCAATAAACATCAGAGCCACAGAGCCAGAAATATTGGCAGCAGAACCACCACTAATAGATACTGTTATATCAACTTGGTCAGAAGAGTCCTTCACCATGTGGTTGGTACCAGAATCAGCTATGGGTCTTGGCTGCAGTCATCAGAAACCAGTTAAGATCATCTTAACTAAAAAGGGGAATTCACTGGAAGGAAGTCAGGGACTCACAGAATGGATTGGGAGGTAGTGAACCCAGCCTGGTAGGATCCAGAGGCAGTCTGGAGAGCCAGGGAGTGGAAAGAAGCATGACCACTGCTGTGCTGATGCCTCCACCTCCTCCCTCCCATGTCCTTGCATGGTTGGCTGGTATCCAGGGGGGCACCACCTTGGCTGGACCTCTTTTAAGGGCTGCTCCATGGCTGTTCTGTAATAGAAGGCAGGATTGCTCATACTTTCCACCTAGATGGTGAGGAAATTACCCCCAAAAGATGGGGTTGCTGAGAGCAAGTCAAGGCCAATAATAGGAAGCCCAAAATTCTGGTACCACACTTCTAAAATGGAGACCATTTTCAGGCCATGTTTTCCTACCTAAGCAGGAAAATGTGTGGATAAAAAACCAACTTTATGAGGGTCACAGAAGATGTAAAGGTAGGATGCAACACCTAATAAGCAGACACTGGCAAGTGAAAGAGACTCCTTCCAGAAAGAATTGAAGCTTTTTTCACAGGTTTTTGACTGGTGAATGTGTGTTTAGAGCAATGGCTTCCTAGGCCTACTTCAGCTGGGAGGTTGCCTTCTACAACATGCTTCATTTCTTATCCTCTCACAGGGCCTTCTCCATTCCAGAAGTAGTGAGGCAGGTGGGTAGTGGTAGATGAAGGCAGAAGTGGAAAAAAGAACAGGGGAAGGGATGCTTATTTAAAATGGCTTGTTCTTCCCCCTTGTCAATGTTATGGGTAGGAAGAAAACACATAATCAAAACTAAGGAATTTCATGGCCAAATTAAGGCCAATTACGAATGTGCAGTAATGCTTAGGTATGTGGAACAGCTAGAAGCAGCGTTCTGCACGATTTATATTGTACTCTGAGGCCCAGCTGAACTTAGGTAAGATCTAGCTCAGATGAGGAGGGGCAGTTGGAGAGCCCCAGGCTGGAACCAGTCAACAGAGGGTCCACCTAGGAGGTGAGACATGGGGGCTGATGGGCCCACTCTCTCTGGGGGCTGGTACCAGAAGCAACAGCTTCTTGGGGGGCAGGGGTTAAGGGAGGGATGCCTCTCAGAATGGTTGTGATGAGGCTTCTTAGATTATTTTCAGTATTTGAAAAAACCCAGCCAGCATCAAAGACGGGCTAATTACAAACTCAAATTTCTTTCCTTTTGGCCTGAAATGAACTTACTCAATGTAGTGCCATTGACTGTATCATGGTGGGTTAAGCCCAAATGGCAACCATTCTCATAATTAATAAAGTGGTGAAATTAATTTTACTAAATAAACTGTATGCTTGGGAGAAGATAAAATTTCAAAATATATTATCCACAAGAGAAATAATAGTAGGTGTTATAAGTGACAAAACATGTTGGGAACACCTGTACTTGGGCATTTTGACTGCAAGTGCTTAGTTGCTCTGTTGTATCCAACTCTTTGCGGCCCCAAGGACTGCAGCCTGCCAGGCTCCTCTGTCCATGGGGATTCTCCAGGCACAAAAACTGGAATGGGTTGCCATGCCCTCCTCCAGGTTTGACTGGAAAGGCCTCCACTAAAATGCAACCGGTTTAGGAAGCGTGAATTCATGAGGTATAGGGACTACAGGAGCCTCATTCATTCATTAGACTAGCTGAGAAAGGGGCAAGAATTGGTTGGGGTTAAGACCTGAGAAGGCCCAGATGGTATATGTCCTTTGGAGCTGGGAGAACCTGGAACACCCTTACGGCACTTAGAAAGCAACAGAAAACAAGAAGTGGGCTGTGTTGGGTGGGGGCAGAGGTGTAGGGCTAATAACGGCTTCTACCTCATCATCTAGTCTTGCCTGTCTAAGGTTGTACTGGACAGCTCACCTCTCCAGCAGCCATGAGCTTTCCACCCACCATCTGGCCATCTTTAGTTAAGGCAGCAGTGCAAGAACTACTGCCATTTTTTGAACACCTCCTATTCATGAGGGCTGGGCTGCCTGATTAGCATATATTATCTTTTATCCTCCCCACAACTCTGTAAAATGGTGGTCATGGTTCCTGTTTTACAGATGAAACTTGGGAGGGTAAGTGACTTGCCTAAGATCCCAAGGGCTAGTGAATATGGGAGCAGACAGCTCCAGAGCCCACATCATTCTCTTACACAGGTGTTCTGTAGATAGGAAATGGAGGGGGACTTCCCTGACCTTGGGCTCCACACAACCCTCACAGCTGAGTCAACTGGGGCCAGTGAGGCTTTAATGATCACCTCTATTCCTGGTACTGGGCTGCCTTCGTCAAAATAGATAGAAAAGTAACAGATGAAGGTGTGTAAGTGCAGTTTGGCCCTGAGGGTGTGTGTCCTGGGAGAGAGTGCATGGCCACAGGGTGGCCAAGAGCAACAGGGAAAAGCAGGGGGAAAGCTGCAAGAAGGAGGGGGTTGGAACATGGGTGGGGTTGGGGTTTGCATATGAGGGGCTGGTCTTGGGGTACAGTTTACCTCAACACATCTGCCACTGGCTGGGGCATCAGGAGATGCTCGGGACCTGCCACCCCCAATAATCTTGTAGCACAAGTTAGCCATTTTGTTGTTTACTTCTGTGGTAAAGTTGTCATTTGCTATTAGATAATGTGTTTGATGTTTGTTAGCTGAGGTGATAGGAGCCACTTCAAGTCTGTTAACCCAGCACAGGAAACATTGGTTTACTTGACCTCACAGAATAGTCTGTGAGGAAGGGTTGGCTTTAGGTGTTCTAGGGGGCTCACATCATGTAGCCTGGATTTCCTCTCTCCTACTGTCTCCTGTATACCCAGTGACCCTGCTTTTCTCTGTCTCTAAGCTCTGCTCCTCCATAGGCATTGACCACACTCTTGTACAGCCTTCCTCTCCCTGGCAGGGATGGGGGAGTAACAGTGCCGGAGGATGTGATCTGGGGGACGGAGGCAGCCATATGTGAAATCACAAGTGGGCCTAACTTGAGGCATTTCTTCCACCCTGCACCAGTCACAGTGGCTGGGGGGATACCAGAGATACCAGGCCTAGATCACATAGTCCAAGTTTAGACCAGGAATTGGCATAATTTGCCTGAGAGCCTCATCAGAACCACATGAAGTGTGTGTGTCAGGGAGCAATTTCCCAAAGGAAGGAAAGTTACAGGATCAGAAGTGGAGGAGAAGGAATGCTGACAACACTAACCATTGCTGGTTACAGCGTCATGAATATCACAGTGAACAAATTCAGAGAGCTCCACGAAATAATATGGATTCTCTAGGAAAAATGCGCTAACATCTCATGACATAGGAAAACCTCGCAGATGCTCCTGACTAATGACTACCAGGGTGCACATCAGAGAGAACTGGAAAAAAAAAAAAAATAACAGTGGAAAGCCAAGGCTGCATCGTGTTCAAGTATATGGAGCTCATTTATTTTAAGATGTGCAGTTCTCTTTTAATTATTTATGATACCTCACAGCATACTGTAAGTGGATCTCAGTATGTTTTGTGAGACTAATGACGTCGTAGGAGTCACAGACCTCACTTGGGTCTGTGTTCTCAGCTCTTGCTAAGAATTGGGAGAGAAGCAGGAAAGTTGATATTCAGACCTATTTATCTGCTTGGAGATGTACGTTTTCTATGCTGATGTGTGCAAGAGGCTATGGGCTCTGGATCACTGGACTTAGAGAAACTCTGAACCTGGGTGAGGTACATCAGGTCACTGAACCTCAGTTTTCTTCTTTGTAAAACAGAAATGTTAAGACTCATTAAAATTGGTGAGAGAGTCATTCATTACTATGTTCAAACAGTGAAGAGCATCTAGCATGGCTATGTGAAGGGCTTCAAGGATACAGCACTAAACAGCATGGACAGGGTCCCTGACATCAGCAAAGGAGACCAGTGAAAGGAAATAATATTCAAAAGACACCTGGCACAGAGCCTGGTACACAGTAAGTGCTTAATAACTAGGAATTACTTTCCCACCCACTGACTCACTCATCTTGTCTTAATCCAAAAATAGTAGCAAATCTCTTAATTTCTCTGAGCCTCAGTTTTCTCATGGGTTTATAGAGGGGTTTAGAGATATTCTAATATTTCATATTGCTTTAAAATTCTGCAGATCTTTGGTTCTCTTTCCTTTTCACCCAGGGCACAGAAAATGGGCTTAGTTAAGGGAACCTCCCTGGGGACTGTCACTTAACTCTTGCCTTTAAAGGGCAGCTTCATTACTGTTGCCAAGCTGGCACCCATGCTATCAACCTGACCCCAGTGTAAAGCTTGCAGAGGTTTACACCCACCCCATCTAAATCAGCCTCAACAAGCACCTCAATAAACATAAAGGCACATATAAGAGTGATTTCATAAGACATGGAAAAGAGTGTGGTTATGAAGGGGGCTTTCATTCAGATAGATTTGGCTGAAATCTCAGCACTAGTAAGGAATTTTTGGACACATGATTTAACCGCTTCATGCCTCATTTTCCATATGTGTAAATGAGAGGGAAAAAAATCTGCTTCAACAGGGATATTGTGAGGATTGAATAAGATAATGTATGGGGCTGGTGACTGGTGTGGAGTGTATTCGTAAATGGCATGTACTACCTCGAGTTGAGAAGTGATTGGATGTTAATTGCAAAATGGTAAATGTAAGGAACTTCTGCTGGAAAGTAAAGCACCTGCAGCTGGTTCTAGATTTAAACTATCAATCTTATGTTTTAAATGAGTTTAGTATATAATATTTGTGCATTCTGTAAGTACATTATTCTTTCAGGAAAAGGTTGGGGGAAGAGATATCATGAAAGTTAACCAGAAAGTGCAATGCTCACCTATGAAACAAGAGGGCTGGATCAGGTCACCTTGAAGATTCTTTTAAATTCTAAAGTTCTAGAATTCCAGGCTTTGCTAAAAGTCTGTGGGGGAATTTGCCAAAAAATGGGGAAAAAAGTCTTTGGTCCTCCTCTGCTTCACTCTCTCTTTCCAAAGTGGACTTGTCAAATAATGGCCACCAACCTCTCTTGTCATAACCTTATGTTTTCATAGAAAATCTGTTTTGTTCAGTGAAATGTGGAAGTATGGTTTACAACCCCAACACATCTTTGATTTTTAATTTTTTATCTTAGAGAAAGTGGATGGAACTCACTTAGCATAATCATGAGAAACAACAGAGGCCCTGTGTGCCTTTAACACAGAGATGCAAGAGTTCTAGGCCTCCTGGGAATGAGCATGAAGGTCTCAAATTGCAGGTGCATATTGACACTGAACAAGTTCTTAAATCCCCAGGAATCCTCTGGTGCTCAAAGGAGAGCAATCAAAAACCTAAACTAGTTATTGTGTCAATAGATTTTGTGAAGGAAAGGAAAAAATTATCATGCCTGAGGCTACTGGAAAAAAAAGTTCCAAGTAAGGAGGAGAGGTAGTAAAATATCCAAAGGCTCAGCTTGGTGATGTTCACTTTTAAATGTTGAGAGCAAATGTGGTATTATGACTGTTTTCTTCTCTTGGACCATTGTGACAGGACTCTGTGGCCTTTGAGTATTGGGACATACTCTTTCAAGTTAATTTACTCAAAGATCCCACTACAAAATCAAAAGCCTGAGGGATGGCAAGTGTGAAGAGAGTGTTTTTCCCAGCAGCACCCTAGAGGTCCTAATGGAGAGAAGCCATGTGAATACTCCAGCCCACATCCCAGGAAATTCTAAATTTGGCATCAAAGTGCAGCACCCCCTCCCACCCTTCCATCGTACATTTAAAAGAGAGCAGTGGGCCATTTTTGTTCCCTCCAAATTCATCCAGATTTTCTTAGCTCAGTTCTATGTCTGTCCTTCACAGAGATAAATATGCAGATGAAGAAAGATCTTTCTCAGGAAATGATTCAGAGAGATTTGAGGCAAACAAAACAAAAAGAAACAAACAATCATATAGTGCATGACTTCTGATAATGGAAAGGAAAATGTTTGGAAAAAAAAGTTTGAAGGCAGTAGTCTTAGCTGGTACAAGGAGAGGAGCATTTGGGTCCTGGCCTTCTTGAACCTGGCTCCCTCATTATAGATGTATTAAAAATAAAATATGTTAAGGTAGGGGTGGGCCACAATGAGGAATTTCATTAGATGTAAAACTAAAATATTGAGTAATTCCATTTGTTTCCAAACAGCTAGGGTGCCAACTCTTATTCTCAAAGCAGAAAAGTTAGGATAGAAATTTACAGAAAAAAAAAACAACAAAAACCAAAACTTTAAATTTTGAATCTTTGTCCTTTTATTCATAGGAAGCATTTTGGTTGTTTTCAGAGAAAGTAACTGTACCAAGTATTCTGTTCTTGAAAGTAATTTCTTATCATGTATACATATATTTGGGCTTCCCTGGTAGCTCAGATGGTAAAGAATCTGCCACAATGTAGGAGACCCAGGTTTGACCCCTGGGTCAGGAAGATCCCCTGGAGAAAGGAACGGCTACCCATGCCAGTATTCTTGCCTGGAGAATTCCATGGACAGGGGGCCTGGTGGGGTATAGTCCATGGGGTCACAAAGAGTCAGACACGACTGAGCGACTTTGAGACAGAGATAGATACATATATTTATATATGTTTGTATATATGTATACTTATATATTTATGTGTATGTTATTTGTTTATGTATATATGTCTATGATGTAAAAATATATACTATATACCTATGTGTATATATAGTATGTCTCTGTATATATACACATAGACATATGTGTGCTTGTATGTGTGTGCATATATATGTATATATATATACACCTATCTATCTATATATATATATATAAAACACTTTTCCAGTGGATATTGGCAATTTGATCTCTGCCAAAAGTGTTACATATATATAACCAGGAACCAGAGATCAAATTGCCAACATCCGCTGGATCACAGAAAAAGCAAGAGAGTTCCAGAAAAACATCTACTTCTGCTTTACTGACTATGCCAAAGCCTTTGACTGTGTGGATCACAACAAACTGTGGAAAATTCTTCAAGAGATGGGAATACCAGACCACCTTATCTGCCTCCTGAGAAATCTGTAGGCAGGTCAAGCAGCAACAGTTAGAACCAGACATGGAAAAACAGACTGGTTCCAAATTGGGAAAGGAGTACGTCAAGGCTGTTTATTGTCACCCTGCTTATTTAACTTATATGCAGAGTGCATCATGTGAAATGCTGAGTGGGATAAAGCACAAGCTGGAGTCAAGATTTCTGGGAGAAATATTAATAACCTCAGATATGCAGATGACACCACCCTTATGGCAGAAAGTGAAGGAGAACTAAAGAGCCTCTTGATGAAAGTGAAAGAGGAGAGTGAAAAAGCTGACTTAAAACTCAACATTCAAAAAACTAAGATCATGGCATCTGGTCCCATCACTTCATGGCAAATAGATGGGGAAACAATGAAAACAGTGACAGACTATATTTTTTTGAGCTCCAAAATCAACTGCAGATGGTGACTGCAGCCATGAAATTAAAAGATGCTTGCTCCTTGGAAGAAAAGCTATGACAAACCTAGAAAGCATATTAAAAAGCAGAGACATTAGTTTGCCAACAAAGGTCCATCTAGTCAAAGCTATAGTTTTTCCAATAGTCACATATGGATGTGAGAGTTGAACTATAAAGAAAGCTGAGCACCAAAGAATTGATGCTTTTGAACTGTGGTGTTGGAGAAGACTCTTGAGAGTCTTGAGAGTCCCTTGGACAACAAGGAGATCTAACCAGTCCATCCTAAAGGATATCAGTCCTGAATATTCATTGGAAGGACTGATGCTGAAGCTGAACTCCAATACTTTGGCCACCTGATGTGAAGAACTGACTCATTGTAGAAGACCCTGATGCTGGGAAAGATTGAAGGCAGGAGGAGAAGGGAACAACAGAGGATGAGATCATTGGATGTCATCACTGATTCAATGGACATGAGTTTGAGCAAACTCTGGGAGTTGGTAATGGACAGGGAAGCCTGGCCTGCTGCAGTCTATGGGGTTGCAAAGAGTCAGACATGACTGAGCGACTGAACTGAACTGCTAACACTTTTGCCTCTGAGATCACATAATTTAGACAGTGCTTGTGATAAGAATATTAACTATAGGAAGCAATATGTTTGAGGCATATTTTGACCAAGCTAATACAGACATAAATCCTTTATGGTTTTGGGTTTGGGAATAGTCATTTTCTTTCCTTTACCTGTCTTGTGATTTCAAAAAAACAAAAACCCATACCATGCACTGTTGCAAAGGCAGGTGTGAAAAGTTATCCAAACCTTCTGTGCTACAGTGGTTGATTTTTCTTTATCACAAAGTGTCCCTTCAGTAAAGGTGCTGCAGTTCTTACTTTGCTGGCACTGGGAAGAGTTGGCAAGACAGAAAACATCCATTTATTAAAAATATGAATTGAGTTCCAGAGATTTTACTTAAGTGTTGTTTACACAAACTGTTAAATATTTGGATAATCAATTGTCAAAGTAGCAGTTTCTGGAAGAATTATTTTTCATGAAGCTGCCAAAATATCTGATTTCAACATCAAAATTAATTTCTCAAAATTTTAGATTTAGTTTAAATCAAATTTAGATTTGATTTGGAGCCATCAATAATTAAATTTTATGAGCACACAGCAGAATCTCTGGTGCCTGGCAAAGTCTTCAGGGCCACTGAAACCAAAACTTCCACCATGTGACCTTTATTCAGGGGCAGCTCTACTTTTAAATTAAGAACTTTTCATCTCAAAAATAATGAGAAATTTCTTTGAGTCACATATCTCTGTTGCCAGAAAAATAAAAGACATCAAATTTTTCAGTAATACACACAAACAGGCACCATTTTTGCTTTCATGTAAAGTATCAATTCCACATGTAATTGCTGAATATTTTCTAAATTAAGAGCCCATGTGGTGAGCGGGTGCACACAAAAAAGATAATCAGAAAAATCTCAGCATTAAAATATAGCCTGCAAGTAAAAACACATAAATCACTTTGGTGAGGCCCAGCCTGCTGTGCAAATGACAGCTCTCAGCCTCATATTTCTGTTGAGTCTAGTGCAGAGGAACCACTGGGCCTGTGAACTTTAGGTCATAAGGTAAAGGCAACTGAAACAAATAGCTACAGAGCATGAAGTCAAAGGCCAAACCTGAGCTTATGATACAGTCTTATGATAGAGTCTGTGCTAGAAGGAGACCTGCATTCTAGTTTCTACTATTCATTCCACTACTCAGTAAATTCACTTCGCCAAAGGTGCCACTTTCCCAACTGAGGATAATAAAACCTCCTCTCCCTCTGCCTACACCGTGTGATTTTTTAAGGTGATTTCCAACTCCAAGAGTTGTGACTTTACTTATTTCTTTATTCAGCTGCTTGTTCAGAGCCTGTTGCTAATGAAGTCACAGCTGTAGGTTATCTGGGTCTGTTCCGTTGTTCACAAATGGTACCCCAATGCTGGCTGGTCATCTCACAAATGTCACCAGAGGCAAGTCTGAGAGCACAACTGTGCCTGATGTGATCCTGTGTCTACTCCTGGAAAACCATGAAAGCATTTGCAAAAATGGAGGTGGCTTTACAAGAGCTCAAGGCCCTACAGTGTAGGGTGCGAGGGATGGGGAAGTAGAGGGTAGTGGGGTTGAGAAAGTGAGCAGATCGCACAACCGCACTACTTCTTTCCACCCTGAGAAGCTTTCAAAGGTGACTGAGGTATAAGAACAGATATTTTTTGGTCCCCTTTAGAAGAAAGATATGCTCAAGTGACTCCTGAAACTCTTTTTGACTCAGGATACAAAGAATCACTAGGAGCAACACATTATTCACCTGGGATGCATTATTCAGGCTAGTAGAAACATTTGCAACTTGAGGACATGCTGGAATTTATGTGCAAGACTGATTTGTCAGGTTTCCTCTCTGCATATGCTCGGAGCTGTAGTCTTCAGCCTTGGCTGCACGTTAGAGTCATCTGGGGAACTTTCAAACAATCTTGATGGCCAGACCACACCCCAGAACAATCACATCAGAATCTCTGCAGGTGAGATCCAGGCAGGTCAATATTGTTTAAAGCTCCCCTGGTGATTCCAACATGTGGCCAAGGTTGAGAAGTGCTATATTAGAGAAATGACAGTCTGAAGCACGGACCCTGACTCAGGAGCTGAGAAAGTTGGAAATGCTGTCAGTTACGCTGACTTGTTAAAAGTGTCCCAGATTTCTAGAGTAACTACCTAGTGTCTCCTGAAAAGTTATTTCAGTTTTCCTATTAAAGGTCAGAATCACAGGCAGACTGCCTAAAAATAACTCATCAGCAACTAGTTTGGCTGATGAAAATTTTGGAAGTTTTAAGCTGTTTTTTAACTTAAGCTTATTGCCTTCTCCCTTTGAAATATTTTAAGTATTAAGAATCACCTTACAGATCAATAAAAAGTCTTGTTCACTGTGTTAACAAGTGTGAAAGGTCCAAAACAAACCCTATGAATATTCCCCAGTGCCGACATAACCTTCTACCTAAAATTCAAGAGACACTTAAAGGGGAAAAAACCAGCAAAGATATTTGAAGAGAACTGTATTTCCTTAAAGGAATGGCGAGTGATACATTTTCCACATTAATTTATATCTGCCCTTCATCTCCACAGGCTCAATTAATAGAAGCTATGCATAAATCATAGGAGAGATCATTAAATCAACCAGTTCACAGTGCTGACTAATTGGTAAATAAATACTTCATGAAAATGGTGATGGGTCTACAGATTCTGTTTTTCTTTTAAAAAGAAAAAATAACCATAAAAAACTCTTCACTATAGCTTCAGTAGAGATAACCACACCTCATCCACTTTGATTTTATAATACTTCTGAGTTTGTTGGAAGGAGTTATACCACAAAGATAGAGCCCTACAGGGTGGGCCACAATTCTGGATGAAAAGTTTATAATTAAAAGAAAAATTCAGATTTGTTTAATTAGCCAGATGCCTGGTAGCATGTACACAAGACATCCTAAATCTGGGTGTTACCACACTTCTGATTTGGTCCAACTGTTTGTCACTGCATGAACTAACTAGAGATAGAGGAAGAGAAAACAAGACAGGCACAGGGGAGGATGAAAACAGGTCTTTGCCAGGATACGCTGAAAACAAAGAGACACTTTGTAAATTAGCTTGCTATCTGAGGTTTTATTTATTTTTAAATCTTATAATGTCTGCTATATATGAAAATTCCTGGGTTGGGAAGATCCCCTGGAGGGGATCATGGCAACCCACTCCAGTATTCTTGCCTGGAGAATCCCTACGGACAGAGGAGCCTGGTAGGCTGCAGAGAGTTGCAAAAAGTCGGAAACGACTGAGCAACTAAGCATAGCACAGCACATATATGAAAATAACATCTTCAGAGAGAAAATTTTTTTCCCTTACCATGAGACCTGGGCTTCTCTGGTAGCTCAGTTGGTAAAGAATCTGCCTGCAACGCAGGAGACCCCGGTTTGATTCCTGGGCCAGGAAAATCCGCTGGAGAAGGAATAGGATGCCCACCCCAGTGGGTGGGCTTCCCTGTGACTCAACTGGTAAGTAATCCACCTGCAATGTGGGAGACCTGGGTTCGATCCCTGGGTTGGGAAGATCCCCTGGAGAAGGGAAAGGCTACCCACTCTAGTATTCTGGCCTGGAGAATTCCATGGACTATATAATCCATAGGGTTGCAAAGTCAGATACGACTGAGCAACTTTCACTTATAAGACCTGAGTCTGAGGTCAGGTAGTACTGCTTGATCACTGTGTGATCTTGGGCAAGATGCTAAACGCCTTTCCCCATCTGGGGAGAATAATAGTACATACTTATAGAGACATTGTCTTATTTAAGATACTGTGTGAAAAACATTTGAACCAGGTGTGGGCAGAGAAGAAAATGTTCATGAAATACTTATTATTGCTGTTATTTACTACCAGCCTACTACCCGTTTTGATTTTTCTCAGAGAAACTCAATTCTTACAGAAATAGATCCAACAGAGCAAAGACACAGATTCAGATGTAAATACAGATCAATGATCCTTCATAAAATAAATGAAAATTCAGGAAATTGATGCCTTGAGCATCTCGTCTCTCATGGAGATCTTGGATGTGGCCAAGGGAATAGTGAAGGCAAACTTAGAAGGGAGGCAGTGTTCCCATGGCCTGTGGGAAAAGCTCAGGGAGAATGAACCTGACTGTTCACTGGGGGCCTCTGCCTCAGGAGCACAGCAAGGCTGAGCTTCCCTCCACTGAGTCAGGATGCAGTGGGGCCCAGAGGTGGACCAGCGGGGACCTGTTCTCAAGAATCTGTCAATCGATTAGGTGAGACCAGAGTTAGCTAAACACACAAATATGCTTAAACACCAAAATCAGAGCCCCTTGAGCTCCATTAGGACCTGGGGGTGGACTCTGCAGTGTGGCAGCAGTCCAGGGGCAGTTTGAGGGACAGGAGTGGTCAGAGGGCCTGGGGCAAGGTTGGGCTCCCAGTGCTCTGGCCAAGGCTAGTTTTGCATTTGTGGAGAGGGGTTCTGTCTCCTTGCAAGCTGTGACTTTCACAGCCTTTGAAGTGAGCATTTGCAGAAAAAGACCTGCCAACTTTTAGGGAGTAAGCTCAGGAGGGCATTCTGTGGGAGAGTGAAAGAAACAGTCCCATTTCCTCTTCCCTGGACCCCAAGAGAGAAAAGCCACGACTATGAAAAGTTTAAATATTGAATGTTTGAACATTGCTGAGTACTCATTTCACTCTTCTGGGGACCTCAAAGTCACAACTCCAGCTGGGATTTCTATTTTCTTAAAGAAAGAGAGAGGCAAAGAAGAAGAAGGAGAACTGGGAGTAAAAGCAAGAGGGTGAGGAAAACTGGAGATGTGCGGCTGCCAGGGCTAACACCATGACAGGCGGCCCGGACCTAAGTTTAGATTTCCCCCGAAATGGTAAGATTCCCTACCCCCATCAGGCCACCTGGAGCCAGCCAATCAATATGCACCCAGTAAGAAAAAGGGAACCTATCAGGGGAAAGCTGAAAAGCCCGCAAACGCCCAAGTTTGAAAAAAGCCGGCGAAGGTTTGAGCCAATAAGATTACTTTGCAAACATGTAACCAATCCGCTTAAGCCAGCTACCAACTACTTATGCTCACCCTATAAATTTGTGTAACAGCTTGGGCTCAGCACTCTCTGACCCCGCACCACTGCGTTGGACGCGGCAGGAGCCCTGACTCGAGTCAACAATAAACTTCCCTTTTTTTGCCAGTTGCATTGTCTTGGAAGCCTTCTCTCTTCCCGCTCAGGGATTCGGACATCGGGCATAACAGAGAGTTCTCACTAGGTCCGATTAGAGACTAGCCAATGATATATAGAGACTAGCCAGGGATGTGTGTTTAGAGACTAGCCAGGGATGGGTATTTAAATGCAGCAATCCCAAGCTGGAGGGGAGGAGGGAGAAGTGGAAGAGGGATGGACTAGGAGTTTGGGGTTGTAGAGTAAACTGTTGCATTTAGAATGGATAAACAAGGTCCTACTGTATAGCACAGGGAACTATATTCAATATCCTGTGATAAATCATAAAGAAAAGAATATAAAAAAAGAATGTATATATGTGTATGACTGAGTCACTTTGTTGTACAGCAGAGGTTGGCACAACATTGGAAATCAACTATAATTCAATAATAAATAAATAAGTAATTAAATGCAGTGACCCCAACAATGGGTCCAGAATTAAAGAGAAGAGTGGTGAAGTCATCCTTCCTCAATAACAGTGCTTTTCCCCCAAGACTTCATTCTATCCTGCACACATTTGTCTCCAAGCCTATATTGTTTTGTTTTCTTCCAGAGTCTAAGACAGGAAGTAGCAGTTGTCCACCAAACTTCCTATCTTCACCCTCAACCCTTCCCAAACTGTTTTCTTTGAGTAACATCAAATCCCAGGAGCTCAGGTTCCTTGCTTCCTGGGAATTTTCCAGACCTACTTACTAGTAGCGTGTCTCTCCAGACATCACCAACTTCAATCTGCTTACAGTCCTAGAACCTCTTCCCCACAAAGTTATGTAACATGAAAGAGCCTTTCCTTTGCCCCTGCCAAGGTTAAGTGGTTAGAAGGAAGTTTACAAATCAACTGGGTGCCTTACAATCGTTAGCCTATCCAACTCGAGGTTATCTTACATTGTGTGCGTGCCTGCTAAGTCACTTCAGTCATGTCCGACTCTTTGTGACCCTGTGTACTGTAGCCCTCCGGGCTCCTCTGCCCACAGGATTCTCCAGGCAAGAATACTGAAGTGGGTTGCCATGCCCTCCTCTAGGGGATCGTCCCAACCCAGGGATTAAACTCATGTCTCTTATTCTCCTGCACTGGCAACTTCTTTACCACCAATGCCACCTGGGAAGCCCATATCTTACATTAGATTAAGATAATTCTTGGCTTTCTGGATTGTTTTCACTTGTTAATAATGACACATACCTTTCAGCTCCTTGCCAACACATATTTTTTAAGTTTCATTAAAATTGCCACAAAAGATTCTTGCCTGAAAAGATAGCTTATTAACATATATGATCATCAAGAGCATAATGTTATTATTGTATCTAAAGTAAATATTAGCTTTTGTAATAAATCAGATAGAAATTAAATTGCTTAGCCAAAATTGTGAGAGTTCAGCAAGACCCAAGCTTGCAGAGAAGGCTGTAGCCAATCAGAAGGCCAAATGAGAGTTGGTCACGGCTTGGGGTTCCTCCTCATAATCTGACCAGCAGCCCTTCCACAGCAGCCTCAATAAGCACACAGTATCGGTAGAAGCTGGGGGACTACAGTGTAAACACAGCTTCAAGGCCAGTCTTCTAGCTGTTCTCCAAACAGCTTACAGTCCCTAATATCTGCCCATGTAGGGATTCCAGAGCCAGCACTGGTTATAGCTATCTGAGAAGCAGTGTTTGGAGTTTCCCATTTACTGAGGAGATGCAAAGAAAGAAGAAAATCCAACTGATTTTGTATTAAATCATTTAACAAACATTAATTAACATCTACCAGGGAGCAAGGAGCCCTACTAAGATGTCATGGAAAATGTCCAGAGTATAACATCCCAAATCCTTAGCCTGTTGACAAGACCAGCCCTTTGCAGGTCGACTCAACTTCTTCCAGTCCTTCAAGTTTTGTAAATGTTCCTTGCTTTCCTTTTTCTCCCAGTTTTTTCATCATTCCCTTTGCCTGAAACATACTTTCTGCTATATTGTATGAAACTAATTTCTTCTCATCCTTTAAATATAAGCTTAATTATAACTTTTCTAGGGTAGTCTTCTCTGATCCTTGGGACAAGGCTATGTTAATTTTCTATTTGCTCCCATAGCCTCCTGAACTTCCCTTTTCACATAATCCCTTTCATGTTTATCACTGCTTAAATGTCTTTCTTCCTGTCTTTAAATTTCATGAGGCGGGCGCTCTCTGTCTTCTTTATAACTATGTGCCGATATCTTAAAATTCATGCCTAGTACATAAGTTGCTTCATGTTTATTATAAGAATTATTTAATTGAACATAATGTCCCCTGCCTACAAGGACTCCTCTAACAGGAGAGGGGGTAAAAGTACAGATAAATGCCAGAGTATATATGTGTGTGTATATTTAAAGTATACAAAATTAAAACTGGACAACAGCACAAAGAAAAAATTCCAAACCAAGACTTGCCAGTTTCTGATTTTCCTAATGTTGAGTAACATCACATGGATTTCAATTCCTCCCTGTGGTCATTGTTACTATTGTAGATATTTAGCCACTGCTCATGAGAATGAGTAAAAGGAACTAAGTCTCAATTTTGTTCCTCTATATCTCAAGTTTTAAAATGTGTGTGTGTGGGGGGGTGGGTGGGTGTGTATTTCAGGGACACAGTGTTCAGTCTTAGCTTTCTCTAAATAGGCAAGTTGTCTGCAGTATTATGACTATCAGTGAAGTGACTTCACAGGGGGTTTGACTGACCAAAAGCAGAACAGTAAGAAAGCACCCAAGAGCTCTGTCAGTCAGGATTCTGAATATAAACCTCTGCAAAACATTTACATAAGTCACTGACTCCACAGAACTATGCTAAGCTCTGAGGAAAAACTACAAAACTATATCTAATGCTATAAAGCATTAGCAAGAAAAATTCAGTGTATAAAAAATACATTATGATCAAATAGAATACCAAGATTTCAAGGATGGTTCAATGTTTTAATAGTTTTAGAAATGTGTAATGCTAATATACCACACTACCTAGAAAGTTAAGGAAAAACTTTAGTTCTGTGATTCATCTAAATCGATGAAGAAATAGATTTTGACAAAATATGGTACTCTTACATATTATCAAACTAGGAATAGAAGATAATTAATCTCATAAAATTAATTTATTAAAAATTTACAGTACATATCAAACTTAGTGGTGAAACTTTAGAGGCATTCTCATTAAGGCCAGGAAATACATAGTCATACTCATTAGTTCTGCTAATATCCAATCCTGTATTGAAGCTTCCAGAGAACATGATGGGGCAAGAAAAAAAAAGAATCTATCAATGGGAATGAAGAGATAATTTTTCTCTTATTTGTAGCATTGTTATAGGCTCTATGGGAAGCCTTAGACAATCCATAAACTATTGAAACTAATAAGTGTCTAGCAAGTTGATATTCAAAATCAACATATAAGAATCAACAGTGTTTCAGATCCACTTGTAAAAATAACAGAAAATATAAGTGTTGCAGGCCATCCCCAAGATGATCTCAATGAACCCCAGCCCACAAACCCTGCCTTCCTGGTATTCCTGTGTAAGCAACAGGAAAACACATAAATAACAATGTATAACTTCCAAGGTTGGGCTATTTAAGATACTGTGGGTTCATCTTTTCCCTCTTGGATCCCTTGTGGGTGGAAGCCAGTCACCGGGTCATGAAGACACTAGAACAGCCCTAAAAAGAGACCTATGTGATGAAGAAGTAAAGGCTCTTGAAAACAGCCAGGAACTGAGGCTTCCTTCCAACAGCCATCTTGGAAGCAGATCCTCTAGCCTTAATTAAGCCTTCATATGACTGCAGCCGTGCCTGAAATCTTGACTTAAATCTCATAAAAAATGCTAAGGCAGAATCACAGTTAAACTTCTGAACTCCTGGCCCTCAGAAACTATGAGATAGTAAATGTTTGCTGTCCTAACTAACTAAGTTTTAGGGTAATTAGGCAACAATAGATAAATAAGTTTCAGAAAAATTTCCAAAATTAATATAAGAAAAGCTATGAAGACATAGAAAATTATTCCAAAAAAATTATTAAATGACATAAAAGACATATTGAATAACTACAATATGCTTTACTAAAGGGGAGAAATTCTTTCCAATTTAAGCTACATATTCAGGGCAAAGTCCCAGTCTATGTCCTCTGCAACTTGCTAAGCTAATCCTAAAATTTACATGGAGGATCAGAAGAGCAAGAATACTCAAGAAAAATTTGAAGGATAACTCCAGGTGTCCGGAGTGGGATAGATAAGGCTTGTATCCCAGATATCAAAATTTATTACAAAGCTGTTCTAGCTTAACTAGAACATGGCATGGTGTTGGCATAAGAATAGACAAACAAATCAATGGAACAGAATAGGAAGCCCAGAAAGAGAGCTGGAATCTTGATTGATGTGATAGGCAGAATAATGCCCACCTGCAAAAGATGTCCATATTCTAGTTTTCAGAATTTGTGAATATATAATAAAGGTGAATTAAGGGTTCAGTTCAGTTCAGTCGCTCAGTCATGTCCAACTCTTTGTGACCCCATGAACCGCAGCACTCCAGGCCTCGCTGTCTATCATCAACTCCTGGAGTCCACCCAAACCCATGTCCATTGAGTTGATGATGCCATCCAACCATCTCATCCTCTGTCATCCCCTTCTTCTCCCACCCTCAATCTTTCCCAGCATCAGGGTCTTTTCAAATGAGTCAGCTCTTCGCATTAGGTGGCCAAAGTATTGGAGTTTCAGCTTCAACATCAGTCCTTCCAATGAACACCCAGGACTGATCTCCTTTAGGATGGACTGGTTGAATCTCCTTGCAGTCCAAGGGACTCTCAAGAGTCTTCTCCAACACTACAGTTCAAAAGCATCAATTCTTTGGCACTCAGCTTTCTTTATAGTCCAACTCTCACATCCATACATGACCACTGGAAAAACCATAGCCTTGACTAGATGGACCTTTGTGGGCAAAGTAATGTTTCTGCTTTTTAATATGATGTCTAGGTTGGTCATAACTTTCCTACCAAGGAGTAAGCGTCTTTTAATTTCATGGTTGCAATCACCATCTGCAGTGATCTTGGAGCCCAGAAAAATAAAGTCAGCCACTGTTTCCACTGTTTCCCCATCTATTTGCCATGAAGTGATGGGACCAGATGCCATGATCTTACTTTTCTGAATGTTAAGGGTACAGATGGAATTAAGGTTGCTAATCAGCTGACTTGACTTTAAAATAGGGAAATTATCCTACGTTAACTGGGTGAGCACAGTATAATCACAAGAGTCTTTAAAAATGGAAGTGAGAAGCAGAAGAGTCACTATCAGACAGATGGCCTTGTGAGAAGGGCTTGGTCTGGTATTGCTGGTTTTTAAGATGGAGGAAAGAGGTAATGAGCCAGGGAATGCAGAAGGCATGCCGAAGATGGAAAAGCAAGGAAGTGAATCCTCCCCTAGGCCTTCAGAAGGAATGAAGCTCTGCCTAGACTTTGATCTTAGCCTACTAGGACCCATTTTGGACTTCTGACCTCAAGAATTGTAAGATAATAAATTTGTGTTTTTTACACTACCAAATAGTGGTAAATTGTTACAGGAGTCATAGGAAATGAATATAATCTATGTTACAAGCCAGTAGGTAAAGAACGCACTATTCTACCAATGGAGCGAGACCAATTGGTTACCCATGTGGAAGAAAAGAAAATTAGTTCCCTCTCTCATGTTATATACAAAAATAAATTTGAGGTAGAATGAGTACCTACATGTGAAAAGCAAAATAGTAAAACTTTTAAGAGACATAAAGTTTAATATTTTTATGAGCTTGGGGAGGAAAGAATTCTTAAACAAGGCACAAAAAGCATGAGCTATAAAGAAAAGAAACTGGCAGAACTATGTTAAAATTAAAATCATCTGTTCAGGAAAAGATACTATACATAAATACAGAAAACAAGACACAGACTAGGAGAATATATGTGCAATGCATCTAAGGCACAAGAAATTAATATCTACAATATAGAAAAAATTTTTCCAAATCAATGAAAAAAAGGCAACCCATTGGAAAAAAATGAAGGATATGAATAATTAGTTCATAAGAAAGAAATTCAAATGCCCATTAACATATGAGAAAGTGCTTATCTTTATTATTAGTCATAGATGAGCAAAGAAAGCCATGCATCGTTGTGTATCTGACTGGAAAGTTTTTTTTTAAATCTGAAAATTCTAAGGATTGGTGAGGATATGGGAAAAAGGAAGAGTCATAGTCTTCTGGAATGAGTACAAATCTGTACTTTATTTTTGGAGAGAAATTTGGCAATATTCTGAACATTAGATGTGCATCCTCTGTGACCCAGACTCCTATTTAGGCAGGATGCGCCCTTGTATATAAGGTGACGTGCACAAGAACATCTGTCATAGCATCATTTGGAACAGTGAAAACTCATGAAAAACCTAAATGCCAATGAAAAATAAAATAGATGCTGTGCTGCTTCCATGAATTAATAAAAGAGTGCCACATGTGTCAACATGGATAAACACTGGAAACATTTTAAGGAAGAAACTAAACTTGCAGAGTGATGAATACATTCTGCAGTTGTAATGCTTAAAAGATATACTATTTATAGCCAAGACATGGAAGCAACCTAGATGTCACCAACAGATGAATGGATAAGGAAGATGTGGTACATTTACACAATGGAATATTATTCAGCCATTAAAAAGAATAAAATAATGCCATTTGCAGCAACATGGATGAACCTAGAGACTGTCATACAGAGTGAAGGAAGTCAGAGAAGGAGAAATATTGTATGATATCCTTTACATGTGGAATCTAAAAAGAAATTATATAAATGAACTTACAAAGCAGAAAGAGACTCACAGACTTAGAGAACCAACTTATGGTTGCCTGCCCACACTGCTGTATTTAAAATGGATAACCAACAAGGACCTAGGGCATAGCACATGGAACACTTTTCAACATTATGCGGCAGCCTGGATGGGAGGGGAGTTTGGGGGAGAATGTATATGTATCGCTGAGTCCCTTTGCTGTTCACCTGAAACTATCACAACATTATTAATCAGCTGTACCCCAATGCAAAATAAAAAGCTTAAAAAATATATATACTATTTATGCTTTTGTATAGAGAAGCTTGTGTAGGATCTGAAGCTTATACAATTGCAGGTGGTATACTCATTAAGAAAAAGATTATAAACAAAAATTTAAAATATAAAATAGAATATAAAATTAGGTACAGAATGGAATATTAATTTTGAATAAGAAAAACACAACAAATCACAAATTTTAAAAAGCTGACAAATATCTGGAATAATAAAATCCAGAAAAACAACATAGTATGATTACTAGCTATTCAACACATCTTTACATAACACAATGTTTTCTTATATTTGTTAGCTTCATTCTCCTTGACTGCAATTAAAAATTTTTTTTTAACTTTTTATTTTATGTTGGAGTTTAGTAAATAAACAACGTTGTGACAGTTTCAGGTGGACAGCAAAGGGACTCAGCCATACAAACACATGAATTGATTCTCCCCCAAGCTCGCCTCCCATTCAGGCTGCCACAGAACACAGCAGAGTGCCCTGTGCTATGCAATAGACTCTTGCCGGTTTTATATTTTAAATACAGCAGGGTGGACATATCGATCCTGCACTCCCCCTCTCTTTCCCACAGTCTTCACCATTCCCCACAACCTTAAGTTCATTCTCTAAATCCATGAGTGTGTTTCTGTTTTACGAATAAGTTCTTTCTACCACTTCTTTTTAGATTCTGCATATAAGGGATGTTACATGATATTTCTCTTCTGTGTGACTTATTTCACTCAGTATGACAACTTCTAGGTCCATCAAAGTTGACTGAAATTTTGTAACAGATTTTTTTATAGTGAGTGTTTAAAGACAATTCCACGGCTGATCAACTAATAAAAGACAGAAAAGGACCCTTTAGAGAAGATTCTTTAAGCATCACAACTCTAATTTCTGTCCTTGCACAGCAGAATGGCAATTTGACCTTTCTGGGCAGGGCTCCCAGGACAGCCTGGAGCCTGGCTCCTGAGTGAGGAGCAGATTCTTCTCTGAGGTTAAGGGAAATCAACCAGGGGGAATCTACCAGGGGCAGAACATCTCTGGCTTCTGGGAGCTGGAAGGGTACAGAGGTGGTCCTGGCATCCCCAAGGGTCTGAAAATTAGACTGACAAAGACAAATCAACAGGATGAAAACAAATTTATTTAATATAAATTTTATATGATACAGGAGCCTTCATAAGGAAATGAAGACCCAAAGAAATGGTTAAGACCCAAAGAAATGGTTATGCTAGGTGTGTTGAAGAGTAGAAAGATGTGCTAGGAAAAAAGGGACAAAGGTGAGTAAGTACAGTAAACTAGGGGAAACTTAGCAAGGTGTGTTTAATCAGATTGTTCTATGTATCCCTTCCCTTGGGAGATAAGGATGCTCCTCTCCTCTAGGCATAGGAGAAAAATCTTGTATGAGAGCTTCATGATATGTTCTTATCACAAAGGGCAGAAAGTCCTTGCTGCACATGACATTTCTCAAATTCCTTCAGCTTGAAATAGTCAGCATTCCAGCATGTCATATTTTGGGGTAGTGTGTCCTGAACCAAGTCACTACACATTTAACAAAAGATTAATAACTTGTTAGGGTATGGAATGAAAATTCAGTATAGTGATGACTGTGGGGATAAGAGACAAAGGGTAGGATTGGGATAGGGTAAGGGTGGTTTCAACAGTATTTCAAATTAAAAAAAAAAACTTGATGCAAACTTATGCGCCTATTTTTGTACTACTTTTCTTCTTTTCTGGATGTTTGAAAATATTTTATTACTTTATGCATATAGATATATAAAAATCAAAGCACTGACTGCTGGGGTTGTAACTGGCAGTGGCCCCTCCATGCTCAAATGACTTGAAAAGGTCTTGTCCAAAGAAAAGATACTGTTTAAAAATAAGAGCTCTTTAAATTTGGTGGTGCTTATTCTCCAGTCCTTTGCTGGTCATAGTTTCTCCATTGTATTATACAACCAAGAAGCACATTTCATAGCCTTAATATGAATAGTTGCTTCTATAGTGATATGCTGAGTAATTAAATTCAATCCACAAACTTTTTGTTGCCTAGGATTTATGGACTAATTAGAATATGAATTTCTTAAAACGAATAATTTGTTCCCCATAATATATAGAATTTCTATAATAAAGTCATTTCTCTAAGAAAGTGATAAGCTCTTTGGAGCTACTGCTAAAGATCCAAGCCTTCAGTAAGCTTTCCAGGCCCTTCATGTAATGCTGCCATCAGTCAGGGAAAACACAATTCCTGGGGGCTCTGTTCACTTAGACCATAATATCTACTCTTTAAAGCAAGTTTCACAAGTGAACAATGTGAATATTTTAACAGTTCAGAGAAATATGTGCAGATTGTGGATAATACAGCAAATATATTAATAGCCTAAGATATTTAATACATTTCAAACAAAGTATAAATTATGTAAAATGCAAATTTTAAGAGTAATTAAGAGTGTTCACTGTATTTACCTTAGGATGCTTTTGAGATCCTGTAACAGGAAACGTTTATTAAGCTTCCAATACTCTTTCACAGGGAATTACTTTTGATATTATTTGTTTAAAACAAAGTACCTCATAGCAACTCAGGAGAGGGTGAAACTTCAAATACAGAACAGCTGTTCTGTGTTTAAAGTCCAGGCCAGCCCTTAATATTGTGTTTTATAAAACAGATCTAATTAACATTAAGTTGCTTGGTCACCTTTTTGCCCACTCCTGCCTCTTCCCCTGAAACAAACCATGTTGAGTCACCAGACGTTATAGCCCTAAGAGAGTACAGTGACCTTGTGTGTGTGAGAACCCACTTTCTCTCAGGCTGACAGCTTGGCTGTATTTGGGAGAGGGCACATGTACCTCCTACTTCTTTTTAACGAACCCTGGAGAATGCCCCAAACAGGTATTGTTTATGCAACCTTGTTTACAGAGGATTTGGGCATAAGATTAAATTTATCTCAGAAGTATTAAATGAGAAACACATATGGCATGCGTGCACGTGTGCACACACACACGCACGCAGAGACATTCTCACATACCCTGCAGTTGTAGAACACTTTGCAGTTAGAGCAAAATCTTTCCTCTTCACATTCAATATCTGGAAATGCTTGAGGTTTGAGGAAAACATTTTCATTAAGTGTTTGATGTTGTGAAGGAGCTCCAGGCAGTGGAAGACTGCTTTGGTTCACATTTCAGAAGCTCCTCAGAATTTGGGAAGAGGAGCTAATGAAATATTTCCCTGTTTAAAGTCACAGGAAAATGAACCTTCTAAAAATTTAAGATATTCCATTTTAAAGTGCATAGTAATATAAAACACTACCTGAAAGCCATGATACTCCAAAGGGAAATAGGGACCCATCATCTCCTTAAAGAAATTCACATCCTACTAATCTTCAACCCAATACTGATATATGGGGTACTGAGTCACAGATTACTAGAATGTATTTTTTTTTTTTTTTAGAATTTATTCTTAAGTCCAGAGACTGAAGAAACCTAGCTTTTATGTGTGAGCTAGCAATATTAAAGTGAAAACGAAAAAATGTTTAGTCTTCTGATACAAACCAATTAGCCCATATCTAGCTATCTATTTACCAATACATTCAACCAGCATTTATTGACTGCCTCTCAGGTTACAGATGTTATAAAAAGGCCCCATTAGGCATCCAAACAGGAATGAGCTGCAAACTTTGTCCTCCAGGAGTTTAAAGTCTAAAAGCAAAAACATTTTTCCCAGTGGGTAATAAATCAGATAACAGGCCCATTCTACAACTTTTTATTACTTCCTAAATAAAATAGTTAGATATGAAACTTTTGCTTCTTATCCCCACAACTTCTACCTCTCCTAATCTGAAGATCTTGGTACCTAAGAGAGGAGTGTCTCCACCTGGGGATATAACAGTGGTTCCACTGAATTGGAAGATGAGACTGTCACTTGGCCTTTGTGGCTCTATATTTCATTGAGCCAACAGGTTACAGAAAGGGATTACTGGATGGATTGATCTTGATTGTCAGAGAAATGTGATTACACAGCGGGGCAAAGAGGACTCAGGATGTTCTCCAGATACCTCTCAGTATTTCCATGTCCAACAGTAAAAGTTAATGGAAAACTACAGCAAGCAGAAATATGTAGAACCAGTGAAGGTTCAGATCCTTTAAGAATGAGGTAAGCAAGCTGAAATCTTGTCTGAGAGATCACAGGGTAAGGAATAAGGATATTATAAGCATCAACTATGGCATGAGGGCTTCCCCACCTGGTGAAGAATCCACCTGTAATTTGGGAGATGTGGGTTCGACCCCTGGGTTGGGAAGATCCCCTGGAGGAGGGCATGGCAACCCACTCCAGTATTCTTTCCTGGAGAATCTCCATGGACAGAGGAGCCTGGAGGGCTACAGTTCATAGGGTCACAAAGAGTCAGACATGACAGCACAGCACAGCATAACACATGGCTTTATGACTTTTTCATTTACAATAAAAAGTACTATAGCAGTTCTACACATTTTCTTTTAGCCTTTCTTATGCACAAGTGTGTATTCACAAGTACACTAATTTCTTTTCCCTTTTCTTCTTGTTCTCATACTATTAACCAATACTCTCGGTTTCACACAGTTTGTGACGGTGGGATGGGACCTGACAAAAATCACGTTTCCTTTGCTATATGACTTCCTATTAGGCTCTGCCAACAGGAGGTGCTAGAGGGAGACTGTGAGGCTGGAGGGGGGAAGGTGGGGTTTGAGTCCTCCTGTTTGCTCCTGTTCCAAACATCACCACAGCCAGGAATCTCCATCCTGGCAGCAAGGCTTAATTCCAGCAGTCACAGTTGGTTCCAGCATGCAGTGTCCGCACACTGCCAGAGCCAGCCTCACTGACTCCCCTCAGATAACAGCACCAGCTGGACAGTGACCCTCCCAGGGGTCTGGACTTCAGCTCTGGGAGGTTCCTCATCCAAGCCTAAATTCTAACAATATCAACATCTTTTGTTCCTCAAGCTGTAAGAGTGATAGCTGCTTCCTAAAGCTATTATCGCCAGGAAACTACAGGGTCTTTCCCTTTTGCCTTTTCATTTCTCTAATACTGGTAACCAACTAAAGAGCTAAATTTTCCCAGTTAAAGTAACTGGTGTGGTTTCTGTCTCCTGACTGGACCCTGACTGATAAACACTGTTATTTCTCCAATATCCTTTCTATCCCTTCAACTATACAGAGAAGTCCTATCTGGGAAAGACTGACCCTGCTCCTGACCTAGGGATAGGCCCTAATTGGTCTAAGTCAGAGCAGCTTCATTCCCTTCTTTAGATGATTGGTGTATACAACCCAGGCCTCAGCCAGTTAGCTCACAGCCATGGGGACTGGTTAGGCTAGTCCAGTCAAATTGTGGGAGGTGGAGGCTCTGTCTCCATGGGAACAGGGCTTTGTTTAAATGTAAAATCTACAACTGCTGTAGTCATTTTGCCATCTTAAGGGAAACCAAAGAGAATGAAGCTAAACCAGGCAGGATGACCGAGTCAAGGGAATTTCAAAGAACAGAGCCTGAAGTCCTGAGCATGTCATGCCTCATATACTCAGGACATTTCAATTAAGTGAGCCAATAAATCCTCTTTACTATTTCAGCTATTTTGAGTTAGGTGTGCAATTACTTGCCAGCTAAAGCCTTACAATGAAGTCATCTTATAATTAAACATATGTGTGACTATAAAAGACCATACTGACTTATATTATGATACTGTTTTATATACATGCTTTGTATTAAGCACTCACAGAGAAGGTAACCCAAATGGGGAGAATACAGTAAATACTGAAGAATGGTAAGTTCTTCACCTTTGTTTGGGTCCTTCAACTAGAGCTATCTCTTTATAACCTGTCTTCTTCCCTCTGTATCTTAAAAATTTTTAAAAAATCATCTTTTTTTTATCTGAATAGGAAAAGTTTTTCTGAGTCTGTTTTTCATATTCATCAGGACAAGGGAATGTGTTTATTTAAAAAAATTTTTTGTTGGTATTTCTAATATTCTGGGGATAGGAATTCAGATCCATTAGAATATATACAAGTTCAAATGAATCAAAACCTGGAAACTAATTTCCATCAGCTCCGCCTTCAGCTTCTTATGCTAGCATGTTGACAGGCCAATCAGGAGCAACGTGGCAGCCTGCTCTGATTTCTAGAAACCAGAGATCTTCAGGGCCTACCTCTGCCTCTGACCTCCTATTTTTTTGGCCAAGCCATTGAACCCCTGCCCTCTGCAGTTGAAAATCAGAGTTCTAACCACTGAACTGCCAGGGAATTCCCTGTTCTCCTTCTTAAACATTCTTAAACACTGTCAAAGCCTCAACCCTGGGCCTTTGACCCTTTAGTGAGGAGAAAAGGCACCAGTAATAAAAATCACCCCTCATATTTGCATAGTGCTCCAATTTTCAAAATACTTTAGACCGATAATTTAAATTGGATACCAAACTTCCCGGAAGGTGAACAGGGGAGGTATTGCCACTTTATTGACGTGGAAGGTCAGGGCTATGACTGACTTATCCCCAGACTGACTTCTGTCCCCAGGCTAACCTAGCAAAGTGACCTCAATGCAACTAGAGGTGATCAGGAAATGCAGGCTAGTGAATGAAAATGAAAGACAAAGGAGCTTTGGCACCGCGGCTTTCCTTACAACATTCTTTGGGCTGCAGAGTTCAGTGGTGGAACTAGGACAGGAATAGAGAAACTCCTCTGGAGGGGGCTGGCTTGGGACATGTTCGCACAGAGGAGGGCTGACGGTTAACCACTACACCGAGCCTTCATAAACTGACTCATTTTCTGACAAAGCTGACTATGCAAACCTCCTTCCCCATGTGGGACTCTCTCATGGAGAATTATTAGGCCACCAGGCCTCTGGTGTTTTTGCACAATGGCCTACA
The DNA here is from genome assembly GCF_910594005.1 of Cervus elaphus. Lineage (NCBI taxonomy): Eukaryota > Metazoa > Chordata > Mammalia > Artiodactyla > Cervidae > Cervus > Cervus elaphus. The sequence goes on from NC_057847.1 coordinate 29,059,141, forward strand.
GAATTGGCTATGGGATTAAAAGCAAAAAGAAAGGAACCTCAAAGAAAAGGGAACTATATAAAATAAAAGTGACTTGGAGATTCCCTTCCCCCTCCCACACCCCTGATCCTGCCTCTATCTAATGGTCCCTAGGGAGGAAGTAGAAAGAGCACTGTTCTGGGCTGGGGCCTAGAGCTGCTGACTGCCATGTATCTTGAGTGAGTTTTGGGAGTCTTCACTTCCTTTTGTAAAATAAAAGGCTGGACTCTTCACACATCTCTAAGGACTCTTCCAGTCATGTGATTCTAGAGGGCACTGGGTATGGCAGAAAGGGTTTCTCTGTCTAAAGCCTTCCCTTGCCATTTACTATTTGTCAAACTTGGACAAATTCTCTCTTTAAAAAGAAATAATGCTTATTTTTTTCTTCCTATCGTTAAAGTATAATATATGTACTATAGAAAATGTAAAACATACAGGCAAGTATGTTAAGGAAGAAAATAAGGATCTCTCATAATTCTGTTACCCAGAGGTAATCAGCTGTTTTAGGGTATTTCTTTCAGTGATGTAAATTAGGGGTTGGCAAACTCTGACCCTCAGGCCAAATCTTGTCCACTGCTATTTTTTTTATGGTCTGTGACCAAAGAGTGGTTTTTACATTTTCAAATGGTTGAAAAATAATCAAAAGAGTAAGAATATTTTGTGGCTAGTAAAAATTATATGAAATTCAAATATAGGTGTCCATAAGAAAAATGCTATTGGAATACAGTAATGCTAGTTAGCTTACGTACTGTCTTTCACTCAACAACAGCAGATCGTGTGCCCCACCAAACCTAAAATATCTGGTTCATCACAGAAAATAGTTGCTAACCTTTGATATAGATAAATATAAATATGTAGGTTTATGTATTACATTATGTATCTTATATTCTACTTTTTTCTCTTAACACTTATATACAAACACTTACTGGTCACTATAAATATTCTTTGTAAACATGACTTAATAGCTTCCTAATATTACATCATCATTCAAGATGTTGTTGGATATTTGGTTTATTAAAAATTTTCACTTATAATTTTCAGAAACATCCTTAGGCATAAATATTTGACTATGTCTCTTATTATTTCCTAAAATTAGATTCCTAGAAGGGAGATGACTAGCATAAATTATATGGATAGTTATAGATACTCTAAAGAAATAAGTTATCAATTTATACATCCATTATTCTCAGTGAGTGAGAGTGCTCATCTCTTAGTACCCTCTGAGTAACCGTCATTAAAGGAGAGAGGGGGAAATAAAAGGAGAGGAGGAAGGGGAGAGAAAGAGAAAGGGGAGGTTAACATTGAGATTAGGTCCAGGTCAATGAGCATAGTTCCTCTTCAGTGATATGCTGGTAAGAGCTCTAGGAACTAAAAGGTTTGCTTTGAGGGTCAAAAAAGATGTGAAAGCATTTTGTAAATTGTTAAAGAAGGATCACTGTCTCATAATTATTATCATGAAAGCTACCTATATGAAACAGCCAGTAATTCACCCCAAGGGTGGGAAAGCCATGCACCATAACTGTCCTTTTTATGAGAGAATCGGGTCTTAACTTCCCTGTGTTACATTCTTAAAATTAGATCCATGTGTTTCTTTTAATTAGTATTTGATACAGTATTAATATTCTTATTTATCTTCTGCATGCCATATGGATTAAATTCTCATTACCTTTGATCTTAATACTTTTAAAATATGTAAATCAGCAGACACCCTCTTTAAAGCAGTGTTTGCACCCCTGTCTATTATTGCCTTGGGCAAAAGGAAAATATCTGCATTGCAAAAAATCCCCAAATTGTGTTGAAATCTTGAAAACTATATGTTACACAGGTCAATCTCAATAGATTAAATAATGGCCAACTGAAAATGAAGCCAATTAGAATTAAATATTGCTTAAACCTGATGAAGGTTAATGAGAGCCCACCATGCATGCATATCATCAAGATGGTCACGTTTCAGGGTGAAACTGGGTAAGGCTTTGTGATTTACTTAACTTCAATAAACAGAACACAATAAAGATTTTCTGATTTACAAAGATAAGCATGCTATATTAAGTGCTTCAGTGTTCTGGGTAAAAGTCTTTTCATTTGTTTTGAGCTATGGCAAGTCACTTTACTTTCTTGGTCCTTAGTTTCTTTCACCATAAAATGGGGGTGATTAGGCTGTTGAATTCTAAGGCATATTCCAGCTCTAAGCACTAATTGGAAGTAATAACAGGACTGTTATGTAACATATTTTAAAGGAACTTTAAACTTAACTGGGACTGTAGTTACTAATTAATTTAAGAACTGGAGAAGAAAAAGTGCACCTATGGTTGATTAATGGAAATTATCCTAAACAAGACCATTTATATATCCTTCTTAAGACCATCCAGTCTTTTAGAAAGCTTTTTATTAAAAAATGTATTGTGAAATACATATTGGCACTATCTTTCCACCTCTTAACTTGAAATATTCTTCTAGTTAATGCTGGGATAGTTTTTCCTTCCCCTTCAAGCTTGTTCAATTAATAGTATAAAATATTTTTAGGGAAACTTTGTGTCAATCAAAGGTCCATAATCTGCATGCCACTAAATGACACAAATTATTCTTCTTATTTTATAATGTTAATTTCCTTTTGTCAGCTGTTCATTTTATTTTGGAAAATAAAGTTTCCCAGGCTCATAATGGAGTTGAGAACCCTCTTTGGTTTGTAGGAGGGCTAGAGTTCTTAGGTCCAGATGCAGTTTTCTGCAAGAGTGCAATCATGTGTTCATTGTGAATCAATTACCAAAATAGCCACTCTCTAATTTCTTGGATTTTGATTGACAAACATCCTATATCCTACTAGTTATTATATAATGCAGTTTGATTATCAGTTCAGTAAAACTTTGCTGATACAACAGTCTACATACATATCTCCTAGAAGAAGTTGAATCTCTAGAATAACAAATATCTTCTATAGAGAGGGGTTTTTGCTTTAGAATTTACAATCCTTTAGAATTTACAATTTACAATATATAATCCATACACACACACACACACGCACACATCTTTTGTTTGAGCCCTATTCCTGAATAGTAACACACAGACCAACTTCAAAGTATAGCTGAATATCAAGTATGGAAGATTGGAGTTTATATGACAAATTACTGAAGGGATGAGGAATACCTAGAGCAAAACCAGACATGACACAGATTAATTCTCATAACAGACTGACCTGGAAAAATGAGAACAGGCATAGATTCACAATTTTGTGAATTTGTTTCCCTATGTTACACTGTGAATTACACTGCCAATTTGTTTCCCAAATTTAACCAAACATGCTTATGGATATTTATGCCTATCAAAATCTGCCATGTTGCACCAGGGGGTGTCTTATGTAAGTGGGTGCCAACCTTGACCATGAGACGGGGCCTGTTCCATTGTTAGGTGGAGAAAATGCCAACCTTTGACAGCCTCCTCCACTCTTCTACTACCTGACCACGAAGTTTCATTTGTGCATTAAAGACAAACCATTGTTTCAGACTTATTTCTCTAGCTTCATTTTATCATAACCTTAACAGCTGCCATTGAGACTCTTTGCCTTAAAAAGTTATTGGAAAGGCATCACTTGTCTACAATGTGTTGAGGAAGAGCACAAGCCAGAATCTCTCTCCAGTAGTCTCTACCATGAATCAATCACCAGGCCCTTTTAGCTTCCCTGTGGGAATCACTCTATCTATCATCACTTCAGAAGATGGCGCTCTACAGCTCAGCACACAAGGCCCTTTCTGATCTGACACCTACTTACCTCTAGAGCTCATTTCCTACTGCTCCTCAGAGCTTGGCCTATGCTCCAGCACAAGACACTCTGTCTGTTAGCCCTGAAGAATCATCTCAGGTTGATCTCCTGGAACCTTTCCTAAATGCAAGTTGAATGCCCTAACTCTGAGTTTCCATTTCAACCTATACAGAACAACATAATAACAGTTATCCCACCTGACAGGTATAGAATCATATTCATCCTTCTCTTTCTGTGGCTTATATCAAAGTATTTACTTTATTTATTATTTAATAAATGAGTGTTTATTTAAGAAATGAACCAATCTTTTAGTTGCTATTGCTTAAAAACATCCACCAACATCTCCAGTTCCTTTAGAAATTACTCACTGCTAATGAAAGCCAGCTAGTCTGATAAATATAAGTGTTAACTATCTTGATAAATACAAGGTTATGTAAATAGCAGGCTTTTAGAAGGTAATCCTAAATCAACAAGGGAGATGTTATTGGTGAGTCTTTTAGGATGATCAGATAGAATCATTTATTTCACAAAGATGAAGTCCCAATTGTGTTCCAAGTACCATGTTAGGGAACAACAATAGCAAAAGGCTTAAGGAGAAGGCTGTGAGAACTTCAGATTCCTGCCTATCATTCACAGATGGGTTGCTGGGGTGCTGATAATTTGTAAAATAAATGTTTATACAGATATCTGTGTGATAACTGAGAAACTGTCTGGGGCACTGCAAAACTACAAAGAAAAAATTGCAAATAAAGAATCTAAAAACTAGCCCAGAATAAAACACAAATGGTTATTTCTTCAAGGACCAATAATCAGAATGGCCATTTGCTAAATAGAATCAACCCTGCCAGTCATACAAGAATGATTAAGGAAAACCACCAAAAAGCAGGGTTAGGTATCTGCTACACTAGAAGTTTGTGTCCCCCCACCCTGATTCAGCTGATTAATATATTGAAATCCTAATCCCTAGTGTGGTAGTATTTGGAGGTGGGGCCTTTGGAAGGTGATTAGGAGCCTTCAATGGGGCTTGCGCCCTTATTAGACCCGGGAGAGGTCGCTTACCACTTCTGCCATGTGAGGACACCCAAAAGACCCCGTCTATGAACCAGGAAGCAGGCCCTCACTAGACACTGAATCTGCTGGCACTTTGATCATGGACTTCTCAGCCTCCGAAACTGCAAGAAAGAAATGTCTTGTTTAAGCCACCCAGGCTGTGGTATTTTTGTTAAAGCAGCTGGAACAGACGGAGGCTGTGTGTAGTGACACCAAGTGGAGTAATGTATTTGCTGTGGAAGAAGATAGAGCGGTCCAGAGCCCAGGTTTTTCAGTGAGAAAAACCCATGTGGAATCTTGGCTCCTGGCTGTGGAGTGTGGGCAAGGCACCTAACCTTTTGGAACAGCAGTTTCCTTATCTGTGAAATGGTGATATTTTGCTACTTTGTTCACAAAGATCCAATTTTAAAAAGATTAATTTTATCCAGAGTAACCCAAGGCTACCAAGCATAAAAGAAAGAACTAAATAAAAAGGAAGACAGAAAACTAACTCAACTCTAACCCTTTAAACCAATTTTTTACACGCAATTTCTTTCCTTCAAACACCATTTTCATGCTCCTGTTACAGCAGCGGGGAGAAGTTGGTTTTCACTCCAAACTGGAAAACTCTTTTTCTTCAGCCAAGAACTTGTGTATGAGATCTAAATTTGATTTCACAATGTTTGAAACAATAGTTCTGGCAGCTCAGTACATTAATCTTGGCTCTTCCCCCTGGATCATACTCATGTCTGAGTCTCCTTAATCCTCTTCCAAATTAGTTAAATTAGGTTTAGGTGGATGAAGTATTTACTAAATACTCTCATCTTCAAATAATCCCCGTCACCTTATAATGAAAACATTGTTAAAAGAGCCAGATCGTGCAGGAAAAAAAAATTAGCAAAATAGCCTGAATTCTAGAATTTAGGGATTAAAAGAGCAAAATATTTTCCATGACTTTCAGTTTTCTATCACTCACAATTCAAAACTTGAAGTTTCAGAAGATAACCCAGTTTGGTTTTATAGAGTCTCTTTCTTTCAAGGTCCTAGGACGGAAATGACTCCTCTGCTTATAGGTTAACACACAATTCAAGTGCAGCTTCATAACTTCCAGTGAAATATCCTTCAGAGGCTGTTGGTGATGAAACATGTATCTTCTTATATAAACATTTTTACCTAAGACATCAACCACATTAGTAAAGAGAAGAACATATTACTTGAATATTACTGGAAGTTGCATTTTTTTGTGGGGAATGTAAAAGTGAGACACTGACTTTAGCTAACTTTTGGAAAGATGGGTGAACAGCCATCAGAGAAAACTAAACACAGACAAAAGGAAACAAAACTGGCACGCTAATATTCCTTGGAATGATATTCAGGTCCCAGCTAATGGGAAAGTATAGGTATGACGATTAACAAACAAAAAAGTGACTTTTGCAATTTTATGAATCACTAGTATTTTAAGCTTTTTTTTTTTTTCTCTCCTCCAACCTCCTTCACCACCAAGGTTGAAAGAGAAAATGACAGACTGGATGTCTAAAAATATCTGTGGATATTAAATACCAACTTATCTAATAGGACACACATGCCACTGACTTCATTTTTGTAGGCCTTGTCCCTGGCAATCCAACTTTTCAAAGAAACAGTTGGCTTCATCGGCTCTAGTATCATGACCAGATTCCTACGATAGTAACTGCATTCTGGAATCAAAATATCAAAGTATTTTGGTCCATGGAATTTTCACAGCCTCCATTTATGCCTTAACCTTGATACTCCAAGATGCAACTGAAACCCACTGTTGAGAGTCACTGAAATCTCACTGACAAGTACAGGTATCTTAGGGACGAAAGCCTGTACCTTTGCAAATATAGGGAGGCAGATCACGTAATCAAACCTGGGAGCTGGATGTTTCAAAGAGCTATGGTTCTCATCTCTTTATTGAGCACAAAAAGATCCAAACAAAGTCACACAACAGCTAAACCAATGCCATCTGTGTGGAAATCATATTTTAAACACAAACAAAATCAAATGCTCCATATGCCACCACTCCTGAACATTTGCTAGAATGTTTCTGAGTATTTATTGTTAGAGTGTCAGTGTGGTCAAGTGAAGAAAACAAAACAAAAGAAACAAACGCAACAGGAAGTCCCCTGAACTCCTCCAGGGCCTTCTTCCACACTCTGCCCATTATCGCCATGCATGTCAGGTGTCCTGTTTGGGGATGCTGTACTCTTCCTGCCTCTGGCTCTGTCCCTTCTTTAGAAGAAGGGACATGTAAAATTATGAGACTTTAGGAATTTTACAAAGCCAGTTTTCAGCCTCTGCCATGTCCTGACACATACAGAAAAAGAATACTATTTGTGTTGTGCAAACAGAAGCACTCCTTTTACCTGGTTGGACCCTACTGCTTCAATATCTTGGCACAAACATAACTCTCCCACAACACACCAGTGTACAGTGTACTGCAGCACATCAGTTGAAGACCTATTGCAAACTGCATTTAACTAGGTGATGCTAATACTGTCACTTTAAAAAGTTCCTAAATGGAATATGAAATCTGTATTTGGAAGCACATAAAAATGTGCATGACTCTTCATCATTCCATTCTTAAATCTCACTGAGCTTTCCACGGTTTAGATCTGTGTTAAGACTACTTCAGACCCTAATTTCCAAACACTTGTAATTATTTCTGTTCCCCATAAGCAGCAGTAAAAGGTGTAGCTTTCTTCACAGTGACATTCACTTTGTGACTCTGGCTCTGTGTTGTTCTTTTCCATTGGACTTTCTGCCTGGAGGCATCTCAGCATCCACTCAGCAAGTCAAGTCATTCCTTCCAACTTCAGTTAAAGGCCCCAAACAAAACATCTAATGCTGAAGTGAAGCTCAGTGATTTATTCTTCACTGCTCTGATTAGATCTGTATCCTGTTAACTTTCTTAAACCTTTCATTACATGATTTTATATGAACTAAGCAATGTCATACTTCCAGGTCCAAAGAGTTTCAAATATTTCTATAAGTCCCTTTCTTTGAATCTTCCACAATCTTCACTAGCATCACCTAAAATTCACTGGTAGGGGAGAAATTTAACATTTTCAATTGAGGAACTTAGAGAAATTTACAAGGATCTTCCTGAAATTCTTATAAATTTCATTAATACTCATCTAGTTTTTATTTTGGCATCAGGATGACAGTTTCAGTAGAAATATATTATAATAATTATTGTTGTTGTTCAGTTGCTAAGTCCTGCCCAACTCTTTGTGACCCCATGAACTGTGTAGCCCACCATCCTCTATCCTCCACTACCTCCTGGTGTTTGCTCACACTCATGTCCATTGAGTTAGTGATGCTATCTAACCATCTTGTGTGCTATCTAACCATATAAATATATAATAGTAATATAATAATAAGCTTATAACTAAACATCAGGTTAATAACTGAAATCATTCCCTCTTCATCCTGCATTGCATCATTTTATTTTTGCTCTTAGAGTCTCTGGAAAGACAACATTCTCTTCATGACAATGAATGCAGTTCAAATTTTTGTTTTAACTGAAGGTTGCTAGCAAAAATTCTATAATCTGTTTCCTGCAGGCCACTGGGTTGAGTTCTCATTTAAAAATATGACAATATTAAAGGTTAGATGGCTGACAAATATCCATGCTAAAGTTCTAAGGCTCTTAAGTGTGTGACTAAGGCAGAGAAGGCTGCATTTCTTCATCAGGTCACTGCCCTCCTCTCAAACCTGGACTCAATCATGCTGAGATGTGAGGACCGCATGCACTCTACTAATCTTCCTGACTTCTAGGAGGTACCAGTAAGACAGCAGGACACTAATCAGAAACATCTGAGCTTCAGAATTATACAGAGAGGATTTACGTACTGAGAATGAGACCCTTTTCAAAATGCCAAACCCATTCACACTTGGTGTATAATTTTTTAAAAATTGAGCTTTCTTTTGCTGGCATGATCTGATAACACCATAGATTCCCATACTTTGAATAAGTTTGGTGCAGATAACGTTAATGCTGTGGAAAAAATTAAGATTTTTCTCACTAGCCACTCATAGCTTTCTCCATAAGATGGGTAATAATATTTAGTTTCCGGGATAAGCAGAACTTAGAAAAATTCAAATGATAGAATTCTAGCCATAATGCATATTCAAAATGAGCCTAAAATGTAAGCTTTATTTTCTTTAGTTGTCTATACAATTTACATGGTAAAAATTCTCAAGTATTACAATCAGTAAAATAATGCCATAGCCATTTTCTAAAGCTCATTTTTTAAATTAGATACCATGTTATGCATGTAAACTGAATTTTCTATTCAAAGTCCTTCTAACTCAGCAGCATTACTTCATCCTTCCCTTTGTAGCATAAACAGTGAAGAACAAGTCTCTTAACCTATTTTAGATACTTTCTTACATTAAGTGATTTAAGCATATTCTGTTGGGAATTTCTGAGAAAATAATACAACCTGCAGAAGTTTCTATTTCAACATATTTTCATCATTAAAATCCAAGAGTATTTTAATGTGCTATAACCTGCTGATATGAAGTCCAAAATATTTCAAGTTGTCTTCACTGATTACTCTAGTCAAATTCTTTTGCAACAAAGGTTAGGGGATTTTTCAGGTGTGTTATGGGAAAAGTGTTTGAGCAGAGGAGGAGAAAAGACTTTAAAGTAAGCTACACCCTCCTTTCAGCAGGGCCTGAGATCATCTCTCCAGACTATGCAAATTTATCTAAAATGATTATGCTTGTCAATCAGATGACCCAGTTTAGTTTCTCTCTCAGTCAAAGCACTGCATAAGCTAAATAAACCACCGAGCAACCTGATTTGGTCTACCTTGCTCCCTACAGATTTTTCCAAGGCTCACTACTAATCTCTTTCTCCAGCCTTGTTTGGAGACCACATTCATTTTCAGCTGATTTGTACAAGAAAGAAAAGATAAGAAAGGAAAGACAGACAAACAGAAAGAAATCTCATCCCTAAAGTCTCCCACTGTTCTTGACAGATGGCTGTGCCCTGTTTCCTAAGCTCTAGTCCGTGGTTACCAATGTTGACCAGAAATATTTACAAGATGAGACTAAAATACAAGATGTTCTTTGAGACAAAACTCATTTTCCCCTAAAGTGTCTACCCATCTGAATTAATTTATCATTTAATAAACATTTATACAGCACCTACTGTGTGCTAGATACCATGTCAAGCACTTTCTCATTTCTCATCTATCAAAATTCTCAGAATGACCAAGAATTAACATCATTGGGTTCTTTTTTATACTTCAATACAACTAGCCACAGAATAGTATAAATTGCTTCCTTTTCCAGTTTTTTAAGAAATCTCCACACTGTTCTCCATAGTGGCTATACTAGTTTGCATTCCCACCAACAGAGTAAGAGGGTTCCCTTTTCTCCACACCCTCTCCAGCATTTATTGCTTGTAGACTTTTGGATAGCAGCCATCCTGACTGGCGTGTAATGATACCTCTTTGTGGTTTTGATTTGCATTTCTCTGATAATGAGTGATGTTGAGCATCTTTTCGTGTGTTTGTTAGCCATCTGTATGTCTTCTTTGGAGAAATGTCTGTTTAGTTCTTTGGCCCATTTTTTGGTTGGGTCATTTATTTTTCTGGAATTGAGCTGCAGGAGTTGCTTGTATATTTTCAAGATTAATCCTTTGTCTGTTGCTTCGTTTGCTATTATTTTCTCCCAATCTGAGGGCTGTCTTTTCACCTTGCTTATAGTTTCCTTTGTTGTGCAAAAGCTTTTAAGTTTCATTAGGTCCCATTTGTTTAGTTTTGCTTTTATGTCCAATATTCTGGGAGGTGGGTCATAGAGGATCCTGCTGTGATTTATGTCAGAGAGTGTTTTGCCTATGTTCTCCTCTAGGAGTTTTATAGTTTCTGGTCTTACATTTAGATCTTTAATCCATTTTGAGTTTATTTTTGTGTATGGTGTTAGAAAGTGTTCTAGTTTCATTCTTTTACAAGGGTTGACCAGTTTTCTCAGCACCACTTGTTAAAGAGGTTGTCTTTTTTCCATCGTATATCCTTGCCTCCTTTGTCGAAGATAAGGTGTCCATAGGTTCATGGATTTATCTCTGGGCTTTCTATTCTGTTCCATTGATCTATATTTCTGTCTTTGTGCCAGTACCATACTGTCTTGATGACTGTGGCTTTGAAGTAGAGTCTGAAGTCAGGCAGGTTGATTCCTCCAGTTCCATTCTTCTTTCTCAAGATTACTTTGGCTATTCAAGGTTTTTTGTATTTCCATACAAACTGTGAAATTTTTTGTTCTAGTTCTGTGAAAAATAGCGTTGGTAGCTTGATAGGGAGTGCATCAAATCTATAGATTGCTTTAGGTAGTGTAGTGATTTTGACAATATTGATTCTTCCAATCCATGAACACGGTATATTTCTCCATCTGTTTGTGTCCTCTTTGATTTCTTTCATCAGTGTTTTATAGTTTTCTCTGTATAGGTCTTTTGTGTCTTTAGGTAGATATACTCCTAAGTATTTTATTCTTTTTGTTGCAATGGTGAATGGTATTGTTTCCTTAATTTCTCTTTCTGTTTTCTCATCATTAGTGTATAGGAATGCAAGGGATTTCTGTGTGTTAATTTTATAACCTGCAACTTTACTACATTCATTGATTAGCTCTAGTAATTTTCTGGTAGAGTCTTTAGGGTTTTCTATGTAGAGGATCATGTCACCCGCAAACAGTGAGAGTTTCACTTCTTCTTTTCCTATCTGGATTCCTTTTACTTCTTTTTCTGCTCTGATTGCTGTGGCCAAAACTTCCAAAACTATGTTGAATAGTAGTGGTGAGAGTGGGCACCCTTGTCTTGTTCCTGATTTTAGGGGAAATGCTTTCAATTTTTCACCATTGAGGGTAATGCTTGCTGTGGGTTTGTCATATGACCCAACAATCCCACTTCTGGGCATACACACTGAGGAAACCAGATCTGAAAGAGACACATGCACCCCAATGTTCATCACAGCACTGTTTATAATAGCCAGGACATGGAAGCAACCTAGATGCCCATCAGCAGACGAATGGATAAGGAAGCTGTGGTACATGTACCCCATGGAATATTACTCAGCCATTAAAAAGAATTCATTTGAATCAGTTCTAATGAGATGGATGAAACTGGAGCCCATTATACAGGGTGAAGTAAGCCAGAAAGATAAAGACCATTACAGTATACTAACACACATATATGGAATTTAAAAAGATGGTAACGATAACCCTATATGCAAAACAGAAAAAGAGACACAGATGTACAGAACAGACTTTTGGACTCTGTGGGAGAAGGCGAAGGTGGGATGTTTTGAGAGAACAGCATTGAAACATGTATATTATCTAGGGTGAAACAGATCACCAGCCCAGGTTGGATGTATGAGACAAGTGCTCAGGCCTGGTGCACTGGGAAGACCCAGAGGGATCGGGTAGAGAGGGAGGTGGGAGGGGGGATCGGGATGGGGAATACATGTAAATCCATGGCTGATTCATGTCAATGTATGACAAAAACCACTACGATATTGTAAAGCAATTAGCCTCCAACTAATAAAAATAAATGGAAAAAAAAATTGCTTCCAATATGCTTGTCCAATTATGTACAGAGAATAAGTTTATGGCACAGGTGTTTCTGAGTCAAATGATATATTGGCAGATTTGTCCTCAAAGTAGGGTGTTGCCCGACACAAACAATACTATGAGTGCCCTTGTTTCCTTGTTTTCCTGACAGCCCAGGTATTATCTTTTTTAAAAAAAATAGCTTGGGGCTACCCTGGTGACTCAGATTGTAAAGAATCTGCTTGCAATGTGGGGACCTGGGTTTGATCCCTGGGTCAAGAAGATCTGATGGAGAAGGGAAGGGCAACCCACTCCAGTATTCTTGCCTGGAGAATTGCATGGACAGAGGAGCCTGGCAGGCTACAGTCCAAGGGGTTATAGAGTCAGATACAGATGAGTGACTAACACTTTCATTTTCACTTGTAAAGCAAAAAAGAAATTTTCATTTTTTTTGTATTAAATTTGAAGTTGAACATTTGCATAGAGTCCTAGGTCATTTGTATTTTTTTTTTCCTTTTATGAACTTCCCTTTAAAGCTCTTGATCAATTCTTTCTAAAGGGGTGTTTTTTTTTTTTTTCCTTCAGTTTGAGGTGCTAATGGGCAGTTTGAGGGTATAAATCCTACTATTAATACTAGGATAGAGGCTCTGGTCATTTCAGTGGATATTAAAGGAAAAGGAGACCTAGAGAATTGAAATACTCAAGAAAAACTGCAGCAGAACCTTGGCTAATGTGATAATGAAATCAATTCTCCCAAGCTATCATAAACACTTTGTAATATAATTTTAATAGTTATATATTATTCCATAATATATGGGTTTCATTAGTGCCTGCAATGCAGGAGACCTGGGTTTGATCCCTGGGTCAGGAAGATCCCTTGGAAAAGGGAATGGCTACCCACTCCAGTATTCTTGTCTGGAGAATTCTATGGACAGAGGAGCCTGGTAGGCTATAGTCCATGGGGTATAGTGGTATCAAATTTATTTAATTGTTCTCATAACTTTTTCTAGGCTTTAAAAAGGCAGATTATGAGTTAATTATTGGGATAAAGGATCTGACCATTTTTAGAAGTCCCTCAATATACACTGAAAAATATTTCTGCATAAAAATTGTTCCTTTATACTTCTACCAGCATTCTAAAAGTGTGTCTTTTCCATTGCTCTCATTTCTAGACTCTACCATAATAAGTAGCTTCACTTTGTTTAAACAAACTGTTTCCACAAAACACACTTGAATATCTGTCTTAGAATTTTATTTGTTGTTATTGTTCAGTCTCTAAGTTCTGTCCAGCTCTTTGCGACCCCATGGACTGCAGCACGCCAGGCTCCCCTGTCCTTCACTATCTCCCAGAGTTTGCTCAGATTCATGTCCATTGAATTGGTTATGCTATTAAACCATCTTATTCTCTTCCATCCTCTTCTCCATTTGCCTTCAATCTTTCCCAGCATCAGAGTCTTTTTCAATGAATTGGCTCTTTGCATCAAGTGGGCAAAGTATTGGAGCCTCAGCTTCAGCATCAGCCCTTCCGATAAATATTCAGGGTTGATTTCCTTAAGGATTGACTAGTTTGATCTTCCTGCAGTTCAAGGGACTCTGAAGAGTCTTCTCCTACACCACATTTCAAAAGCATCAATTCTTTGGCACTCAAGGTCCAACTCTCACATCCATACATGACTAATGGAAAAACTATAGCTTTGATACTAGATGGACCTTTGTTAGCAAAGTGATCTCTCTGCTTTTTAATATGCTGTCTAAGTTTGTTATAGCTTTCCTTCCAAGGAGCAAGCTGAATTTTATAACCATCTCTTATAAGTGGCCTCTTTCCTGCAGGCCTTGATATTCCATGAAGAGAGATCCAAGGCTAAATCTGATCATTAAGGAGGGACAATTTGATTCATATGACTTGAAAATTCCCCAGTTCAGAAACCAGCATGTCCTTAGCATATGCCTGAGATGATTAAAGTCTGTCTTGCGTAGGTACTACTAGTTGTCTACTCAACATTCATTCTTGCTTGTTTCTTTCCCAAAAGAATGTTTTCTCATAGGGGCAACAAGCTGATTAACTCAAATTTCTTTTAGGTTCTCCTGCAGATAAAGGAGGGCCCCGAGAAGTAAACAAAAGGCAATTCATAGGGCCTCCAGGAAAATCCTTTTTGTCCTTTCAAAAAGAATGCAGCCATGATGGCTGTAGCTCCAGCAGCCATCTTGAGATCATAAAAAAAAAGGCAAGAGAATTGCAGAGGCATGGCCTTGCCTGACATTCTTGATCTCCTCAGTCAATATAAAAAACTGCCTACCCCCAGAGTTCTGGTGGCATGAAGAAAATGAACACTTATCTGTTGAAGTCACTGTATTCCAGTCTGTTTATTTAAATAGAGAACAATTCCTAACTAAGGCACTGTTTTAAAAAATATATCCCAGAGAAGTGTTTTCATCTTTCATCTGTCAAAGAGTGTGTGAACTATTTATTAGGAACTGAAGTTATATTGGGTACTTTTAAGTGGTACAGCATTTCTTCCCAGCATATCCATTCTCCATCTATTTCTACCACATTTTCTGACCCAGAAACTGACCTGTATGGAGTACTTTGGCTTCCCAGTGGCTTGGCCAACAGGAGTCCTAACAGGACATCAGAAGGAAGGAAGAAAGTGAGCAGGGAGAGATAAAATACTTTCTCCTATTCCACAGCTCCCTTCCTGTCAGGTTGTTGTGTGCTGACTATATTGTTTTTTTAAATTTTTAATTGAAGGGTAATTACAATATTGTGTTGGTTTCTGCCATACATCAACATAGATCAGTCATAGGTGTATATATATATCTCATATACATCTCCCCTCCATCTTGAGCCCCCCTCCCACCTCCCCCCCATCCCACCCCTCTAGGTTGTCACAGAGCCCTGCTTTGAGTTCTCTGAGTCATACAGCAAATTCCAATGGGCTTCCCAGGTGGCGCAAGCGGTAAAGAACCACCTGCCAATGCAAGAGACTTAAGAGATGTGGGTTCAATCCCTGGGTCATGAAGATCTCCTGGAGAAGGGAATAGCAACCCGCTCCAGTATTCGTGCCTAGAGAATCCCACGGACAGAGAGCCTGGTGAGCTATAGTCCATAGAGTCACAAAGAGTTGGACACGACTAAGGCGACTTAGCATGCACCTATTTTACATGTTAGTGTATGTTTCCATGCTACTCTCCATTAGTCCTACCCTCTTCTTCCTACCTGCTGCCCGCCCCAACCCCACCGTGTCCATAAGGCTGTTCTCTATGTCTGCATCTCTATTGCTGTCCTGCAAACAGTACCTTCAGTACCATCTTTCATGATTCCATATATATGTATTAATATATGATATTTGTTTTTCTCTTTCTGACTTACTTCACTCTGTATAATAGGCTCTAGGTTTATCCACCTCATTAGCACTGACTCAAATGCATTCCTTTTCATGGTTAAATTAATATTCCATTGTATATATGTGCCACAGCTTCTTTATCCATTCATCTGTCAATGGACATCTAGGTTGCTGCTATGTCCTAGCTATTGTATGCAGTGCTGTAATGAACCTTGGCATACAAGTGTCTTTTCAGTCTTGGTCTTCTTGGGGTATATGCCCAGTAGGGGGAATGTTGGGTCATATGGTAGTTTTATTCCTAGTTTTTAAAGAAATTTCTATGCTGTCTTCCATAGTAGCTGTATCAATTTACATTCCCACCAAAAGTGCAAGAGGGTTCCCTTTTCTCCACAACATCTCCAGCATTTATTGTTTGTAAATTTTTTGATGATGGCCATTCTGACTGGTGTGAGGTGATATCTCATTATAGTTTTGATTTGCATTTCTCTAATAATGAGTGATGTTGAGCATCTTTTCATGTGTTTATTAGCCATGTGTATGTCTTCTTTGGAGAAATGTCTGTTTAAGTCTTTTGCCCACTTTTTAATTGGGTTGTTTGTTTTTCTGGTATTGAGTTGCATAAGCTGCTTGTATATTTTGGAAATTAATCCTTTGCCAGTTGCTTCATTTGCTATTATTTTCTCCCATTCTGAGGGTTGTCTTTTCACCTTGTTTATAGTTTCCTTTGCTGTATGGAAGTTTTTAAGTTTAATTAGGTCCCACTTGTTTATTTTTGTTTTTATTTCCATTACTCCAGGAGGTGGGTCATAGAGGATCTTGCTGTGATTTATGTCATAGAGTGTTCTGCCTATGTTTTCCTCTAAGAGTTTTATGGTTTCCAGTCTTACATTTTGGTCTTTAATCCATTTTGAGTTTATCTTTGTATATGGTAATTAGGAAGTGTTCTAATTTCATTCTTATACACGTAGCTGACCAGTTTCCCCAGCACCACTTATTAAAGAGACTATCTTTGCCCTATTGTATATTCTTGCCTCATTTGTCAAAGATATGGTGCCCATAGGTGCGTGAGTTAATCTCTGGGCTTTCTATCTTGTTCCATTGGTCTATATTTCTGTTTTCATGCCAGTACCATACTGTGTTGACTGTGTTCTTGACTGAAGGTCATCTGTCTTCTCAAGACCCCTCTACTCACACGGTTCTTTCCTTCTGGGTTCCAGATGCCATGTTCTTTCCTTACCTTTTAGGTACATATGCTAACAGCTCTGCTCTCACTAGCCCCCAGGGTACTATAGTATCCTATATAGTTTCCTTATATTCTATCCATAACCTTTTATTATAAAATAATCCCTTGATTTAACAATTCTCAATCTATCCTAATTTGACTGTACAATCTATTTCCTGCTGGGATTCCGTCTGATATGTTACTTATTATACACATACATGCATATATCCATATATATATACACACACACTTATATATACACACATATGTTTAGACTCATACCTGCAGGCCTCCGTGTCAAGGTAAAGAGCACTAGTTGTAATAGGATAGGCAAGAAAACAGTGTTAGGTGGTGAGTAGACTCAAAGGAAGTATGTAAAATGTTAGAATAGTTAATCATATCATTTTCTGAAAAATATTTTCTAAAATGCAGACATTGCAATCATTTTACTAGCTGGGGGGAAGATGTCAAGAATCTGTCAACACACATACCTCATTACCAACTCAGATATCTTCTCTTTACAGAATTATATAACTTTTAGGGAATTCTGACATGACTTGATCCAATCTACTCACTTTTTAGTGAGGGCTAACCGACTTCCTAAAATCAAGTCAAATACCTAGTCTCTAGACATTTGACCAGGTTTGTTGTTATAATTTTGGGATTTTATGAGGTTTTGTTTTATCTTTATCTTGATTTTTTTCTAAATTCTATCTAGTTACTATTTAGCCTTTGATGAAAGAGAAAAACCAACAGCAGTTTTAGAACTCTAAAATACAACATATGAGATTCCTGGGACCATTAATATTTTTACAAAATTAGTGGCCTAAGAAGTCAAAGCAGGGTAGCATCTAAGTTCAGACTGATATTAATGAGAACCAAGAAGAAACTGCTTTCAAGGAGAGCATAAATACTAATATATGTTGTGCATAAATTATCTGAGCATTTACAAGTGGCTCAGAAAATATTAACCCCATTTTGTAGGGAGTTCAAAGTAAAATACAAAATAATTTTATCTCAATCTTTAAGTTCTAACTTTCAGTCTAGAATTCTAAGAATTCTCCTTCTCTATAAAGCATGGAAAATTGAACAATAGCTAAGTAATATTTTTTAATTAAAAAAAGAGTTAAGGTGATGGAGAAATAAATGGGGTTCAATATTTTAGTCTTTTCAAGAATTCTGAGGTTTTTAAAAAATTTTTTTAAGGGATCAGTGTTTTTTATTTTATTTATTTATTTATTTATTTTTTGGTGTCTGATCTTATTTATTTGTTACTCTTAGAACATCTCATTTTTGACTGGACTCAGACATAGAAGCTCTCAGAGAGGACAGCCTCCGTCTCTTGGCAATCTGTTCCTGTCGTTTTTCTTTGGCCTCCTTCATTCTCTTGGCCAAAGTTTAGCATATTCTGCAGCCTCTTCTTTATTTTTCTTAGTATGCTGTTTCTTCAGAGCAATACACCGGCGTTTGTGTTGCAGAACTCGTGGAGTCAGGAGACGCTGAATCTCGGGTGCTTTAGTCCTCGGTTTCTTACCGTCTTTGTTTAGGGGCTTTTGCACAACACACTGGCGGACATCATCTTCTTTAGAAAGATTGAAAAGTTTGTGGATTCTGCTAGCTCTTTTGGGACCCAGGCAACGAGGCACTGTAGTATCAGTGAGTCCAGGAATATCCTTCTCCCCTTTTTTCACGATGACCAAATTGAGAACACTCAGATTAGCATCCACAATGCAACCCCGTACAGATTTGCGCTTTCTCTCTCCAGTCCTCCTTGGTCTGTAACAGGAATACCCCTTACTCAGTAGCAGGCGAACTCGGCCATGGGTCAAGACACCCTGCTTCATGGAGAAACCCTGCTTATTGTTCCTGCCACTGATTCGGACCACATAACCCTTCCATTCTTCACCCAGAGTGTCAGCAGCAACTTCTGCGGCCATACACTTCTCGTAGAAGGTACGAAGTTTTCGTTCATCGTCCACTTCAATGAGCTTCTGGCAGCCAGTGGCCGGGAAAGAGATGTTCAGCTTCATTTTGAAGTAGCCGACAGCCTCTGAGGTGCCACGAAAAAGAGCGTTTTTTTATTTTAATGAAGAAGGAAAATATTATAGCAACCTGCCTTGGCATTTTTGAGAACTAGGTAGCTCGATCTTTTTCGGATAGCATGTGTGTCTTCTAGTCCCAAGGCCTTAAATCTTGGCATTAATAATGTCCTGGATATGGTCATAGCTTTTAAAGGTTATTTGATGAATTACAGAGTGAATGGCCCCAAAGAGAAGTCTCACTAAGAAAGCTTTAACAATCTACAAATAGTTGAAGAACTAAACCCGGAAAAAGAAGTAACCTTTTTTTTCCTTGTTCAGTTATTGGGAAATAGGAAGAAGTCCTTCTATCAAGCTTTCTAACTATAAAATTGATAGTCTTTAAAGTTAGTCAGCTACTCTCACCAGTACACATTCTTAAGCTGGGATGTAGACCCTGATGGGACTATGAAGATGTTTGGGAGGAGCCTGGCATTATGCACAAATAGTATAGCTGTGCATTTGCCCATTTTTCTGGAGTTTAGGGGATGTGGATTACATTAGTTTCTCAGAGGGGCTCTGGATATAAAAAGGTCTGCAAAAGAATGTGTGAAATCAGCCTGCATGACCATTTGTCAGGAGTGCTACAGAGAAGATAATCACTCTAAGCTCAGTGTTTATAATTCAATGGTTACAGATAATGTAAGCAGAACTTTAATGCAGTGTGTGTTCAGTCCTCTAACCACTCAGTCATTATTTATAGGTTGTCCTTCAGATGGGTTAATTTGCTTTGAGTGGTGGGTTGGAGGGAGCATCTATTTTAACTTCCCCTTTATGGGGCAAGATAATGTGATGTACTTTTTCTCAACGCTTTCCCACAGAGTTTGTTTGGTAGAAGCTGCAACATGAAGTGGGTTCACCATTAATAAACTGAATGAGAGGATGCAGTCTAGAACAAAGAATGGCAGCCCACAACAGATGAGAAGAGCCTGGTCCCCAGATGGCAATCCAAGTTGAAAATCAGAGCACAGAGTGCAAGTGTGAGGCTGGGAGCTGAATTGCTCTGGGCATGGATAAATATAGCAGTGAAGGACAAACAGAACGGACACTTTGTAATTTGACCCTTGGAGATCTGGAGAGGATCCTTGGATGCTCTGTCTCCGACTCATATCCCAAACATTCAGACCCTGGGTAATGAATTAGAATGCAAACTGTCCTTTTGGAGGACAAATCAGTTAAGAGCTGAAACAATCCTCAAGTTCTTTGCACTTCTCTGATTTCTACACAAGGGCAGAAATTGGCATTTAAAGCCCACTGGGAGAGCCCAGCCATTGTATCCTGGCATCAAAACTTCTCCTTTGAAATTAGGATAGTGTGTAACTCATCCCTCAAGAGCTTTGTAGATCTCTTGCATTTGTTTCTAGGGCCTGTTTGAATTTGTTCTTTTAAAGAGGCTGCTTAGAGAAATTCCTGGCACCAATGTAATGAAAAGGGATATCATTAATTTCTTCCTTTAAAAAGGAAGGGTCCCTTTGGGACCACTGATCGCCACGTATATTAGGTTAGACAAATCCAGCCTAATATCTGGGTAGACTGGCTGTTCTAATTGCTGACTTCCAAGAAGCCTAACGGACCTTCTGCATAGTGGAGAATGAAAATGGGGTTTTGAGTCAGAGGGAGCTATCAAAATCCCTTATACCATTTAGGTGTATTAATGAAACATAATTCCTTCCCAATAGACTAACTGCCAGACAAAGAAAATATCAACCAATTAGTCCAATTTTTAAAAAATGTGGTAAAGTTTCAAGGTGATAAACTCTTATGACTTGTGGTGGCAATGGGAAAAAACCAAGTGCAGTTTGTAGAAATCAGCACACTCTCTAAGACATGACAACTTGAACAGAAGGAAGGAAGGAGTTGTTAGCGTGAAATTAAGTACTTTCAGAAGGATTCCCTGAGGAGTGGGAAAACACAGTGGCAATAGCTAAACATTTATTAGGTGCTTTATACATGTCAGGCTCTATCTTCATGCATTAAGCCCATAATCTGGAGTGAAACTATGGTATTTAGGATGCATACTTAGGGGGTGACCTCTAGGGAGGAGGAGAATCATAATCAGGAAAGGGTATCAGAAGGCTTCTGAGGTGCTGGCAAGTTCTGTTTTCTGATCTCAGGTGTAATTGTATAGAGACTTCATAATAATTCATTATGCTGTCCATCTCTTTTATAAACCTTTTTTCGTTTTTTTCTGTCAGCATGTTACATTTCAGAATTTTAAAAGGTGTTTGATGTCTCAGTGGGTAAAGAATCTGTCTGCACTGCAGGAGACACAGGTTCAATCCCTGGTTCGGGAAGATCCCCTGGAAGAAGAAATGACAACCCATTCCAGTATTCTTGCCTGAAAAATCCCATGGACAGAGGAGCCTGGCAGGCTACAGTCCAAGGGGTTGCAAAGAGTCAGACACAACTGAGCAACTAAGCATTCACACACATTAAAACAACCACAATCTTATATCTGTCATGAGAGAGCCTTTCCTGGTGTGAAAAGGGAACAGACAGAGGGTCAGAGACATCCTTCTCCATTCTGTCTGGTCAGTTCCTGATCCCCTTCAGTTCTCGGCTTTGATGTCAGCCCACTGACCCTTTTCTGCTCCCACAAGATCACAAGGGTATCCCTGTTGTAGCATAGCTCCAGGGGCCACTCTTATTAACATCCTGGCCAGATATTTGGTTTCAGGTTTACTTGTCCATTTCTCTCTTAGAATGTAAACCCACAAGGGCAATCCTGGCTGCTGCTCCATTATATACCATGGCACCCAACACAGCACCCACCACCACTTAATAACTGCTCAGTAAATAGCAGCTGACCGAATACTTGAATGAATGAGTAGTAAAGGTGCACTTCATGCTCTCCCACCCCTCTTTGAACTTAAGCCAACAATTTCTCCCTTGTTAAATTCAGTTGTTACTGAAAGAAGACAGCCCCAGAGTCTTCCTGGGGCTAGTTTAAGTAACTAGGAGTTCTAGCTACTTTAAAGAGTCAGATAAAAATGAAAAGAGAGAAAAACCTTACCATGGTTCTTCACACAGTCATATAACCACAGATTCCGCGCCCGCCGCCCCGGCCAAACCCCCGCTTATGTAATTTTGGACTATGTCTTTCTTGTCTCCCTGTAACACTTACAATTGATTACATTTAATTTAAGGAACACACTCGTGTT
The DNA here is from genome assembly GCF_910594005.1 of Cervus elaphus. Lineage (NCBI taxonomy): Eukaryota > Metazoa > Chordata > Mammalia > Artiodactyla > Cervidae > Cervus > Cervus elaphus. Next base: position 29,081,322 of record NC_057847.1, read on the forward strand.
ATGGTCCTTACACGCTCAACTACTGAACAATCAATCACCTTGTTCCTCTTAAGCTGTTTCATTTTCTTGGATAGGGAGTAGGTACTATTCTGAGAGTCAGGTTTATTTAAAAAAAATTTTCTCCTTGATTACATGCATAAAAAAATTCATTACTGCTCCACAAAATACGTTGCTAAGAAAATGAAAAGACAAGATCCAGACTGGGAGAAATATTTGCAGAACACATATCTCACAAAGGACTGGTACTGAAATATACAAAGAACTCTTACACCCTCAAATAAGAAAGCAAACAGCACAATTTAAAAATGGGCAAAAGATCTGAACAGACACTTCACCAAAGAAGTTATACAGATAGCAAATAAGCATATGAAAAGATGTTCCACATCAGGGAAACAAAAATTAAAGCAACAATGAGATACGACTACACACCTATTTAAATGGCAAAAAGCCAAAACTCTGGCAACACCAAATGCTGGTAAGGATGAAGAACAACAGGAACTCTCATTCACTGCTGGGAGGAATGCAAAATGGTGCAGGCACTTTGGAAGACAGTTTGGCAGTTTCTTATAAAACTAAACATACACTCTTACCATATAATCTAGCAATCACACATTCTGCTATTTACACAAAGGACTTGAAAAACTTATGTCCACATAAAAACCTGTACAAAAATGTTTATAACAGCTTTATTCATAATTGCCAAAACCTGGAAGCAACCAAGACATCCTTCCATAGGTGAATGGATGAACAAACTGTGATATATCCATATAACAGATTATTTTCAACAATAAAAAGAAATAAACTGTCAAGCCACATAAAGACATGGAGGAACCTTAAATACACATTGTTAATGGAAAGACGTCAATATGGAAAGCCTAAATACTGTCTGATTCCAACTATATGACATTCTGGAAATGGCAAAACTATGTGAAAGTGAAAGTCGCTTCCAATTCTTTGTGACCCCATGGACTATACAGTCCTTGGACTTCTCTAGGCCAGAATACTGGAGTGGGTAGCCTTTCCCTTCTCCAGGGGATCTTCCGGACCCAGGAATTGAAACTGGGGTCTCCTGCATGCATTGGAGAAGGAAATGGCAACCCACTCCAGTGTTCTTGCCTGGAGAATCCCAGGGACTGGGGAGCCTGGTGGGCTGCCATCTATGGGGTCTCATAGAATCAGAAACGACTGAAGCAACTTAGCAGCAGCAGCTCCTGCACTGCAGGCAGATTCTTTACCAACTGAGCTATCAGGGAAGCCAAAATTAACAGTTGCCAGGAGCTTAAGGTAAGAGAGAGAGGGATGAATAGATGGAGCACAGGGGATTATTAGGCAAATAAAACCATTCTGTTTGATATTGCAATGGTGGATACATATCTTTATATATTTTTCAAAACTCACAGACTATACAATGCAAAGAATGAACTGTCATGTAAATTATGGACTTTGTTAGTAATAATATATCAATACTGGCTCATCATTGTAGCAAACAAGTGACTAATGCAAGATGTTAATAATAGGGGAAAATGGGGAGAGAGGGAAAGGTGAGGAGAGTAAATGGGAACTGGCTACTTTGCACTCAATTTTTCTAAAAACCCAAAACTACTAGAGAAAACTATTAATTTAAAAAAAGTAATAAAATTTATTACTTCAAATCTTGGAAAACAAACAAAAATAAAATAGAAGAAAAATCACTCCATTCCTACTACACAACTGTGTGTTTCATTTTAAAGTTGAAAAGAATCCTTTAAAATGAAACAAAGGAGGCAGCCAAGGTTAACAATGAGTTTATGCTGTTTCAAATACATAAAGTAAGAAAAGAATGTAAAAATAAAATTCCTCTTGGCACATTTTACAGCCACGCCATCAACATCCAATTCTGGAAGCCAAGCACCCTAACTTGACTCACCCCCTCCACCCCTCCCCACCCTGCTTGTTTGGCAGCTGTGCTCCTGATGTCCTGGGTCAATGCCAGAATCTAACTTGGCATCGGCAAAGAGTGCATCCTGACCTAATGCACTCAGGAAAGCACCAGAAAAGTTCCTGCTGATCCTCCTCAGATACGTTTACAGTAACAATCTAAGCAGAAATAATGTCCAAAAACTATCCAACTTTGTGACATGCTTTAATGAGCTGCAGGAATGAGAACATGCTGTCACAGGGCTTTCCCTGAGGTACATGACCATAAGAACTGTGGCTGACAAATGACCTCCATGTCTTCTACCCACCAGCCCTCAAAGGGCAGCCACTTTCCCCTCTAGCCTCAACTCCTGCAATGGAGACAGAATCTCACCAACTCAGTTGGCTGAGGGGTGGATGGTGCCAACCTATGTGGACTGCGTCCTTTCTTCCTTATCATCATCACTCCCAAATTTCAGGGAAAATGTTCTGTCAAGGAATCTTTGCCTCTTGCTAGGTATTCTGCACAGTTCCTATAGAAAGCCACAATTTTGCACAGAGGCCTCAGTCGGCGTAAACTGCCATGAACAGCAACTGATGACCCAAGCACTCTGCATTCTCCAAAATTATGAAATTAAGTAAGACAAAACCAAACTCAACACCCAGACAAGATCTAGTAGGAACCAGGAAAGTCTTTTAAAGGAAAGGTGTGTGATTAATATAAATGGCACTAGGTTAGAAATCAAATTTGGGATTAAGAGAACTATAATCCCTCCCTTTTTTACTTCCATTTATCTACCCTCATGCCTTCAATTCTTTTGCAAAAAGCCAGGACACAAACTTTATGGCAATGACATATGTATTAGAGATACATGCAGATATTCATATCTGGTAGAGTTTAGAGCAATTTTGCCTTGTGGGAGGCTGGCAGAGGTAGTAGAGTTTATAAAAGACAAAAATCTTTTAGAGACAGTAATTCCTAATAATTTTATAAATTGAGACACTTTTAAAAGTCTGGGACACTCCCCTCATCTTCCTCTACAGCAAAGTGACAAGGAACTGTAACTTTGTTCTGGACAACTTCCTGACAATTCGATGAGACCACTTGAGATAAATACCAAACTTGTTTTGGAAAATGACAGCTGCAAAGACCAAGCTGTTATAATTGCATTTGTCTCTTAAGTGTCTTATTTCACTGCCTGGCCTGTGTTTGGTATACAGTAAATGCTCAATAAGTGTTTGTTAAGTGAAAGAATAGAAAGGCACCTATATAAAGTTTACTTTTTCTGGTTCAACATAATATCATAGAGATAGGGGATGTGGTTCTCAAAGGGTAGCATTTTGGAACCTGGGAATGTGATAAAAATGCAAATCCCTCCTCATCTGTATCCCACACAAAATTGGAAACTATGGAATGGACCAGTAATCTGCATTTTAACAATCACTCTGGGTGATACTAACACTTACTGAAATCTGAGAATCACCAGTTTAAAAAGGATCCTTTAAGAAAGAGATTACCTCCCACACTAAAGGTTAAGAATTCCGCACCAATAGTACCTTCACTATTGCACTAAGAAAAGTCCTGAGACCGAGGCTTCATGATGAGAGTTTATGGTGAATTCTGTGGCAAAAAGAAAAGATGGATCAGCATTATGGGAGTCAAAAAGAGCAGGGATTCGAGGCTTGAGAGATTATTAGTGGTCTCCAAGTCTTGTATGTGGCTTTCTGTCATGGCACTGGGTGTGGGACAAGGAGGCCCAGTAGCCTTGCCTCCACAGGGTCTGGCTCCCATGTGCTTTCCCAACAGGGATTATGTTGCCTTTGAGTCTCAGTTGTAGGAACATGCTTTCCTTGTCAAATGGGTGACATCTGAGCCCTTTATGATCACAGTGGTTGTGGTTTGGCAAGCTGCTTGCATCCCCTTCCAAACACAGGCAGCAGTGTGAGCTGATTCTGTAGCATAAATCTAAGGCTCAGTTTTGCCGGATACAATGATCTAATTAAAAAATTAGTTTTCACCAGTCAAGTTCAACTTCCAATATTATTATAGGGTGACCAACTTGTCCTAGTTTGCCTGGGACAATTCCAAAAAATCCACATCTTGGAAAACCTTCAGTCCCAAGAAAATTGAGATGATTAGTCACCCTAATGATTTGGGGTTCCAAGGATAAAAACACAGCCCAAGTTTGCTTTCTGATAGCTGAACTTCTGCCAAGACCAATAAGATTTAGTAATGATCAGTGAGAAAGGCAAAGGAAAATAACAGAGTAGATGGCATTAGAGAAGCAGTGGGTGAAAGAAAATGTGTATGATTTGCTCAGCAAATCTGAAGATGATATGGAACCAGATCACTGAATTCTAAAGCCACTTTAACGGAGATTCTACCATACCCTGACACTGCAAGCTACCAGAGGCAACCCCCTTCGGGGGCTAGTACAATACCACCTCTCCCTGGCTCCCTGAAAATGTACTAGACTCTATTTTAAAAAGCCATATAGCTAAAGTTACTCTTAGCAAATGCAATGACTCTTTTTTACCTTCCAAAAGAAATACGAATAATTTATACTACTTGCAGACAAGAAGATAACCAAGGGCAGGACTACCTAATGTCAGTGAGGTATCACAGGAAACCCAGGGGCTGACAATGAAGGCCCTTGAATAAGCAGGTCACAAACTTAAACTTGTATACTTTACACTAAGAAAATACAGGTGAAACACCTAGTATGTGCCCAAAGTCGATACTTACTACATCTGTAGCAGTTCCCTTTCTTTCTTTCACTGGGATTTCCTTACATCCCCCACTCAGATACCCTTTGTTAAAATGTAGAGAAAAACAATTAAAATTTGGTTTTTATACCAAAACGAGGAGAAAAAGAAGGCAAAAAGAAGGTATGTTATAAAAAATGAGCACATTAGCAATAGCAGGAAATAACAGCTTTGTGTGGAGAGAGAAGAAAGTTAAAATAAGCAGGTGTATTAACTAAAAATCATAACAGTTGAGGGTCATTTATTTTAAGGGTAGATGGCTCAGTGGTAAAGAATCTACCCAGCAATGCAGGAGACATAGGAGACTAAGATTCAATCTCTAGGTCAGGAAGATCCCCTGGAGAAGGAAATGGCAACCCACTCCAGTATGCTTGCCTGAAAAATTCCATGGGCAGAGGAGCCTGGTGGGCTACAGTCCATGGGATCGCAGAGTTGGACACCACTGAGTGCCTCAGCACACAAGGTGGTCCCGTTTCGCAGTGATCTCCAGGGATCTCTGCATTAGCGCCAGTGTGAACAACTCTTACTAATAATCATGTCCCAAGACATTGTGATAAGGAGAACTGTGTCCAAGACACTCAATATGAAAGGGGAGTCATAGTTTTAGAAAGTTTCAGCTGTCTGGAATATGTAACTGAATAGAACATCTCATTCATTGATGATGTCTATCATCTCTCCTCAGACCAGTCGTTCCCATTTCACTGAGTTTATACCCTTGCTACTCAAAATGTGGACCTTGGGTCAACACCATGGCACCACCTAGAAGCTCTTTAACACTGCAGAATCTCAGGAGCCACCCAGACCTGCTGAATCAGAACGTTCTTTTTAACCAAATTCTCAGAGTTTGGTAGGACATGTATCACCTGGCTCCTTACCTTCTATGATTCTCTTTCTTGCTCTCTCAGCTCCAGTCACCCAGGTTTCCTTCTACTCCTCATGTATTCCACACTGTCTCCTCAGGGCATTTGCCTCAGCTGTTCCCTATATAGCATTCTGCCTATAATGCTCTTCTCCTAGACATCCACGTGGCTAATTAGCTTACCACCTTCAGGCCTTCTCTGTGCAGTGCTCTCTGACCACCCTGTTTAAAAGGAAACCATCCTCCATCCTCGTCCTCCATGCTTTGGCCACCCCCAATCTCCCTTGCTATATTTTCTCCCCTATAACACTTCACCTTTCTAACATCCCACACAACTGATTTAGGATTATGCTTATTGTTTACTGTCCCTTTTCTAGAATGTCTCTTTGCCAGAATGTAGCATCATGAAGCTAGGACTTTTTGACTGTGTTGTTCCTTGATGTGTCACACATGACCAGAACAGTGCCCATGAAGTGTGGTCTACAGGCTGACTCTTGCCTCTGGTCTCAACTAGATCACTGAAGAAATTTAGAGTAGTTTAAGTTAGAGTAAGAAATTTAGAAAAGTATAAATCAACTTGATATTGACGCAACACCTAAATGGGTGATTATTTACCTAGTAATTCATTTCACTGTATTTTACAAAAATAGCAGGTTGTGCAATTTGGAAATTAAAACATCCAACTCCAATTTGGTCTTTTTTTTTTTCCCAATATGGTCTTTTTAAAAATAGTTTGAGAAGCACTGGCCCAGGAAAGTTCCTGGCATTTATTAAGTGTTAATAATTGTTTGCTGAAGAAATAAAGAGAAGAACAAATACCTAAAGAATAAACTTTTACATAGTAAAGGACTGCTGCAGTCCATGGTGTCGCAGAGTCGGACACAACTGAGCAACTGAACTGAGTAAAGGCAAATCAGGTTTGTACATATGTCTGTCAGTCCAGTTAAATAATTTCTGCTTGGATTAGTGGCAAAGTGATTCATGTTATGTACTTCCTCAATATACTGTGCTTTCCTGTCCCATGTGAAAAATATAAGGCTCAAATGATCAATGAAGGAAATTTCTGAGACTCTCTGACTAACTGAAGATAGCCTTTGTCCAAGCCCCACATTTGGACACTTTTTTGCCTGGCTGTTCTGAGCAAAGCTGGCCTGATTAAGTAGCTTTAGATTTATTCCCTGCTTTCCCTTACCCTCACCTCCCTCAGATCTCTTTATAAAACAATGAAGTTAGCACTCACTGAAAGTTAGAAGGTAAGCTTGTTGGATGTTAGTGTTTTCTTAAAACTGAAAAGGTCATAATATTCTCAGGCTTCTATAAAATCATGGATCGCAATAATGGATCATTTAAGGCAATGAATTAAACACAAAGGTATAACCAGCTAAAATGTCTCTTACAGAGTAAATACACTAATTTCTGCAGCTTATCACTGTGAATACATAAATAAAACTGGAAATCTTTTGTTCTTCAGCCATCTTTGTTGGCTTCTAAGGTCAAGAGGAATCCGATTTATAAAATGCTTTTTCCTGCCCAAACCTTCCTTCCCTCTCCCCCTGTTCATAACAACAACAACAAAATGAAATGGCTTGGATCTTTTAAACTTGTTCCACTGGTATGCTATACCTCTTTGAGGGTGTTAAGAGACCATGGACAGAGGAGACTGGCGGGGCACTGTCCATATCACAAAGAGTCAGACATGACTGAGCGACTAAGCACAGCACAAGAGACCTTTATTTTGTTCCAGGATTGTTAGAAGTATAGTTTAAAACTTCTCTGACTTATTTACTTGAGTTTCATTTCATTCTTGCTTCCACTATATCCTATCACAGTTGTGAATGCTTAAGAATTCAATTTGGGGACCCAGGCTAGTTTGCAAGGACAGAATTTGGAAATGAAAAGATGTGGTTCTAGAGAGTTTAAAATCTAGTAGATGCATGAAAATAACTGTAATACAGGAAGGATGTGATAAGTAGTAAAGGAAAGTCAAAGTGCTCAGAGAGAGCCATGGTGGACTCTGAAGAATGGAGGGGACTTTGAGAATGAACAGTGAGGCAGAGGCAACAGCATGAACAAAATCACAGAGGAGAGGAAGGACATACTTGGTATGCATGGAGGGTAGAGAGTAGTTTGGTATTCCAAAGCACAAAATGAGGGAGAGAGATCAGTGAAGACAGAGCTAGAAAGGAAGACAGGAAGAGCTAGAACAGAGACGGCCTTGTACGTTGTGCCAAGAAGCTTAAAGTTGATGCTAGAACAATAGGGAGCCACTGGAGATTATGGTGGAAGAGAAAGTTATGATTAGGGAATGCTTTAGAGCTCCTCAGATATCCATGCATGAGGCAAGTTGAGAGAGGAAAAGAAGCAGTTAGGATACAGTTTACAAGAGTTTAAGGAGAAGTCATGGTGATGGTGGCAAACCAAACAGAGAAACCTCTAGGTGGGAAGGAAGGAGCAATTGTGACAGGAAGTACAAATGAACATTTGCAGCAACTTATTAATAAGTTTGACTTTTGCAGACACTTATCTAAAGACAGGGAAAGATGATTATAATCCAACATGTCTCTTCAGTAGTTAATTCAAAATGCAATATATTTTTACTCCTCCTAAACGATACCACCAAAACTTGATGCCTCAAAATAAGAACTTTATTTCTTGACCCATTTTTCATACTTAACTTTGCATTTGTATAATGTCAATAGCATAAGTACCATTGCAACATCTGACATAACAGTGTACCATTATGATGAGCCAGACCCCATGCTGTGCCCTTTACTTCTACTAGCTTATTTAGTCCTCAATACAACCTTTTGGCTATGAATTACCATTTCCCTCATCTTACATGTGTAAGTACTGAGGTAAGGAATTGTTACATAAAGCTATGTAACAGGAAAGCAGAGATTTGCATCCAGGCAGATCTGACTCCAAAGGCAGAATCTGTGCCTTTGGCTATTCAATCATGCTTTAAAAATTTCTTTTTACATGTATTTTAAAGTAGAATGCTAGAAGAGAACAAAGACCAGATGGAACAAATGGAAAACAAATAGCAAGATGACTGATATAAACCAAAATATGTCAACAGTCACATTAGATGTAAATGGTCTAAACATCCAAATTAAAAGGTAGAGATTATCTGTCTGGATAGTGAAAAATGCCAACCAAATTCTTGCATAATAGATTCTATTCCACCACATGATCTTTTTCCTCAATTTTCATTTTTGCACCACTCTTACCCTTACCTCATTGTGGCCTTATTCCTGAATATTATCTGGCTGTGAGGAAATTAGTCCATTGGACAGATTTATCATTTTCTGCATGTTTAATTAAAAGGTTCTGCTATAATACACTAATCCTCTCTCATCTCTCTTGAAGAGTTTAAGTTTCATATGGACTAAAGGTCCTAACACATATATTACACATTTTCCACTTCATATTTTACCATTCTGTCACTGAAAAACAGACTAAGAATAAACTTTGAGAAACCTAAGAAACTACTATATATTGCAGAAAAATAAGTGAGGTCAACAGTACAGTAGTTTCTTAGTATTAGTATTTTAAGTTGAAAAGATTTCTTCCTTGGGAATGATCCAAAATGTGTTCAGTATTTTCTGGTTCATAAATATTTCTTATGATCTTGCTTCTAGTTTATCTTCCAGAAGTATTGATTATAGCCACTCATAACACCCCAAACTGACTTTTACCATATTCTGTAGCAAGAATTTAGAAAGGGGGCAAAAAATACCATTTTCCATGAGTGTGGCAAGATGTCTGTATTCTTGCTAAAAGAATAGCCATGTGCCAAAAGGGCAGAACTACTCTCTAAATCCATATTCTTTACCAAGCCCTAGATTTTTACTCTGAACTATTTGCTTCACTGAAAGCTGGTCAGTTGTCTATCTTCCCTTTAAGAAAATTAAGTTTTTTGTTGTTTTTTTTTTAATATGGAATGCTTTGCAAATTGGCATGCCATCCTTGCGCAGGGGCCATGATAATCTCTGTACCTTTCCAAATTTAGTATACGTGCTGTTGAAGTGAGCGCAAGAAAAGTTTTAAAGGAGTTTCTTAATTTAGGCTTCTTACAGGTAAAGGGAAAAGTATGGTCTTTGATATTAATTTTTTTTCCTTCAGAAAAAGTAAACAAGTGGCACAGGTAGGTAGTAAACTGCTACTCTTAATGAAAGTTTTGTTTCCAGTCTTTAAGGCTTTCCATATCTGAATTTTCTGCTAACATTAGCCCATACTAGTATCAGAGTACTGCCTTCTACACAGTCCTGTCTAAACAACTCATTAAAAAGTACACAAGCATGCAAATAGTAGAAATAGCTTGCAATTCAAAATGTTCTTCTTACCAGATTTTGCAGGGGCTCCCCTCGAGGGACTCAGTCCTGGGCAATCTGGAGCAGCATGGCATATCTGAGAAGACAGAGAATCAGTCCCAGAAACTGAGTGCTTCAGAAAGACCCAGTAAAATAATTATTATTTTTATCCTCTGATGAGGCAGCCTTAAGAACTTGGCTTCCATTTAACTAACGGACCCTGAACTTCAATCGTACTAGGGAAAAATTTACGTACATTGGGGTCATGTGGTGAGTTGCTCACGCCTTACAGTAGAATTGAGTGGAGGTCCTCTCCTTGGGGCAATTAGCTGCAAAGTCTCAACACCTTTGCCTCATCCATTTATTTCTTCCTCTGAACAAGCCAACCTAGCCCCCTTATAAATTAATTATAGCCCGTATAAAAAACAGCTTGTGCTGGTTTTCTCCTATACTTAATTTTTATCCCTGAGAAAGAAAAAAGAAAACCTATAGGAAGGTATTAATCTACTTAACATTTCTAAGTACATCATCCAAAGGATTTTGTTTTTTTAATCTTACATATGCTCAGCAGAGTTACTGGCAAAAACTGTACATTTTCTTCATTTCATCCTTTCAACATCAAATAGTAGGCAGCAAAAATTGGATCAGACTTCAAAGCCTGCTGTGGGCTCCAAGTCACAGAGAGACGCCTCCATTTCACATATTGAATTCGAGCAGGATATCAAAGTGCTACCAAAGAACCTCGGGTCCTTACTCAAAAAGAGGCTCTAACATCTGTAGAGAGTGGAGTGCACAGACAAACCACCTCAGGGATCAGCTAGCATTTATTCTCAGCAGCAAATTTCCAGGCTTTTGATTCTCTCTTCGCTGTACCTCCCTGCCTCTCTGCTGAACCAAAATTCTTAAGCAAGCTGGGCTTTTGTCTCAAAGCCTTCAAAATATCACTAACAGTTCATGTCTGGATGGCTCAACCAAGCAGCCACAGATAGGCACCATGACCACAGACTTGGACGAGCCTATAAGAAGGATAGACAGTTACTTCAGAGTCAAGGATGTCCAGCTACCTTATTTGAGTGTCCTGCGAAGACATCACACCCTTTGGAAGAACTCTGGGCTTGTGAATGCCTAAAAATAAAAATATAATAATAATTATAATAATAATATTTTTAGAAGGCTTGAAAATTATAATTAAAAAAAAAAAAAACTTACAGAGGATTGCTTTCCTCCAAAGATGGATCAGAACAAACTCTCATTAAGCATCTATTGTATTCCATTCCAATCCTTGGTTAGAAGGACATGGTCAACTTAAGGAAATGTATTCTGTCAGGTGCGGCTCATACACCCACAGTCAGCCTGAGATCCTAAGACCCAAGAAACTGCCCTGTTTAAAATCGTGTGATTTAATCTACTTTACTACTGGATGTTCACAAACATTACCAAGTAGCCAACCATGATGTTAAGGCTGAACTTCCAATCCAGCACCTTAATCACATTGTTAAATAATTCAAAATAGATCTTGTAGTCAAACAAGTTTGGGGAATGCTAAGATGTGTGTAGTTTAAGAGGTTTCCTTACTGCAGAATGATCTTTCACAATCACAATATGCATTTAAGGGTTTCTAAAATGGGGTGTGTGTCTGGGGAGAATTCAGTTCCCTAAACTACTTTGAGCAAGAAATTTAAAAAGTGATAATTAACATCTATTTAAATACTAATGTTTCATGGAGCAAAGTTTGGAAAAATCAACTTGTATAAAAAATCCAGAAATTGGAACACATAGTATAAAAGTGTGATGAGGGTCTTCCTTGGCAGTCCAGTGGTTGAGACTCTGCACTTCCACTGCAGGGGGCAGGGGTTAGATTCCTAATAGGGGAATGAAGATCTCATATGCTGCACGTTACAGCCAAAAAACAGTAGAAAGTATTATTCTTTAATGTTTAAGAGTATGATGATTATAACTCACTCACTGCTAAAACCGGCTCTTATAATTCCTTTCAGATGGTAGCCAGGAGTATGGAAAGCACTCACTAGGCTAAGGGAAGTCTGGATATCTAAGTCCTGCTTCAAAATCCATCCTTTCTCTCTGGGTGTCTCTGTCTCTCTTACACATACACACAGGCATGCACATTTACACACATTTGATTGGGTAAATTTCTATGGTATTCTGGGTTCTAGTTTTCCTCATCTATAAAATGAGGGGATTGAAATAAGCTATTAGGACTCTCCTAGTTCTATATTAAAAACCCACTACAGTATTGTAAAGTAATTAGCCTCCAACTAATAAAAATAAATGAAAAAAAAATCTCATTGTTTATTTAAGCTGAGCATTTCATTTTCTGAATTTCTGTGCATGGTTCATTAGTATTATCTTCAAAAATACATCTATATATAGATTATAAGCAATGTATCTAAGTGCTCAGTCATATCCAACTCTTTGCCACTCTATGGACTGTAGCCCGCCAGGCTTCTCTGTTCATGGAATTTTTCAGGCAAGAATACAGGAGTAGGTGGCCATTTCCTACTCCAGGCTATAAGCAATATACACATCTAAAAATACCATATCAATATCTGTGGAGAGGAAACTATGTTGATATATTTATTTGTGTATATTTATTTGTGTATATATATTTATTTGTGTATATTTATTTGTGTATATACTTGTTTGTCATATGTTTCCCACTATGGAATGTTAGATTCCAAGAAGGTAGGGACATGGTCTGCTTTATTATGTACTCTGTATCAGCACTTAACCCTGTACCTAGTACACTAAAAGTGCTCAATAAATATTTCACAAGTTGAATGAATAAAAGGATGACTAGTGGACTCCCAAAATATGGACCATAAAGAATACCCTTTACATTAAAATTAAATTAACTAGCACTTATATAGTTTTCATATTTTAAAAATGTGTTTATATAGCTAATAAGGATTTCACAACCATTTGAGCTAAGTGCTTTAATTGCCTGTATTACACAGATAAAGAAACTAGATCGGAGAGGGTAAGAGCTCTGCCCAGGAATCATGGCACATACCTGGCAGAGCTAAGACACTGACCCCTGTTAGTCTAACTCCAAATACTCTGCTCTTCCTCTGAAGAATGACACCCCCGTGCCCCTGGGCCCATGGAACTCATTCCTGTCAGCTTAGGCAGGTCCCAGTGGCAGTGGGACACCTATAGAGAGGTGGATTCAGGTCTCTCAGGAGTCCTGGTGGGCTCTGGAGAAAATCTAAGGAAGAGAATTTGGCTGTTGAATTACCATGGGGTCTCCAATTTCTGCCTTTCCTGCCCCAACAAAAGAATGAAAGCTTTTAACCCCTCTAGTTTGCAAGTATTTTCAGGACCCAAAAGTCAGTGCACATACCTTCCAACAATACACTGAGGGTTGGCTCATCAGTTTGACTACCTTGTCATTCAAACCTTTGGGAGGATCTAACGCATCTCAATATAATTTTTACATGTGTTACTTGGTTTTAAAAGGCAAAGGTAGGATGAGTAGTGTCCAAAAGCAAACAGATTAGAAAAGACTTGATTAAACAAAGTTAAGCAGGTTTCTTTCCTAAGGAGATTTCCAGAATCTTTAACTTAATAACATGCACAATGAAATCTCAAGAGTAGGAGAGAACAGGCAACATTTCCCAAACATTATCCTGACAATGGAAGCCTCCCTTCACTGGGGCATGTTGAGGCCCTGGTTCTCACAACACATCTTAGAAAACACTAATCTGAGCAGCCCTTATTTGAAACAACTTCCAATTTGCCTTAAAAGAAAAAAAAAACAAAGGGTATAAGTCACTTTTCTTCAAAAGTCTATAACTGCCTCAACTCTTTTGCAGCAATTTTATCAGATATCTTGTCATTTGCCTCAGGGACTTGAGCCTGGCAGCAAATGGATAACACTTTGCAAGTTGTCATCACCAAAACACAGTCAATACTTATTGCCTGTGTACATGCCACCAGACCATGGTCAAAGCATGGATACATGGTTATCTCATCTAATACTTTCAACAACCATGTGGATTAGTTCTATTTCTATACCCATTTTACAGGTGAGGGAATTAAGGATCAAGAAGCTAATGACTCCCTGGTGGCTCAGCTGGTAAAGAATCCACCTGCGATGCGAAAGACCTGGGCTCAATCCCTGGGTTGGGAAGATCCCCTGGAGAAGGGAAAGGCCACCCACTCCAGCATTCTGGTCTGGAGTATAGTCCATGGGGTCGCAAAGAGTCGGACACAACTGAGCAATTTTCACTTTCAAGCTAATGACTTGTTTAAATGTCATAACTAGTAAACAGTGCAGCATAAAACCTGCCTACATAAAAAGGAGACTCCAAAGGGAAATTACTTATTCAGATACAAATTATCAATTACTGATAAAATGTTAGACAAATGGTTGATGGTGAATAGGATGTGCAATATGGTGCCAAAGCACCACAATACAGATTCCTTCTTTAGGTCACAAGGGGAGTAAGGGAACTGCATACTGGATATTTATAGCACCTCAATTCAGTGCCAATCTTGGCACCACTAATGTCCACACAACACTGTCTTGTGATGTGAGACAATATGAAATATTCAACATCACCCAGGATACTTATATTTTTTCATTTAGTTAAAAACTTAACTTTAATCAAAGCTTTTAGATCTAATGTATAGTTTATCTAAAACACAGTATAGAGGGGGAAAACTAGGACTGCAAAAAATCAAGCAGGCAATCATAGAAGATGAGTTATTTTATGGGATAACTGGTTCACTCTTCCAACAAATCATTGTCATGAAAAAGGGGAGTCTTATATATTAATAGAAATTTAGGGGACATAACAACTTGATATAATGTAATGTCCTACATTAGATCCTGACTTGGATAAACAGGTATAAAGGACAATTCTTCAAACAACTAGGAAATTTTGATTGGTATTAGATGATAATAACAAATTATTTATTTTAAAGCATGGTATTATTTTGAACCTGTAGGAGAAATTTTTTGAAATAACATTGTTCTCAGCCTCTGTTAGGAATCTGACGCTAAATGATAGAGGCAGTCCATTTGGTTATCGAAGGGTGGTGAATAGGAGGTAGTTGTCTCTCTGGAAATGATCCACTGCATATTTCCAGGGCTCCTGTACCCTCTCAGAAGCCATGACTGAAGTCTCAAGCAGATTGCCTCAAGGGCTTGGCCACTCCACTGCTTTACTGCAGTCAATTCATTGAATTGTGGGTTCTTGGGGAGATGAAAACTCTGTCACCATTGAAAACCCTTCTGCTCGGTCTCTCCCTTGAATAAGCCCCCCAAACTCACTCAAATCTAATTTTCTTTTCTTAAACCAATTCCAATGCAACCGGATGAGAGGCAGGGTGAAGGCTGGCTCTCGAGCACAGGGCTGCTGAGAATGCCACAGCATCTCTGTTGTGCAGCAAAGATCCACGAGGCCAGCTGGCTTTGTTATGCTGGGCTGGCAGCACTAGGTGAAGTCACCTTGGTCCAAAACTGGGTCTCAGCTTTGCAGCCTCCAAAAATTAGTCTGCCAGTTCTTTGAGGGGTAATGTATTTTTGGGAGCTGAGTTGTACTAACCAAACTCAAAAGAGTCATATTTGAAAAGTAGAATCCTATTGTGTGACTTTACAGTAAGCACAATAATCTGGACCAAACGTTCCCCCTGACTAGTTCATTGTTATACTCTGCAGACCAAATTATATATTAGAAGGAAAACAAAGGAAGCAGGGTGCTCTTCAAGGATCTGACCAATCAGGCTGGTCTTATAACTGGCCTTTTTCAACTTTAGGGTTAGAATCAGTCACTTTTTTCTTAGAAGGGAATAGAGACCTGCTGGCTACTCTTTGACTTGCCATTTTCTAGATTTCATTTAAATTTCTTTGCGCAGTTTTTATTAATTTTGATAAAACTTGCAAGATTGTGTCTTATATCAATTATAATGTAGAATGGTGTCTAGAACTGAGAAACCCACTAGTTGTTCACTAATGAAAAAATTAGTCATTCACTTATAAGCATATTCTATTTTAAAGCAGTTTATTTTGAAATCAAGGTTGAATAACCTTAATTCCTGCAATCTCTGAATAAGATGGCAGCTATTCATTGTGGGTAGATTTTTCTTAGCTTCCTATTGTCTTCAGATTTGGGAATAGTTCCTGGAACCTCTTGTCTTACTTGGTAGCCCTGGGAGAAAGGCTAATCAGCATAACCAAGCAAATTTGTTCCTGCCTCTTTGATAACTCTTGAGAAAAAACCTTTTGTACATGGAGTTTTTAATATGAAGAGGTCAATTTCTTTCTTCTAAGAAGCAGCAATCAATCCACCCTGCCAAAATTATGCTCAGACTAAGATATTTTAACACAGTAGGAGACCCATGAATCTTGAGGGAGGCACGCTTCAGACAAATAAGTCAAACAATTTTCCTTCTGGAAGTTATTACTATGAAAGATAATAGAAAACATAAACACCTTGAGAAATGGTTTCAGTAAGTTCAAGTTCTGAAGGTAAATTAAGACCTTTAAGGGATGGTATCAGAGAAGAGGACATTGTCCTTTGTAAAAGATCCCATGTGAACCTGAGTGCTAACAAGGCTTCTATATGAGCTGGCCATAGGCTGAACCCAAATGGCAACTCAAGAATTCTTGTTTAGTTCTTATATGGAATGTGAACAGTCCATCCCTCAAAGGGCTGAGGGTATAAACGTGAAACAACACCCAGATCTGAATCTATCAACATTGTATCAACTACGTATTAACTCTTTCCTGAATTATATCAGCTAGGTGTCATTGCATATTCTTACTGCTTACATATTTAAACAGCTTTAAGCACAGAATATTGGAGGATAATGTTTTAAGAACACAAATTATTAAGTTGGAAGGCACCCAAAGTGTATAAGTTAATCCATGTTTATTACAAAAACTGGAAAGTTAAGATTTCTACAATGCTGTGTTGTTTTCTATTCACCACCACCACCACAATAAATATTTGCCAAGCACATTCTAAATCTTCCCAGGGTTGTATTCATATTTCTGTGCTTTTATCTGCAATGTCATCTTCTCCCTTGACCACCGGGCCATTGCATCCTTACCCTTTAGCTCTGGTGTTGGCTCCTCTGATGAGTCTTTCCTGCCTTATCCCCACCCCGGCCACCTCTCCCACTTGGGGCAGAGGTGGAAGTCCTTGGTGTATTTCCACAGTCTACTAAGCATAACCATACTGAAAACTTGGTTCTGTAACTGACTTATCTGGTACTACATCCTGACCAATTAAAAATGTCTGAAAATCATCTATTGAAGGTGAGCTTTATCAAATTTTGATCAAGGGAGAGAAAGCAAAGAGCAAGTATCATAATACACTTGGCTTTTGAGATATCAGAGCTGTTCCTATTGCTATGTTCATCAGTTTTACCTTTTCTTCTCTAGTTTTTATCTGATGAAAATTCTCTCAACTCCCAAGTGGTCTGAATATTCACCAATCACTAATCAACAAAAGTGCAGCAATATCTGACTTTCTCCCCAAAGTAAATGACTAAATGAACTGGTGGCAAAATGTTTCCTGTTTTCCCTCTTTCTGATTAAAGGTTTTTTGATTAAAAATATATATTCACTGTTGTACTGTATAAAATACAGATATTCAAGGAGAAGAAAATAAAGAAATGGAAGAATATCCACACCCAGATATAATATCTTGCTTCATATATTTTCAAATGCTTTTCTATGTATATATATATGTTAAAAAATGGCTCATGATATGTTTGCCATTATAACTTACTTTTTGTATTATGAGCATCTTCCCATGTATTTATGTGGAATACAACATAACATTTATGTAGTATACACCTCTGTCATATTTATGGCTGTACAATACTACACTGGTTGGTATCACAAGTGATGTAAGTAATCTCTTATTTTTGGATATTTGTTTTCAGTTTTATGACATTATACATGTTACTCAGTCATGAGTAACTGAGTAACTCAGTACTCAGTTACTCAGTCATGTCTGACTCTTTGTGATCTCATGGACTGTATCCCCCAGGCTCCTCTATCCATGGGACCTCCCAGGTAAGAATACTGGAGTGGGTTGCCATTTCCTACTCCAGGGAATCTTCCCAACCCAGTTATTGAACCTGCATCTCTTTTGTCTCCAGCATTGGCAGATGGATTCTTTACCACTAGAAAAGTGAAAGTGAAAGTGAAGTCGCTCAGTCATGTCTGACTCTTTGCAACCCCATGGACTGCAGCCTAACAGGCTCCTCCATCCATGGGGTTTTCCAGGCAAGAATACTGGAGTGGCTTGCCATTTCCTTCTCCAGGATATCTTTCCAACCCAGGGATTGAAGCCGGGTCTCCCGCGTTGTAGGCAGACGCTTTACCATCTGAGCCACCAGGGAAGCTACCACTAGAACCACCTGGTAAATAATGGGTCATTAAGGATATATCCAATTTAATATCCAAAACTTTTCCAATTTTTGATTAGGATAAATTTAATTTAAAGCTATTAGCTTAAATGATGAACAAATTTTCTATTTTAAAGCTTTTGAATTGCATCATCAAATTCTCCTTTAAAAAGTAACAAAAATTATCACTCATAACTATAAAAGTATGAAAGACCCCACTTGTCATATCATCAACACTGGGTATTATCAGTCTTTTTCATCTTTGCTTACCTCTTAAGTAAAAAAAAAAAAAAAAGGTAACTCATTTTTATTTTAATTGACATTTCTTGATTCTGAAGAGGGAAAACATTATCCCTGGGCTTTAATATATGATATGAAGGAAATACAAAAAGCATAGGAGAAATGAAAAGAGTAATCATACAAAATAAGATCACCACTACAGTAGGAAAAAAGGAAACAAGGAATGATCACAGCTTTTGTATCATTTTTTTTCATTGGGTTTGCTACTTGGTAACTTTGCTGTTTTGAATGCATGCACTATATCTTACCCCAAGTCAGTGTCATTACTCAATAAGTTGAATAAGCAAATTTTGCTTAAGTATATGGATATTTGTTAGCTCTTGGACACATTCTAAATTTTAGAACATGGCTAAATTTAGAAATTCATAAAAGGGCTCAAAAAGGCTGACAAATGTTTCATGATGCCATTGCTCCGGGTTAGCACTAGTAGTTTATGTACTTATGCTAATTTCCCAAATCCCACTGAGCCCTTTAAATTTGATCATATTTGTCTGCCTCATTGCTTTTCCCCAAGCACAAGCCCATACAACCTTAATTTGCCACTTTTGTATTCTCATTTCTTTTATTTTTTTCTCCTTTACTATTTTATTACAGGCAGCTGTCACTGGGTAAAGTCAAATGTAAGAGCAGAAGATTTTCTTCATTCTGCTGAGAATTCTTATCTTATTAGGGAAAAAAAAAAAGAAAAAGGACACTCAACACAGAGTAACCCATAAAGCTGACTTCAATTCTTTGTCAGCAATCAAGGAGCCATGAGAAAATCCGACTTCAGGCTTGGGGATGGAGTTAAGATATAGTAGTGAGGAAGAACACATGACCCAAAGGGCTTTAGTGCCATGGGCTGAGGGCCCCAGCACAGCCAGAAGAGCTGACCATTCAATCGCCACACCTATACAAGCAATATAGATCCTACCAGGGTCTCCGCTTCACAGCTGAAGCTTTAGTCTTTTTGAGGAGCCTGCCCTGGAGGCACCTAGATCTGCAGATACAAACCCAGATCCCATGGACACAGAGCCTGTGCTCTCAGCCTGCAGTGCCATTTTGTTATTGGACTATTCCAGATATTCACTCAATCATATCTTGGATCTTAATAAATGACACCTGGGGTGACAAACATGTAACTATAAAGAACATGCCAGGGGGCAGATTAAATTAAACTAGGTCTGGAGATAACTCTTAAACCTTGACCTGCTGATCTTTTACTCACCTTATCACTATGGGCTAATATTAAGATTATAAACATTTATGCCACACTCAAGGCTCCAATTTGGTGGCAAGCTTTGAGATTCTGTACGATTGTAATAACAATAGATACTACATTGAACAATATAAGGTCCTGAACAGCTTCTCAGGCATCACTCATTTATTCCACAAATATTTATTGAGCCCCTTTAATTTATGTCCTACTGTTTTGGGGGATACAGATGTGAACAGGAAATCTAAGATGCCTCTGCTCCTAAGAACCTATATTTCTAGCAGGGAAAGTAGACAATAAATGAAAAAATAAGTAAATACGTTAGCATGTTAAACAGAAGTAAGAGCCAAAGAAGAAAATTAAAGCAAAGAAGGGGTAAAAGAAGTGTTGGAGGCAGGGTCTGCAATTTTAGATTAAGTGGGTACAGAAGGTGATATATAAGTAAAGATCTTAGTAAATAAATATATTTCCCTGGTGGTTCAGACAGTAAAGAGTCTGCCTGTAGTGTGGGAGACCTGGGTTTGATCCCTGGGTTGGGAAGATCTTCTAAAGAAGGGAATAGCAACCCACTCCAATATTCTTGCCTGGAGAATTTCATGGACAGAGGAGTCTGCTGGGCTACAGTCCATGAGGTCGCAACTAGTCAGACATGGCTGTGCGCCTAATACTAGTTAAAAAAAAAGAATTCACATCTTTGAATGTTGAGGTTTTTTTTTTTTTCCCACTTAAATACTTTATTTATTTATTTATTTTTTCATTTATCTCCATTAGTTGGAGGCCAACTACTTTACAATATTGCAGTGGTCCCTGTCATACACCAACATGAATTCACATCTTTGAAGGTGTTGTCAATGAAAAACTCCTAATGGGTAAAAAAAAAACTTTATATGTTATGGCACCTTGGGGTTTGAGGACTGATGTAAACACTTGGTAAAAGTTTAGTAACACACTTGATATATATACACATATTCATGATACATTAGTTCCAAATCACTTAGGCTAGTGCTGTTATATAAAATACAGGACACCCAGTTAAATTTGAATTCCAGATACAAGATGAATAGTTCTTTTACTATAAAAATTTTCAAATACTTCATGGGACATACTTATGTTAAAAAGCAATCTGTTTTTTACATAAAATTAAAATATCAGTGGGTATCCTGTATCTTTATCTGCCAAATATGGCAACTCTAACTTGGGCAAATCGGCACCTCAGCTTCTTCATCAGCAAAACAAATAAAAAGTCTTACCAAACTGAGGCAAAAAGATTAACCTGTCCTTTCTGGAAGAATAAAATAAAAATATAAGATAACAGAGCTTTAAAAGGGTTAAATTGAGATGTGTATATGGCTAGAATTTAGAAATAAAACACACACTCAGTAACATGTTATCCTTATTGCAGTTCTGCAAGACAAGTCCCTGAACATGGACACTTTAGGCTCCACAGGATAGAGAATGACAGTGAAAAGTATCTGGAATGGCTTTCATTCTGTAACCTTCCTCTCTTCTTTGGGTGGGGTCATAGGTAACTTGTGGGTTAAGTTACAGTCTTAGCACTTTAAAGACTTGTAGAGGCAAAGCAAACTTCAGAGACCATTCACTATACCTTTCTTCACATTGTAAGTGGGGAAACTGAGGCCCAGGGGCTGATAGAACGTGTTCAAGTGAGTTAGAGGGAGAAACGGGTCTAACAGCCACATTCATTGGATGATGCTCCTGTCACCAGTGCAGCCCTCAAAGATAATATTTATCCCATTTTCCTCCCTTAGTTCTGAAAGCAGTGCTCAGTTTGAGGAGAGAGAAGCAAGAAGCACGGAAACGCAGGGCAGGATGAGCATGGCATGAAGTGATGGGACCCACAGACAGAGGAAGGAAGGGGCATAAGAGACACTATTTAGGAAGTGTTGAAAAATGAGGTGGAAAAGTCCGAACAAGACTGTGTGTGGGGGGTGCTGACTAGTCAGTGAGGTCACAGCGGAGAAGCTTGAGGACAGATACCTAGCAGTGCCACGCTGATGTGGACAGACGTGTAGGTGCAGATGGAGAGGGATCAGTTTCTAAGGAGAAAGTGGCTGATGGACTGCCCTGTCTAGAAGAGGGAAGTAGTACTGTCTTTCTTTTTCATTTTAACATTTTAATTTAACTCAACTTCATGTTTAGGAAAAAGACACAAGAATAGTGTGTGGAATTCTGTATGTTCCTCAGCAGATTCTCCAGATAATATAATGTGTGTGTTTGCTTTATCCTCTCTTTGTGTCTCCGACTTTCTCTTGGTACATGTATACTGATAACCACACACACACACAAATACATACATTTTTTCCCGAATCATCTAAGAGTCAGTTGTACCTGATACTCCTTTATCCCTAAATACTTCAGTGCGTGTTTCTTAAAAGCAAGGGTATTCTCCTATATGACTATAGCGCAACGCTCAAAGTCAGGAAATTAATATTACTACAATGCTATTACCCAATGTATAGATTACATCCAGATTTTGCCAATTGTCTCAATGATGTCTTCCACAGAAAATTTTGGATCGTACATTATATTCAGTTGTCATGTTCCTTTAATGTCCTTTCATCTGGAACACTTCCTCAGTCACACTTTGCATTTGATTTTGAAGCCCACAGGTCAGTCATTTTGGAATAAGTCCTTTTGTTTGGTTTGTCTGCTGTTTCTTCATGATTAAATTCAAGTTATGCCTATTTTGCTGGAAATCCACTGAAGTGATGTTGTTTTCAGTGCATCCTATCAGGAGGCATGTGCTGTCAACTGTCTGATTACTGGTGATACTAACTTTCATCACTTGGTTAAGGTGGTGTCTGCCAGGTTTCTCCCACTGTTCCTTTGAAACTAATAAGCATCTTATGAAGATTTCTTCTAAAACACTGTTACCCCTTAAGCTTTCACCTATTAGTTTTAGCATCTATGGAAGATTCCTGCCTGAAACAAACAATGACTGTTTTGATAGCTGCCAATGGTGATTTTCTGCCTTCATCATTCTTTTTACATGTGTTTCACATTCAACTGCAAGGAAAAGCTTACTCTGTTTTTTCCTTCCCCACCTCCCTTCCTTCCTCCCCTGCCTCCCTTCCTTCCTCTGCCTCTTTTGTTCCTTCATTTCCTCCTTCCTTCTATCAATGTGGATTCATGAATTCTTACTTTATTCAATATATTATATTCTTTTATCATTATTTACTTTGATAGTGAAGTTGTCCTCAATTTGGTTTAATTTTAATGGGTTGGGAGTAACAGACTTCAAAACAAGGACTTCAGAAAGGAACGTATAATACTAAGGAGCACATAAAGAAAGGTGAATTCCTCCAAAAAAACAACAATAACTCTCCTTATTACTAATATTTATGAGTGCTTTTGTACATCAGATGAGATGCCGTGTGATTTGTATAAGTTGTCTCATTTAACTTTCATGACCTTGTGAAGCAATCATTATGTCAATTTTACATTCCATTTAAAGATAAGGAGATAGAGACTCTGAGAAAATAAGTAAGTTCATCAAGATCTTACCCTTAGTAGTAGCAAGTCTAGTGGACTCCAGGGTCCCTGCTGTCAACCACTAGGCAACCCTACAAATAGGTGTGGAAACCTTCAGGAAAGGAAATGGTACTTAGAAGCAAAGCTGCACTGTTCCTGTGGGCAGCTGGACATTAGTACCAGGATTTGCAGAGTCATCTAAGCTTTTTGCATTTTTACAAATGGGGCAATAATTGCCTATAATTCTGTCATTAGTTTAGAAACTTCCCTAACCTGCATTGTGAAAAGCATCTAACCCTGCCTAAAATCCAGGGAGGAAAGCATAAAAAGGACTCATTTGTGCCAATGTCAGCTGACACAGATCCAGAAAGACATGAGTTGGCCAAGTCACCAAAGGAAGCGTTCCCATGGGTCGAGACAAGTGAAACCCGAATTTAGGCAGGGAAGAGACAACTGCGGGAACAGTAGAGCAGGGATTCTGAAGAAATTCAGTATCTATTCAACTCTTGAGATCCCAGGTGAAGACAGGGTTGTTAGCCCTCCCTGCAAGGCTAACATACAAGATCCTTCTTCCTGCAACAGTACTAGCATCTCCATCACCACCACACCACTTTTATTATTATATTTCAGATCCTATGAGAATAAGTTTGGGTGAAAAAAATATATTACCTGCTAGTGAAACTAATTCAAACAACCATTTTGCCCTAGAGGGAAAAGCACAATTGAATCTGAGAATAGCATCCTTACCCTCCCAGGAGAAAGAAACTAAAAATAAAAGACAACAAGGTGCTTCCTGCCAGTCAGTAAATCCAATAAGCAAAGAAGATGCCTCAACCTGGCACTGGGCAGTTAACAGTCAGCCCGACTCCCTCCATCGGAGAACGGCCATGTGGTTCTCAGAGCTAACAGCTGCCAAGCAGAACCTCTCAGATTAACCCATAGGTGGTGTTGAACCACTTCCCATTAAGATATTTGCAAAGCAAACAAAAATGATAGCCCCATTCTGAGTGCTGGGAGCCGGCCAGGAGCTCTAGCTGTTCTTGTTGACACAAAGAGCTCTCCAGGGAGGGTCTGGGCCAGAGCGTGGAAGGCTAGTCCTGCCTGCCTCTCCAGACTGTGTTGATCTTAGGCCTTTAGAATCTCGGTATCAGGGACTGTTTATTATCTAATTTCCCAATCACAGCAGGTGCTGGAGCTCTGTTTCACCAGAACTCTCTCTTTCTCCGTCTCCGTGACCTACACTATTCAGATGGAAAGAAAAAATTCAACTCTCCTCCTGTTATGTCTACTCTTTAACGAGCAAGCCTGAGAAGTTACTAAGATGCATACAGAGAGTGTGGCATTGCCACTGTCAACAGCTTCTGTGGCAAACACTTGTTAGGGTTCCTTCTGAATTTAAAGTAACCATGGCAATGCTAATGGGAAATATGCTTGCATATTTGTGTCCTACAGGTAGGAGCAAGCTACTGTTTAGTTCACAAAATACACTTGGAGCTGAAACACTAATATTTTTTTCCTTCTAATCCAGAGGGTAAAATGAAATAAGGTTTAAAAGGCTGTGGACACATGTAAAGTTAATCTTCTTTCAACCTGGAGGATTACAGTCTCAGTTTTTTTTAACTGTTCATAAAGAATTGCTTTCATATAGAATTCATTTTTATACAAATATTGTTTCCTACAATATTTTCAACTTGAGCAAGTTTTCTCAAGTTTCTTTTCTTTCAAAATAGCCTCCCTATGCAAAGGTGTAAGTGAAATGAATGTTGCTCAGTCATGTCCGACTCTCTGCGGCCCCAATTCTCCAGACCGGAATACTGGAGTGGGTGGCCTTTCCCTTCTCCAGGAGATTTTCCCAACCCAGGGATCAAACCCAGGACTCCTGCATTGCAGGTGGATTCTTTACCAGCTGAGCCACAAGGGAAGCCCATGAATACTGGAGTGGATAGCCTATCCCTTCTCCAGCAGACTTTCCGGACCCGGGAATTGAACTTGGATCTCCTGCACTGCAAGTGAATTCTTTACCAACTGCGCTATCAGGGAAGCCCCACATGCAAACTTATTTTTTGTCAAAAACTCATTCTGAGCTTGAACTGAGCAAAGGTCCTGATGAGGATACAAGCAAAAGTTGACAGCAGAAATGTGCTGAATTTCTAGAATCTCCTGAACTCATGGAATGGGTAACGCAGGAAGGGAACAAGGGATGGCAAAATGGTCAGAAGAATTTGTCATATTTTGTCATTACTGGAAATTGTCCTGAAGTTGTCCTTTAGGTTAGAAACCAGAATGTTAGAGATAGAGGTATTAATTCTATAATGAGAGAGACAAAGAGAGAGAGATTGAGAGAGAAAGAAGGAAAGGGAGACAGATAGAGGTTGAGATTTCTTTAGAAAAAGTACAGGCATTATCATTCTAAAAAAAAAGGGGGCTTTTTTTATAAAAAGGAAGAGAACTGCTTGATATTTACAGTATGAAGTTAGAAAGCAGCTTTTTAGACTTTTGAAAATATCATTCAGTTTTAGATGATGTTTCTCTAACTGTTGCTGGACCCAAGCTCTCTGCAAATGTGCAAGTTTTCCAGAGAGAAAGTGAATCTAACACTACAGGTCAACTTTGCTGAACTCAAGACATTGTTTGCTAATGTTCTTATCATTCGCTGATGGCAAATATGATTAGGGACAGATTAAGTCTTTCCATGGATGATCACGTTAAAGATGTTGCTGGGGTGATAGAGTAACCTCGTCTATCTGTAAGATGTGTTGGACATGTCAGAAACTAGCTCTCATGCCAAACTGTCCAAATTGTTTCTGGACATGCTCTTGTCTTTGTCTGAGGTACTAGGCACAAAAACATTGCCTTGAAGTGTGGATCTCACATAGGGGTGGAGGTGGCCAGAGAACCCAAGTCAAACACGCATTCTAACATCATTTCGCTTAAGTTCACTACATGCTGGTTCCTGGCAACTGATATCTTTAAGATATCAACCATAGACGGCTACCTGCCAATACCTAAGCTTCTAAAGAAAACACATAATGAAGCATCTTTCCAAACTCAGGGCTTATTTTTGAGCTAGGAAAGTATATCCACTACAGAATAATTACACAGTGCTAACAGCATCTCCCTTCATTTATATTGTTAGCACTGTTGTCTTTTGAGAAAGTCAGCTTCCTACCTTATCAAAAATTAATTATTGTGTTCAAGCTAAACTCAAGATAAATAGGAAGCATTTCTTAAGTAAAAGTAATGAAAGTTAGCTTTAGATCCAGCAGAAATAAAAATTCAAGGAGAGTATATTCATGCATCCATTCATATCCATTCATTTTATTTTATGCCTACAATAGCTGAAGATTTTAGATTCTAGATTCAGTGAGTCATACAGAAATAAATGACAGTTTCAGTGCTGGAGTTTATTATCTCATGTAGAATATAGTAATAATGGCTAACATTTCTGTGTACTTACTACATTCTAGGTAGTCTTTAAAAATTTCCTATGGCTCATTCTCACAATAGCCATATGAGATAGATACCATTATCAGAAATATGTTTAACTTGCCCAAGTGACAAGTGTTTAACTTGTCACTGAGCTACTTGGACACGGACCTGGGTGAGAAGAGAAAACAATCTGTCTCCAGAATCTGTAGCCTAAGTTGCTTCCTCTACCTTCACAGAGGCCCTAATACATGTGGGCAGGAGTCAGACTCTCATGCTGGTGGGGCCAGGCCATGAACTAAGCAGGACTGTGAGTTACTGTCAATGGAAAACAGCCTCTACTCAGTTCTAAGTGATTGCTGCTAGATACTCCAACTTTCAGGAGCCATCAGAATTCTGAGTTGTGATGTGAAATATTTCTATTTTTATATATTAGAAACATTGAGAATTTCAAAGATATTGTTCAGGTTAAAGAAAATATATCTGCAGGCCATATTCTATCCAATGACTGTGGGTGTCCATCTTTCGGCTGATAGAATAATATCCACAATATCATGCAGCCTTTAAGGTCTCTCATATCCACCTCCCATCTGCCTGATTCCCTATCGTAGTTCTTCCTGCATCACAGCATTCCTACCCACAATCAGTCCTTATCCCACTGAACATCTCTTCCCAGAACCCCCCCCCCAACACACCCCCCCATACATCCTGCCTCTGGGCCAGGGCCCACTCTGTTCTGCCACCTAGGCCACTCTTCTCCTGGCTCTAGTCTGCTTCAAAGCACTGCACCATGAGATGCCTCATGGGTGAGCCCTTGAAGGATGGTTAAATACCAACAGGTAAAGAAAGAACTGGCAAAGGAATTCTATTCAGAAGGAACACCATGAAAAAATACACAGAAATAGAAAAACAAAAGATTTTGAAAACCATCAAACAATTCCAAATATTTTAAAAGGTTTTTGGCCCTGAGAATCTGGTCCTATAAACAGAACTCTGATTGCTGACATCCTGGACATCCACGGTCCTTCTAAAAGAGTTCTTTGCATAAGGATCACTGATGATTTAAGGTTTGCTGAAACAGTTCAGATAAATATTTATGTACAGCCATAAGCAAATCCACAAGGAAAAATATAATTCAAAACAGACTTTTTGTTGAAGATCCTTTCAGCTGATGATAAGGTTTCTGGTTTCAAAAAGGTTTTGAAAATACATGTGATCAATTACTATTTTAAACAACATCTAGAAACTCTAAGAAGGCTCTAACAATCAAGGAAGCTCTGAAAGTTATTATTTGAGGGTGTTGCCAATGAAACCTAGCTATATTGATAAGGGTGAGTCTTGGGCCCAAAATCAACCTCAGATTTACCCCTGAGGTAAGAGCCAGGAACACAGACAAGAAAATTTGGCTCTCAGTTTAAAGCTGAGAGTGAGCATTGTTCTAAAGTACTGGAATCCTCAGTGCTTATTTTAGATTGTGGCTCAGACGGTAAAGCGTCTGCCTGCAATGCAGGCGACCTGGGTTCAGTCCCTGGGTGGGGAAGATCCCCTGGAGAAGGCAATGGCAACCCACTCCAGTATTCTTGTCTGGAGAATCCCACGGACAGAGGAGCCTGTTAGGTTACAGTCCATGGGGTCGCAAAGAAGTCAGACACAACTGAGTGACTTCACTTCACTTCACTAGAGCTAAACCAGAGGGGTCTTAACTCTTCATATAAGAGTAGCTTTGCAGGAACCTCTCAAATACTATTACTACTATTATTGCTACTACTTCTATCACCATGATCAACAACAGCTTGCCATCATCTTTTATTGGGCATATATTATGTCTAGAACCATGCTAATTCCTTTGTATAGATTACATCTAATCTTGTATAGATCTAATCTCAGATAACTTATTTTTAATTTTTTAGTAATTGATATTGGAGTATAGTTGCTTTACAATGTTGTGTTAGTTACTGCTGTACAGAAAGTGATTTAGTTATACGTACACATATCTCCACTTTTTCTTAGGGTCCCTTCCCATCTAGGTCACCAAAGAGCACTGAGTAGAGCTCCCTGTGATATACAGTAGGTTCTCATCAGTTACCCATTATCTATTTTATATTCAGTAGTGTCTGTATGTCAGTTCCAATCTATCCCACTCTCTTCCCCCTTGCTAATGATAAGCTTGTTTTCTACATCTGTGACTGTTTATGCTTTGCAAATAAGGTCATCTATACCATTTTTCTAGATTCCATATATAAGTGATATTATACAATTATTTGTCTTTCTCCTTTTGACTTACTTCTGTATGACAATCTCTAGGTTGAGCCATGTCTGATTTCATTCCTTTTTGGCTGAGTAATACTCCATTGTATATATGTACCACATTTTCTTTATCCATTTCTCTGTTGATGGACATTTAGGTTGCTTCCATGGCATGCTATTGCAAATAGTGCTGCAATGAATACCAGGCTGAATGCATCCTTTTGAATTATGGTTTTCTCCAGATATATGCCCAGGAGTAGAGCTGCTGGATCATATGGTAGCTCTTTTTAGTTTAGTTTTTTTTTTCCAGTTGTGACTCCAGACAGGATCCAGAGAGGAGTTCTAAAAATCTCTTCTCTGGGTTTTATGGAAACTTTCTTTACCCTCCTGTGTTAGCCTCTTAAGGCACTGCATCAGCCTTAAAAGGGCATCTTTTTAGTTTTTAAAGGAACCTCTATACTGTTCTCCATAGTGGCTGTACCAATTTATATGTCCACCAACAGTGTAGAAGGGTTTCCTTTTTGCCACAACCTCTCCAGAATGTACTGCTTATAGATTTTTTTGATGATGGCCATTCTGACTGGTGCGAGGTCATATCTTGTAGTTTTGATTTTAATTTCTCTAATAATTAGTGACATTGAGCATCTTTTTCTGTGTTTTGGGCCATTTGTATGTCTTCTTTGGAGAAATGTCTATTGAGATCTTTGGCCCATTTTTTTTATTGGATTGTTTGTTTTTTTTGATATTGAGCTGCATGAGCCGTTTGTATATTTTGGAGATTAATCCCTTGTCAATTGCTTTGTTTGCAAATATTTTCTCCCATTCTGAGGGTTGTCTTTTTGTTTTGTTATGGTTTCCTTAGCTGTACAAAAACTTTTAAGTTTAATTAGGTCCCATTTGTTTATTTTTGTTTTTATTTTCATTACTCTAGGCAGTGGATTGAAAACTATCTTGCTGCAATTTATGCCCATGAGTGTTCTGTTTAGATTTTCCTATAAGAGTTTTGTAGTAGTATCCAACCTTACATTTAGGTCTTTAATCCATTTTGAGTTTATTTTTGTGTATGATATTAGGGAGTATTCTAATTTCATTCTTCTACATGTAGCTGTTCAATTTTCCCAGCATCATTTCTTGAAAAGATTGTGTTTTCTTTTGTTTTGTCTCCTCTGTCGTATACTAGGTGGCCATAGCTATGTGGGTTTATCTCTGGGCTTTCTATCTTGTTCCATTGGTCTATATTTCTGTTTTTGTGCCAGTACCATACTGTCTCAATTACTGTAACTTTGTAATAATCAACATTGCTTTGATTATTTGGAATCTTTTGTTTTTCCATACAAGTTCTAGTTCTATGAAAAATGCCATTGGTAATTTGATAGGTATTACACTGAATTGTAGATTGTTTTAGATGGTATAGTCACTTTGACAATGTTGATTCCTTCTGTCCAAGAACATGGTAAGTCTCTCCACCTGCTTGTTTCATCTTTGATTTCTGTCATCAGTATCATAGTTTTCTGAGTACAGGTCCTTTGCCTCCTTAGGTAGGTTTATTCCAAGGTATTTTATTTTTTTAATGTGATGTTAAAGGGGATTGTTTCCTTAACCTCTCTTTCTGATCTTTCATTGTTAGTGTATAGAAATACAAGAGATTTCTAGGTATCAATTTTGTATCCTGTATTTTTTTTACCAAATACATAGAAGAGCTCTAGTAGTTTTCTGGTAGCATCATTATATGTATAGTATCATGTTCTCTGCAAACAGTAACAGTTTTACTTCTTCTTTTCCGATTTGGATTCTTTTATTTCTTTTTCTACTCTAATAGCTGTGACTAAGAGTCCTAAAACTGTGTTGAGTCTAACATGTCTAAAACTATGTTGAATAAAAGTGGCAAGAGTAGACATCCTTGTCTAGTTCCTGATCTTAGAGAAAATGCTTTCAGCTTTTCACCATTGAGTATGATGTTAGCTATAAGTTTGCCATATACGGTCTCTATTATGTTGAGGTAGTCAGTCAGTCAGTTCAGTCGCTCAGTCCTGTCTGACTCTTTGCGACCCCATGAACTGCAGCACCCCAGGCGTCCCTGTCCATCACCAACTCCCGGAGTTTACCTAAACTCATATCCATTGAGTCGGTGATGCCATCCAACCATCTCATCCTCTGTCATCCCCTTCTCCTCCCGCCCTCAATCTTTCCCAGCATCAGGGTTTTATCAAATGAGTCAGCTCTTCACATCAGGTGGCCAAAGTATTGGAGTTTCAGCTTTAACATCAGTCCTTCCAATGCACACCCATGACTCATCTCCCTCTAAGCCCAGTTTCTGGAGAGTTTGTTGTTGTTGTTGTTGATAAATGGGTGTTGGATTTTGTCAAAAGCCTTTTCTGCATCTGTTGAGATAATCACGTGGTTTTTACTTTTTAATTTGTTAATGTGGTATAGGGGAAGGGGACGACAGAGGATGAGATAGTTGGATGCTATCACCAACTCAATGGACATGAGTTTGAGTAAACTCCGGGAGTTGGTGATGGACAGGGAGGCCTGGCGCGCTGTAGTCCAAGGGGTCGCAGAGAGTTGGACACAACTGAGCAACTGAACTGAACTGAATGTGGTATATCATATTGATTGATAGTGTATATTGAAGAATCCTTGCATCCCTGGGATAAATCCCACTTGATCAGAGTGCATGAAAAGTATTATAAACCTATTACAGTACAGACCTATCTACCCGATTGTGTTAGTGGGGCATGTGTGTGTATGCTCAGTTGTGTCCAGTTCTTTGTGACCCCATGGATTGCAGCCTGCCAGGCTCCTCTGTCCTTGGAATTTTCCTGGCAAGAATACTGAAGTGGGGTGGCCATTTCCTACTCCAGAGGAATCTTCCCATCCCAGGGATCAAACCTGTATCCCCTGCTCTGGCATGCAGATTCTTTACCGCTGATCCACCAGGACAGCCCTCCCTGTCAAACTGTGTGTGACTTAATGAACAAATTTGACTTATGAATGTGCTCTCAGAATGGAACTCGTTTGTATGCAGGGGACCTACTGCAGTTAAACTAAGATTCAATCCCAGGTCTGTCACCTGACTTTCTACTGGAAGAAGGTAACAGACAGCATCATAAGCATGTCACGAAAGAAGGCCCCCACCCCTGCCTCCTCTCACACCTGCTGATATTCCCCCCACCGCCCTGGTGTCATGGGGAGGTGGGGGTGTCTCCTAATGCGTTAGTGCACTAGCTTGACCACAGGGGCAGGAAATGTGCACTAGCCCCCTGCGTGAGTGAAATGAAAGTGGGAGGAAAATTAGCATAGGAATTGAAGGGTGGGAGAGGAAAGGTGGGAAAGGAGAGCTCCTCCGGATACTGACATGGAAAGAAAAGTTTTGTTTTGTTGAATCTTCTTAGCACTGCCACATATTTCTACAATGACCCCCACACACAGTCTGTCAAGATATGTGGCAATCTGTACTTCACAGCCCACAGGAAAATCTGGTCCACAGTCAGCCCTGATGGGAAGGCTGTTGCTCTGGCTCATCAATTCTGAGGTCAGCCCGATTGGCTTCAAGCCCCGGGCCATAGAATGACAAACGGGAGAAATATGTGTTCATTTTCCCGTCTTGCAAAGTGCCAGCTCCCCTTGAGCTGTCTGAGTCATGAAGTTTCAGTCTTTCTTGAGCCTGAAGTGGCCCACGATGAAGAAGCTTCTCTGGGGGTGTGTTACAAGCTGCTGGGTAAAAACACCTGCACCAGCATGATCAATCTGCTGCCTCCCTCATAGGGGCTTCTTTTTATACGACAACAGGCTAGCTGTGCTAAAGAATGTCAAATAAAAGCCTTGTGAGAGCTTTGCCATACGCAGGCCAAATTAAATTAAGGGGCATAATCCTCACTATTGTACTTATCGGCATTAAAATGGAGGATTACCATCATGGGAACAAAGCCCCACGGCATAAAAGACTACTTCCATTCTGTCATTCACTGTACACAGTTCCAGGCTTACACAGGAAGTGGAGCAGAGAAGCACCAGGCCAACCACTGACTTGGACTTGCAACGAGAGGCTTCTCTCTCCCCAGCCAAGTGAGCTGCCCCCCCATGTACCCATGGGAACACCATTCCCACGAGGCCAGAAGCTTTCTCCCAAGGTTCAGAGCTAGAATTTTCTCCACCAGTTACAGGCTGAGAGTAAATCAGAATTTACTCCTTAGCTGGCTGTAATTCAAGATTTGTTGCAATGACAGTTATAGAGAACAGAGAATAAAAAAACCCCTGGGCTAGGCATTTGGAGCCTGGAGAGGCAGCAGAATGTACTGGCTAAAAACATGGGCTCTGGAGTTACAGCTGTGTTCAAATCTTGACTCTGTCACTCTACTGACTAGGTAACACCAACAGCAAGTTCCTTGTACTCTCTAAATGTCAGAAATTATATAATATGCACCTCTTCCACAGGATTATTATAGGATTAAAAAGAATCATTCATGCGAAATCCTTAACACAGTGCCTAGGAAGTTGTTAATGAGTATCAAATATTAGTTGTTACTACTATTATTAGAGATAGAAAATCCCTAGACCTGCCATTTATTCTCTGTGACAGTGAGTGAACCCCATGCTAACCAACTGGGGCAGAAGTAGGAAAATCTGATGCCTCCAACCCAGAGGTGGTCTCCAGTCCAGCATTTGGGAGCTAATTGAGTAGCTGTCCCTGTGTTCAGCTGAGTCAGAGAACATCATCCAAAAGACTAGTGTGTGCATTCTGTGAGATAACTGTGAGGAAGCCTCACCACTGCCATAAATGTTGGGTGAATCAGAACAATGTCCTCAATATGTCCTTATCATCCTAGTCTCACAGTGTTTCTTGCCATGTCTGGGTCTTCCTTATAAACTCTTCCTTCTGACTTTGCCTTCCCTCCACCATTCCCTGTACCTATCTGTTCCGTCACTACCTCTTTAGGATTTTTCTAGAACACTTTATTGGTTGCTTCTCTAACCCCTTTATTCTTTGCTTACTTTCTTCTGCAGAAGCTGAAAATGCTCACATTTCCAGCTTCCCTTGCTGGACTCCTCTCCCCTGCAGAGACACCTCTGCAAATTTCATCTGATAAGATGTGAGAGGAGTGTCCTGGGGAGTTCTGGGAAAGGTCTCCCTCATGACCAACAGGGAGAGACTCCTGAGGATAGGCCTTCTCCATCCATCTCTTCCTTCCTTCTTTAAACAATACCATGTGAACAAGGGATCCTTAGCATGCTGCTTCAGCTACCTTGTGCCTCTAAGTGCTGACGTGCTGGGATAGCAGAGCAAAGTAATGGAAGGAGCCTGTGTCCACATATCTGAGTGGCCAGCCCAGCACTGGAACTTATGTCTTCGGACCTGTTACCCTGCGGGATCCCTGAATCTGCTGAGTTTTGTTACTTGCTGCTGGAAGCATCACCACTGGCATGACCCAGCTCTCTTCTCGTTATGCCCCACCTGACCCCCTCAAGACTTCCTTCCTTTCAATCCCTGGGTTGATCCACAGGGCATTGAGGTGAACATCAAACACAGAGGGGAAAATGGGCTCCCACCTTCCCTAGGGCACGGATGACCTGAAACACTATCTGATGAATTATTCTGGATCCTGTTGTTGTGCCACCACCACTTAAAGATTGAGGAGGGAGAACATTCCTTTCATAAAAATATGAGTTCTGAAGAGTGGTCTTGGAAATCAGCCTGACAGATTTATTGAGACCCATTGCATGTACTAGAAACAGGAAGAAGGAAAATTTGGCCCTTGCCCTTGAGAAGCTGAGCTGCTGGCACATGGTCAACCACAACACCAGACAAAACTGGAGAGCCAGAGAGTAATATACCAAAGTGACCCGAGGACCCAGGCTGTCAATGTCACCACTCACAATGTCACGGAGAGTTTGGGTCAGAATGCAAATCAGTTCAATCCATTACCAAGTCTCTTGTTTCGTTTGGCTGAGACTATATATGGGGGCGGGGAGCAAAACTTCCTTGAAGAAAGCAGTAGCTTGATGTACATTAGGACACAACCTCATTTTCTTATGAACCAGCCCTTTGAGTAGTACAGTCATAAATGGACCACGATGGTTCAAGGAGTGTTAAAGAGAATTAAGGACTCTGTCGAGAAAAGATATATGATGTTGTATCTTGATGAAATAGGTAAGAGCTGAACTGAAAAGAGAGGGCAGAGAGAACAGAAGGAGGTGAACTGGTAGGAACAATATGAAAGTCTGACTCCAGGAAGCCAGAGGGTGCATATAGGATCATGCAGGAGCTGAGTCTAGAAGACAAACCGGAGTGAGATAGAGAGAGGCTTGCAAGAGCAGACTGAGGCGTCTGAACCTCTTTTGGTCTAAAACAGGAAGCCATTAAAGTTCTTTGAGAAGTCAGAATATGCTTTAAGACAATTGATCAGGTGTTAGAAATGAAAGCTGATCTGTAAAGAGGAGAGAGTGGAGAGAGACAGAGATAATGGTAGGTCTGGGTCAGGGAAGGATGCTAAAAAAGTGACTGGAGGTGGGGTTAAGTGAGACGTAGAGATAAAAAATGAGCACCAGGTTTGAAGACCAGGTCACAGGAGAATATGTGTAGCACTCATGGAAGTGGCGAGGTCTGGTGAGCTGGTGGAGGTCCTTTGGTGGGCTTTTCTGTTGAGGCTCTGGTGTGTAGCTCAGGAATCTACGGGCAGCAGGAGGTAGGTGTAGTAGGGTGGAGCTCAAAACAGAGACCTGAGAATCATGCTCTCTCAGCTGAGAGTTGGTACCAGAATAACACTAGCGAGAGAGGATATCACCCAGGGAGAAGTGAAGAAAGAAGAGAGTCAAGGACTTGGAGAACTGCCTGTATTTCAAGGTGGGTGGAAGAGGAGCAGAATAAAGATGGAGGACATCTGGGAGAAAGAAAGCTGAAGACCACGGCGCTGTAGAAACCATGGACGAGTGCAGTTCATGGAAAGCACGGCCCATGGCACCGAGTGTGGCACAACCTGATGAGCACAAGGCTCTCTTAAGAGCTTAGCTTCCCAAGGACTGTTTGAGGGATGCAGTGAGGGCACGGATGATTTCGGGTTTAGAGAGGTAGGGGTTGGTGAGGGAACGAGGCAACCGAGCTGGATGTCATTCTGAGGAAGTCTGAGGTGTAAAAGTAAAAAGAGGAAGGGACAGGGCCAAGGGAAAGACTTTTGTTAGATGGGGAGAGGAATCAGCAAATGGGGAAGAGGCAGCAGAGGGAGAAAGATGTGAAAGCCAGGGCTGGTCTGACTGATGGTGGCAGGACCTGGAGAGCAGGAACATCACAGAGGTGAGCCAGGGAGAGCTCACCTGGGTGAATAAAAGGAAGGGTGGACAGCTGACTAGAAGGAGCAGTTCTAAGGTGGAGGGAAGGGAAGTGGACATTGCTCACAGCACAGCCCTGATATTCTGAGTAAAGCTGGTCATCAGTGGAGGTTGACGGGAGTCAGGCTGGGGCTGGAGCCATTTCCCAAACTATATTCATTGACTTGCCCAAGATCAAAGGGCTGGAAAATGTTTAGCTTTAGGATCAGAACCCAAGTCTTCCACCTGCCAAGTTCAGTGGTCTCTCTGCTGAAAGACATTTTGAACTTTGTTCAAAATATGAGAGTATCTCTCATATGAGATACTAGGCCAATAATATTTCATCAAGTACCCTGACATGAGCTATTCTGACTATTAAGTATAATCTGCCCTCCATTTCTATGGGTTTTGTGCAAATCCAAGGTTGCTTGAATCTGTGGTTGTGAAACCCATGGATGTGCAGGGCAAACTATACCACAACACTCTATATGTAAAGGACCTGAGCAGCAGCAAAGTTTGGTATCTGTGGGGGCTCCTGGAACCATTCCCTGTGGTTACTGAGCGACAATCACAAACTACTTTAAAATCAGCTCAAGCAATTTGAGACTTGCTAGAGAAGTACTGAGGATTTAATTTGTCAAGTTTCAAAATATTAATAAGATGTCTCAAAAAATTAATTATTTTTAGAAGTTACAAATTAAGACCACCTCTTTTTCCAAAAAGATGCAATGAATTTTCTAATGGCCTGCTTATTTCCTCAAAATCCTGGAGTAAACTTTTAATGAAAATGATATACCCTTTTTGCATTAGCTTAAGCCACAGTTTTTTGTCCTTTTAGGCTAGTCAGTTCTTTTGTGGGGCAGGAGCTGCCTTGTGCACTGTAGACTGGGCAGCAGCATCTCTGGCCTTGATCCACTAGACGTCCTTCACACAAACCCCCTGTGAAGAGTTGTGGCAACCAAACATGTCCTCAGAAGGAGAGTGGGAGGGGGCAGAACTGCCCCCGTTTGAGAACTGCTGTTTTAACCTACTGAGGCCAAGTACAGGTTTCACTATGAGGAGAACCCACAAGAGGGTTGTAACCAGATTGCCCTGTAGATCAAAGACTTTTGCCCACAGAGTAATGACTTCTGACATAGGGGATTCTGGTGGGCAACACTTTTTGTCTCCACTCTCTCCAACTCACCAGAATAAGAACAGTGTAAGAAATACTTTTGTTTCATTGTCTGTTGGAATAAAATCTTACAGATAAGACTCACCAATTTTTCTCAGTGACAGGAGAGGTACTTGAAGTGTCTGCATGGCCATTGCTGTATTCTGCTTGTGGGCTGCTTTTATGATCGCCAGAGCCCCTCAGAACTAAGAGAAAACAAACAAGTGCTTAGAGACTGAGGATAAATTCAGAGGTAGGCAGGGTTTGATTTAACTAGCCATCTATTCTCTCTGTAGCACCTCACTGCCTGTCCTCATGCTGCTCCCTGACTTTCTGCAACCTTTGTCCAAGAGGACACATCATCAAAACTGGGTTTGCTTTGTCGTCAGTCCCAGCTGGCAAACTAGCTAAAATAACTCATCTTGTAGGAAAACAAGCCACCTATATATGACAATAGATATAAAGAGCGGACAGGTTGGAGGCCCCAAGGTGAGGAAGTTGGTGAGC
This sequence comes from Cervus elaphus, assembly GCF_910594005.1. Lineage (NCBI taxonomy): Eukaryota > Metazoa > Chordata > Mammalia > Artiodactyla > Cervidae > Cervus > Cervus elaphus. The sequence continues at coordinate 29,119,166 of NC_057847.1, forward strand.
AGCAGAACACATGAGCTGGAGTGGTGTGGTGCTGGACAGTCTCAGGAGTCAGGGCAGAGCTGCCTGAGGATGAGGACAGTGGTCAAGAAATACCGTTACAACGTGTGTAAGTAAGGGAAAGTGTTAGTCACTCAGCCATGTCCAACCCTTTGCAACCCTACAGACTGTAGCCTGCCAGGCTCCTCTGTCCATGGGATTCTCCAGGCAAGAATACTGGAGTGGGTATCCATTCCCTTCTCCAGGGGATCTTCCCAACCCAGGGACTAAACCCAAGCCTCCTGCACGGCAGGCAGATTCTCTACCATCTGAGACAATATGGGTAGGATTACTACAACTAGGGATTCATTTCAGGAGGAACTCAGTTCTGTACTGTGGTTGAGGACAGCTCACTGATGAGTCTTTCAAGAGTGAGAGTGACAAGTAAAATTCCTCCTTTTTATGACCAGGGCAGCTGTGACTAACTAGCCATTGCCTTCTTCTCTTGAACTTTCATTTGGCTTCAAGTTCCTTTCTAACACAATGTTTCATGTCAGTGGTTCTCAAAGTGTAGGCCCCACATTATCACAGCTAATCGAAAACACATCACACAAAGCATCAACATCACCTAAAAACTTGTTAGAAAACAAAATTCTTGGGCCTCACCCTGACCTAAATGAATCAGAAAGTCTGGGGTGGAGGCTGGCAATCTGTGTTTTTAACAAGCCCTTGAGGTAATCAGGATCTATGTTGAGGTCTGGAAGACACTGCTCCAGATCAACAATTCTTAATCTTGACTGTATATTAGAATCACCCAGGAAGATTTTAAATATGCCTGAACCCAACTCCCAGAGATTCTGAAACTGGTCTGGTGTGGGGTTGGCATCATTTTTAAAAAGCTCCCTAGATAATTTTAAGGTGTGGCCAGGGTTGAGAACCATAGTTCCACATAGTTACCACCAATCCATTAGGGTCAGAAGGAGACTCTGTACCTATTTGCTGTCCTTATTTTAGATCATCTAGAAAGAGCCAAACCAAAATACAACCAATGAAGATAATCTACACATCTTTCAATTGTGACATAGTGTGGAAGGTGCATAAATTATTGAAGGTTTCTGTTATAATGATGGAAAATATAACATGATAAAAATGGAGTGCATTAAAAGAAATATGGAAATCAATTGTTTTTGTTTTGTCTATTCTATGAAGAGTATGCTCATTTTATATTATTCATTTGGTTCCTTAGGCATATTTATCTCTTGTGTAGAAGAAATGTGATTTTTTTCACTATCAGTGGTAGATAAGACCATCTGTTATTACTATTGCTATAAACACCAAAAGGATAAAAAGAAAACTTTATATGGAACATTATTACATTTTTATTATTACATACACACACTCACATGCAAATACACACTATGACCAAACAGTGAAACAACAATATTAAAGGAAGTGGGAAGCAGAAGTCAAGAAAAATAGCTTCAGCCTTTTAGAATTTCACACCGATCCCCTCTCCTCCCTTCCCTGCCTTCTCTTGATTGAACTCCTCTAGTTAGAGGACCAGGCAGGCTTCCCCCTCCTGGAGATTTTAAAACATTGTTTGACCCAAGCTCACTTGTAATACTGTGAGAAACAATATAAAAGTGAGAAATGATATGAAAAGAAAAAAAGAGAAGCCAACTTTAGGGACAAATATGTTTCCTTATTAAGAAGGAAAATCAACAAAAATCATTTTTAATCTTGTTCTCTGGCCCAATTCAGCAGCACCAAGGGCTACCACTCACTGACCAAAGCCCAGATGGTCTTGTCCACATAGGAGGTTGACATTGTTGCTGTCTGCATCTATTTTGAGATCATCAGTATGAAAAGGGGGAAATAGCAATTTAATAGCAATTCAGAGAGGAAGAAACACAAGCTAAGCTAGGAAGACCACTAACCCCATTTGGTTTGGGCTCTCCTTATGAAGGTGCTATGTCCACGACCAGGAAGAGGGGAGGCAGTGACACCTTTATCTGACACTTAGCAAATGCCCCCAGTTACTCTGCCCAGGTTTCCAACAAAAACCCATAGAATTTCTGATCATGTAATTAAAGGGAAAACTCATTCATGCTTCTTATTCACTTGCACTTTAGTCATCAAAATATTGATTTTTGAGAGTTATTTGAAGTTTAAAAGCCAAATAGAAAGGTAAAGAATATTCTTATTAAATATTGGACGAAGTCTGCTCCTTGTCCCCCAGCTTTGTCAGAAGAGCAGCAACAAGGATTTGAGTCAAAGAGATAAACTTAAATCAGAAATGTTGTACACCTGACACAAATATAATGTTGTAGGCCAATTATACCTCAACTTTTAAAGTTTCTTAAATGAATAAAAAAGGTTATCGAACCACTGAATTCAAAGAAAAATCCTAAGTTGTCAAATACTTTTAAAAATATGTATTTGGCTGCACAGGGTCTTAGTTACATGCAGGATCGAGTTCCCTGACCAGGGATTGAACCTGGGCCCCCTGAATTAGTAGCACAGAGTCTTAGCTACTGGACCATCAGGGAAGTCCCTGTCAAATACTTTTAAGTATATTCAGTGACAGTTGGGATAATTTGGCATCTCTCTGGCAAATTAATTGTTAAACAAGGAGACTGGAGAAATGGAAATATGGAGAAAAAGGATAGCGTAAAACAGGGTTACTGGTTCTAAGTGAACAGATCAAGCTAAAGGAATTAAACCAGTGACCTGGCTGACAAAACTAAATGATGCATTTCAATAGCAGAAATGTTCACAAAATATCAGACTTGAGGTATGTGCAGGTGTGACAACAGAGGCTCCTCCAGACATGGGTCTCCTGTCTCCAGGGAAGCATCCTGAAGTGTTCTGGTTAAATGAAATAAAGAGATACTGGGAGGGACTTCTCTGGGGAATCAAAGCCTTCCAGAGTCAGACTGAACTCTAGAGCTATTCATATTTCCCAGAAGAACTGAGGCAATTCTTCACATTTTGAAATAAAATGGAAGAGCATTTGATCATCAGGAGGAAAAAGAAAAAACAACAACAACATAGCAGGTGTTGCAAATAAAAAATGCCTTTGGGGTCATTCAGGTAACACAAATGAGGTTTGTGGAGAACCAGAGGATGTACACCTGATTTGAAACATTTGGGTTCAATGTTTTTTGTTTAAAAAAAAAAAAAGTTGGTCTGGCCAAACAAACCATACCTGTGTGTTGATTACAACAGGAAGACCTCCTATTTCTGACATCTGCTAGGGAGAATGGATCTAGACTGTAGGTCTGTAACATCTAGACAGCCTTCTTTTGAAACTGAAGTGTCTCCCTGTCTCACCTCCAAGCCTCCTCAAGTTCAAGAAAAACTGCTGCTCCTGGGGCTCCCTTTCTTCCCTTTTTACCCTCTCCCTCACCTCCTTACCCTGAGAGGAGGTTCCAGTTGTGCATTTTCTTGAAACCTAGGCTGGGTTGCAGATTCCAAAGAAGCTGGAAGCAACCCAGACCTCACTGCTAGGCCTGGAGTTACATTGTACCTCCAAGCTCTATGGTGAGGTCCAAGGCAACTCAGCCTCACATTTCATACATGTGAGCATCAGCATTAAAAGGTCATATTTTTAAAATCATAGCTGCTTCTTCAGGCAGAAGTTCAGGGACCTTCAAACTGAAAAAATGGAGGATTCTAATGTCTTTTAAATGTTTGAAAACCATTGATCTAGTCCAATTCTCTCATTATACAATGATGATAATTAATGGAAGTCTTAGACTAGATACTCAAGTTTTAACTTCTTGTCCACAGTGTTCTTCCCCCTATGGATGTGTTCAGTGTATCAGTGTCAGGATCATAGAAAGATATTCCTGAGAAGCTGAACTTTCATAATGTCTTAAGGTAAATAAGATAGAAACATGTCAGTGTCTGCTCCAAGAGGATGGACTGAAGGGAGGCAGTTGGCAAGGAGAGCTGCCACTAGCCCATCTTCCCCAGTGACAGGTAACTGGGCGCCCAGTCAGCTGCAGAGGGGTTGAGCCCCAGAGATAAGGGGCTCCCCTGCAAGGCTACCCCTGAACTTAATCAGCTGTCACCTGTAGAAAAAAAAAAAAGAGTGCCAGACAGAGGGATCACATCAGGTGATCATTTCCAGCTCTGGAATCTTCTCTGGAGTGTCCATAAATATAGGACACCCATCCCAAACTTCTAATGACCTCACCTTTGTGGTCACCAGGCTTACTGGAGAACTGAACCTGCGCAGTTCCCCTGGGACCCCCTGTGATGGTGGGCTGTGGATCACTGCTTTGGTCTGAAGGGCACCCTGTGGAATGAAACATCTTCTCAAGGTTATGCCTTCCACCTGGATGAATGACCAAAGTGGGGAATACAGCATGGCTAGGGAAATCCACATTTTTCTTATGGTTTGAGGCTCTGAGGTGATGAATCTCAGCCACGGACTTGGAGCTTATTTTGAAGAGTTAACACAGAGTGGTTGTGAAAGGGCACAAGTATAGGGGATAGGAGACTTAGTAACTCTCCTGGCTTGGTGACATGGAGTAGGTTGGGTAACCTGTCTCATTAATAGCATTGGTCAGATAGGGAGTTGGGTGACCAAGGTCATGAGTGCACCAGGTGAGGGTTCCAGGTGTGACAACTGGACAGCATTCCCACTACCTTTCAGCGGTACCACCTGAGGAGAAAAAGAGGGATGGGGCCTCCTCTGTCTCTCCACATGTCTATCCTGGGACAGGCCTCTCTTATTCCTTTTGTCTTGCAGTCCTGTTCACTGACCTTTGTGGGTCCATGGTCAACTATGCTGTCATGGAAAAGGCAGACTACACACTATCTTCAGTGGAAAAACATCACCAGTGCAGTTTTTCATAGTCCAGTTAGCTTACTTCAGTAACTACAGTTAACTTAATGCAAGGAGATCCAACCAGTCCATCCTAAAGGAGATCAGTCCTAAAAGAGATCAGTTCTGGGTGTTCATTGGAAGGACTGATGTTGAAGCTGAAACTCCAATACTTTGGCCACCTGATGCGAAGAGCTGGCTCATTTGAAAAGACCCTGATGCTGGGAAAGATTGAGGGCAGGAGGAGAAGGGGACAACAGAGGATGAGACAGTGGATGGCATCACTGACTCAATGGACATGGGTTTGGGTAGACTCTGGCAATTGGTGATGGACAGGGAGGCCTGGCATGCTGCGGTTCATGGGGTCACAAAGAGTCAGACATGACTGAGCGACTGAACTGAACCGAACTAGCTTACTTCACAGTGGTAAACATCTAAAGACTTCTCTACCAAGACCATTAATGGCTTGGGTTGGAAAGTGCTGCAGGGATGTTCCTGGCTGTCCCAGGTCTTCTTCCATGCTCCACGACCCACAAGGTCATAATGGGTTGAAAATGTTCCTACATCTCAGACCACCTCCGGTATCTGGAGAAGCCAGGTTCTTTCCAACTAGACCCCTTGGCTTTAGAAGGAACTGTCCTGCCAGCGGGGCCCTCCTCTCCACAGCAGGCTCCTCCCTGAGGTTTCAACCCTAACTCTGTCCTATCTCCTTCCTCCCTGGCCTGTGATCCGGAGGCTGTTTGCTCTCATCTTGCACCACTTCCTGACTCAGGCTGTTTCTAATTCTGCCAAAAGTGCTTCTAGACATACCATACTAGGATATTTGGGGCCTTTCTCCTTTTTTATTTCCTCAGATGTGTTTCTCTCTATCCTGTCTCTCTCCCTCCTCCTGGATGGCTCTCCTCCCTCAAGCATGGCCCTCCTGGTGGCACCATGTCTCCCCACTCCTTGCAGGCAGCCCCATAAGTATCCTGTGATAAGTAACGCAGCCTGCCTTGGACCACACTTAAGGAGGCACACAGAGTCCCTGTCCTCATGCCGCTGGCATTGTGACACAGAGACTGAGCATACCTAGAGATGTTTACCCTGTACCTCAGAATGTAACCTTCTTTGGAAATAGGGTGTATGCATATATAATTGGTTTAAAATAAGGTCCTATTGGATTAAGGTGGGTCTTAAACTCAATCATCAGTACCCCTATAAGATGGCCATGTTAAGACACAGGACATGTTAAGGCCATGTTAGGACACACTCTCTCTTAGGAAACCTGGGTTCGATCCCTGGGTCTGGAAGATCCCCTAGAGAAGGGATAGGCTACCCACTCCAGTTTTCTTGGGCTTCCCTGGTGGCTCAGATGGTAAAGAATCCTCCTGCAATGTGGGAGACCTGGGTTCAGTCCCTGGGTTGGGACGATCCCCTGGGTTGGGAAGATCCCCTGGAGAAGGGAATGGCTACCTATTGTCCTAAGCTCTTTACAAAAATTAATTCTTTCACCCCTACAGGAACTCTCAAAGGTACAGATCACTATCATTCCCATTTTACAACTAAGGAGACTGAGGCACAGGGAGCTTAAATGGTTTTCCCAAGAAAGTCACATACAGCTGGAGGCTGGCAGAGTCAGGACTCAGACTCATGCAGTTTTGCCCTGAAGTCTGAATTCCTAAATATTACAGGGTGTAGCCCATTTATTTAAACATTTAAAAATCATTAACCCCCACTGTCTTAGTACTGGAAATAAAAATTCAGACTTTATTTCATTCACGTGCCTGGGCCTTTTAGAGTCCCACAGCTCAGCTGCTGCAGGAGACGGCTCTGGCACTGCCTGGTGTTTGATGACCGACCTAGAGGACAGACACGGCACTGCTTCCAGCAGGGACACTGTCTGGGTAGGTCTCCTGGCTGGTGAGCTACGCCTGGTGAGCTTTCCTGTCCTCACCATGGACCTGGCAGAGAGGGCGCTTACAGATGAGGCGCAGAGACCCAAGCTTCCCCTCCTCACTACTGCTGAGTGGAACGAGAAGCCCATGCGGTTTCTGGCTGGAGTTACAGCTTGTCAGTAGCCATTTTACTAGAATTTAAAGAGGCCAACTTGTGGGAAGTCCAACAAGCAAATGCCACCAAAAGCAGCCCAAAGTCTAATTCTTTCCTTAAAGGACAGAATCTCATTGACACATTTTTTTTTCCTACAGCTGTATCACAAAGCCTGGCCTCTGCCTCTACCACACAAAACAAATCTAGTAATTTTAGGCCTATGAGCATTTTCCACTCTGATTCTCCACTACTTAATTCCAAATTAATCAAACTTTGACAGAGTTCAAAGAAAGTCTCATCTGGTAACCACTTTCTCTAACTTGGAGGCTAAGGAGGGAGGCTTTCCTCTCCCCTGGAGATGAGCTTCCTGTCTATCCTGTAGCATCACTGAGGAATTCCTATTCCCTTCAGGCATCTAGGGACAGTGGCTCTCCTGTCTCCTGACTCCCAGCAGCCTTAGGTTGGATTCACTTCTTATAATTTATGCCCTGCTTGCTTCCAAAAAGGATTGAGGCAGGGACGCATCACAGATCATTCGCTCCTTGTGACTGTGTTAGTTGGACCTGGCTTAGTACTCCTTTCAAGCCTGTGGTAGGCCAGGTTTCATCTGAGACTGTCCCCCTCCCTTGTTAAAAAGTCTGTATTTTTAAAACAATTTTAGGTTCACAGCAAAATGAGGGGAAGGTACACAGATGTCCCATATACCCTTGGCCCCCACACATACTCAGCCTCCCCAATTATCAACATCCCTTTTCAACTGTACATTGTTACAACTGATGAACCCACACTGACACATCATACTTACCCAGATCCATAGTTTACATTACAGTTCGTGCTTGATGCTATACATTTTATGAGTTTGGACATTATAATGACACGTATCCATCATTATGGTACCATACAAAGTATTATCAACGGCCCTAAAAATCCTCTGTGTTTTACTTATTTGTCCTTCCTCACAGCTCCTCACCCCTTGACAACTATTGATCTTTTTACTGTCTCCAAAGTTTTGCCTTCTCCAGAATGTCATACAGTTGTGATCACACAGTAAGTATTCTTTTCAGATTGGCTTCTTTCACTTAGTAAAATGCATTTGAGATTCCTTCATGTCCTTGTGTGTTAGTCACTCAGTCATGTCCGACTCTTTGTGACCCCACGGGGTGTAGCCCACCAGGCTCCTCTGTCCATGGAATTCTCCAGGCAAGAATACTGGAGGGGTTGCCATTTCCCTCTCCAGCATTGTGTCTTTAATGACTTGACAGCTCACTTCTTTTTAGCACTGAAGACGATTCCATTGTGTGGCTGTGTCATGGTTTATCCATTTACCTACAGAAGGACACCTTTGTTGCTTCCAAGACTTGGTAATTATAAATAAAGTTGTCTTAAACAAACATTCCTGTACAGGTTTTTGTGTGGACATAAATTTTCAGCTCCTTTGGGTAAATACTAAGGAGAATGACTACTGGATTACATAATAAGAGTATGTTTAGTTTTATGAGAAATTGCCACATTCTCTTCCAAAGTAACCGCATCAATTTGCATTCTCACCAGCAGTGACAGTTCGTATTGCTCCACATTCTCACCAGCATTTGGTGCTGTTAGTGTTCCAGATTTTGGCTATTCTAATAGGTGAACAGTGGTATCTCGTTGATGTCTAAATTTTATTTCCCTGATGATATATGATGTAGAGCATCCAACTGTCTTCCCATCTTTTGAAGGAAAAAAATTCAGTATTTTTATGTAGTCTATATGACCACCCAAAGAGCATCCAGCAGAGTGTTCTGAATGACAGGATGTTCAAAATACATTTTGAGGGAAGGACAGGAGATCAGGAGTTATGCAGTCTGAATTGCAGGGAGGTTTCTTAGCCACAATCTGTAAAATGAGGTAAAATCTCTAACCTCCTTCTCAGCATTACTATGATATTATAGGAATAAGGAAACTATAGTCCTATGTGTGAATGTATGAATTGTAAATTGCTGTGCAAAAAGTATAAGATATTATAAAAATAAGTATTTCTATTGGTTAGTCAAGAAAGAAGCAACTCCTACTTCCAGTATCATTCTGGCTTCTTATAAAACAAAGTTATTTACTTTCCTCTAAATTTTTCTTAAAAAGACAAAGCTCTGAATGTTTAAAGTAGCTTTATTCATCATCACAGGAACTGGAAACAAATGTCCTTTAGCTGGTAAAGGGACTTAATTGTGGCAGACCCGCAGACCAGAATTCTGCTCAGCAATGAAAAAGAACAAACTACTGATAATGCAGCAACACTGATGAATCTCCAAAGCATTAGGCTAAGTGAAAGAAGTCAGATTCAAATATCTACATACTATACGACTTCACTTACATGGTATTTTAGAAAACATAAAATTACAGGGACAGGAAAACCAGTAGTGTTCACCAGAAGCTGGGTTTGCGGAAGGGATGTACGACAGCAAGGGCATGAGCGAACTCTTTGGAAACATCTTTTTCTTGATTGTGTTGGGGGTTACCTGACTATATGTGATCATCCAATTTTATCAAACTGAGTTTCACTATATGTAAATTATACCTCAATAAATCTGACTTTTAAAAATTTACCAAATTAAAAAAAAAAAAAAAAGAGGGTAAAGCCTCCTTCTCCCCAAACTGGATTGTTTCTGGACAGCAGGATTCAATTGCTTCTAACCCACTAGGAGGAGAGTCTGGGGGAAGAGCCTTGCTGTCAACGAGGGACACTTCACAAAACGTTTGCATCACTGACCGTAGCTGGTTTTGACACTAAGCACTTGGCTCAAAGTCTATGAAATTAGCAGGCTGTGGTTGCTTATACATCTCACCCATCACAACTTTATTGACGAGAATGGCTACCAGCTGTCACATCTGCCTCGCCTCTGTGCTTGGTGATTCAGACTGCATGGCCACAGCAAATCAAGCCACGATCCTGCTATGGCTCTTCATGTTGGGGTTTGAACTCCTGGCCAAATGGCTGTTGCTCAGCTGTTATGCTGCCAATCACCCGTCACCGCGGGTTAAATGTGATAGGCTCACCCATATCTTCCAACTCTTCAGACATCTCAAAGGCAACTTGCCTTCCACAGCAGGAGGCAGCAGTCTTGGTGATATTTAACTCCCGGATTTTAGAATTTCTGACTTCTGGGAGCAGGTACAGAGGAAACTTGCTATTTTACAGAACAAGCTGCAGAAGGGCCTCAAACCCATGAGTGAGAAAAATGACGTCAGGAGCATATCACCTAAGTCATAACAATTTTGAGTCACTGAAAAATGTATCCACACAAATGAACCAAGCTCTTGGCATGATAGATCATATCTCATTACAGAAAGAAAGCCGCTTGAAATCTTTCATATGCTATTGCTGTGTTTTAATTTTTCCCTGTTAGATAGGCAAAGACATAAGATTCAGAAAATTCTCTCTTTTATAAAGGTTTTATTATAACTGTATTTGAGATCTGACATGCACTATCTTTTCCTCCAAAAGTGAGAGAAATAGTTTCATCTTTCTGAAGTTACAACATTATTATTCTAATCGTAGAAGAGTATTTCAGACTGATTTTTTTTCCCCTCAAGTAACTTCATACTTAGGAAGTGGGGACAGAGAGGAAATTGACACTTACTGAATAGCTGCCATGTGCCAGGTCCCACACGGGATACTTTGTGTAAATTACCTGCTATGATCTTCACAAAAGTCCTGAGAATTAGACCTTAATGAGTCCCATTTTGTAGCTAAGAAAACTAAGGTTCAGAAGTTAAGCAATTTCCCCTAAACCGTATGACAAATCTGGTGGTACAGCCAGGATTTAAAGTAATTTTGACTCTGAAGTCCACATGCCTAGGATGGTGTATAAAACTCTCCACAAACCTTTGACTGGTGCCATATCCAAGATGGAAACCAATGTTAGAGCTGGTCTACTAAAGAGGGCATTGGGTGAAGACTCAGAACAGAGGGCTCTGATATTAGTCATTAAGCTCACATAACACATAAGGGGAGACAGCTTATGTAGACTCTCTGTGCTTCTGTTTCATCTGTTTGGGGAGAAAACAAAATCTGCCTTTATATACACAGTAGTCTTTCGAGGAAAAAAGTTCAACAATTCTTTTCACAGCACAATTAATTCTCCCCCTAAAAGTTTCTTTACTATTATTTGGACAGAGTCCAAAAACTAATAAGGGTTTCATAAAATGTGACATCACATTTTATGATTCTATGTGAAAAAATAAAAGACATAAATGCAATTCAAGAGTGTTGTTGACATTATTATTAATCAATTATTGACTATAATGCTGCTTCACTCAATGGTGAGGTGGTAAAGCTACCATCTGAAGAACTGCCTTTTTGCAGCCAGATTCTGGAGCTCTACATGAAGTCCATAAGGGAGGAAATGATTCCCACCTGAAGAGGCTCTAGCCATGGGTTTACTCTGAAATTCAATCTTGAGTCCCGGGATGCCAACCGCTGCACCAAAGTTTCATCTTCAGCATTTCCATGCCATGTCAGTATGATATCAGGAAAAAGCAGACCTCAGTTCCACACTGGCTTTGCAGCTTATTCTCTAACTGTTAATTAGGTTAACAGTACTTTACCTGCTGGGTGTTTAATTCTAACACGGGCAATAATTTGATTTCAGAACAAAGGACATTCCTTTGCATCACAAGTTACTTCATGGTGAGAATTTTACTGCTTGTGCCCAGTGAGGTTTGGCAGAGCCCATTTCTTGACAGAAACCTCGAGGCTAAGGCCAGACCTGTCTCTGCTATACACCACTTCCCTGAAGCCATGTTTCTGGAGCTCTCTGTATGTCCTGACCCAGCTCACAGACAAGGCACATTTTCCCAAAGTAAATCACAATCCTTAACCCCCCAAACATTCTCCTTCTCTAAGAAGTTATGCCTGTGGTTGTCAGAAACCAGTCACAGACCTTTACTTACAGAGAGTCAGAGAAGGCCGAACAGTGCAAGTGGACTCTGCAGGACCCTCACATAGCCTGAAAGGCACCTTCCTTCAGTTAATCAGAGCTTTGGAAGACAGCGGAGCAAGCGTGAGCTCTCCGTTCATCTCTAGCTCAGGTGTGCCAGTTAATTCCTTCTCCTAGATGTTGTTTTACTCTTGTGTGGAAATGGCCTGAAATACCAGGAATGGAGAGGCAGCTGGACCCTGCCAAAAAGAGTTTGGAACTTTTCTTCTGTCACATTTTGAGAAATCACATTTTTTGTACAAAACGACCAGGAATATTTCCAAAAGACAGAAACAGAATGAGTGAAGAAACAATGGAATAGGAAGGAATGATAGAGATGCATAAAGGAGCATGCTTGTTTTCCTCCTATGTGTCCAAAATGGATATTCTCCCTCACTGGGTACATTCATTTGACTTTCCTCTACTGTTTGACTTGCGATCAACAACGTGCTTATGCACAGATTCATCAAACTGAAAAACATCTGCCTAATCATTTTTACCTTCAAGAAGCATGGGCCATTTCAATGTATTGTTGTTGGTTGTTTAGTCGCTAAGTTGTGTCTGACTCTTTTGCAACCCCATGGATTGTAGCCCACCAGGACCTTCTGTCCATGGGATTTCCCAAGCAAGAATACTGGAGTGGGTTGGCATTTCCTTCTCTGGGGGATTTTCCTGATCCAGGGATTGAACCCATGTATCCTGCATTGGCAGGCAGATTCTTTACTACTAAGGTACCAGGGGAACCCATTTCAAAGTATATCCTCAGCTATATATTATAATGATTTTGACTCTTTGGTGTTTAACAGAATTCCCTTCAAAGGAGTGCTGACATAACATAGAGTACTTGATTATACAAACAGTGTCCATTTGAGGGAAGCATGTTTTTTAATCCTCTGTGTTGAAGATGAAAAATCTGAAGCCCCAAACTAAATCCCATTGTTCACCTTGAGAGTAACTCCAGCATAAAGCAGTTACTTAAACAGTAGTTGAATAAGTGAATGAAATAAAGAAATTTCCTAATTTAAAATATAGTTGTTCTGTGCACCTAGGTATATTTCTGGAAATCTAGTTCTAGGAAATTATTGCAACAACCCAGTCATTGCCAACCCACCAACAATGCTAAAGGAATCAGCCTTTCAAAATTAGAAAAGACTAGGAGGAAGGCTTACCCTGAGAGAGGTTTAAAAGTTCAGGCGTTTTAAGTATTAAAACTTGGTTCTGTCATGATGTGGGGTCAGACTTTTAAAAGAAGTTAACCTGGAGAAGGGGGAGAGCCTGTCTGGATTCTGTGCTTGCTTTCCTCTTTGGAAACTGCATTTAAAGCAATTCCCATTGGCTGGTGTCACATGATGCGCCCAGGGTTCCAGCTGCAGCTGGTTTAAAATGCCTGCTCACAGGCTCAAGGAAGAGGGCCTCTCAGCCTTGGCAGGACTGAGGATGCCGTTCCAAAAACCACTCCCCTCAGAGGGCATTAGAAGGAGAAATGGCAATAGATTTTAGTGCTGTTATCCCTTGTAAGACCAAGGAGGGGAGTAAGTAGGAAGCTGATCAGATAACAGAGAGAAAGAGAAAACAATTTCCAAAGCACTGAAGCAATTAGATGAGAAAGTGTTATAAACCAATGGGCTCTTCCTGCTCCTGGAGGGCTGGGGGAAAGAGGGGAAGAGAGGCTGCGAGAACCAGCTCCTCCTGGAGACACCCTTTGAAGTTCCTTCCCAGTCCCTTGGGCTGTCACTGAGGGCTTCTCCCCTGTGAGATGAGGAGCCTGGCACTTTGCTCTTGCTTAAAAAACAGACCTTGAGTCAGAGGGGTAATTTTTAAAAATTGTGCTGTCAAAAACTTAGAGAATGAGACATTGTAGATCTTTTAAAAAAAATTCCCTGCAGGTTTTTTGTTTTGGTAGTATTTACTGTGGAATGTATGCAATGTTATTTGACAAAATCTAGTTATATCCATTCTCTGAAACTTAAGAATTCATTAAGAAAAAAAAACAATACATTAGTGAGGGGGTGACAACTATTAGTTTTTACTTAGACTACCCCATCTATCCAAACAGGAATATGTTTGCAATTATTTTTCTGATTAAAAAAGTACATATTTTAAACTGTTTTATTATGTTTCCCCATAGCAAGAGCCTATTATCAGCATTAATCAAAAATAAAAACACAATAAAGCTTGCCACTTCTCTCCAAGGTGACATTTGAAGCTGTTTCCCTCTCCCTGAAAAAAGAAACCGAGGAAGGCTACTTTTGCCCAGATCCTCAGCAGGCTCTCTCCCTGTGAACCCACATCTCACAATGGCCCTTTATTGCCGGCACAACGTTCTGCCCACGGGAAATGCGTGTGCGTGTGCCTAGCATGTTTCCCCGTTTGTTTTCTTTTCCAGCATTGCTCACTGGCTGGCGAACGGTTCAGGCCCACAGAGAGCTTGAGACCACCAGCTCATGCATTTGAAAGGCATCTGTTTATTTTGAAAATGCACATGTGGCCTACCTCAAAGACTGACAGGCAGGAAAATACCAGGGAGCAAAGGGAGAGGTTTCCAGTCTGGAGCCCTGTCCCTCCCTCAATCACGCCCGCTGAGATCACTCGCCATCAGAACCACTTGAACAGCTCCGGGAATCTGAGCGAACGGCCCACAGTTCAAACGAGCAGGCTCGTCTCTCCCAAGTCTAGCCCGGCAGATCATAGCTCACCTGATTTAAAGTACTGATGGAGTCACTTCCAAAAAAACCCTGGGACTTGGAGATGGTGGTGCCCAGGCCAAGCACCGCCTGGAGGAGGGCCCCTAACACGGACACAGGCCTCCTAACAGCCGCAGCCCTGTCCTGGGGACAGATTCCTGGAGAAAGCCCGGGAAGGTTAATACCCTGACTTTGATCTCTGTCAAGGCATACCAGCAAGAATTAATTTACATTTCAGATGAAAAAGGTTGACAGCATGAAAAGGCATCTTGTTTCTGGTATGTGAATGTGCCGTAATAGATCGGGAATTCTGAAAGGAAGTTCTGAGGAAGCTAAAGGGATAAGCCGAGCGGCTGCTTTTATTGGGAAGGAGATGAAAGGAAAACAAATTTCAATATGCGCCGCTCTGTAGCAACATGTAGGCCAAATGCTTCCTAAATTTCAAGGGCTATTCTTTCAAAAACTATATAACAGAGCGTTGCAGCATGATTTAAAAAAAAAAAAAGACAATAGGCCAGAACTTGAAATATAAACCAAACACATTGCAGAGTCTACATTTCAAATGAAATGATTTGTTGAAAAAATAATAAATTAGAGAATAACCTTAGAAAATATCCAGAAAATGTTGTACTGTGATAGCATCCCGAAGCCACTTCTGCAGGATTCAAAAGTAAGAGTACCCCTATATTTGGGGTTTGTTCTACTTGAAATGTCCCAGGGACATGAAGAGCTTGTAATGAGAGGATTATACTTTAGGAAGAGCACACCCCAAAACACAGACATCGGAATAGCTGCCTTGCTTTTAGATCAACACCGCCTTTGAATCGAAAGATAACGAAAACATTTCCAAGTAAAAGTAATCTGCCCATAAAATTGCAAATGTCGTTACCCTATCTGAGTATCTTTACCACTGACACAAAACCAGCCCCTCAACTCCTGTCCGTGATGCTGGCTGAAGGGCAACGAGACATTGCCCGCCTTTGCTCTGGCTGTCACACTCTCCTGCCAAGAGGGTGAGGTGGTGTCAGCACCACCCTCAATAACTACATGCCCGCCCAAGCCCATGGGGACTTGGAAGCTCCCAATATCACTTGATATGTGGGACACTAGCTGCCAGGCTAAGAAGGAGGTTGTTTCCAAGGTTTAAAAAAACAGAAGCTACTTAAAGAAACGTGTTCTCTCTAGTCCCACGAAACAAAAGGACCCTTCATAGTGTACCCACCCCACAGGTGCTGCGCTGAAAAGATGCAGCCGAGTGTCCTGATATAATGGAGCCACTCACCCGTCTGTTCTTATGCATGTTCATGTGGCAATAACAGAGTCCAAAAGGGAGCCATCTAAAGATGATTTTCAGAGAGGGAAAATTTGATTTATGATCCTACATACTTTATGATAAGGGAATCAACAATAGATAAGCTCAAAGTTTATATTTGAAAATATACATTAGGCTTTGGCAGTATCTGAAACCCTCTCTCTCTCTCTGCTGCAGAATCCATTGGCCTGGTCACTTCTCTCTCGTTCTGTCTCTGATATCTTGTGTTCTCAGAGCCTGGGTGTATGTGCTCTGGGGCCCATCTCTTCCAAAGCCTCAATTAGGCACATGCAGCTTCAAAAGACAGAGGGAGCTGAGCCCCACAACTCCTGCAGATATTGCCCTTTGTAGAAGAGCAGAGTGACCCGGGATCCAGAGCTTGAAGTGCTCAGGCAGCTACAAGCTGAGCTGCTGCATGTTAACCCCATGGGGCCCAGAGGACCACTGAAGTCACACACAGGCCTGGGTGTGGGAAACACAGTTTGCCAGGCAAGTACCTGAGTTATTCCTATCTCTGTGCTATGAAGAGACAGGCTGAGCATATAGTTAGAGAATTCCAAGTTTGGAAGACCTTTCAGACCTTTCTAGCCAATGCTCTTGTTTGCAGACAAGTGACTCCAGGAGAGGAAGGGAATTGCTCAGTTGGCAGTATGTAAAATGGACTCTATCCAAACTGTCTGTGAATGAGTGCTGACTCGGCCTCTGACCAGCTGTGTGACTATGGACAAGTTATTTCACTTCTCTGTGCCTTGTCTTCCCCCTCTATAAAACTGGGAATACAAGAGAACCTACTTGGAGCATTCTTAGCCAAGGTATGGCATGCGGCCAGTGCTCTCAATCATCACATGGAGAGGGGTGAATCAGAACAAACGCTAGACCCTACCAGAACTCTTGACTCCTCTTCCAGTGTTCCTGAATTATTAACCTTTCAGCTTTTTGAAACTCATATGAACTTAATCACAGAAGATTTCCAAGTGGATACTATGAAAATGATGTTTTAATTACCTGCGTGAATATGAACAGCAGACTCACTCCTTCTGTTGCTTATTTTCTTAAATTTCCTCCGAGCATCATATCCTCTCCAGGCTAAAAATATAAAACCATGTGCTAGGAATGACATTAATTTAAGAACGTGCCAGAGAATTGATATAAGCTGTTTCCCTCCAATCCTCTACCCCTCTCCTCCTCCCCACTGCTTTCTCACTGAACAAAATAAGCAGAGCTACGTGAGTGATGGTGGGGCCTCTATGTACTCTCAGCTCGGCCTCCAAGATGCTTTTGAGAAGGAGTCATTTTGGTTCAGGCAGTGAATTTCCACAACCTCTGGATTCCACTTATGAATCACTTGGAGCCCTGTCCAGGTGAGGTGGGTCCCTGTCATTCCAATCCATGGAGGAAGCTCTGCCTTTAGGACTTGAGGGGTAGGAGAGGACTGGAATGACCTGACTCACTCTGTATTTTTATTGGGAGAAAGGTATAAAACATGAAAGTTGAAGGAGAGAAAAATAAATAATAATGATTAGTAGCATCACATTTGCATTTGTGGAGGGGGGACTATATATAGAACTGCGTTCAGGGAAGGAATGCGTGACGGAAAGGGAAAATGCATGGGAAATGAATGAAGAGAAGAGAAAGGGAACAAGGGGCGGGGGGCAGGGTGTTGAGTCCTTCAGAGTACCAGGCACTGAACTGCTACCAGGAGCATGACCAGCTCTCCTTTCCACTTCCTCCCTGAGTGCTATAGCTCTCCACGTCACTGAATGAGGTCATGAAGTCCAAGTGGACGTTATGATTCTAGGTTACAAGAACACAAAGGAAATCATCTGCTGCAGTAGCACAGGGACTCAGATGCTATTTGTGACACAAATGACAGATGTGTATGCCAAGAGGCACTGACAGGGCTTGGGCATATGACAGAGCCTAGTGATTAGCTGCCAAGGTTTACAAGCTCTGTCTGAGCTAGAAAAGCCTCCTGGATGTGACAGACAGTAGCAATTCTGATGCTGAAAACCTGGTAATGGACATGAAGTGTGTATGAGGTGGGTCAACTGGGAGCTGGGGCACATGTCTATGTGATTTGCGTTTCACATCCATCCACTGCTACTGCCTCTTCTTGCCATGGGTAGGGATGGCTTGTTTGCTTATCTGGAGGTCAGAGACTGGCAGTCTTGCTCATAGCTATACCCCCAGCACCAAACACAAGGCCCAGCCTGCAGTAGATACTTGATAAACATTTGCTGAAGGCAGGAGGGAGGGAAGAAAAGGAACCACTGGGAAGAACAAAAGGTGAGTGCCCTCAAGCACTTAATGAAACGCCAAGATTCAGGGCTGTTTACCTGACTGGATGGCAACAGCCCCCTTCTCTCTCTTCTCTCTGACTCTTCTGTATCTCCTGGCTCCCAGCCAGCCCTTGGCATAGGCCTGCAGCACAACCACTCTGCCTATGACTTCCCTCAGCAGCAAATTTAACTGCTCGACATGATAATACTTGAGAAAAACCTGAAATAAGACATCAGTTTTAGCATTACATGTAGGCTCCCAAGAGCTCCTCTGGTGCTCAGGGGTAAAGAAGTGTGTTAGTTGCTCAGCTGTATCTAACTATTCGCTACCGCATGGACTGTAGCCCACCAGACTCCTCTGTCCATGGGATTCTCCAGGCAAGAACACTGGAGTGGGTAGCCATTCCTTTCTCCAGGAGATCTTCCTCACCCAAGGATCAAAACTGGATTTCCTACATTGCAGATTCTTTACTGCATTCTTTACTGTCTGAGCCACCAGGTTGAGATAAATCCTGCCAATGATTCTTCAGTGGTAAAGAAACCACCTCCCCATACAGGAGATGCAGGTTCGATCTCTGGGTTAGGAAGATTCCCTGGAGAAGGAAACAGCAACCCACTCCAGTATTCTTGCCTGGGAAATCCCATGGACAGAGGAGCGTGGTGGACTACAGTTCATGGGGTCGCAAAAGAGTCAGACATGACTGAACGACTAAACAACAATAACAGACTCCCACACAGAAATTCACTCTGCTCCAACAAATTAACATAAATATTAAAACATCATCTAAATAAAGTTTACAGTGACTTGATTTATGCTAACATTACTGATTTCTTGGAAGCAAATATAATTAATTCCCCTTGTAAGGTTGAGCCAATGTGGGACTATTAATATACACAGACGATGAAGTTAACAGGGTTTTAGGAGATCCTAAATGTTCTCCAGGCTGGCCTCAGTTCTGCCATGAGTTCCATTTTCTCAGCTTGATCTTTTCCCCCTCAGCTCTGATAGAGGTGTTAAACCAGAAAAACTGACCAGGGCCGACAGAAGTTCTGAGGGAATGGGGCTTGAATGGGCCACAGTGATCTAATTTCTGCCGAGAAGCAGCAGCACTGCCATCCACAATCAGGCTAAGGCTGGCATTGTAGGGCAATTCAGAGTGGACCACAAAAACCTGGAATCTTGCAGGAATATGATGTTTCCCTAAATTAAAAGCTAGATGTGATGAGACTACTAATCAGAGTGGGCAGTAAACAACACGAGTCTAATGAAAAAAGGACAAGAGTATAAAAGACACTCATTGTTGTCATTAACATGATTAGTGTATTTGCCTGCAGTGCTGGAATAAGCAGCACTGAAAAAAAGGACATTTAAAAATGAGCTCAAAAATCTCATTCTAGAAATGTTAAATGGTTCTCAAACTATATGTAGAACAGGAAGCAAACTCTCCTCTTTTGGCCCCTGAGGTCCTAGGACTCCAGACCCAAGACCAGCAAAGATCACTGTTAGGTTGGGGTCTTGTTTGGTAAGTTACAAAACTTACAGAGCTATTCAAATCACTGATAAGAGACCGAGGTACACAGCAGAGTATCTCAAGTGACAATCTAAACAACAAAGAAAGAACTACCTTTGTTTTTCCCAGCAGCCAGTGATCTAATCTGGACTTTTCCAAGATAGCGATGCAACTCTCTTTGCTAGCAAGAGGTGTTTGATGTGCTCTGAATGCCAAGTAATAATACCTACAAAATAGAACAGTGAAATAAAGCATTTTTAGTCACCATTTGATTCAGTATCATAGAGTTGCTCTGGGCCCATTGACATGTCTTGTTTTTTTAATATCAAATATTTGTTGAGCATAAATAATAGTGTACTAGGTAGTGGAAGATACACAATTCATGCTTATTGGCTCTTATCTACTTTCATATTTTCTGCTATGTGTATTTTCCTTTTAGTATTGCTTGTAATTCATATTCAAAGCATACGTGGCATCTTTTACATGCAAAATCAAAGTATCTAATCCTTTAAAAAACTGAAGTTTAGACAGCTCTCCCAGCAAAAGTTATCATTTTAAATGTATTACTCTTTTAAAAATAATTTGTCATCTCACTGTATGAATTTTGGCTCTGCTTTGAAAATTCCATCTGAAGCAATGTGTAGATAGCAAAAACGATCACAGCCTGACACTACTGATTTTGTCTGTTAAGCTCTATGTCTCTCTCAAGGTAAAAAGTGGGTATGTTTTCTTGAGACAACCACCAAAACCACATTTGTCTTCCTAAATTACTCATTTTAATAAACTTCCATACTTTCAGATGAAAGAGTTTCTGGGTAGATTCAAAGAACATGACCAAATTTTATATATGTGTGTGTGTGTGTGTATATATATATATGTAAGCTTGTATATGTATATGTCCGTAGGTATGTCTATATACATGTATATGCATATATATGTACATGATGTTGAATATATTATCTTTTTAGAAAACTTTACCTTAGCTTTTCTTTTAAAAACTTTCAAGCATCTTTCCTCTGCTCCTTGTTGCCATCTGTAATTAAATTCAACCACTTGGAAGTATTTCTTTGTCAGAGGATTTTCCTGTCATTCCTCGGACAAGGGTGATCTGTTATTTTAGAATTGCTTTAAAATGTAGAGCCATTTTTACTTTTTAAGAAAATCACCAAAATAAAAAATATGTCCTTTCCTCTTACCAAATATTCCCATGCTTTCTGTTTATGGAAAGATAAACATACTTGATTAGCACTTGAGCCATTTAACTTTATCTTTATGCTACAAGATTGTTTTACAAGTTAGGATCAAATGCTGATTTTGCTGAAAACATTTGCATTCAGAGATTCTGAGAATGTTTCTAAGACTCTGAGTCTCTGTTTCCACCTTTGAGGAAGAGAAGCAGTTTTCTCTCAGAACCCCTGAATGGTGGCCAGGACCATGCTAGGTCATCTGGCCAAGCCCAGGAGCCTGTTCACAGCACATGTTCCTGGAGCTAGGTGGGAGGAGGGACAGCCAAGAGTCAGGCTGAGGTCTGGGCAGTTCGTGGCATCAGCACATATTCTTTAGCCCTAGTTTCTCAAGGACTGTAGTTTGAGTCATGGGTTCTTGGATTTGGCTTTGGCTAAAACAAAAAGATTGTGTACTAGAGTGCATGGGGATGGTAGAAATAGATGGCAAATCTCTATGGGGTGAATGTTTTGGGACAGGTAAAGTACAGATAGCTTAAGATGTAAAAGTCATTGATAAAAGCAAGACTTCCCTACTCTCTTTTCCTTTAGTCCTGGCCATTTATAAAATGGACTATATGCTATAAATAACATATGGCATGATTATATGTTTATAATATGATTAAGGGCTTCCTTGGCCTTAATCAGACAGGCTTGCTCAGGATGATTGCTCAATACTCTTGGTGATGAAACATTTAAAGAGAATCTAATGAATGACCAGAACTATGCAGTATGTGAGATTACAAGATGTGTTCTAACTATCCATTCAAGGATTTATCCTTGTTGTGGGGGCATCCATGGATGCTTCTTAGCAATTTCTAAATAGTCAGAATATATCTTGAATTAATATAAATATTAGAAATTAACTTTGATTTTTAGCACTTCAAATCTCTTATTATGATAATAACATTCATATATAGTTTTTAGTTCAGAAAGAGATGGATAACAGTACTGTCAAGATGTGACGATTTCAAAAAACATTAAGGAAGCATTTAAGTGATATGTCTACAGTAGTCAGGTCAGAGAAGTATGAGTACAATGTGTTTTTTCCACAGAGTATTCTAACAGATAATACGGTTAAAAACAAAAAAGACAAACAAGCACTTCGACTGAGCTTCTCTACGCTTCAACACTTCAATATAAGGGCAAAAATGAAATGAAAGGCACAAAGATAACAGGTCTGCCACCAAGGGGACATCTTTTCGAGATCCATTCCACCCCCTTCTTGACGCAACTTGATGAGTTAAATAAGCAGGAGACAATGCAACAGCAAAATAATACATGTAAAGATTTGTCTTGAGGGTCTGAGTACTTGAGAACATTATAAAGATCAGTTCTATCTCTCTATTCACGAGTTCTATCCTGAGCTGTTCACCAGTTCTGCCCTGAGCTATCTCTGATAGGTAGAACTCATCTCTCAGATTGGAGTTTGAGCCTTGAGTTAAAAGTGAGAAGGTCTTTCATCTCTAACCATAGGTAAGTCACTTGTATCTGAATTTTCACAGGGAGCAATGGGAACCAGATAAGTGGTTCTTAACTCTTTGGTGGGGGGGAGGGTGGTGGAAGACTCTATGAAAATCTGGTAAAAGCTATGAACATTTTTTCTCAGGAAAATGCTCTTGATACAACATATTGCACATAGTACCAAGGGTTCCACATAGTTCCTGTTGGCCCTCCAATGACCTAAGAGCCCTTCCCTATTTCAGAGCTCTATGGAAAGTGATAAATTTTACAAGATCATATCTTATTAAAACATATGTTATTAAAAGAGTAAATATCCAGTTGAAAAATATCTCTATCTAAAAATGTTAGTTTTCTGCCTAAAATGTTTTATTGTATGAAATACAAATTTTTCAAGGAAGAGTTTTTAAGCTAGTTAAACTAGATGTACCAGTTACTACATAACAAATAACTTCGAAACTTAATGGGTTAAAGAGCAGCCATTTACTGTCTAACAGTTTGTGAGGGTCAGGAATTTAGGAGCAGCTTATCTGGGCATTTCTGGCTCAGGGTCTTACATGAGATTACAGTCAAGATGTTGGCCAGGGCTTCAGTCATCTAAAGGCTTGAGTATCTATTTTTAAGATGGTGCCATCACAAGGCTAATGGTAAAAACCCTTAGTTTCTTTCTGTCTATTGACAGGATGCTTCTCAGTTCCATGCTACATAGGCCTCTTCAGATGACTATTTCAGTATCTTCGTAACAGAAGGTGGTTTCACCAGAACAAGGGATCCAAGAGAAAAAGCAAGAAGGAATCTGTAATGCCTTTTATGACTGAGGCTTAGATGTGATACACCATCACTTCTTCCATATTCTTCTACTCATAAGAAGCAAGTCACTAAGTCCAGATTACATTTAATGAGAGAATTTAAGTTTTACCTCTTAAAGGGATTTAAGTATCAAGCAATTTGTGGCCATATCTTTAAACCACTGCAAAGAATCTCTCTGAATCATCAACTCTTATCAAAAAATGCACAAATATAAAATAAGTTAAAAGTAAAAGAAAAAGACATACCATACTAATACTAGTCAAATTAAAACTGGACTGGTTATATTAATATAAACAAAGTAGATTTCAGAGCAAATAAATACTATGAGGGATAAAGAAGTTTATTTCATAGTGATAAATAGGTCAACTCATCAAAAAAACTAAAAATTCTAAGCATTTTTTCACTTAAAAACATAGCTTGAAAATACATGAGCCTAAAAGTATTAATGCCACAGGTGCTAATGCTGTTAATTGTGTCTTGTTAATAGTACACAATTATAGTCAGAGAATTCAGTACCCTCTTCCAATAATTGGTAGGACAAGTAGACCAAAAAAAAAAATCATCAAGGATATGAAAGGTTTGAATAACCAACCTAACCTAACCGACATTTATAGAAAATTCCAGCTAAAAATAATAGAACACATTTTCTTTTCAATTACGTATGAAACACCTACCACAATAGGCTATATGCTGGGCAAAAAAAACCTATGACTTAGTCACACAAAGTACATTCTCTGTTCATAGCCGAATTAAATTAGAAATCAACAAGATACCTGGAAAATTCCCAAATATTTATGAACAGACTTCTATGAAAAAATAACCCATGTATCAAAGAAGAAATCAAAAGAGAAATCAAATTGATCAAATGTATAAGAAAACACAACCTGTCAAAAATTTGTGGGATACTGCAAAAGTAGTAGTATTTAGAAATGTATACCATTAAACACCTATAACAAAAAAGAAGAATGGTCTCAAATACATGAGTTCAGCCTCTAACATATATTAGGAAAAGAACAAGTAAAACCCAAAATCAGCAAAAGAAAGGAAATAAAGACCATAGTGAAAAATCATTGAAATAAAGAAGAGACACTGAATGAAATTGAAAGGTGTTATTTGAGAAGGTTAATGAAATTGGTAAACCTTTAGCCATACAGGTTAGGAAAAGGAAAGAAAACAAAGGTATGAGATTAGTGATATTCTATTGATTCTACAAATATTAAAAGTACAATAAGGGAATATTAGAAACAACTTTGGGGGCCTCCCAGGTGGGCCTAGTGGTAAAGAACCTGCTGCCAATGCAGTAGATGTAAGAGACGCGGGTTTGATCCTTGGGTCGGAGGAGGGCACAGCAACCCACTCCAGTATTCTTGCCTGGAGAATCCCATGGAAGGAGGAGCCTGGTGGACTATAGTCCACAGGGTCACAAAGAGTCGGACACAACTGGAGCGACTTAGCATACATGCACAAACTTTGTCATGTTAACAAGATAAAGGAGAAAAAACATATGATCCTACTAAATGAGGAAAAGGATTTGACAAAATCCAACATCCAACACTAATTGAAAAAAAAAAAAAAAAAAGAAACTTTTCAACAAGCTCAATTCAAGGGAATTTCCTCAATCTGAAAAAACAAAGTATCTATGAAGACCCTACAGCTAACACCACATTTAATGGTGGAAGACTGAATACTATTCCCCTAAGTTTAGGAGCAAATAAAGGATGTCCATCGTTACCACTTCTATTCAGCATTGTAAAAGTTTCAGCCATTGCAAACAAGAGAAAGAAATAAAAGGTATCTCTATAAGAATGGAATAGTAGAACTGTCTTAATTTGAAGATGACACATTATCTATGTAGAAAATCCAATGGAATCTATGAAACAAACAAAAAATCCTACCAGAGCTAATAAGTGAATTTAGTAAAGTTATAGGCTACAGATCAAAACCAAGATCACAGCATCCGGCCCCATCACTTCGGGGCAAATAGATGGGGGAAAAATGGTAACAGTGACAGACTTGATTTTCTTGGGCTCCAAAATCACTGCAGATGGTGACTGCAGCCATGAAATTAAAAGACGCTTGCTCCTTGGAAGAAAAGTTATGACAAACCTAGACAGCATATTAAAAAGCAGACACATCACTTTGCCGACAATGGTCCGTATGGTCAAAGCTATGGTTTTTCCAGTAATCATGTACAGATGTGAGAGTTGGACCATAAAGAAGGCTGAGCGCTGAAGAATTGATGCTTCACAACTGAGGTGCTGGAGAAGACTCTTGAGAGTCTCTTGGACTGCAAGGAGATCAAACCAGTCAATCCTAAAGGAAATCAACTCTGAATATTCATTGGAAGAATTAGTGCTGAAGCTGAATCTCCACTACTTTGGCCACCTGATGAGCCAACTCATTGGAAAAGATCCTTATGCTGGGAAAGATTGAAAGCAGAAGAAAAGTGGGGAGCAGAAGATGAGATGGTTAAATAGCATCACTGATTCAGTCAACATGAGTTTGTGCAAAGTGGGAGATAGTGAGGGACAGGGAAGCCTGTCATGCTGCAGTCCATGGCATAGCAAAGAGTCAGATGAGACTGAAAAACTATATCATTTATAACATTTAAAAATGTGAAATACAATAGTGATAAATCTGACAATAAATGCCATTTCTTCAGTCTTTGTTTGAAGACAACAGCCAGAGTTCTACACAGTAGAGGGCCAGTGTAGATCTGAAAGGAACAGTGTATAGTGTTTCTGTTGTCTACAGGTGATTTGGAGATTCAGCCTTTTTTTTTTTTTTAACTTTGGTCTTTTTTTCAAATATTGTTTAATAAAGTTTAATTAGCTCCAGAAAAAAAAAGACCTGTGCACTGAAAATCATAAAACATCAGCTAAGAAAAATTAAAGAAGACCTAAATAGATGGAGAGAGATATTATATTTCTGAGTCAGAAGATTTAATATTGCTAATATTTGAGTAAAGCACATTACCCTTCATAATGCAGTGAGCCTCATCCAATCAGTTGAAAGCCTTAAAAGTCTGTGGTCCCCTGAGAAGTACGGAATTTTATCACCATGCTGCCTTTGGACACAAGACTACATCAACTCCTGCTGGAATTTCTAGCCTGCAGATTTCTAACTTGCCAGCCCCCACAACTACATGAGCTGATTACTTAAATCAATTTCTCCTTGAGAGAGAGACAAATCTATATCTGTATATATAAATACACACACATACTATAAGTCGGTTTCTCTGGTGAAATCTAATATAGTCCCAGTTCCTTTTTGCTGTTATTTAAACATGGAGTGGAGATAGAGCCAACTGTGGTAATAAACTTCCTATTAATGGTAGAGGCAAGTCTTGCGCAAACCCATGAGTTTGGTAGAAGGTTGTTTTTTAGTAACTTCCTTTCCTCTCTCTCATTTCTTCCCCCTTTGTCACTGAACTCCCCAAGTTTCCCACAGATGTTGGGTTTGTGTACCACACACTGGGGGTCCAGGACATTCAAATGCAGCTGTTCCTCCTCATGTTCACAAACAGATCTTCCCTGTCCTGTGTCAAAACTCTCCGTGCCTGGGCATTGTTGCAGGGCCATCTGTGCAGGGGATTAGCTGGCTCATCTAATAAACATTTAGATCCTGAAGGGAATTTAGACTCATCAATAAAAATTCTTACTTTGTTTAGAGGAGAATGCCTGGGAGAAAGCCAGAGAGCCAGAGCAACTGGCTTCAAGGCCACAAACTTAGAATTAGAGCTGAGGCTTTGCCAGGTCTTCTAATCCCAAGTTCAGGCTTCTTTATACTCATCTAACCTGTGTTTAGATGAGCCACCAGAGACTTCCCTGCCTACAATGCGGAAGACCCAGGTTCAATCTCTGGGTCGGGAAGAACTCCTGGAGAAGGAAATGGCAACCCACTCCAGTATTCTTGCCTGAAAAATCCCATGGATAGAGGAGCCTGGTAGGCAAAAGTCCATGGAGTCGCAAAGAGTTGGACACGACTGAGCGACTTCACTTTCACAACCTGTGTTTACTCTTAGCTATTATTATATGCATAGGTAGTATCATTGTCTCTCTAACAGGGACCTTTGATCCTCCAGCACTTTCCAGCTAACTGGAGTGTCTACAGTGATCTGGAATATTGGGACTTGACTTAGAAGTATTTATTACCTACATCTAAAAATCAGCTGTCAGGCACTCCTTGACACATGATCCAAATAATACTCTATTTGCACTAGTGTATCAGTAAGGTGTTGCTGTTTCAATGGAAAACTACATTGTCTTTAGCATATTCTCCAGGGTTATCAGATTCCAGCCCTGGTTCATCTTCTTTGAGCTATTTCGCAACTCTTTCTAAATTGTAGGTAACTGATAGATACATAAATTCTGTCCATTCTGGTGGTAATTTTAATTGACTTCTTCTCCACTGTGGAAAAACCAGTGGTGTTCCTATTCATGATTCATCTTAACATTCCTTTACTTTATATAAGCCTGTGCTGGTTTGACTTTTCCTTTGAACTGATTATAACATCTGTCTGGTTCCCTCATATCATGTGGATAAAATAAATTCTTTAAACACGTTCATTTTTATATCTGTATGTAAGTCACGATTATATCTTCTGAAAATTACCTTTAAACAAGAGGAAGAAAGAAGTCGAGAAATTCAGGCTATGGAGTTTTGACCCAAACGAGCACAAACACATGAGGAAGTGGAGGCAGGAAGTCCTCATACCTAGGTAGACCTGGTGCTACCAACCAATCCTAAAAGGTCTAGTGTGCTCAGAAATACTGCCACTCTTCCACCTCTGAAGTGCAAATACCGGTTAGTGCAATAGGTTCATTTTGGAACTTACTGAAAAAATCAAGTTATTTTCCAAAGTGATCACACCAATTTATAGCCTCAACAGTGGAGTACAAGAGTCCAGCTGCCCTCTATCCATGCAACCCTGGAGATTGTCAGATTTACTGATTACTGCCAAAATAGGTATGAAGTGGTATTTCACTGGTTTTAATTTGTATTTCCTTAATTACTCATGTGGCTGAAATTTTCCTCTTGTTTTCAACAGTCTTCTGACAATGACATCTTCTAACAATATATATAATGAATTTAATTCTTCTAGTTTTTCCTAATGATTAGCCATATGCCTAGAATGGGAAAGGAAGAGAAAAAAAACAAAAACACTAAGAGTATCTAATTTAGGTAAAAATTGTATTAGCATTGGAGATCACTTATTTATGTTATGCCTGACATTTTTAATCTGTACCTCTTACCTTAATCATTCTCCTCCTGCATCTTTATGTTGTTTGAGAAGGATGTGCCTCTCTTAAAGATGCTTTTGAAATCCCAACCTATACTGAATGAGCTCTGCTTTTCATTGCTCTGGTTTGAATTTTGCTCTCAAAGGCAAGCAAAACATCTATATTCTAAATGAAGATGTACACTATCTAAGTCAAGAGTGAGACATTTTAAAAAAGGTTAATTATACAAACAATTTTACTTTCCTTTTTCAAGAAAAAAACTTTAAACAAGTAACTTCCTTTAGGATGGGTCATTCATTCTGTATACTTCCAGAGCTCTGATATAACCATGTTATTACTATTCATCACTTTCTAAATTTAATTGACTTTTCATCCCCTCTCTACTCATTTGTTTGGGCTTATCAGGCAGCACTAGTGGTAAAATCTACCTGTAATGCAGGAGTTATAAGAGATGCAGGTTTGATCCCTGGGTTGGGAAGATCCTCTGGAGGAGGGCATGGCAACCCACTCCAGTACGCTTGCCTGGAGAATCCCCATGGATAGAGGAGCCTGGCGGGTTACAGTCCATAGGGTCGCAAAGAGTCAGACGCGACTAAAGTGACTGAGCACGCACTACTCATTTGTTCATTAAATAAAACTTCATTTAGGACCTATTAATGTGCCAGATACTGATGGAAGAGCTGGAATGACATGAGTGAGCAAAGCAGACCATTTCCCCACCCTCACAAAGCTTCCATTCCAGTGGGGGTAACAAACATTAACAAGTACACAAAGGACATCATTTTGAGTAGGAACAAGGACTATGAAGAATAGCAAATCAGGGTAGAGAGGGTTCATTAGTATATTTGGGGATATATTTTGGCAGGCAGCCTTTAGCAACCAGGATGGTGAGGGAACTCAAACCATGTTATTTGAGGAACTGGTAAAGACATTGGGGGCTTCAAACTGAGAAACAAAAAATTTAACAGGGTCTTATATGGGAGGAAAAAGTTTTGACTCTCTTAGGGTCCCTCCCTGTCGGGGGTCTGAGAATTAGACTTTCACATACCAGATTCACAGAAGAAAAGCATTCAAATCTATTCACACAAGTTTTATGTAACACAGGAGACTTCATAAGGAAGACATGAAGAAATGATTAGATGTGAGTGTTTTTACGCTGGGTGTGATGAAGAGTGGAGAGCTGTGGAAATGTGTGATAAGACAGGGGATGAGCTAAGTATAGTAAACTGGGAGAAACTTAGCAAGGCCTGTCTGTTCAGATTCTGCTCTTTGTCTTTTTGTGTCCCTTTGTCTTCATTGATAAGGATGTTTATTTTCTCTAGGTCTAACAAGGGTACCTTTCACAAGACAGTCTTTTGGTAAGGTACTCAAATATGTTTCAAATTTTAATAAGATTCTCTATCAGTGTGTTAGTTGCTCAGTGGTGACCAACTCTTTCTCTATACATTTATTTACTATAAATATACATTTACATATAATAATATACATTTATTTACTAATGAAAATTGAAATAGCACATCAAAAGTTTTATTACAGTTCAAATTTTTGAAAACCAGATAATTTAGTTAATACACCTTTCTCTAATTATGCTCTGGCCACATCACCCAATGTTTTCTTTACTTTCCTTCCATACAAGTTAATCTGTTTCAAATTCTTGATATTGGGTTTCATCTTACCAACTTCAGACTTTCAAAACAATGTGCATGCTTAGTCATTCAGTCATGCTCAACTTTTGCGATCCCATGGTCTATAGCCCCCCAAGCTCCTCTGTCCATGGGTTTCTCCAGGCAAAAATACTGGAGTGGGTTGCCATTTCCTTCTCCAGGAGATCTTCCTGACTCAGGGATTGAACTGGCATCTACTGCATCTTTTGCATTGGCAAGCAAATTCTTTACCACTAAGCCACCTGGGAAGCCCCAAAACAGGTAATACTTGAGACCTATTAGTGCTTCTTTGTGCCAAATCAAGAGGTGGAACTAAAATATATTCAAGTCACCCAAATACAAGTTTCTGTATCAAGGTAGAAAAGAGATGTAAGAAAAAAAGACATCACAGAACTTATATCACAGGTATTACAATACTGGCACACAGTCTGTCCCTAGTGCAGAGTAGCTTTCCCAGGCTGCTTAATAATGATCCTAAAATTACTAGAAAGAAAAAAACAGTACAAGAACAAAGTTTATGGCTCAACTGACTCTATGTCATAATTATTCTCCATGAGCGTATCCTCAGAAGGATCTCTATGTACAGGTAATAATGACAGCTACATTTAAATCTTTCCAGAGATTGAGTCTCAACTACCTTCTGCCAAAGGTAGTTCTCTCTGAGTCAGGGGAGATTGGTTTCCATAGTACTATTTCATAATCTGAATCATCCTTTCTATCTTTTCTTTGTGAGCAGTTAACAATGTCCTCATTCTTCTCCTCCTATAGAGTATGCCTTTACTAAGTCTCTGTCCATCCTATTGAGGTGGATATTTTGGTAGAAGAGAAGAGAATTTGGTACTAGAGTTGAGAGGCGAGTTACTAAGATTCTTTATAAATACTTCAGAGACAGGTTAAGAGGCAGCTGAAACTTCTTGGAAATTTTCTTTGACGGACATCTGAGGAGGCTCCAGGGTCCAGGTGGGGTTAAGCACTGATGAGTCCATTGGAAGTCTAGTCACAGCTTGAAGATTCTCATAGATCTTTGAAGTCCAGTAGAAGGTGATGCTTCAGTTCAGTTCAGTTCAGCCACTCAGTCATGTCTAACTCTTTGCAACCCCATGGACCACAGCATGCCAGGCTTCCCTGTCCATCACCAACTCCCAGAGTTTGCTCAAACTCATGTCCATTGAGTCGGTGATGCCATCCAACCATCTCATCTCTGTCATCCCCTTCTCTTCCTGCCTTCAATCTTTCCCAGCATCAGGGTCTTTTCAAATGAGTCAGTTCTTCACATCAAGTGGTCAAAGTATTGAAGCCTCAGCTTCAGCATCGGTCCTTCCAAAGAATATTTAAGATTGATTTCCTTTAGGATTGACTAGTTTGATTTCCTTACAGTCTAAGGGATCTCAAGAGTCTTCTCCAACACCACCGTTCAAAAGCATCAATTCTTATGTGTTCAGCCTTCTTTATGGTCCAACTCTCACATCCATACATGACTACTGGAAAAACCATAGCTTTGATTAGATGGACCTTTGTGGGCAAAGTAATGTCTCTGCTTTTCAATATGCTGTCTAGGTTGTTCATAGCTTTTCTTCCAAGGAGCACGTGTCTTTTAATTTCATGGCTGTAGTCACAATCTGCAGTGATTTTAGAGCCCCCCCCCCAAATAAAATCTGTCACTGTTTCCCCATCTATTTGCCATAAAGTGATGGGACCAGATGCCATCATCTTTGTTTTCTGAATGTTGAGTTTTAAGCCAGCTTTTTTCCACTCTCCTCTTTCACTTTCATCAAGAGGCTCTTCAGTTCCTCTTCACTTTCTGCCATAAGGGTGGTGTCATCTGCATAGCTGAGGTTATTGATACTTCTCCCAGCAATCCTGATTCCAGCTTGTGTTTCATCCAGCCCAGCATTCGCATGATGTACTCTGCATATAAGTTAAATAAGCAGGGTGACAATATACAGCCTTGTCATACTCCTTTCCCGATTTGGAACCAGTCTGTTTTTCCATGTCTGATTCTAACTATTGCTTCGTGACCTGCATACAGATTTCTCAGGAGGCAGGTTAGGTGGTCTGGTATTCCATCTCTTGAAGACTTTTCCACAGTTTGTTGTGATCCACACAGTCAACAGCTTTGGCATAGTCAATAAAGCAGAAGTAGATATTTTTCTGGAACTCTCTTGCTTTTTCGATGATCCAACAGATGTTGGAAATTTGATCTCTGGTTCCTCCACCTTTTCTAAATCCAGCTTGAACATCTGGAAGTTTTTGCTTTACATACTGTTGAAGCCTCATATAGAGAATTTCGAGCATTACTTTGCTAGTGTGTGAGATGAGTGCAACTGTGCAGTAGTTTGAACATTCTTTGGCATTGCCTTTCTTAGGGATTGGAATGAAAACTAACCTTTTTCAGTCCGGTGGCCACTGCTGAGTCTTTCCTTTGCTGGCATATTGAGTGCAGCACTTTCAAAGCATCATCTTTTAGGATTTGAAATAGCTCAGGGAATTCTATCACCTCCACTAGCTTTGTTCGTAGTGATGCTTCCTAAGGGTCACTTGACTTCACACACTCCAAGATGTCTGGCTTTAGGTGAGTGATGACACCATCGTGATTATCTGGGACATTAAGATTTTATCTGTATAGTTCTTCTGTGTATTCTTGCCACCTTTTCTTAACATCTTCTGCTTCAGTTAGGTGATGCTTGCTGCTGCTGCTAAGTCACTTCAGTTGTGTCCGACTCTGTGCGACCCCAGAGACGTCAGCCTACCAGGCTCCCCCGTCCCTGGGATTCTCCAGGCAAGAACACTGGAGTGGGTTGCCATTTCCTTCTCCAATGCATGAAAGTGAAAAGTGAAAGTGAAGTCACTCAGTCATGTCCAACTCTTCGCGACCCCATGGACTGCAGCCTACCAGGCTTCTCCATCCATGGGATTTTCCAGACAAGAGTACTGGAGTGGGTTGCCATTGCTTTCTCCAAGGTGATGTTTAGGACTCTCAAATTGCTACAAACTAGCAAGGAAGAACTATAGACCTAGAAAGAGCAAGAAAAATCTAAACTCTTAACTGTGGTGAGAGAAAAATCTCACACAAGACAGTTCTGTGGCTTGCTTCATGGAAGGTCAGGAAGTCCTTTCTATAGACACCATTTCTCAAATTCCTTCAGTTGAAAATATTCAATATGCCACGTGTTGTAGTTTGGGGTAGTGTGGCCTGAACTCAGTCCCTTAAACTGTCAGACCACCTTCATCAGATCCATGTGGAGATTTCATAAAAGATGTGGATTCCTGGGCCAGACTCCAGATACAAAATCAGAATCTCTGGGTCAGGGCTCAAGATCTCTATTTTAACAAGCTCCTATGGAGATTTTGATACACAGTAGAATTTGAGAACCACTGACTCAGGGGACCATAATAGCTGACTTAAGTTTAAGTGGAGAACGCAGCTGATTTGTTGTCTTACGTCCAGAGGGAAGAATTCGGATGGCTGCATAGGAGTCTCCTGAAGGCTGGTTTTGGTCAAGGTTAGGAATGACATGGTTGTGATCAAACATCTGAAAACATTTACTCTCAGGAGCCAAAGAGTAAATTCTCAGACCCAGAGCTTTTCAGGAGGAAGCAGACTGACAAGGCCAAGCACGTTGCCAAAGAAATTCTAGTTTTAAGCTATGTACTTGAATTGAATGACCCTTTAAGGATCCTTCCAATAGAGTCTTTGTTGAATTGTCCTCTGGCCTATAGAACTACTCCTGGGATTTTAGAACTGATGTCTACGTTAACCCAGTACGGCTATTGTCACAAATTCTGGGTTATTGTTATTACATTTGGGTAAGTTGGAAGTCTCCTACAGTAGCAGCGTCACCTGGAAACTTGCACATATACCTCCCCACTGAAGCAGAGACTCTAGGGCTCAGCAATCTGTGTTTGAACAAATTAGCCATCCGGGATAGTCTGATGTGGGAGAAAATTGAAAATCACTGATTTGGAGAAACAGAATCCTATGGAAGTCAGGTGGCTTGCCTAAGGTGATCCAGTCTATCTGATGAAAGAAACTGGCTCCTATAGCTGTCATCTTTTTTCTTTTTTAGGCCCAAATGACCTTCTGGAGCACTTCACTTTTTCTTGGAAAGGGCAATCACTTAAAATCCACGCTAAAGACTTTCTCACACATGTTTAATATTTAGGATTGTTTATTGAGCCTTGTTGGCAAACAGTTGGACACTATGTCAATATCCACAAGGAGAGGAATGGCTAAATAAATGTCACAGATTTCAATAATGAAGCTAAAAGGAATCAGAGCTACAGAACACCATGAATTTATCTCTAATACCTATTGTTAAATAGGAAAGCAAGTTGCCAAATGGTATAAAGTGTGATTCAAGTTAAGCTGAAAATTTAGGGGTTTTTCTTTTCTCATCAGTTTCTCTCCTGGAATTTGTGTGTGTGTATTCTGAAAGGATAAAACTACCCTGAAAATAGCAGTGGCTACTCTAGAGGAGAGACATAATGCAGATACTGGGAAATGGAATTAGAGATGCAGAAAGAAAGACTTTAGCCTAACATATAATATTTTAAAGTTTTAGAGGAAAAGGTATTCATATACTATTTTTACAATTTGAAATTAAATTTCAAATATTAAGAAAAAATTGTTATGATTTAATCACAATGGGCCCAAATCCTGGTCAAATATTGATTTGGCCAGGTTTGATTAGTATCTCCTCCATCTAAGTAGAAACATTCTTAGTCATATGGCAAAAGAGTATCAGTTCTTTTCATATTTTAAAATATCCCCTGAGGAACCCTAAATTTCTATCAGTGACCACCCAGATTGTCTACTCAGACACCCAAAATACAGGACAATTATCTGAACAAGTCAATCCATAATAATAATTTTCTATTATGTAGATAATAGAGGAAACTGAGCTATTTTGGCCTGAATAATCTGATAATTACTCCCAATTGCCCATTTCCCTTTAATGTGTATAAAAATCCAGATTTAGTTTATTAACTTCTTTCCCATATTTACCATAAGTCCCTTTTATTTTAATTTTTTCCCTTCATGTTTGGCCTTTAATAAAGAGAGAACAGCTGGCCACCATCTGCTACCCAAAAAAAAAGTCATTATACCCATTATATCCTTAGGAAGACTCTTCAAATTTGGCCTTGCGATAAAAAGTCACATTGATCTGTGTTGCTAGACTGTGGAAGTCCTGAGACTGTAAATTCTAATTCAATATTACTACAGCACTTGGTGCACACAATAGGTGCTTAATAAATGTTTCTGATGCTGTTGCTGTCTCCTCATAAGCTCTAAATGGGAGGCTTTCTAAAGAAAAAAGAACAGAATTAGAGATTGTGTCTTAGCTTATTCACAAATTAATTTGTAATAGAAAGTTAAAATTTAAACTGATCATTCTATTTCACCACTAGTAAAATTATTAATGTTTTTTTTTTTTCTGCCTGAATTCTACTGACTTTGCAAATCGTTATTTGGATGTGTTCAACTGTGTCATTTATGTATTTTAAGGATGGGCTTTGAAACCAGACTGATTCTCATTTCACGTCCTGACTGTACCATACAGTATCTGTGTGATGACTTTAACCAGTTTCCTCATCTGTAAAACTGGAATAATTTCATCTATTTGGGGGGCTAATGGTAAATGTAGGATGCATATGTAAAGCACTGACAGGAAGCCTGCCTTAAGCAGATGGTCAATAAATGTCCCTCTCCCCTTTCTTCTCTTCCTTTCTTTGACAAAAATGCATTTTTCTCCTCCCCAACTCAAATGTCTATGACAAATCAGCTAGCAATCTTTCCTCTGAGTCATCCCTAAAACATGGTTTTTAGGGTTGGGCTGATACGTACCATAAAGTGAACAGAACACACTAGAACAAGAATGACTGAGAGGTCAGTTGATGGACTGGGCAGTGGTTTGCAAGAGCACTATATTAAAGGGAACGACAAAGCCCCATCTGGGCTCTGTAGGAAATGTGCCTTGACTGAAAAGCCAGGTCTGCAGCTGGGGCTGGAGACCGAAGTGGCGCTCATTTGCCATCTCTGTGCCAGGAGGTTTCATTTCATACTCCTCCTCTTCTTCCCTTTGTTCATTATTTTCTTCATTATTTTTTCTCTCTGCTACTTCATTGTTATTATCCAACAGAAGCCAGTTCACTGGAAATTTGTTTTAAGGACTCTCCAAGCAGGAACACAGAGTTTTAATTTAGCCTCTGATTTTCATAGAATAAACTGGGCAGCCAATCCAGCAGTCTAGGGTGGCAGTCTTTTCAACTGCAGTGATACTGTCTAACATCTTCATAGCCTCTTTCTTCTGGTTTTCCTTTATTATTTCTTTATATACTGTTTCCATAGCTGTTCCCTATTTCTTTTTCTACATGGGTTCTTCCCTATCACTGAATTAGCTCATGAGGCTGCACACAGAGCAGACACTAAGGAAAGCAAGAAAGACAGCCTGGGCTTATTACTGCTGCTCCTCAGTATATTTGGAGAGCAGTGAGATTGATATTACTTCTTGTATCCACTTTTTAAATCACTATTATAGATTTTAGGCTGAATTTTGCAGAGCTTTCAGCTATAGAAATGATTTTTATGAATAGATAAGAGGTAGCTGTCAGCAGTGTGGGCTTTATGAGAAAGGCAGGACCTTACAAGAATGAATTTTGGGATTCTGAATCATCTATAAGCAAGTTGGGAAGGATCGTCAGGCCAAGCAAAGCAATTCTAAATCCATACTGCATGCTAAGAATGCAGAGGTGGTCACAGAAATTCTCTTCAGTCTATAGTAACCTGGAAAGTTACTGATATGGCCACTTTCTTGAGATGGGACCTTGGGAAAGCTACTTCATCTTTCTGGCCTCAGCCTTCTCCTCTGTGAAATGGAAGGGTTGGATCAGGCCATCTCTTAGAGTCTTTTAATGATATTATAAAAGGTACTTTTAGAATGTTTTTTGTTGATTGTATTAATCAAAGTTGTAACAATGGTAATATAAGAGTTAAGAGAGAAAAGAAGTCATCCAAAGTCTCACCTACATAAAACACATCAACACACAGTTAGGAACCAGTAAGCAACTTTTTCAAACAAAAAACAAGGGTGGGAATGACAGTACACAAGAACAGCAGGTATTCTAGATCCCTCCCAGAGAATGCTACCACATAGTTGCTGCCCCTAGAAGGGTAAATGCAGAGACTGTTCACATAAGCATGTGATATGTTTTACTCACAATGCTGAATCAGTCCATTATCCTCCTTAAGTATTATCTCTTAACATGTTCCTCACAACTATGTAAATCAATTTGCATTGATTGATGCACTGAGAATTCTGTTCACTGAGTTGTAGATATACTAGCTTACCTAAATGGCACATTGAAATCTATTTCATGTCAGGTTCTCACCTGTGTGATTGCAAGTGAAAAGAAAAAACAAAAAACCCAGTGAATCACCATCCTAGCTCCTGGAGGATTTGTGTTTTCTTATTCAGTGCCAACTACCCAGAGAAGAAAGTAGCAGCTTTATTCTTTGAAAACTGAAATTTGGATTTCAGTCTTTCTTGAGATGTCTGGATTCTTCCGTGATCCTGATTTTTCTCTCAACTCCTGTCCTGTGAGCTAGAACTAACTAACTCTGGGGCTCTGTAAGGAAATGTCAAGGACCTCGTCCTCATAGTTGAAGTTTTCACAGGGTAACTGATAATAGTTCAAGAGCTAAAAGAATTTGCTGTAGGCTTAAAACTGCAAACATCCCTCTCCATGACAAAGGAATTAAATGGTCCTCAATATCTTGCCATTTTCTACTCAGGCACTTCTGTACTTTTTAATTCTAAAACTACAATCCTGAGGAAGAACCTAGGTAGCCAGGAGTAAGAAATGAGTGAGTTGTGAAGACCTGAAATTATATATTCAAATTCATCCAGCTCCTTAGTCATTCATCCACTCCTTTATTCAATTAATAAACATTAGCTTTCTTTTCTATGGCAAGCATAATTAGTGGCTCACCCATTTCCATTCCCACTTCTTCCTAGCTAACAGAGAACCAATTTTTCTCTGGGTCATGATGTACCCAGACCCAGTCCTGTTCCTCACTTACTAAGCCCTTCTTTATAGCTAGAAATGGTCATTTGACTCAGTTCAGGCCAATGAGAGGTTATGTGAAATGGTTTCTGGGAAAATGTTTTCTTTCCTAATAAAAGCTGGGCAGATGTGACTGACTTAGCCATTCATCCTGCCCCTTCCCTTTCTTCCAGCCTTGAATGCAGACATAATGCCTGGAGAGGCAGTAGTCACACTGTGACCATGAGACACTCAGCCAATCCACACACTAAAGATGGTAAAAAGGAATTAAAGGAGGTAAGAAGATATTCACGGCCCTGATGACATCACTGAACAGCTAATCTAACATTAAAAATACCTTACCTATCAATTTCTTTTTGTGAGAAACAAATGAACAAACAAATCTCTTTGGCAATAGTTCTCAATATGGGCAATTTTGCTCCCCAGGGGACATTTGCCAATGTTTGGAGACAATTTTTATTGTCACTACTTGGACTGCAAGCTATTGGTATCTTAATAGGTAGAAGCCAGGGATGCTGTTATACATCTTATAAGGCACAGGGATACCTTCTGCAACAAAGAATTACCTGGTCCAAAATGTCAGCAGTGCTGAGACTGAGAAACTCTGGGTTAAGCCACCAAAAATATTTGCTTGCTTGTTATTCATAGTCAAATGCATTGCTGACTGATAGAGTCCCTCAACTGGGAAATATTAAATATACACCATGGGCCAGTCACCATACAATATAAGATACTAGAGATTTAAAAAATGAGTACAAAGTCAAGGATCAAAGTCCAAATATGAAAGATTTGAAAACCAAGGTTAATTCCAAATATGTATGGATGCCTAGAGTTGCTCCAGACCATCCACTGGAAAAAATATCTGGATCTCAAAGGGTTGCTCTAGAATCTGAGAAAGTCAGTTGGTCAGCTCTGGAGATGTCCACAGTGTAGACTTTTACAGCTCTTCTCTCATACAGTAAAAACTGAAATAGAAAGAAGGCTTTGTTAAGGAAATCTTAAATCATAGCAAGAATTCTGCAGTATAAAAGGGAAGAAGCAGCTTTCTTGAGCAAACTAATTACTAAAGACTATTCTTAGAGCACAAAGACAGGCCAGGAGAGAGACTTTGACAAAGAAAAATGACAGCCAACATAGTCCCGTATGGGACAAGACTATCATGACCTATACTGATGAAGATCAGAGAAAAGTGTCCAAAATGCTAGAAGATGAACTCAAACTAGGCCAGAACAGATTGAGTTTTTTTTAATCCCTTGGTTAAGTAGAGCTGGAAACTGTTATCGGAAACCTGCTGTACGGTAGAGCTGTGGTTCAAAAAACAAATACCTTCCCAAACAAAAAGCTGACTATGCTTAGCTTAACTTAGTAAACTGTATATAGTTCTCATTCCAGTGTTAACATTGTTATTATCAACAAAAGTTATATTCATCTTAGAAAATTTCTAAACTAAAGACCTCCTCCAGGGACTTCCCTGATGGATCTAGTGGCTAAGACTCCATGCTTACAATGAAGCGGGCCTGAGTCTGAGTTCTGGTCAGGGAGCTAGATCCCACATGCCACAACACGCTGCAACTAAGACTGGGTGCAGTTAAAGAAATAAATAATAAGTAAAAAATAAATAAATAAACAAAAACCTCCTCTAGCTATCCAGTTGGGGTGGGCCTTTCTGGACTGTTACAGTTGATTCCAAGGTATGGCATGGTCAAACAAGGGGTAATGAATGCTTATTGTTTTAGCCTATTCATCCTTCTCCTCTCCTTCCTTTAACAGAGCCCCTTAGACCACGGTTCACACAGGGCTGACCTCCATCCCCTGGTACTTGGCTGAAGACTCTACCAATTAAACACCAACAGGTGACCCAGGCTGGGACAACAAGAGTGTTCCTTGAATGGGAAGTCTCAAGAACTTGCTTGCTGCTGACGTTGCTAAAGCTTTAGGATGCTTCCTACAGAAGCTTCCAGGGACCTTCTTTGTGGACACATGGCAAAGAACTGCCTAGCTGACA
This sequence comes from Cervus elaphus, assembly GCF_910594005.1. NCBI lineage: Eukaryota > Metazoa > Chordata > Mammalia > Artiodactyla > Cervidae > Cervus > Cervus elaphus. The sequence continues at coordinate 29,159,218 of NC_057847.1, forward strand.
AAAAAAAAACCACTCAAAAGAGGGAAAGCAAAGTTGGTGAAAAGAAAGACAATGGCTTGGTAAAATTGCTTGATGCCCTGGATCCAGACGTATCTTTGAACTTCCTAGTTATGTAAGCCAATATATCATCCCCTTTTAAATTTTGCTTCAACTCATTTGAGCTTCAGTCACTTGTTATTAAGATTCCTGACTAATACACCAAGTAAGCAGCCTTCTTTTACAGGCTATTGCCTTAATAGGGCATATGCTGTGCTGTGCTAGGGAGCTCTAACTGATTCTTTCTTTTCTGGAATGTGAGCGGAGAGGTGAGAAGATGAATAAAGAGGCTAGAAAGCCAGGCAGGAGCCAGACAGAGAATCTTCCTTGTCCTATGAAGTTTGTCTTTTTTGGGGGGTGGGGGTGGCGGGGGAGGAGAGGGAAGGGAAGATCAGTGTTTATTGTAGAGAGAAGTAAGGCAAATTTGTCTAAACGTTACCTTTTTTAATGTATTAAGCTCTAATAATTCAAGCTGGGTTAGAGACTTTTTATTAACTTATTATGGTTCTTTACCTTTTCTTGACAAAAAGCTACTTAGCACTTACCTGAAATCTTATGCTCTAACAATCTAGATGCTACTTTTTACAATGCAAGCCAAACTTAACCTCAACAAAGCCAGCTTCTGTCATGCATTTTAAAACTGCAAGGGCCAAAGAGTCAATCAAGAGATGGTAAAAGAAGGTAGTGATGAAGAGTAAGGAATAAGAGTTTACTTCAATTCAATAAATATTTATCAAACACCTAATTTGTATTGGGCACAGTGCTGGAGAGTACAGATATGAAGTTAGCTGGAAAATACCCCTGCCTCCCAGGTGGTAAATGTCAAGGTAAGATACCAGCAGCTAGTTTCCACCTCAATGTAGTAAGTGCTACTAATGAAGCTCATCACAGAGTCTCCAAACCTAGCCTGGGAGGATGAAGGAGAAGATAATTCCTGTTCGAAGTCTGAAGGAATAAGCAGAGGTTAGCCTCGTGAACCTTTCAGGTTAACCTGAAAACAACAATCACAGAAAACTAACCAATCTGATCACATGGATCACAGTCTCGTCTAACTCAATGAAAACTATGAGCCAGGCCATGTAGGGCCACCCAAGACGGACGGGTCATGGTGGAGATTTCTGACAAAATGTGGTCCACTGGAGAAGGGAATGGAAAACCACTTCGGTATTCTTGCCTTGAGAACCCCATGAAAAGTATGAAAATGCAAAAAGATAGGACACTGAAAGATGAACTCCCCAGGTCAGTAGGTGCCTGATATGCTACTGGAGATCAGTGGAGAAATAACTCCAGAAAGAATGAAGAGACGGAGCCAAAGCAACAACACCACCGAGTTGTGGATGTGACTGGTGATGGAAGTAAAGTCCGATGCTAGTAAAGAGCAATATTGCATAGAAACCTGGAATGTTAGATCCATGAAACAAGGCAAATTGGAAGTGGTAAAACAAGTGATAGCAAAAGTGAACACTGACATTTTAGGAATCAGCTAACTAAAATGGACTGGAATGGGTGAATTTAATGGTCAGATGACCATTATATCTACTACTGTGGGCAAGAACCCCTTAGAAGAAATGGAGTAGCCATCATAGTCAAGAAAAGAGTTTGAAATGCAGTACTTGGATGCAGTCTCAAAAACGACAGAATGATCTCTGTTCGTTTCCAAGGCAAACCATTCATGTCACAGTAATCCAAGTCTATGCCCCGACCAGTAATGCTGAAGAAGCTAAAGTTGAATGGCTCCATGAAGACCAACAAGACCTTCTAGAACTAACACCCAAAAAGATGTCCTTTTCATTATAGGGGACTGGAATACAAAAGTTGGAAGTCAAGAGATACCTAGAGTAACAGGCAAATTTGGCCTTGGAGTACAGAAAATGAAGCAGAGCAAAGGCCAATAGAGTTTTGCCAAGAAAATGCACTGGTCATAGCAAACACCCTCTTCCAACAACACAAGAGAAGATTCTACACATGGACATCACCAGATGGTCAATACCGAAATCAAACTGATTATATTCTTTAAAGCCAAAGATGGAGAAGTTATGTACAGGCAGCAAAAACAAGACCAGGAGCTGACTGTGGCACAGATCATGAATGCCTTTTGCCAAATTCAGACTTAAATTGAAGAAAGTAGGGAAAACCACTAAACCATTCAGGTATGACCTAAATCAAATCTTTTACAATTAGACAGCGGAAATGAGAAAGAGATTCAAGGGATTAGATCTGATAGAGTGCCTGAAGAACTATGGACGGAGGTTCCTGACATTGTATAGGAGGCAGGGATCAAGACCATCCCCAAGGAAAAGAAATGCAAAAAGGCAAAATGGTTGTCTGAGGAGGCCTTACAAATAGCTGTGAAATGATGAGAAGCAAAAGGCAAAGGAGAAAAAGAAAGATATACCCATTTGAATGCAAAGTTCCAAAGAATAGCAAGGAGAGATAAGAAAGCCTTCCCGTGACCAATGCAAACAAAAAGAGGAAAACAATAGAATGGGAAGGACTAGAGATCTCTTCAAGAAAATTAGAGATAACAAGGGAATATTTCATGCAAAGATGGGCACAATAAAGGACAAAAATGGTATGGACCTAACAGAAGCAGAAGATATTAAGAAGAGGTGGCAAGAATACACAGAAGAACTATACAAAAAAGATCTTAATGACCCAGATAATCACGATGGTGTGATCACTCACCTAGAGCCAGACATTTTGGAGTGCGAAGTCAAGTGGGCCTTAGGAAGCAACACTATGAACAAAGCTAGTGGAGGTGATGGAATTCCAGTTGAGCTATTTCAAATCCTAAAAGAAGATGCTGTGACAGTGCTGCACTCAATATGCTAGCAAATATGGAGAACTCAGCAGTGGCCACAGGACTGGAAAAGGTCAGTTTTCATTCCAATCCCAAAGAAAGGCAATGCCAAAGAATGCTCAAACTACCACACAATTGCACTTATCTCACACGCTAGCAAAGTAATGCTCAAAATTCTCCAAGCCAGGCTTCAATAGTACGTGAACCATGAACTTGCAGATGTTCAAGCTGGATTTAGAAAAGGTGGAGGAACCAGAGATCAAATTGCCAACATCTGTTGGATCACTGAAAAAGCAAGAGAGTTCCAGAAAAGTATCTACTGCTGCTTTATTGACTACGCCAAAGTCTTTGACTGTGTGGATCACAACAAACTGGAAAACTCTTAAAGAGATGGAATACCAGACCACCTTACCTGCTTCCTGAGAAATCTGTATGTAGGTCAAGAAGCAATAGTTAGAACTAGACATGGAAAAACAGACTGGTTCCAAATCGGGAAAGGAGTATGACAAGGCTGTATATTGTTACCCTGCTTATTTAACTTCTATGCAGAGTACATCATGAGAAATGCTGGGCTGGATGAAGCACAAGCTGGAATCAAGATTGCCAGGAGAAATATCAATAACCTCAGATATGCAGATGACACCACCCTTATGGCAGAAAGCAAAGAGGAACTGAAGAGCCTCTTGATGAAAGTGAAAGAGGAGAGGGAAAAAGTTGGCCTAAAACTCAACATTTAGAAAACTAAGATCATGGCATCTGGTCCCATCACTTTATGGCAAATAGATGGGGAAACAATGGAAACAGTGAGAGACTTTATTTTGGGGGGCTCCAGAATCACTGCAGATGGTGACTGCAGCCATGAAATTAAAAGATGCTTGCTCCTTGGAAGAAAAGTTATGACCAACCTAGACAGCATACTAAAAAGCAGAGACATTACTTTGCCCACAAAGCTCCGTCTAGTCAGAGCTATGGTTTTTCCAGTAGTCATGTATGGATGTGAGATTTGGACTATAAAGAAAGCTGAGTACCAAAGAATTGATGCTTTTGAAGTTGGTGTTGGAGAAGACTTGAGAATCTTGAGAGTCCCTTGGACAGCAAGGAGATCCAACGAGTCCATCCTAAAGGAAATCAGTCTTGAATATTCATTGGAAGGACTGATGTTGAAGCTGAAACTACTATCCTTTGGCCACCTGATGTGAAGAACTGACTCATTTGAAAAGACCCTGATGCTGGGAAAGATTGAATGTGGGAGGAGAAGGCAATGACAGAGGATGAGATAGTTGGATGGTATCACTGACTCAACGGATGTGAGTTTGAGTAAACTCCAGGAGTTGGTGATGGACAGGGAGGCCTGGCATGCTGCAGCCCATGGGCTCACAAAGAGTTGGACATGACTGAGCGACTGAACTGAACTGAACTGAACTGAACTAGCCTGTTTAATTTAATCGACCAAGAACTTGGAGAAGGGCATTCAGGCAACATAGCATGAACGTAACATGACCAAAAGCACAGAAGTATGGAACAACGTGGGATGTTTGTGAAACTCTAAGTAGTCTAGATTTTGCCGAAGTATGAGCTGAGAGGTGGGAAGACAAGAGAGAAGAGATTGGAAAAGTGGGTGGGGTTCAGATCAGGGAGATTTCCCCCTATCAGGCCAAGGGTCTGAGGCTCATCCAGTGAGGTCTGAATGGTTATTTCAACTAAGGATTTTAAGCAAGGAAGCAACATGATTAGATATGAGTTTTAGTTAAGTTGTATTCTGGTGGCTCTTTGGAGAAGAGAATAGGCAGGAAGTCCATTTTGGAAGCTAAGTCAAAAGGGTAGACAAAAGAGCCTCAAGAGGTTTGAAATAGATTTTGATCAATGGACTAGAATTGAGAATTCAGAAATAATTTATGACCAATTTATGGTCAATTGATTTTTAACAAGAATGCCAAGACAATTTAACAGGAGAAAGAATAGTCTTTTCAACAAATAGTGCTAGGAAAACTTGATATCCATGTATAATGTAAATGAATGTAGTTGAACCTGTATGTACTTCATACCATACATAAAGATAATTCAAAATGCACTATTGATCTAAATATAAGGCCTAAAACCATAAATCTTAGAAGGAAATATAGGAATACAGCTTCATGACATTGAATTAAGCAATAATTTCTTAGATATGACACCAAAAACATGACTAACAAAAGAAAACAGAAAAATTGGGCTTCATCAAAATTTAAAAGTTTTAATGCTTGAAAAGATACAATCAAGAATTGAAAAGACAATTCCACAGAAAAAGAAAAAGAAAACTGCAAACAGTATATCTGATAAGGGCTAGTATCCAGAATACACAAAAATCAACAATTAAATGGGTAAAGGATCTGAGTAAACATTTCTTTGAAGGAAATATTATAAATGAGCAATAAGCATATGAAAAGATGCTCAGATTAGACAGCAGTGAGTTGCATAACTCAAAAATATACTAAAACCATAGAATTGTGCACTTTAAAAGATAATTTTATCATATATGAATTCTATCTCAAGCTGTTGCTATTATTATTAAAAGACCTTGGGAGAAAGGATGGGAGATTAATAAAGCCTTGGGAGAAGGGATCAGGAAATTCCCAAAGGAACCTTTTTGATAAACCTTAGCTGGTACAGTTGACAGGACTTTTGATGAACTGTTTGAAGAGAATGAGAAGACAGAGGTTACACCTAGCTTCCTGAAGGACAGGAAGTAGAGGAATAGAAGGGAGAAGGAGAAGATACCAGGGCACCATGGGTTTATCATGCAATCATGAGAGGAAATGGAAGTTGCTGATGAAAGAGAAGATGGCAAAAGTTTCACTTTGTTCACTGATTTAACAATTATTATGAATTGAGTCCTGGGAGATGCAGTTCTCCCTCCTGTGAGCTCAACCGAGAGAGGTGGGCCTTTCTGGAAAACTTAAAGGCTAAGGCCCAGGAATCCACATGTAATCTCTGAAAATCTTTAGGATGTGGACTCTGTGTGTTCCTGACTTCTTATCATGCAGATGATGAAACATCCTTTATGGAAATATTAGGTTACTTGCCTAATACTATATCTAAGAAGAGACTAGAACTTCAATCTTCTCACTAAATTATACTATTTTCTACAATAGTTTAGTAAACAAACCATAAGACTTTGAACTGAATATGCTGTACTATCCTTTAGACATTTGCCAGAACTCATCCAAGTATGTGCATCATAGACGTGTGTCTCAGAGCAGATTTTCTGCTGGACCATACTTCAGAGTCCATTGACCATGAAGCCAACAAGCGTTCATAGTTATTTCCTGTGATAGCTCAACAGTAGGACTTCTAGGAGGTTTCAGCTACCTGCCCAGCACTGGCAGGTGGCCTTTTTCCTGCCTACCTGAGAATAGATGAATGCTTCCAACCCACCTGGCCCCACTGTTGAGAGGGTGTTGAAAATAGCCCTTTTCTTGAAGGCTCCACGAGTAGAAAACTGGAAGGGCATTTCTAAGTCATTTTGCTGGAAAATTCAAGGATAATGAGGCAAGGAAACATTTTAGCTTTGGCCAAGTCTGCAGACATGGATGACTTGGGGAAGTCCTTCCTCATTTTCGAACCAGACAACATAATCCTCAAAACACTGCCTTTCAGGTGTGTGCAAGTCAGGATTTCAGTCCTGAGTGCCAGAAAACACAAAAGGTAAAGAGTAACACTAAACAAGTCTTTATCTTTTATTTACTGCCACCTGATAAGTCCTGCCTTTGATTGTTTTGTCTGCATATTTCCTGCTAAGAGTTTACAAAACAGCACTCCTGAACAGGAAGATAAGAGGCGCACCTATTTGTTGAATAACATCAAGGGGGGAAACTGCTAACTCATCCATTTTGTTGTTAAGTTGCTCAAAAGGATCAAAATACCAATTAACTTGCTGCCTCACAAATCTTTGATACCCTCAGATTTACTGACATTTTGAAACTCCTGTTCATACTTGCCTACTGGCTTTCTGATTATGAACAAAGAAGTGCCAATCTATTTAGCATTTGACCTGTTTTCTTAAATATTTTTTATGTATTCAACTCTTGGTAGCTAAAAATACTTGACTAGTCACATTCATGAGCTAAAATCATCTTTTGTTTGTTTGTTTCATCTCCAAATTTAAGATGGAAAAAGAGGCTCAAAGACACTTCCTTTTAAAAAGCCATTTCATTCTTACTTTTAATTTAACTGTCTCATTGCCAAAAGCTCTTTTTGCCCTTTCATCTGCATGGAATTTAGTGGCAGTGGGAAGATCCAATGAAGTGACCTGACATATTAGGATCCATTCTTCCCTGAGGAAAAGTTGGAAAAATGACCTTGGGCTGACGTTTCAGCATGGTGGTAAAAAGAAACTAAAGATGGTTGGTGGGATGCAGCAGATTTTATAATGAATTTTAATTTTCCTCCCTGGATATTCCCAGATAGTAGTGCTTCTCAGAGATTCTCTGTTGTTGTTCTTATTTCTTCACAGAAATTTTGTGAAAATTCTACCTATAATCACATGTATGTGTAAGACACACCTATGGCAGCTGTTCAGAAAAGAGCAACATTTCGCTCTTAGGTAAAGGCAATTTCTGGGTTTAGAAAGCTCTACAGCAATTTCTGCAAAAAACTTTTATTGAATGGAATAGACTGAAGCAATTAAAACTGTGGCTGTTGTTGCCAGACTCCTTGGGTTCAAATTTTGGTCCTATCATTTATTAGCATTGGACTCTGGTAAAATCACTTACTTTCCTTCTATGCTTCAATTTCCTCATCTGTAAAATGGGTATAATAATAAAGCCTAGCTTATGGGGCTGCTGTATGGATCAAAGGAGATTACACATTTGGGACATTTTAGGTGCTATATAGATGTTAGCTATCATATTAAATCGTGCCAGATCCTGAGAGAGGAGTGGGTGTTGTGTATACTTACATTTGCCAGAATCTAGAGCCATTCATGGAAGAATACTTCCATTACAGCAAAAAATATCTGGAGATTTTGAAACCTAAGGTTTATATATATATATATATGTTTATACGTAACACATATTATATATGTGTTTATCTATAACACAAAATTACCCATAGACATTTGTATTTTTCAGATGTGATCAGAAGGGGGGCTTCCCTAGTGGCTCAGACAGTAAAGAATCTGCCTGGAATGCAGGTGACCCAGATTCGATCCCTGGGTCAGGAAGATCCTGTGGAAGAGGGCACGGCACCCAACTAAATTATTCTTACCTGGAAAATCCAGTGGACAGAAGGGCCTGGCAGACTACAGTCCATGGGGTCACAAAGAGCCAGGCAGACCACTTTACCTGCCTCCTGAGAAATCTGTATGCAGGTCAAGAAGCAACAGTTAGAACCAGACATGGAAAAACAGACTGGTTCCAAATCGGGAAAGCAGTACATCAAAGCTGTGTATTGTCACCCTGCTTATTTAACTTATATGCAGAGTACATCATGGAAAATGCCAGGCTGGATGAAGCACAAGCTGGAATCAAGATTGCCAGGAAAAATATCAATAACCTCAGATATGCAGATGACACCACCCTTATGGCAGGAAGTGAAGAGGAACTGAAGAGCCTCTTGATGAAAGTGAAAGAGGAGAGTGAAAGAACTGGCTTAAAACTCAACATTCAGACAGCTAAGATCATGGCATCCAGTCCCTTCACTTCATGGCAAATAGATGGGGAAACAATGGAAACAATGACAGACTTTATATCAAAATTGTGGGCTCCAAAATCACTGCAGATGGTGATTGCAGCCATGAAATCAAAAGGTGCTTGCTACTTGGAAGAAAAGCTATGACAAACCTAGACAGCATATTAAAAAGCAGAGACATAACTTTGCCCACAAAGGTCCATCTAGTCAAAGCTATGGTTTTTCCAGTGGTCATGTATGGATGTGAGAGTTGGACCATTAAGAAAGCTGAGCACCAAAGAATTGATGCTTTTGAACTGTGGTGTTTGAGAGGACTCCTGAGAGTCCCTTGGGCTGCAAGGAGATCCAATCAGTCCATCCTAAAGGAGATCAGTCCTGGGTGTTCATTGGAAGGACTGATGCTGAAGCTGAAACTCCAACATTTTGGCTACCTGATGCGAAGAACTGACTCATTTGAAAAGGCCCTGATGCTGGGAAAGATTGAGGGTGGGAGAAGAAGGGGATGACAGAGGATGAGATGGTTGGATGGCATCACTGACTTGATGGACATGAGCTTGAGCAAGTTCTGGGAGTTGGTGTTGGACAAGGAAGCCTGGCATGCGGCAGTCCATGGGGTGGCAAACAGTTGGACACAACTGAGTGAACTGAACTGAACTGATCAGAAGGGAGCTTAACTTGTCTTCCAGATGACTGTAATTCAGTTGGAGTACAACAGAATCAACATTTATGCAAGTAAATGGCAGCTGGAAAGTCTTCCCTGGTGGCTCAGTGGTAAAGAATCCACCTGCCAATGCAGGAGATGATGGCTCCATCTCTGGGTTGGGAAAATCTCCTGGAATAGGAAATGTCAACCCACTCTAGTATTCTTGCATGGGAAATCCCATGGAAAGAGGAGCCTGGCAGAGTCAATGGGGTTGCAAGAGAGTCGAACACGACTTAACAACTAAACAACAAACTAGCCAATCACGTGTTTGGAGGCAAGAGGGCTGGGGATGATCCTAGGGGACAGAATGGCTTTGGCAGAGTTGTGTTTAATATAATGTAATCCCCAAAATACCAGCCAGACCTTTTCACAAACTCCTCGAAGAGGATGCGGTGAGAATACCCCTGCTGGCGGATGCTGACTGTCTCTAGGATGCCCGTGGAGCGGAGCTGGGCCCGCACTTTGTCTGTGGAGAACTTCAGGGCCTCTCGGTCATCATTGGGCTTGATGCAGCGTACAAAGTGCGGCTGTCCCACCACCATTTTAGAGAGCAGATCCATCAGAGAATACTACCAGGGGAAAAAATGCACAAGAAGTGAGGTTACCAAAATCATAATGGATAATTACAACCGTGGCTGGCCCAGGCTTCCAGGGCAGTTTGTCAGCTTGTAAACAACTCATGGAATCTTTGAGGCTAAACAAGAATTCAGCAAAAAGAAATAACAATATGAGTTCTGACTTATATTGTTCTGTACTTATAGCTGCCTATGGATTTTCTTTAAACATCACCTAGGGCCAAGCAATATCCCACTTGGCAGAAACTCAGCCATCTAAGAACTTGCTTAGATTATCTCATAACTCTGTTGCCAGAACTAGCTTGTCTCTGATATTTCAAGGTGATGCTCCATAAACTGTATCTGTAATTTTAAAGGTCCAGCTTTCAGGAAAGGGGTCAGTTGCCTCCTTAACCTAACAATCACCAGAAAGTCTAGGCCAATCTTACAAAGGCGGAGGCGAAATGAGAAAAATAAAGAGGGCAAAGAAAACAAGAAAACTGGACGGTAAAAGGAGATTATAATGAAGATGAATTAATACACCAAACGGCTGTGTAGAGAACAGAAAGAGCACATGGAAAACTAGGGGTGCTCTCCATTTCTCACAGACATCCACAGTGGCAGTTTTTCTTTTGGACATGTCTTTGGGGCAATTACAAGCCACACATAAAATCAGTCCCATTATTTCATAATCTTACCTGCTACTGATCCAAAATGGTGTTACCTAGCTTGGCAATGCGCTATTTTTTTAGCATTTGGGGACTAGTATATTGAGGACACCCAACTGTTTGTTATGGAGATACTTCTGAAAATTGCATGCCATTGGCTTCTTCTGCTGAAAGAGGGACTCTAAGATCTTGAGGATAACCTTACAGTCAGAGCCTTCAAATCCCATACACGCAGAAACTAGGAGAGTATAGTCAAGCCACTAAGGGGATCAGAATAAGAAATGAATGGCAATTAGAAATGTCCAACCATGAGTGATGAAACAGGGGCTGAAAACCTACCTGTTGGAGAAGCTGTAGCAGGCATCACTACATCAGTGGAATGCTGGACCCAAAGACCTCTCCAGTTCAGTTCAGTCACTCAGTTGTGTCCGACTCTTTGTGAACCCATGAACCGCAGCATGCCAGGCCTCCCTGTCCATCACCAACTCCCGGAGTCCACCCAAACCCATGTCCATTGAGTCAGTGATGCCATCCAACCATCTCATCCTCTGTCGTCCCATTCTCCTCCTGCCCTCAATCTTTCCCAGCATCAGGGTCTTTTAAAATGAGTCAGCTCTTCGCATCAGGTAGCCAAAGTATTGGAGTTTCAGCTTCAAAATCAGTCCTACCAATGAACACCCAGGAAAACACCAAAGACCTCTAGGTCCCTACAATCCATACACTAAGACTCATTCTAGTCTACCTCTAAGGCACAGGTCAGACTTCTTGGCTCTAGGTCCTTCTTGGACCCGCTAGCTTTGGGTGGAACCTTCTTTCCATGGTGTTGGCTCCCAGGCCCACCCTCCAGCCTGCCTGGCAACTCCAGCTCATGATCTACTTGACTTACTATCCCTGCCAAGTCCCTTATTTTGGCAACCCCACCTTACAACCTTATTTTGTCGTTCCTGGTTTCAGTAGTTCTGTCTTTGGCCTAACAGCATATCCATCGTGAAGTTGCCTAGACCTCAGTTTCCCATGGTCAGTGATCTCTAATGGGTTCTCAACCCCAGTGCTTCATAATTTGAAAATAAACAAATCTGTGCAAATCAGTACAAAGTGACAGTCTCTTATCTTTCCTCTCTAATGTGCATGTGACAGAGTCCTTATGGAGACAACATTTTTACTCAAAAGAGTCATTCACCAGGTAAAAATATCAGGAATTGGGGTAACAGAGATGGGAAATAATGGGGCTCAGGTAAACGGCTCTTGCAATGGGTCAATTCAGTCTAGGAAAATAAAGTTGAAGCTAAGACATATTTTCTCATGAACTTGATAAGCCTCCTTCTAGACTTTTATTAACTACTTTACTTCTCAGTAAATATGCTGGAAAAGTGGCTGACTCCAGTAGCTTTAAGGCCAAGAAGCAGCTGAAACGCTAACAGAATCAGCACATTCAATGGACCATGTGCCAGTGGCAGAAAGGGCCCTCTGTAGACACTTGCGGTCTCACACTGTACTCAAGGGGGGGTTCCCTGTTATGATTCTCCTTTCCCTACAACTCCATCTTTCCTGACTGACTCTGAGCTTTGCTCTTGTTTCAGTAACTCTGTGGTATCTAGGCCTCTTGTGTGAATGGCTGACTCAACTTTTCTGGAAACAGGCAGAGGAGAGATCAAGAAGACTCCTTACCCGGAAGTAAGAAGCCATGGTTTGCCCCTTCATGTTGGTGGTTTCTTCCGGATGCCGTATCACCTCCAGAGTGTCCACCTGGAGCATAAGCAGAGGACAGTGGTTTGGGTATAGAGACAGCTTATTTTCTGACATTTCCCAAAATGTGAAAGGCGATTTGGTCAAATACCTGAGGGGCCTTGATGTTTATGACGTAATAGTACATACTATAGTAGTCATTTAAAGACATCTTAAAGAAAAACAGAATTTACACTCTTCTACTTATTTGACAACAACCACACTCTGTGATACACTATATGGTCTCAGTACAAATCCCAACCATGTTCTTTCTGTATTTCTCCATGTTCTACTGGGCCCTTATTAAGTTCTCCAATAATGTCATGTGAGACCATGCTATTTTTAAAAAGAAAACTGGGTAACAACACATGAAGCCAGGCAATTACAAAGTGAAGTGAAGTGAAAGTCGTTCAGTTGTGTCCGACTCTTTGCGACCCCCATGGATGATACAGTCCATGGAATTCTCTAGGCTAGAATACTGGAGTGGGTAGCCTTTCCCTTCTCCAGGGGATCTTCCTGGAGAATTTTGGCCTGGAAGATTCCATAGACTGTATCGTCCACGGGGTCACAAAGAGTCAGACATGACTGAGCAGCTTTCACTTTCACTGTAATTACAAAAACATGGACCCAAAGCCCAGGTTGCACCACAGGAGAATTACTGAAATTCTAACTGCCTTCCTGCTATCAGACCCTGACCCTGCAACATCCCTCCCGCTGCCCACAGCTCCTACGTGTTCACTATGGACCAGAGCTTAGAGTACACCTGTTCCCAAGCATCTGCCCCAAATACCTGGGCTGACTGGGAAGAATTTATGAATGAAAACCACTGTAGCAAACAATTGCAGGCACCCTGTATTCCATCATTTTATCTCAGTGATAAAATTCCTGCTTCTGCACACACAAAGCTATTTGGTTTGCAGAGCATATGAGCAGCATTTCAGCACCAGCCTCCGTGGTAGCCTCCCATCTGCTCAGAACAGGTGGCAAGGGTATGAAGCAGGAACATTTGAACTGGAAGATGCTGCTGTCAGCACGTGTGTTCCGCTCAGTGGAGTGCTGTCCAGGCAGCTACCTCCCCGCGGGGTGAGGATGTCTGCAGCCTTGTTCAACAACAGTGAGAAGAGGTTACTTAGAAGGGATGGGGCCATGGGAGGTGGCTGAATAACGAGACTTACTTGAGGGGCATTTAGGAGACCGTTTGCAAAACTGAAGAAAATGCTTCAACTGGCTTGTATAAAGAAAACAGGTCTGTTTAAGAATGGGAATAAACATGGAACTAAGTTTTCAAACTAGAAAGCAACCTAAATAGTGAGCAGGAATCTGAGGGTATCTCTGAGCAAAGTGCCAGGAGAGGGGGCAGTGCAGCTTTCTTTCTCTAGGCTGCAGACTGGATCTGTTCCCAGAGTCATCGCTTCATCTAGATGCAGCTGAGCAACAGTACAACCGCCTGTAGCTGTTTTTATTTTTTTTATGAGAAAGAAGGAAATGACAGCTCTGTGTTTAAAGGGAAGATTGCTCTCACATAGAAAAGAAAAAACACATCATACCCGCCCCACCTGCATAGGTCCGATGGCGCTACCTGCAGGGACCACACGGAAGGTTCCTTCCCTATTTCAACCTCACTAGGAGTACACAGCTCAGCACTGGTGAGATTTGGGGAAAGCTAATTAGGACTGAAGCAAGAAAGATCTTGGCTATGGTCTGCCTCTGGCCAAACTGTAAATTCTGACAATTTTCCTAAACATTCTTTTTCCTTATTTTCTTTCTCCCCACCTGACTTTCATATATACACACAACTTTTGAGAATTTTCCACTATTTCTTTTTATTCAGAGATCCTCCCTGAAGAACCACAGTTTGCTTTGAACTCTGCTTTTCCTCCTTCATTTCCCTCCCTTTTTATTCAAATTAGCCGGCTAGTGCCAGCCCCCTCAGGCTCTAATACACTGTGAAAGGGCAGCTGGGAAACTCATCCATATTTCTCTTATTAGTAGAATTTACCTGTTACCCTTCTTCAGAACAAACAGAAGAACCTTGGCATTTGAGAATTTAACAGTTTAGTGATCAGGAAAATCTTTGATGTATATTAATTCTGCTAAGATAGAACTTTAAAAATGTGATATGTATTGTTTTCAAGATCAGTACCCATCCCCTGTAGCAAGTTGGAAAAATACAGAATGAAGCACCAGTTTGCAATCCAAGATCCAGGGCTGGAAGTATTATTAACTTCCCAAAGCCTGTGTTATTTAAAAACCACTACTATGCATACACACACACATGAAGTCAGTCAGTTTCCCTTCCTTTATTACCATGTTTGATTCAGTTTTAGTAATCACCCAGCATGACTTTAAGTCCTGCTCTTAACTCACATACAGAGTAATTCTTGGGTAGTAAAAACCTATTCTGCTATATATAACTTAGAAATATTAATGCATGTCTATAGTTCACCACCTACATATCTAGTACTATATTTTAAAGAATAAACAATGTACTATTGGGGTACCTTCTAATTTTAGAATTTGGAAAGGTCTTGGGTTGGCCAAGGGTCTCTTGAATTGGCAAAGGATATCTGCATAGTTATGAAGTTCCCCTGTACATGGAGTGGATCTAAAAGAGGGAATTGCACTTCAGACAAGGGACATACCAGAAGTTGCCTCTCTCGAACTTTTAAAGCAGGAGGCCTTTGTCTGCATTGGGCCTACCATGAACTCTGTGCTGTGCTGAGTTGCTCAGTTGTGTCCAACTCTTTGTGACCCTGTAGACTGTAGCCTGCCAGGCTCTTCTGTCCATGGGATTTTCCAGGCAAGAATACCGGAGTGAGTTCCATGCCTTCCCTCCAGGGGATCTTCCCAAGGGATAGAACCTGCATCTCCAGTGGCTCCTGCACTGCAGGCAGATTCTTTACCACTGAATCACCAGGGAAGCCCACCATGAACTCTACAGAACCGAAAAAAATTCAAAGCCAAAAGAGATAAGAAGGTTATTGTCTAAATTAAGAGCTTGTCTTTCTGAACTGATTTCATTAATAGTTAAAGTTAAGTGTTAGTCGCTCAGTCATGTCAACTCTTTCGGACCCCATGGACTATAGCCCACCAGGCTCCTCTGATCCATAGGATTCTTCAGACAAGAATACTGGAATGGGTTGCCATTCCCTTCTCCAGGGGATCTTAGCCACCCAGGGATTGAACCTAAGTATCCTGCATTGCAGGCTGATTCTTTACCATCTGAGCTACCCAGGAAGCCCCCAGTTAATGGTTTTAATTAAAAAAATAAAGTTTCTTAGAAATGATCCAGAAAGTAGATTCTATTGAAGCCATCATCTAGCGAATTGTTCTTTCCAAAGGTGGGGATTTCACAACAACAACAACAAAGTCTTTTCTGTAGATTCTTATAAATTTTTACCTCAGATAGGAGGAAAAGAGGTTGGGAGAGCTTCCAAGGTTCAAGGGTTTGTGCTATAGGGCCCAGGGCTTAGAATTGGACACACTTGGTTCAAATTCTGGCTCCTGCGCTTAATAGCTATGTGGACTTTGACTTATTATGTAACTTTCCAAAGTCTGTGTATTTAAAAACCACTGTCTTGCACATGTGCACACACAGAAAAAGTCAGTCAGTTCCCCTTCATTTATTAACATCTTTGATTCAGTTTTAGTTTAGTAATTCATGGGTTGCAAAAAGTCGGACATGACTTAGCAACTGAACAACAATCATCAATATTAAGGATGCTGGGTTTTTATTTCATGGAATAAGGAGAGTAACTAGCTCCCATGCAACACAGCAAGGAAATCTTTTTATTTATTGGCAGAGAAAATACTTCCAATGAAACCAATTTCAAAATGATCAGTATAACCAATATTCTGGATAAAAACATCGTCTGTCTAACCCAGTATACCCTTCTTCTACACCACCGGTTGATATAACCATATAAGCCAACTGGAGCTGATCAAGCTTGCTTTTGTCAGGAAAGCCCACATGACAAATGTCCTGCCCGATTCCTTGTGAGTGGTGCTGGTTAGCCTTCAAAGTAGTCGTGAATAAGCTTTACAGTTTGTGGTACAGACTCCAGGCCCATAGGAAATGAGCAAGCTTCCGTATACATATGGACTACACACATGGAATTTTAGATGGTTATCAAAACATGAGTAATAAAACATTTATTGTTTCTAATGTGAAATCACTGTACTAAACACTTTGCCTACATTATGTCAATGAGTTCTCAAAAGGACACTATGAGGTAAACATCATTATTACTACTATTCTACATATAAGGAAGTTAAGGTTCAAAGATTTTAGGTAAATTTCCCAGAGTCTTGCAGCCAGTAACTGGCCATGCCTAAGTCTGAACCCAGATCTGATTCCAAAACCTACTCCTTAAACATAATATACTGCCTTTATATATGATTTGTTATAAGTTATAAAAATCAGTCTGAAAGTGCAGTATTATTAAAAAGATTTGCCTCATCTGTCAATTAAATTTACTCTAGAATAAAGACATAGCTTCCAAAAAGCCTCGAAAACCATCTACATCTCAGTAATAAATGAAAACCTGGAGGAATTTTTTTCTTTGGTCTCAGTAAGTACCTACTATTTGCATCTCCAAACCTCAGAAGTATTTACATTTAGCCTCTTGACAAAGCCTTTGGTCAAGAATTTTTCCTGCTATCAAGTGATGCATCCATCTCTTAAGGAAAAAGCCCCTACAGCATCACTCCCCTCAAAAGTCTCCATGGCACTGAATGAGGAAGCAAGGCTGGTGCTGACACCAGCCCAGTGTGGGGGTGCTGAATGTGGTGGAGGCTAGCTTCCTGCAGGGTCACCTCTTCTATTTTTTCTTGGATAAGGCAGAGAGGAATTGGTGGAGCTTTTTATTGCTGTTATTACACTTCATATTTTCTGATGCCTTAATTAAAACTTTCAACTCATCTTCTCTCCAAGGGAAAACAAATCTCTAGTCATTTTCATCTCACCTATATATATTGTAGTGATGTAAATACACGCCACGCACTAGAGGGCACACTTCTCACATAGGCAGTACAGGGAAGGAGATAATGTGTGGAGGAGTGTGGAAGGCAGAGGAATAGGTCCTGGCAGAATCCAGAGGTCAAAACATCAAACTGAGCAAAGGAGGGGAATATGGGCTGACATTGAATAGTACACAGGAGACTTTCATCTTTTTTTCGTCATGATCCTTTTTAGAAGGAGTCTCAGTCACTCAGTTCAGTTAGTCAGTCATGTCTGACTGTTTGTGACCCCATGGACTGCAGCACACCAGGCCCCCCTGTCCATCACCAGCTCCCAGAGTTTATTCAAACTCATGTCCATTGAGTCGGTGATGCCATCCAACCATCTCATCCACTGTAATCCCCTTCTCCTCTCGCCTTCCATCTTTCCCAGCATCAGGGTCTTATACAATGAGTCAGTTCTTCACATCAGGTGGCCAAAGTATTGGAGAAGGAGTCTGGTGGAAGCCAATGACTCAAAAAAAAAAACCACATATATGGTTGATCCTCATTATTTGTGGATCTGTATTGGTGAATTTGCCTACTTGCTGAAATATATTTTTAATCTCCAAATCAATCAATGCTCAGATGCTTTCATAGTCACTTACAGACATGCAGAGTGGTGGAAACATACCTGGATGTGCATGCTCCCAGCTGAGGCTGAACAAAGTGACACTTTCTCTGCCTTCCTGTTCCAGCTCTCACACCATAAACAAGTGTCCTTTTCAAGGTGTATTTAAGTGCCAGAATTTTTCCTTTTTTTATGCTTTTGACTGGTGATTATACTGTTCAAAATAATACCTAATCACAGTACTGAAGTCCTATCAAGAGTTCCTAAGAGTAAGAAGGCTATGATGTGCCTGTTGGAACATATTTGTGTGTTAGTTTACCTTCACTCAGGCATGAGTCCCAGTGCTGTTGGCCTTGAGTTCAATGACACAAATACTATATTTGAAACAATGTTTATACAAAGAAATATGGTATATAGTTAATCATTTGTAAGAAGTATCTACAGTGGACCCTTCAGCCACAGAGATTTGAACTACATGGATCCATTTAAATGCATATTTTTTTCAATAGTAAATACAGCACTACTATACAATCCATGGTTTATTGAATCTGCATCTGTAGGACTGTGGATACAGAGAGCCCACTGTAAAGTTATTAGTGGATTTTTGACTGTATGGAGGGTTGGTGTCCCTAACCTCCATGTTCTTCAAGGGTCAACTGTATTAAATATAATGCTTTTAAAGAGAAACACACACAATACAGGTTATATATTAATCAGTTGACAACAGTGTTGTGACCAGAGCCTTGCAGGAGCCTAACCATGTATTTCTTCTAGGAGCAATGCTTCAAGATTTGCTGATTCAGCATTCACAGAAGCCTCATAGAACATCACTTTTGTGAATAATGAGAATCAAGTGCATTGAACACAAACAACATTTACATATAATATCAAGAGACTCTCAGAACCACTGAAACCCCTCTGTAAGCCTGACCTAGGGTCCCACATAACTCATGTTAAATAGCCCTAATTTCCTGCCACAAATGCACATGATTGAAAAATAGAATATTCTATAGGATTGTGCTAACAATGTGGATGTAAGAATACTGTTAACAAAGATGATCTGAATCCTTACTATGTGCAGGTCTTTTACTCTCAGAGGAAGTGAGTATAGATATGTATGTCTGTATCAATTTGGGGGTAATATTCATGTATTATATGTGGTTGTATTGATTATTCTTTATTAAATGAATCATTTAATATTCAGTATAAACAAAGGGTAAGAAAATTCAAAGACATGACCTGTTTTATTACCCCCTTACCTTTCAGATCATTATTTCTTGCTGCTAGTATACACAATGAATATTAAGCAGCCATTCCTTGAAATTTGGGCTAAACATTAGCAGGAAGAATAGAATAGTTAAAAATATTTTACAGCAGGATATTTAGTAACTTGTCTAACACCCTCTTTGCATGGATAAGTACATCACTCATTTTTCAGAGAGCAAAGCAGAGTAATAGGAGGGGGTTTCGTTTCTTTCTTCCCTGCTGACTCTTTTTGTTATCCTACTCTGCACATTGGTGATAGCTTCAAGAAAAAGTGGAATGTGTGCACTTCTTCCTGTGGATGTGGATGTGCATGTGTGCTAAGTTGCTTTAGTTGTGTTCTACTCTGCAACGCCATGGATCGAAGCCCACCAGGCTCCTCTGTCCATGGGATTCTCCAGGCACGAATACTGGAGTGGGTTGCCATGTCCTCCTCCAGGGGATCTTCCCAACCCAGGGATTGAACCTGCTTTGCTTACATCTCCTGCACTGGGAGGTGGGTTCTTTTCCACTAGCATCACCTGGGAAGCCCTTATATCTTCCCAGATGGACTTTATTTTCAAGTGTCATTGTTCTATAAACTTAAGTAGTATTTCTGAGAATCAGGTAAAGGGGTCTGCATATGCCATGTGGCATAAGGATTATTTTGAACTGAAGACATGTAAGTAACAACAGTTGTAAGAAGAAGCTTTTCTGAACTCTCCTTATCTGCCTAAAAGCAAAGCCTTCAAAAATAATTCAACTGTCATAAATCCCCTCCCTGGGAGCTTTGCAATCAGAGAAGATTGACTCATATCACCAGAGATGAGAAGTCAGAACTGGGATAAGAAATCGCCTGAATAGATACTGTCATATAAAACTGTTATACTTCCCATTTATTTTCCTAAAGGACCATTTATTTTTCCTAAAAGTCACTGATTGTCCCAGAAGTGTCCTTCTTCCTCGCTTCATCTCCTATTAAGATGGTATAGAAACTCCAAAATCTAACTGGCCCTTAGAGTCACTTTTTTGGTGAACCTCTGTATGTATATGATTAAAATATGTTTTTTTTCTCTTGCTAATCTGTCAGTTCAAGTTTAATTTGGTCTTCAAACACTGAACTTAAGAGGGTAGAGGAAAAAATTTTCCCCCTGACACAAGATTGTAAAGGATTCCATGATGATGTTTCAAATCTCTTAACCCCAAATTCCTAATGCCTCAGTCTCTATTCTAGACTTCCCAGGTAGTGGGTCAGATAAAGGAAATGAATACTGCTCACCTAGGATGCCTCTAGGGTGGAAATGTCTTGTGGTCCACAGTATTTTGGGTACAAACCTGCTACTCACCTTGAGTCTCCCAGAACTGAAATGCGGAGGCAAAGATCTTGAGGCTGCTGTTATCCTGGCTCTTGTCTGGGCCAAGTTACCTGTGCAAAGAAGACAAAAAATTAAGGCAAAGGAGTTAAAAGAATAGTATGATAAGTAATTTTTCCCTTTGTGTCCCTATATTTTTCAGAATGTTCTAAATGATCTGCCCTGAACTTGAAACATTTGGAAAAATTTTCAAATTCAATGATGTAAATTACAAGTAAAATATAATATTTATAAGCTATAATCTGTAATATAAATTAAATTTATATTAGTTTAATAAGCAAATAAGAAAGCCCAAAGTCTCACATTCACTTAACAAACTAGTGCTCCGTCACTGAGTTGTGTCTGACTCTTTGCGACCCATGGACTGTAGACTGCCTGGTTCCTCTGTCCATGGGATTCTCCAGGCAAGAATATTGGCATGGGTTGCCACGTCCTCCTCCAGGGGATCTTCCCAACCCAGGGATCAAACTAGAGATTGAAGGAAATTACTATAATATAAGAGAACCATATATGAAAATCCCATAACTCATGTACTCAAAGGTGAAAAATTGGAAGTTTTTCCTCTAAGGTTAGGAACGAGACAAGAATGTCCGCTCTCACCACTTCTATTGAACATAATACTGGCAGCCCTAGCTAGGTCAGTTAGGCAAGAATTAGAAATTAAAGGCATCCAAATTGTAAAGTAAGAAGTAAAATTATCTCCATTCACAGATGACATCATCTTACATATAGAAAACCTTAAAGATCATACACATGCACTAGCAAATGAATTCAAAGTTGTAGGATATAAAATCAACATATAAAAAGAAAGTTGCATTTATATACACTAACAATGAAAATCTGAAAAGGGAGTTAAGAAAATAATTCCATTTACAATGGCATCAAAAAGAATAAAATACTTAGGAGTAAACTTAACCAAGGAGGTGAAAATTTATACACTGAAAACTATACAACACTCCTGAAAGAAACCAACAAAGGCACAAATAAATGGAAATCTATTCCATTGTGAGGGAGAAAAAAATATTCTTTTTCCTCTACCTGTTAGTGGAAGCACATTGACTGAAATGCCCACTCTGGCCAGGCACCATAGTAACTATTTACATGAGTTGTTTTATGATAGGAGGTCCTGGTAAGGAACAGGGAACTAACAAGCCTCCACCAACCAGAAAAGTTTGAGAAAGGTCAAAAGGAGACACCACCTGTCAGCCCACCTCCCAGAATCCTTCTCTCTGGCATCCATCTTAGCTAAACAAGGCATGCACCACCAGGAAGAACTCTTGAGTCAGAATGATTGGTTAAGGACAACCTGGAAATGAATCCCATCACCATAAAACCCGAGACTGCAAGCCATGTGACAGAGCTGTTCTCCTGGGTTCCCTTACCTCCTGCTCTCCATCCGGGTGCCCTTTCCCAAAAAATCTTTTGCTTTGTCAACAGATGTGTCTCCTCAGACAATTCATTTCCGAGTGTTAGACAAGAGCCCAGTTTCAGGCCCTGGAAGGGGTCCCCTTTCCTACAACATACCCACCTTAGGTTCATTGGCTGGGGCCCTGCAAATTAGAATGACAGAAGGTAGAGTAGCAAGAGAAAAGCAATCAGAAGTTTACTAATGCATGCATTGCACATATATACAGAATTATTCAGTGATGAGTAATTCAAAAGGGTGGTTAGATCTAACGAAAGAACAATAAATTTATAAAAAAGTGAAAGAGAAAGAAAAAGAACTTTGAGTTTCCAGGGGTGGGAAGTTATGGTAAGGGTAAATATATAGGGAAGGGCTTCCCTGGTGGCTCAGTGGTAAAGAACCCACCTGCCAATGCAGGAGACGTGGGTTCCATCTCTGGATCAAGAAGATACTCTGGAGAAGGAAATGGCAACCCACTCCAGTATTCTTGCCTGGAAAATCCCATGGATTTCCCATGGACTGTGGTGGGCTACAGTTCATGAAGTCGCAAAGGAGCTGGACACAATTTAGCCATTAAACAACAACAAATATATAGGGAAGCTATTATAAGATAAGGGCAAATTTATTATATAGATTCCTCTAGTTCTGTCTCTGAGTTGATAGGGTCTAGAGTTGTCTCTGGTGATTAACTTCTGTCTTTTTGGTAGAGAGGAGAGAGGGCACATTTTTACAAATTTATGCCCTGCTTTTGGCAAATGCACAGAAGGCAGAGAACTTTTCTTATATCTTCTCCTTTTCAATTGCTTTCAGCTTAAAATAATCCTTATGCCAAACTGGCATATTTTGGGGTGGCATATTCTGTTACCCTGCATTGTGTTCATGGATTACAAGGCTTAATATTGTTAAAATGTCCACACTACCCAAAGAGATCTACAAATTCAGTGAAATGCCCATCAAAATCTCAATGACATTTTTGGACAAATAGAAAAAATACTAAAATTCATATGGAACCCCAGAGGACTCCAAAACAATCTTCAGAAGGAAAAGAAAAAACTGAAGGCCTTATATGTCCTGATTTCAAAATACATTACAAAGCTATAGTAGTTGAAATAATCTGGCAAAACAATACTGACATGAACATAAACATACAGACCAATGGAACAGAACAGATAGCCCAGAAACAGACCCATGCACATATAGTCAAATAATCTTTGATATGGGTGTTAAGACTACACAATGGGGAAAGGATTATCTCTTCAACAAATGGTGCTGTGAATACTGGGCATTTACATGCAAAAGAATGAAACTGAAACCCTATCTTATACCATATTTGAAGATCAACTCATAATAAAGACTTAAATGTAAGACCAGAAACTATATAAGCATAAGGGGAAAGCTTCATAACACTGGTCTTGACAATTATTTCTCAGGTAGGACACCAAAAGCACAGACAACAAAAGCAAAAATAGACAATTGGGACTGTATATCAACAGGGGGAAAAAAGATGGGGGAAAACCATCTATCTCGTAAGAGGTTAATTTCCAAAATATATAAAGAACTCCTACAACTCAACTCTTTGTGACCCCATGGACTATACAGTCCATGGAATTCTCTAGGCCAGAATACTGGAGTGGGTAACCTTTCCCTTCTCCAGGGGATCTTCCCAACCCAGGGATCGAAACCAGGTGTCCCACATTGCAGGCAGATTCTTTGCCAGCTGAGCCACAAGGAAAGCCCTATAACTCAGCAGCAAAAAATAAGCCGATTTAAAAACGGGCAAAGAATATACATGCCTGCAAAGATGACATATAAATGGCCTGAAGGTATATGAAAAGATTCTTAGTATCACTAACAGGGTAATGTAAATCAAAGCCACAATGAGATATCACCTCATACTTGTTAGAGTGGCAATTATAAATGAAGAGGAATAAAATATCTCCCTTTGGCATACTGATTATTTTAAGTTGGTTATTTCTGAGAAATGTAGACACACATGAGGCTCTGAAAACTGAGCCAAAATTACCCTTTTCTAAGAAAACTTTACAAGAGGAATGAATCTCCAAATGTAAAAGTGTCTCCCTCTCTCTACTAGAAAGAGAAGAATGACTAGCTAATTTTCAGGGCTGTTATGGGCACTGGATGCAATAATTCATGAAAAGCATTATCAACACAGCTCTGGTACAAGGCAAGTGCTCACTTCGTGTTACTAGCATTGATGATGATGATTTGCTATGAACAGTTCACATGGGCAAGAGAACAGGGAATTTCACTAATTTGCTACTGTGAACCCTGGTTTGTAAAAAAAATTAATGAAAGATGAGAAAAAGTGATAAGGCAACTCCACTTTGAATATCCATCTCTTGGCCTCTCTGATTTCTACTGCTTTTTGCTTTTGAAGGGTCTGAGTGGCCTGCTGGAACTCTCTTCTCCCTTCCTCTCCACCCAACCCTTCATCTCCTTTCTCATCCTTAGCCCCCCAAACAAGAGATCTGTTTTACCTAAAATGTCATTTGATTCTGTAGCAAAATAAAAAGTTGTCAGTGGAAGGAAAAGCTGCAATTTGTGCATTTGCAAGACACTAAAGATTTCAAAGTTTTTAGCAAGTCTAGCACAAAGATGTCCAAATGTTTTCTCTGGCGATATCTTCAGAGGCTAAACTGTGATTAATAGCCCAGAAAGAATCCTTTGAAGCAGGATTGGTGACATCAAAGTCGTAATCCAGGGGTGGCAGGAGCTTTATAATGAGTGGGAAGCATTTTAACACATTTCAAAGGATTTACAGCATGAATAAACAATAGACCTCAGCAGATGTGCCACACACACCTTTCAGAAACATAACCTATAAGAAGTTTCCATTTTAATTTA
The DNA here is from genome assembly GCF_910594005.1 of Cervus elaphus. NCBI lineage: Eukaryota > Metazoa > Chordata > Mammalia > Artiodactyla > Cervidae > Cervus > Cervus elaphus. Next base: position 29,183,825 of record NC_057847.1, read on the forward strand.
AATGTAAATACAGTGTTCACACTTCTTTCAAATGTTAAGCATCCTCAGTGCTTCACCCCCAAGACAGCCTCTTTGGCTAAGGATGCCTCACTGCTCCAGAGCACCCTCCTGTGACTCACTGACATATTGGAGGGTGAAAAAACGGAAGTCAGAGGCAATGGATGGAATTTATATCCTATGTGGGAACTGGGTTAGGAAAGAATCTAAAATGGAGCTTGCAATGATCCCAGATAATTTCTCTGCTTCCAACTTAAAGGAAAAGGGACAAGTGGTCTGAAGACAGAGCTGAAACTTTTAAAAGATGGCAATTTCCTGCCTGCTTCAGAGGATTTTCAGCTCTTGGAAAGCACCCAGCACCCAGGATTTCAGTTGCCTCTTAAGAGTTGCCCAAGATGATGGGTTGCTGTTTTAAATAATCAGGCTTGAAATTTGACTTCCCTCTGCTGCCCTCTCTGGGTTTAAAGGATTGGTTGCAGGGTTCTGGTGGTGACTGCTGGTGGGCATTTGTTTAGGAAAATTTCCTGTTTTAATTTTCCATAACACAAGAAATAGGCTAATAAGCTAATAAATGATTGCAAAAAAATGCTGAAAAGTAAAAGGTTGGTGTCAAATGCTGACCAAAAAGGAGTTGCAAAGAAAACATCAGCTCTTTTTTTTTTTTTTTTCCAGATTAAGTTATGTGAGTAGACCTGAGAACTACTATGTTGTACCCCACAGTCAGTGTGGGTGAAAGTGAAAGTTGCTCAGTCATGTCCAACTCTTTGCGACCTCATGGACTATAAGCCTGCCAGGTTTCTCTGTCCATGGAATTCTCCAGGCAAGAATTCTGGAGTGGGTGGCCGTTTCCTTCTCCAGAAGATCTTCCTAACCCAGGGATTGAACCCAGGTCTCCCACATTGCAGGCGGATTCTTTATTGTCGAGCCACCAGGGAAGCCCAGTTTGGATACTGAAAACCAAAGTCACACCTTTCTGTCTAAATGAGAATGACCTTGTGCTATTCCTGTCCCCATTAACATGAATTTCTTTTCCAGGAGTCTCCTGTCCAGACAAATGGTTTGATTGTTCATTACAAGAATTTCCCCAAAGACTCAAGACCCATCAACTCTTTATGAAAAATGTCCATTGCTTAAACTCCATGGTTCTGTAAATCCCTTGTTTCAAATTCACACGTTGCTGTTTCCACCAATCATGTGCTGGTTATATTGTATGTGATCCTTGTTATTGCTGTTCAATCCCCTAGTCATGTCCGACTGTTTGTGACTCCATGGACTGCAGTACACTAAGCCTCCCTGTCCCTCACCATCTCCCAAAGTCTGCCTAAGTTCATGTTCATTGCATCGGTGATGCCATCCAGCCCTTTCATCCTCTGACACCCTCTTCTCCTTCTGCCCTCAATCTGTCCCAGCATCAGGGACTTTTCCAATGAGTCAGCTGTTCACATCAGATGACCAAAATACTGGAGCTTCAGCATCAGTCTTTCCAATGTATATTCGGGGTTGATTTCCCTTAAGATTGACTAGTTTGATCTCCTCGCTGTCCAAGAGACTTTCAGGAGTCTTCTCCAGCACCACAGTTTGAAGGCATCAATTCTTTGGTGCTCTGCCTTCTTTACGGTCTGGCTCTCACAATCGTACATGACTACATGGAAAGACCATAGCCTTGACTGTACAGACCTTTGTCAGCAGAGTAATGTCTCTGCTTTTCAACATACTGTCTAGGTTTATCATAGCTTTCCTGCCTAGAAGCAATTGCCTTCTGATTTCATGGCTGCAGTCACCATCTGCAGTGATTTTAGAGCCCAAGAAGAAGAAATTTGTCATTACTTTCACTTTTGCCCCTTCTATTTGCCATGAAGTAATGGGGCTGGATGCCATGATCTTGGTTTTTTAATATTTAGTTTTAAGCCAGCTCTTTCACTCTCCTCCACCCTCATCAAGAAGCTCTTTCGTTCCTCTTCACTTACCCGTGTGATCCTTATGCAGTTCTAATCAAACCCTCTCACTTAGAAAGACTCATCTTAAATCAAACTTGACCTCTCAACAAATTCTGACCCAGCCTTTCCTTCTCTAAGACACTGCCAAAGCTTTGAGAGATGGTGGTCTCTCTTCCTGTGGGGAGTAATGAACTCTACTTTGTCTAATTATAACAACAGGTAGGGTGAGTAATGTTTAGGGGGTCAGCTTGGGACAGACTTATGCAGGGGTGATACTTGGAGTGAATGAAATGTTCTAATTTTAGTTAATAACACTGTAACCAATAAAAATGCAAGGGGTTAAATTCAGTAGTTGTATAAAACATACTAGATTTTGTATGTTTTTTTAAAAAACCACTTAGATAATGATCTATGCTATAAATCTATATAACAAGAACTTGTCTTATATTTGATACACTGAGATAACTTAAAATAGTGACAAGAAAATGACACAGTTGTAGGAGGCAGAGAGAGAAAAGGTAATGTTAGGTTTTGTTCTGCAGATTTCACTCTCTCCTGGCATTTATCTATGCCTTTGAGTGTTAATATCAGTAAATGGACAAGCGGGAGGTGGAAGAGTTCCCAGTCTACTTAATCTCTCAAGAAAAGAACACAGATAATTTATGTATATATGGAAGTGGCTGTAGTTTTGTGGAGGGAGGAATTAAAGAGATCAGCCTGTACTCTAAGCTGTTCTAATGAAGAAAGATACGCACATACAGCAAATGTTCTTTTCTGAATGCACAACCTAGACTTTATCATGTATGTGGGAAATTTAATGCCCAAAGGGAACCTTTCCCCATTTCTGCATTCATTGGCATTTGTCTGGAAATTTAAGGAATTTCTGCACAATGAGCACCTTTAGACTATCTGTTTGAAGGAAGCCAAACCAAGGTTTTCACTGATTTTTTTTTCCCCATTTAAAATGAGAACTATAGCTTTAAAGATTTGTGGCCCAGAGATTTTAAAATTGTATAGCTGAGGAAAAACTAATAACTCCTTTCCTCTTTAAGTTTGAAAACTCATAAACAGGATGTCATCTCAGCAAACAACTGCATCAAATCATCAGAACGTGTCAAGGAGGCAACCAGACTTCCCTTCAACTCAGTCAATAGTGGAGCTGAGGCTCTCTGCTTCCTGCATTTTATTGCCACATGGGTGGAAACTGCCAGTTCATCCTATCTTAATAAAGATAGAGCTAGTTAAGAAAAGCCCTGGGTATTGTCTGCTCTCTCCACATGTTTCACTTGGAGTTTGCTTGGAAATACCATGACTGCCAAGTGACATGACATGTGTTCACAAAAGTGCTGGAACCTAGACAGTTGATACCTATCCATGAAGACTTAACTCACTGAGAAAAACATGAAATCCACACACGCATACCTGCCAGTACCAACACAAGTAAGGATCATTTATTTCAGTCTCAGGGCAACATCCACATGCAGCAGAGTGGTTTTTAGTTCAATAAAGCCTAGTCTTGGACAAAACTGCAATTTAGCCAAAGGATATAATCAAAGTCCCATACATGGCTTTTCACATCCCTATTCCCACTTCTGAAGGTCAATATGGCTTCAATGCTGTCTCTTTCCTATCCCAACAACCAGTTTGCCCTATTTGCTCCACCCTGAAAATCTCCCCAGCAGACCTTCTCCATATTCCCACTGAAGCTCCCCTGTCTGTGTTCTAAATCTTCATGTTACTATTCTTCCTTGACAACTAATCCAGGTCCACTTTCTTCATGGATGGATAAATGTGTTACTTCACATACGTGAGATCTTTGCATATGAAGGGGAGCAGAATTTGTCATCTCAAAATATGCCTCTCTAGCATAAGTATTATTTCAGGCTAATTATTTTTAAGAAATAGTCATCATAGGAGAGACTCTGAAAACTGAGTAGAAATGACCCTTTTGTAAAGAACTTTGGAGGGAGAAAACATGGAAAGGGAAGACTTTATTAAGACATCATAAGTTACTGGTGGGACCATGGACAAAAGCTTAGCTAATTTTGCTCTTCCAGTGGCCTTATGTAGCTACTCATCCCACCATGTGGCCAAAGGTGAATGGTTTGGATACAAGCCACTGTGGGTCTTACATTTGTTAGTTACTACAGGGGGTAGAGCCTTGAGTAAAATCTCTTGTGGGTCAGGTTGTTGCAATACAGGGAACCCACATTTCATAGTCTAAGACTAAATGACAAGGCAAGAGAGAATAAACTGATTACTAAATAATAAATAAAAAATATTTTACATAATATAAAATAGGGATATAATTATATTTTTATATAATATTTTATATAATATAAAATAGGATTAAAAAATCCCTCCCTAGAAGCTCTGCTCAATACAACTTATCTATTGATGGTGGGTCAGTTATAGGTTTCTCTATGTAAAGCATAACATTGTGTTTTCAATTAAGTCTGAGAAAGCCACATGGTGCTTCAGAAAACAAGAGGCTGGTAACTTCACATTGTGCAGGATGATGACTGAATGCTTGAAATTATAAGTGCTTGTTTAGTTCTCCCTCTTTAGCCTGGAAGCAATGAAAAGAATGCTAGACTCATAACTGAGAAACCTGAATTCTTATCCCAAGCCTATCTCTGGCTTTAAATCACTTCTAGTCTCTATGACTCAACAGTATGACACCTCAAATGAGAAGTTTGAGTAGATGAGCAGTCCTCCACTCGTGTGTGCTGCAGCATTTTGCCATGGCACTCATGGAACAAATCCTCTGTGCTATGCAGCTGAATCTAGATCAATGCCTGCTAATGTGGTATAAGAAGGGTAGACTCTTGAGAGATGGGACTAGTGTAATGTTTACCTGGTACCAAAAAAAGATTGCATGACATCTGTGGCAAGGGCATGTGAAAACTTTACCTAGGTTGTAAATCAGAGAGCTGGTCAGGGCAGTAAACAATATTGATCAAAAGCAACATGGGGGGGAAAATTCACAAATGATATATCTGATAATGGATTATTATCCAAAATATACAAAGAACTCTTGAAATTCTACAATGAGAAAACAAACAACCTGATTTTAAAATGGGCCAAATACTTTAACAGAAACCTCACTAAAGAAGACACACAGATGGCAAATAAGCATATGAAAAGATGCTCCACATTATATATCATCAGGGAAATGCAAATTAAAATGCGATACCATTATACACCTACTAAAATAGCCAAAATCCAGAACACTGACATCATTAAATGCTGCCAAGGATATAGAGCAACAGAAACTCTCATTCATTGCTTATGGGAATACAAAATGGGGCAGCTACTTTGGAAGACAGTTTGGTGGCTTCTTACACACACAAAAAATACTCTTACATATGATCAGCAATTATGTTCCTTGGTATTTACCCAAAGGAGTGGAAAACATGTCCACACAGAAACTTGTTGCCAAAAATTGGAAGTTACCAAGATGTCAGTAGGTGAATGGAAAAACAAATTGAGTTATATCTAAGACAATGGATTACTTAGTTCTTAAAAAAGAGCTATGAAATCATGAAAAGACATGGAAGAACTTTAAATCTATATTACTAAATGGAAAAAGTCATCTGAAAAGGCTAGATATTATATTATTCCAAATGGAAAATGTATTATTCCAAATAGGAAAGGCAAAACTATGCATACTATAAAAAGATCATGGGTTCAGGGAAGAAAATTAATACAGTAGATGAACTGGAGTAAAAAAGGTTAAGTAGTGTTGGATTTCCATTCAGGTCTGAAAGTCTATCGATGGTTGTGAAATAAATTTTAAGAGATTGCTGAGTTAGGAAAAACAAGAAAGAACAAAACAAAGAGGGTAAAACTAAAACCTACATGATGTATTATTTCCTAGCAGTTTGGCAAGCAATAGAAGAGGGGAGGATGGTGATGATAGTGCATGTGTGTGTGTTCAGTAGACTCTTTGTAACACCATGTACTGTAGCCTGCCAGGCTCCTCTGTCCATTGGATTTTCCAGGCAAGAATACTGGAGTGGGTTGTCATTTCCTTCTCCATGGGATCTTCCCAACCCAGGGATCAAAACTGTGTTTCAGCATTGGCAGGCAGATTCTTTACTGAGCTCCTGGGAAGCCCAGCTTAGATAAATAGAGGAAGCTTAAGTAATGATTTGACAGAGGTGAGGCTATTTAATTTGCTAACTCTCTCTTCACAGCTGATCACCATGAGAAACTAACCCTGGCTCTGTTCCTGGGGTCTCTTTCCAGTTACTCCTCCATTTCCTTTGCTTATTTGGCTAAAGTGAGCTTATTCAGATCTCTAATTTGTATATCACTCTTTTTCACAGCACATGAGAGAGGGGACAGAGGTATGATATTTTGCTCCCCCCAACAATGTTTTAAAGACTAAGTAATTCAAGGTAATAGGGACAAGAGTAAAGGAAGAAAGTACGTGATTAAACTGAAAAAGTACAGGAGACCCCTGTAAATTAAAGATCATCCCAGAAAGCAGGTTTGCTTAGCAATAAAACCATGTGACAGAAACGTGAGACACACCCCCCAAGACAAAGAAACAATGGTGGAATGAGATGCACATCCTGCCCAGTGAGCTCAGCAAGTGAATGATTCCTAGGACATGCTTCTCCGCATTCACTAGAAACAAAAATAAAGGAAAAGGTAGCATTATATTAAAACCTGACATATTTTAGTATGTTACTGCCTTTTGGTCTATTTCTGTAGCAGCAAGTTTCAGTTTGACCACATAGGGACAAAAAAACTCCCTTTCCCAATGTGGAGAAGTGGTTTATGATAGAAACTTGATGTCTACTCAAGAATGAAACAGAATATGGTCTTTCCAACTCTCCCCATTTTTCTTTTAATTATAAAAATGTAGCCACTAAGTTCTCAGGGCAGCACGCCCTTGCCTGCCTGCTTGCATCTCTTACAAGTGTCCTACACTAATAAACCCTTCCTTACCTGTCACTCTAACTCTCACTGAATTATTTCTACACTAAGACAGAAAATCCTTTGTTTCACTAAGCCCTGAAACACACTGTGTGATTTCAAAGGTGCTTATCTTCTGCATCTTCATACTAAAGTATTCTCCAAGTGAAAAATTATGCTTCTTTCAATTTGCATATTAGCAAATACCAGTCATTTTGAAAAGCTGATTGCTAATATGAATGCAACCATCACTTATACAATTTTTGTTTGTTTGTTTGATTGAGACTCTGAAAGCATTCAAGTTTAACTTTTGGTCTATAGGTATTCAAGTCCAGTTTTCTCACTTACCAATTATTTCGCTTTCTTTCAAGGAATGACTATTACCACCTAATACCTTTTCAAAGACCTACTCTAAAACATTCAGGTGTGGATCTTGGAGAAAAACTAGCTGCTTAAAAATCCAGAAAATAAGGAGAGGCAAACTGAGAAAGGAAACACTCTATAGGCAACAAAGCTTATAACAGGCCTATCTGGCCAGTGTGACTTGTATCTAAGCTACAGTGCCACAGGTTTTTTAGACACCAACACATACATATTTCTCACTCTCTTCTTTTGCTCTCCCTCCCTCTCTCTCTCAAATTTTTGTTTGTTTTTACCATTCATAAAATGGCACTGACCAAAAAGATTCTTCTACTGAATCTTATATGTGTCATGGTGCTGAAGGATGAAGTTTATGTAAGTTCTATTTTTTAAGTACAGGCATTGTTTTTTTTTAATTGACTGTGCCAAAACCTTTGACTGTGTCAACCACAACAAAGTCTGGAAAATTCTTAAAGAGATGGGAATACCAGACCACCTGACCTGCCTCTTGAGAAATCTGTATGCAGATCAGGAAGCAATAGTTAGAACTGGACATGGAACAACTGATTGGTTCCAAATAGGGAAAGGAGTACGTCAAGGCTGTATATTGCCACTCTGCTTATTTAACTTCTATGCAGAGTACATCATGAGAAATGCTGGGCTGGAGGAAGCACAAGCTGGAATCAAGATTGCCAGGAGAAATATCAATAACCTCAGATATGCAGATGACACCACCCTTATGGCAGAAAGTGAAGAAGAACTAAAGAGCCCCTTGATGAAAGTGAAAGAGGAGAGTGGAAAAGTTGGCTTAAAGCTCAACATTCAGAAAACTAAGATCATGGCATCTGGTCCCATCACTTTATGGCAAATAGATGGAGAAACAGTGGAAACAGTGACAGATTTTATTTTGGGGGGCTCCAAAAATCACTGCAGATGGTGACTGAAGCCATGAAATTAAAAGATGCTTGCTCCTTGGAAGAAAATTTATAACTAACCTAGATAGCATACTAAAAAGCAGAGACGTTACTTTGCCAACAAAGGTCCATCTAGTCAAAGCTACGGTTTTTCCAGTAGTCATGTATGGATGTGAGAGCTGGACTATAAAGAAAGCTGAGTGCTGAAAAATTGATGCTTTTGAATTGTGGTGTTAGAGAAGACTCTTGAGAGTCCCTTGGATAGCAAGGAGATCCAACCAGTCCATCCTAAAGGAAATCAGTCCTGAATATTCACTGGAGGGACTGATGCTGAAGCTGAAACTCTAATACTCTGGCCACCTGATGCGAAGAACTGATTCATTTGAAAAGACCCTGATGCTGGGACAGATTGAAGGCAGGAGGAGAAGGGGATGACAGAGGATGAGATGGTTGGATGGCATCACCGACTCAATGGACATAAGTTTGAGTAAACTCCGGGAGTTGGTGATGGACAGGGAGGCCTGGAATGCTGCAATCCATGGGGTTGCAAAGAGTTGGACATGCCTGAGGGACTGAACTAAACTGAACTGGACTGATTGCTTTTTTTGAGAACTTGGCTTTACGGAACTGTGACACAGCATCCAGAATAACTGATTTCCAAATCTCCCTTAATTAAAATCTTATCCTATTCTCTGATAAAGGAACTCTACAAGCATCACAATTCTGTACTAATTCTAGAGGCTTCAGGTAGTCAGTGCATATGTGTCTGAATCCTTTTAAGTCAATGCAAATATTTTACCTTATATTGGTATTTGTCTTTAGAAATGGCATTTTTCCTTATTCCAGTTACAAGATCTCTGAAGCCAGGCACTAAGTATTTCTATTCTCATTCATTAATTCAAAAATTATTTCTTCAGCACCTTCTACAAGACTTGTGAAGAGCTCTACAAATGTGTGTGTGTGGTTAGTTGCTCAGTCATACCTGACTCTTTGCAACCCCATGGACTGTAGCTCGCCAGGCTCCTCTGTCCACGGAATTCTACAGGCAAGAATACTGGAGTGGGTTGCCATTCTCTTCTCCAGGGGATCTTCCTGACCAGGGATCAAACTGAGGTCTCCCACATTGTGAGCAGATTCTTTACTGTCTGAGCCACCAGGGAAGCCCACTCTACAAATAGTAGGTGCTAAACAAAGAAGTTTATTGAAGATGGTTTAATTCACTGGAACTACATTTCAAATGATTCCTACCCTTGCCTTATAGGTGGATCATATCTACCACCTCTTGGCAAACTTCAGTACCACAGATTCTTCTTTCAGTCATCCAAAAAGAAACACTCATTATTCCAAAGAAATAGCAATTGACTGTGAACCATTTTACACAGTTAGTAGAGCACCAAGGATGTTCCTTGATGTGACATTGAAAGCTACCCATGAATCTAATTAAAACACTGTCTGTGACTACTCACTGGAGTCTAAGCTCCATTAGGGCAAGCACTAAGTCCATTCTATTTACTCCTCTAGACCTGATTCTTAGCACAATTTAGCTAGCACATAGTAGACACTCAGCTAATACATGTGAATGAATGAGTGAATATGTGTGGCATTACATTTATTTAACATGACATCCAATGCCCTTTTAGGAGTAGGCCCCAGCTCACCTCACTTCCCTCCACGTACCCTGAACATTATGCTGCTCTCTGGCCATACCACACTCCCTTCATATTTCAGAATCTTTGCTCAAGCTATTGGAGACCCAGATGGCAGAGGTGAAGTGGTTAAGACCGTGAGAGGTAGAGTTGAACCACCTGGGATTTTTCTCAGCTCTGTCACTTACTTGTTAGGAAGGCTTGAATGAGTTACTTACCTGCTTAATATCTGGATTTCATCATTGAGAAGGCTGGATGAACATTTATTGAGTTTTGGGAATAAAGTGTCCCTGTTAAATTTATAGTGAATAGAGTTTCAGTGGTGAGTGGAGATGCAGATGTTGCTGGTATAGGGGATTTGATTAGAGCCACATGGAACCCCTAGAAGCCCTACTTGGCCAAGAGTTTTAGTTTAAGCTAAATCACTTGACTCAGTGATCATCTCTTCAGCATATATTTTGAGATTTACAAAATATTATTAACTAGAGGTTTTGGCTAATCAGAGTTTTATAGACTATAGAATTTTCTATTGCCTAGAACCTTATTAAATGTTGGATTGGATGACTAGAAAAGAAAATAAACTGAGGATGTAAGATTTGAGGGTTTATTTTATTCTTTCCTTTTTATATTCTTAAGATACTATTTTCAAAACAGAGAAATCACACTCAACAGAAAGAAAGAGAAAAAGGAAGGAAGAAAGGAAGGAAAGAAGAAAGGAGGAAGATGACTCATAGTACTATATAATTTTATTTACTGTCTTCTAAAAAAATTCATCAGAGATAAGGAAATATATGTAGAAATCCACTTATTTTGCTCTATATCAGAAAAGAGTTAATAATATTTAAATACTAACATTTATTGCATGCATGCTATATCACTTCAGTCATGTCCAACTCTTTGTGATCCTATAGACTTCAACCTGCTAGGCTCTTCTGTACATGGGATTCTCTGGGCAAGAACACTGGAGTGGGTTGCTGTGCCCTCCTCCAGAGAAACTTTCCAACCCAGGGATAGAAACTGCATCTCTTACGTCTCCTTACGTATTGGTAGGTAGGTTCTATGCTACTAGCGCCACCTGGGAAAATACTACTACCATTTACTAAATGCTTACAATGCAGTAAACACTATGGCAAATGTGCAGAATGAATTATTTAACATAACACTGTGAGCCACGTCCCCAGCTCACTGAAAGAGAAAATGGTGGCAGAGTATACAAGCCTATGGCCAAAGGTCAGATACCCGCCGTGCAAAGCATGGAGCAGTGATGCTGAGAGAGCCCATCAACTAGGACGGCCTAATTATAGATTTGGTGGTTATTTCAGGGTTTCTGGCCATATTCAAGGAAGACCGCTGAGTAACTGAGGGGACTGCTGCCTGGCCAAACTGATTGAACCCAATTGATTTTCGATGATGTCTGAATTTTTTAGTCATTTACACACCAAACCAGGTCAACTGCATACAGTTCCCATTGATTACCCAGCAATCATTATCCTTGTGACTAAGCCAAACCTAATCATCTGGAAAACAGTTGATCTGGGTTTTATGTAACTTGAACTATCCTTATGAAATGTAAAGAATGGAACCACTCTACTAAATGCTCCTCTGCCACTTCCAAGTCTCCAGTAAAGTTAAGTGACATTTTATTTAGTTTCCTGACATCTCACATGTGCAAGCCAGTAAAGTTCACAATTGTTTCTCCACACAGCTGCGGCTTACAGCTTCTCTTCACACACAACATGCTGGCACCAGAGCAAAATGATTAACTTTTATATGCTTCTAACATATGGACCAGACTGTTAGAAGCTGGTCTTGTGTTCTAAAGAGAAAAATACAGTTTTTATTAACATGACCCAAATTCCTGGGAAAAAAGCATTAAATTGTGATCCATTTCTAAGCAGAGAGATTATAATTATGATGACTTTGTTTCTAATTCACTTGATTTGGAGTGCCTCGAGTTATCTTCTAGTAAGTTGAGGGGTGAGGGAAGATGACCTGAAAGCCCCATTATAAAGAGATTTTGTGGTGGGATGAATTAATAAACTATAAATGGCCTTGAGACTTTTCCACAATATGAGCTATGAAATAAATGCAAAGAACCTTTCATCTTAAATGGGAACATATTTCTTCTCTATGAATGGGAAGGAATGCTGGTGAGAGAAGCAGAATTTGTTTTTCTTGCATTTTTGACCATTTGAAAAATCAAAGCTGCGATATTTGCTGTACTTCCCAAGATCATTAAAGAAAGAAAATGGCCCTAAATTGTACTGCCACTTAAAAATAAAATGTGCATTCACTGGCACATGTAGGAGCTATGAGAGAAGTATTATATTAAAATGTACTGAGGAAAGATAGTGGATCTGATTCACAACAGATACTTTCCCAATATTAGAGCCATTATATTATAACTCATTAGTGAAGGTTATTTTAGTTTTTGTTTTTCAAGGACATAGTAGGAACACAGTCCCTAGAGCTAGGAAAGTATGAGGAACTTTTGGAATTGGATTTAAGAGCCACACTGGAAGATTGCCCTGGAAAAGAAAGACTCAAGGAGAAAATTTTCCAAACAGCATTGCCTCATTGAGTCCCACTTGACTCTTGATCCTCAAGATGCTTTCTGAAGCAACTTACTGGTTTCGGAAGATCTATACATGGGAGCCATCTCTCGGTATTTCTGCAGTAAAGACACTTATTGGAATTTCATACTTAGTATTCCCCACACTTTTTACTATGGAAACATCTTCTTCACATCACACCTCATCACATCTCACAAACCTAAGTTTTATGAAACACATGTCGGAAAACATTGCTCTTGATGCTGATAATATGGGACCTTTCTATCTCTGCAAAGAGAGCCATGAGAACTTTTAACAAGCGTGCGCTGGAGCTCTGCAAATCCAGAACAGTGACTTTTCTCACACACTGGGAAACAGACTGAAGTATTAATGCAATAAAATATTACTTTATGAAGAAAGAAGTATTTATTTTCTTTGGAAAGACCAGCAAGAAGGGCTCTTTGGCATTTCTTCAATTCTCTTTGAGGGCAGAAATGAGGCACATCTGTGGCCAGGGCAGCAATTCTCTGAAGCCACGTTATTCAATGTAGTGGCCGCGCAACACATGAACTGTGAGGCTCGTCCGAAATGAGATGCACCACTAGTAAAAAATACACACCAGATTTCAAAGACTCAGTAAAACAAAAAAAGTAAGATATCTCAATAATTTTATATTGATTACAGTGTTGAATGATAATATTTTGATATGATGAGTAAAGATATATTAGTAAAATTAATGTTTTCTGTTCTGTAGACTAAATGTTTGTGTCCCCCATCCCCTACACACACAAATTCATACACTAAATCCAGGCCTCTAATGTGATGATTTTTGGCGGTAGGGCCTTGGGGAGTTAATTAGTTGATTCGCAAAAGCAGAGCCCTCATCAACAAGATCTGTTTCCTTATAAAAGAGGCCCTAGAGAGTTCCCTTACCCCTTTGGCCATCTGAAGACAGAGAGAGAAGACAGCCAACCATGAACCAGGACCTGGTCTCTCATCAACCATAAAATCTGCTGGTGGCTTGACCTTAGGCTTCTCACCCTCTGGAACTGTGAGAAATAAATTTCTGTTGTTTATTAGCCACCCAGTCTGTAATATTTTGTTATAGCAGCCCAAATAGACTAAGGCATGTTTCTTTTTACTTTTTAAATGTGGCTCACGTAACATTTTCTTTCCCACTGGACAGCATGGTGCAATAGACCAAAGAACAGAAGAGAGCCCAATGAGAGCTTTCAAACCACAGTGAAAAAAAAGTGAAGTCACTCAGTCGTGTCCGACTCTTTGTGACTCCATGGACTGTAGCCTACCAGGCTCCTCCATCCATGGGATTTTCCAGGCAAGAGTACTGGAGTGGGGTGCCATCACCTTCTCTGCACAGCTGATGGGATAGAACAAACTGCAGGTAGACTTTTTAAAAGGAAACAAAATTTTAAGCGGCTTACATGTGAACAAAAAGACAAATGAATAAACAAGCAAAAACAAAAACAGTACTTGGAGAATACAACTCAAAACCTGAAGGCATTCAGGGAAAAGAAAAACAAAAGAATTTCAAGAGGTGCTCTCTTCCTCCCACAACCATATCACACACCCATTTTGTCCTCAACAAGTCTAACAAAGACAACCAGTGATTCTTCTAGACAAGGGCTGAAAACCATTAACAAAGGAGATATATGAAGGTGTGAAGTGTCTCCCAGGATGGTTCAGCTGCTTCCAGGACCCTCTGTAAAGGGCAGAAGGGGACACTGTTCCTCATGGAACCTGACAGCAGAGGCCTTCTGTTCTGCAGCCGACTGCGGCAGCAATAGATGAGAGTGTGACTTCACATGCGCCCAGAGTCCCCAGGGCAGTGAGGTTTCCAAAAGAAAACGTGGGTCTCGTGCTTCCCAGCAAAGTACAGTCTGTGCTTTAAGCATGAGTGTGCTGCTTGCTTCTGGGAAAGCCCCACCCTGCCCACTCCACAGGAGGAAGGGGGCTGGCAAATAATCTCAGATGCTGTATGTAACTACAAGTCTATCTGCACTTCTCCAGAACCTGAGTCCTAACAGGGCATCACACTTGTCTCTCCAGATTCCAAATCCGGAGCTCTAGATGGAGCTCTGAATTTCACAACTTGTTAAAACAAATCTCTCACGTTGGTGGGCTCCCTGTCAGCACCATAAATCAGGACGACTCACACACATTTCTGATGTGTTTCAAGTGCTCTCAAGACCCTGAGGGAAATCCATTCTCAAAGTGCACTCCCTGCCTGGACAGACAGACTCTCCTGAGCATCTCCTATGTGCCCAGCGCCTCTCCAGGAGCTAGAAAGAAGAGCCTACTAAATGGACAAAATCCTATCCTCATGAAACTTACACACAGGGGTTTCAGTTTATTGGAGATAAACAAGAAACAGCTCTACTTTTTCCTGTTACATCCTGTTACATCCAGGCTGTTACCTCTCCTTTCTTTGAGGATGGCAGCTCCCTTAACTATATTTTAGCCTTACCTCACAGATTTTCTGTTATTAGAGATTACTTTTGGATTTGAAGATTCCTTCTTATTTGTTTTTGATCTTTAATATCATCTCAAGTCAAAGCTTTTTTCCCCACTGCCCCTTTACCTCCAGGCTGGATAGATACCCCCAGGACTTGAAGGAGGCCTGTCTCCCGAACTTCTGCTCTGGACTGGCTTCTCTGGTGCGGGAGGAGGGAGGAGGGAAAGGAGAGAGGGCCGAGCTCTCTTTCTCTGCCTGGGTGAGGCTGTAAACTCTCTCTGGTTAAACACAATAGTCCCTGGGCTTTGTAGGAAACAGTGGTGGCCTCACATGCCCCCTAGTAAGGGAGCTCACAGGGAACAGCTCCTGCAACAATTAGTAATCCTGCTGCTGCTGCTGCTAAGTCGCTTCAGTCGTGTCCGACTTTTTGCGACCCCATAGACGGCAGCCCACCAGGCTTTCCCATCCCTGGGATTCTCCAGACAAGAACACTGGAGTGGGTTGCCATTTCCTTCTCCAATGCATGAAAGTGAAAAGTGAAAGTGAAGTCATTCAGTCGTGTCCGACTCTTAGCGACCCCATGGACCGCAGCCTACCAGGCTTCTCTGTCCATGGGATTTTCCAGGCAAGAGTACTGGAGTGGGGTGCTATTGCCTTCTCCAATTAGTGATCCGCTATGCATTAAATTGTAGCCCCCCACGCCCCACCCTGAATTCATATGTCCAAGTCCTAACGCTCAGTCCTTCAGAAGGTGACCACCTTTGGACACAGAACCTTTAAAAGGTAATTCAGGGCAAATGAATTAATACAGGTGGGTCTCAATCCAACATGACTGGCATCTTTATAAGAAGAGGACACAGACAATGTACACACAGACCAAGGCGTGACCATGTGAGAACCCTGAGAAGGCAGCAAACTATAAGCCAAAGAGAGAGGTCTCAGAAGAAACCAAACCTGCACACATCTTGATCATGAACTTCTACCCTCCATAATTGTGAGATAGTAATTTAAGTCACTTTTTGTCTGTGGTGCCTCATTATGTCAGCCCTAGGAAACTAACACAGATTAGAAGTCAAGACTTTGATTTTACCTTTAGATTTTCTACCGTGCAGGAGTGAGTGAGTTATTTGACAAATATTTACTAGGACTCACTATGCATTAGGAAAGGAGGATAGGGGGCAGGTCATAGAAGAGAGACAGACAGGATCATGTCAGCTCCTGATGGAGACAGTTAAACCGGGTGACATGACAGAGTGAGTGGGGAAGCACGGGGCTATCATCCACTGGGCAGAGAGAAGGCCTCTCTTTGGTAGTGACATTTAAGCTAAATTCCGGATCACAAGGATAAACCTGTAAAGATCTAGGCAAAGGATGTCCCGGGCAGAGTGAGCAGCTGGTGCTGAGTCAGGAAAAGGCTTGGACTGTCTGAGGAACAGAATGAAGGCAGAGAGGGAGGGGAAGAGTTCAAAAAGATGGGGACATTACGTTAAGAGTTTCAGATAAAGAAAGGAGTCTGGATTTTATTTTAGGTGTGATGAGGAGCCATGGGAGGCTTTAAGCAGGGCAGTGACATGATCAAATTTCCATTCCTAGAAAGACGGCTGTTTAGCTGTCAGGCTGTGTGAGGAAAGACCAGAAACAGAGTCTGGTTAGGAGATGCAGTGAGAGGGGCTGTAGAGACACCACTTTGCTCACTGACTTCATCATCACCGGACATTCTCTGTGTGACCCTGTCCAAATTTTCCTTTTTAATAAGGACACCAGTCATACTGGTATAGGGCCCATCTTGGTGACTCCATTTTACCCCAATTGCTTCTGCAAGGCCCTGTTTCCAAACAGAGTCACATCCTGATGAACTAGGAGTTTGAATTTCAACATACATATTTTTTGGGAGGGAGACACAATTCAACCCACAACAAGCAGTCAAAAAGATAGAAGATACTATGTTGATGAGGATGACCACATTAAGAGGAATAAATAGCTGATGCAGAAGAGAGGAGGAATAATTGCAGGATGATAGCCCTTGTGAAGGTGAGGAAAGGAATGAAGAGGCAAGCGGAGAGTCGCTTGTAATGAGAGTAAGGATGGTTCAGTCATTTAGATTAGCAGGAAAACAAAATGAGAACAGATGCAGGTAGATGGGTAGATTTGGTTCAACCATCCATTCATTTACTCAGCAAATACATAGAGAGTGGCTACCATATACTAGGTATTGCTAAAACTTTGAGGAGACAGTAATGAACAAACCAGAGAAAATTCCTGCTATCTGGAAACTTAATTTATATTGGAGGAAGACAGACAATAAACAAGTAAATTATATATAGTAAGTTAGGTAGTGATAAGTGCTAAGGAAAAAGATAAAACAGGAAATGGATTTATAAGTATTCAGTAGGTTGAAATTTTTACCAAGGTAGCCAGAAAAAGTAGATTTTGAGAAAAGACCTGAAGAAAGTGAAACAGCAGCCATGGGTATGTCTTGGGGAAAATATTCCACATAGAGGGGATAGCAAGTGAAAGGGCACCTACATAATAACTACAGCTAACACCATACTTAACGGTGAAAGATTGGATGCTTTACAACCCCAAGATCTGGAACAAAGCAAGATGCTTCCTCTCACCACTTCTATCTGGCTATATACTGAAAGTCATAGCCAGTCAAATAAGGCAAGAAAAAGAAATGAATGGTGTAAGATTGGAAAGAAAAATAAAAAAGGGTTCTCTTTAACAGGTAACATGACTGTCTATGTAGAAAACCCCAAGAAATCTAAAAAAGCAAAGTCAAACAAAACTCCTAGAACTAACAAGTGAGTTTAGCAAGGTTGTTTAAGACAAGGTCAATCCACAAAAATCTATGGTAGAATAGAATACTAGTTCCAAAAGCTGAAATATTTAGATATAAATCTAACAAAACATGTATAAGATCTGCATGTGAAAACAAAATACTAATTAAAGAAATCAAAGAAAATCCAAATAAACAGACATGGTGTGTTCATAGAATGAAAGACTTAATGTAGTAAACATAAAAATTCTTCCTGAATTGACCCATAGATTTCACGCAATGGCAATCAGAATCCCAATAAGCCTTTCTATAGATATAGACAAGCTGTTTTTAAAATTTACATGTAAAGACAAACAAACTGGAATAGCCAAAAAATTTTTGAAAAAGAAGAATAAATCTGAGGCAATCACACTATGTGCTCCTAAGATTTACTATAAAGCTATGCGTGAAGACATTGTGGTATCCATGAGTTAGACACACAGACGAATGAAACAGACCCACACACATATAACCAATCCATTTTTCACAAATATAAAAGCAATCAGTGGAGAAGACAGTCATTTCAATAAATGGTTTTGGAATAACTAGACATACTTATGAGTAAAAAAAATGCTCTCACACCTTATATAAAAAATAACTCATCTAGATCTAAATGAAGAATGTGAAAGTATTTATTGAGCATCTATTCACACAGAGCTCCACATAGACTCCTTGGGGCCCTGGTTCTCTCTAATTAGTCTTTAACCCCCTATTTAAGTTTTCCTTTCTCACCCTAAAGCTGTCCCTGCAGGAGCCCACCTTGCCCCCGACCCTGAGCATTTCGGATCAACATCAGGAGCCCACTATTGTTTTTCCATTTGCTTCCCCTTCCCTGTTGGCTCAGCTGGTAAAAATTCACCTGCAATGTGGGAGACCTGGGTTCAATCCCAGGATCCGGAAGATCCCCTGGAGAAGGGAACGGCTACCCACTCCAGTATTCTTGCCTGGACACAACTGAACAACTTTCACTTCACTTCACTTCTCCCTCTCTGTCCTGAGTCCTTTCCTCTTTGTCCTGTTCACTTATTCACCCCCCTGCCACCTCCCTCTCATTTCCAGGGCTGTACGCCCTGGTGCAGAATGCCTCAGTACACCAGACTGTTCAATTTTCTCTAGTCTATTAGGGGGGGGAAAAAAATCTCTTTCAAGAAGCCTTTCTTAGTTAAGAGAAGTCTTTCCCCACTCTGACTCATGATATTTCCATGACTTTTCCTTCTATTTTTACCTGTATAGATACAGTGCTTGTATGCCCCCCATTTATTGATGCATACAGGGTGTTGTGCATCCTTTATACATTTTAGGATTTGGCATTCTTTCTCTGTCAGTCTATTCTGGCTGGGATTTTCTTTTATTCCTTCTAAAAAGCACCTATGCATAGCACCATATCTATTAATAGAAAGATGATAAATATATATTATCAGTTGACTGAGATGCACTCCCAAATTAGAAGAAAAAGGCAGGTCTTTATACGAGGAGGAAATGAGTCACCAGGGCTCCCTAACAGGGTTGGCTTATTCCTTCCTCCATTTCAGGAAGAGCCAAGCACTGTCCATGTCTGTGACTTGGAACTTTGTCACTTAGAGTCAGCTCATCTTGCCAGACTCATACACTGAACTGCCAAAATGGAAAAAGAGCCAGAAGTGGAAAATGAAAACTCTGAGAGATGGTTACAAAAAGGCATCCTCTTAAGAGCTTAATGCTGTTAATTTGGGGAGTTACAGAATCAAGATCAGGCAATTCACAGCAAGGATTTTAGCAGGGT
Organism: Cervus elaphus; assembly: GCF_910594005.1. NCBI lineage: Eukaryota > Metazoa > Chordata > Mammalia > Artiodactyla > Cervidae > Cervus > Cervus elaphus. The sequence goes on from NC_057847.1 coordinate 29,203,210, forward strand.
ATTACAGAGCTTTGCAGATACAATGTGGAGGCTCATCTTGTCCCCCCTCCAAATTATAAGGGGAGCCAATGAAGTCAAGATAGAATTTACCATTGACTTTTACTTGCAAATTCCAAGAGAGGAAACCTCAGAATCCTCAGAGAGACGGCAGCAATAGAAACAAAACTCAGTTCCAGATTTTGAAGCAAAACCAGACTCTGAGGCTCAGAGAATAACTCCCCAGTTTTACTCTTGTTTTTTTTTTTTTTTTTTTTCCCCCTAGCTTCTCCCAAGTCCCTAATTCTTTTAAAACCCCAAACTCCCATTTGGAAGTCAAAGTTCATGATTCAAAGACAGAAATGGATTTTTCACGTTCTTTTTGAAAACTCCTCTTCTCTTTCCTCCCCTGAGCCTTTTGAACTTTTCTCTAGTTTACTTGTAGCAAGTGGAATATTCCCCAAACAGGAAAATAGGCCATGAAACTATGTTATAACATCTTTCCTTTTAATGTTTTCTACCTAGATCATTAGTTTGAAAAGTCCCAGCTGAAGGGTTGGAAAGCAGTGTTGCTGCCACAACAAATTTTCACATATAAAATCTTCAGAGAATTTCTTATCAATAGGAAGGATTACAAGGAAAATTTCATCACGTCTGAATTGGCCAAAGAGTGGTTGCAAAAGCAAAGAAGGGAAGAGGGAGGATCCTTACTGACTACAGCTGGCTGTTTATCTGATGGTCACCGGGCATCTCAGAATGAGAAGGCACCCATGAGGCAGAGGTGATTCCACCACCAGGCACAGCTGGATGCCCACAGAAACAGCTGCTGGGAAGGGTGCTGCAGCAACCTGGGAGAAGCTGAGGACCCTGAACCTCATGATCTCATGCTCCATGTTTTATAACCTTTTCAGTGAACAAGAAGGTGGGTACAGGAGAAAGGAAAATGCCAGCTGGAGTACTCTCTCTGATTTTATATTATAGTTTTACACAAACACAGCCAGAGGTTAATCCTCTTAACCTTGCTAAGAGATTAAACCAAGTGCTGATACTTCTGTTTGAAATGCACTAATGAAGGGATTGTCACCAGCCCAGCAGTCCTGGAGAGGAGGCATTTTAAGATATCATCTCTATCCTTGGGGGAAAAAAGTATTATTATGAAATAGATTGCATGTGTAAAAAAGTGTCCAAAATACAAATATACAGCATAATGAATATTATAAAGCCAATATCCATGTAGTCACCACCAAGACCAGGAACCAGAGTATTGCCAAACTCCCCTTGGAAGTCTCTCTTCTTGAAACTGAGGAGCCAAACACTGGACCTCTTTTTAAAGTTTGGGGTTAATAGCCTCCAAGGCTTCCAGTCTTTGACCTTTCTCCTTCCTCTCAGTAGTTCATCCCCTAAAAGAAATTTGTAAAGTAATTGCCCATAATATCTATGCTCATTGAACTAATGCCCCCTTTACGTGTTTGAAGCAGGATAAATAAAAATTTAAATGACCAAGAAAATAGTTTCTCACACACTGAAAAATATTAGCTTATTTTCTTGCAAGAGAAGCTCCCTGGTAGCTCCGTCAGTAAAGAATCTGCCTACAATGTGATGGACCCAGTTTTGATTCCTGGGTTGGGAAGATCCTCTGGAAAAGGGAATAGCAACCCACTCTAGTATTCCTGCCTGGAGAATTCCATGAATAGAGGAGCCTAGTGGGCTACAGTCCATGGGGTTCAAAGAGTCTGACACGACTGAACGACTAACATACGTATTCTCTTGCAAAATGCTAGGATGTGTGGGATCTCACTTCCAGCCCCAATGCTGAGATGGACAGCCACACGGCCCTTCCCAAAGGGTATGTGCTAGAAATAAGCATTTGCATTTTCAGCAAACATAATACAACCTTTTCTGTCCAGTAGGGTTTTTCAAGGGGGGTAATATAGTAAAACCAAAAAATATAGAATGTGGAACTTTTAAACATTAGAAGCTTAATTAATGTTCAGACCTTCAACAGAGGATACACAATCTGTTCAAAACTGAGGTTTGAAGGCAAATATTGTCATAATGAGATAAATTAGGGCTCAATTCTAGGTAGAAAGTGAAGGTAAAAGAAAGTTCCAGTTGTTTTTAGGGCAAAGCCACATTATCTTTATATTCCAATTTGCTGCCTATACAGTGCCTTATTTATTAGCAACTCTTCAATGAATGTTTGTTGATTGAAGGTATTTTTCCATGAATAATTTCAGAAAAAGAAAACAGAATCATGCTTACTAAAGTTTTCATAATTATACTCAAAATGTGGAGAAAAGAAAAGCTAAGAATTTCAAAAGAAATTATTACGCATAATATACAACTCAAGAATACAAGGAAGCTTGTCAGGAAAACATGTTTCTTCTTGTCTCAGTTCTCACTTTTGTTTCCTCCAGGTGCTGTAGGGTGCAGTTTCAAGGCAAGATTCAGAAGGAGTTATAAGACAGGAGGAAAGTTCTTTCAGAGAAAAGCAAAAATAAGAAGCAGAGGGTATCTCTGTTTTTGTTCCTCCCCAGCTTTTAGGCGATCATGGGCAACAGTGGCTACTGCAGAGCATGACTTCTTGCACAGCGCCACCCAGTGGTCAAGGCTTGAACTTGTTTTTTGTTTTGCCAAAGATTGAAAAATTAGAAATTCCAAAATTGTCAATGGATTTGACAAGTCATAACTCTTATTTACAGGAGGGTATAAATGCTAGCTAACAAGTCACTTGGATATATTTTATTTCAAAGAGGATGCCTCCTATTAAAAATGACTGCCTCTTTGACTCTGCACTGAGTCACCTAGTGAGTATACACCTGAGTCTCTGGTGAGGGAGCCCCAGCTCTGCCCACAGCTGCCCACTCTTCCAGAAGTTGGTAATAAAACCAAATCCTGGCTGTGCCCAAGGGAGGTCTGGAGAAGAAGCTGGAGGCAGCCTTCGGAGGGGCACTCTACTATTCTTAAGGGAGTATTTTGAAAAAAGTTTAAAAGCTGGTTTCAAAGTAAAGATTAAGCAAAGGTTGTAGACTGTGACTTTTTTCTTAAGTAAGCTTTTCATTATTGTGCACGTTGCTAAAATTCAGAGCTGGCAACCACTCTCTTTTAGCTTGCACAGGCTCCAAGCTAGACACACTGCCAATGATCAGACGAGGGATGTGAAAAGAAAAAGAAATTATGAACAATGATAAAGAGGTTTCTCTGCCTCCTTTTTAAAAAGTAGCTGTTTCCAGACATAGCCTCAAAAACATAAGGCCCTTGAGAGGAGAGCTATGGGAAGCCCAAGTCTGTTGCCCAGCCAACAGCAGCCTCATCCCAGATAAATCAAAGGCGCTTGACCCCAATTAGAACCCATTGGGTGAAACAGCAAAGACTAGGATGGTCCATCTTTTGGCCCTCCTAATCCTGCATGAGGACTGACTTAACAACTACACAGAAGTTGACTCTAAGGAGACACAGGCTGTGAATATAGGCCAGTGACATATCTGTTCCAAGTTGGTTAGAAACAGTGGTGGGCTTAGTCAATGACTAAGTGGGAAGTTGGACTAGGTGACTTTTGAGGACTGCCTGACTGGATGACTCTGATTGGTCCCATTCCCATTACTTGAAATCATACAAAGATAGAAATAATCTTCTCAATAATTCTAGATAAACCAAGACCATCCTAAAGCATTTAGTATGAACTATGGGCTTTCCTTGTAGCTCAGTCGGTAAAGAATCTGCCTGCAGTGCAGGAAACCTGGGTTCCATCCCCGGGTTGGGAAGATCCCCTGGAAAAGCAAACAGCAACCCACTCCAATATCCTTGCCTGGAAAATGTCATGGACAGAGGAGCCTGGTGGGCTGCAGTCCATGGGATCACAAAGAGTCATGCACGACTGAGCAACTAACACTTACTTACTTATGGTAATATAAGCTATGGGCTTCCCTGGTGGTGCTAGTGGTAAAGAATCTGCCTGCCAGTGCAGGAGACGTAAGAGACATAGGTTCGATGCCTGTGTCAGGAAGATCTGCTGGAGGAGGGCATGAAATCCCACTCAAGTAATCTTGCCTGGAGAATTTCATGGACAAAGGAGCCTAGAGGGCTACAGCGCATGGGGTCACAAAGAGTCGGACGTGACTGAGCACATAATAATACATGTTTTTATTTTTATTTATTGGCCACACAATGTGGCTTGCAGGATTATAGTTCCCTAACCAGGGATCAAACCCGTGCCCGCTGCAGTAGAAGCATGGAGTCCTAACCACTGTACCAACAGGGAAGTCCCAACCTACGCTTCTATAAATAGAAGAATGAAAGGAATCAGGCAGAGAAAATGAGAAGTCTAAAATCTGATGTTATGGAAAGTGTGTGTGTGTGTGTGTGTGTGTGTGTGTGTGTGTGTGTGTGTACACACATGTATATATAGCCTGATACTGTGCAATTAGATGCAAAAAAAATAATCACTTTCCTTTTCTTGAACTTAGGTGAATAGACTTTTATCCCTGCTCAAATTTCGAAATGTTATTAGCACAGCACTGGTGGTATTTAGACATCAACTGGAAAACCCCAGCAGGGCTTGTAGAAGTATGAGGCAGGCCTAGGGCTGTCAGAAACATTACAAATACCCAGTTTGTTGTTGTTGTTGTTGATTGTTGTGTTTTTAAAATTTTTAATTTATTCTTTATGGTCATGTTACATTGCATGAAGGATCTTAGTTCCCTGACCAGTGGAATCATGGAGTCCCAACCACTGGACCACCAGGGAAGTCCCTCCAGTACCTGTTTTAGTCAAAGGGATTGAGAAGAGTTGCTGGAGAAGCTGGTTTTCTGATGCTCTCAGTATGACCACCACATCAGCAGGAAGAGTGTCTCTGTTTTTCTCAAGAACCCCAGAAGCATCATATAATACCTGCAACATAAAAAGCAAATCACAAGTGAGCCAATACTGTCCCCAACACAGTGTTGCTAGGCAACACTGGGATTGCCTGAGGTCAGTCATTAACTGATCTCTGTATAGAATTCATCTTTACATAGCCATGCTTTTAAACCCAGGCCACCAGATAAGGGGGAGAATTGAAATTTTTGAGAGGCCAGTTTATCTTAATTCCTTGTTCAACAGTTCTTTGATGAACAGAGTCCTATCAAAGATACAACACTTCAGAATAATTATATTGGGCACTCACAATATGAGAAGCATCCATCTGATGAGGTTAACACTGCTATTGCCTCCATTTTACTGTGGGCAAACAGAGGTTTAGAGAGAGGCTGAATCATGTGGCCACGGTCACACATGTCACCAGGGTGGGCAGGCATCCCAACCCAGGCAGTTTGGCTCCATGCTCATACACACTTCACCCTCACTGCTTCCCAAAGTACTTGTGGCACCTGAGTGGTTGGCTCAGGGGTTCTGAGCATTCTTGGTTCTCAGGGCAGAGGACATCTAGATCGGAGACTTTTTATGGAATGCTCCAGAGAAATGAACTCAAGAAAGGACACAGAGCCCAGAAGGAAAAGGATCGGACAAGAATGGAAGGCAGGAGAGAGGAGAAGAATGGGGACCAGGGATCAGGGTGAATATCTTATGCAGTCAGCCTTCAACACTAGAGTAAATAAAGTTTTTAGGAGGGAAAACTGGATTGCAATTTCTAGCCAAGATAGATACTGTCATGTAGTAATGTGAAGACAAAAACAATCTCTTCACTTACATTAAATTGCTTTTCAAACAACATTTAGTCAGGCAAAATTAATTTCCATGCCATGATATGAATGTGAAAAATAATTTCAACAAGTCTTAAATCAACAAAATAATCCAAAATGCCTTTTATTGAACTCCTACCCATTTTCTGGGCCCAGGGCCTCAGCAGACCCTGCCGGAACCAATTAGCCATAATTCACATGGCTCCTTAGAGAGTAACATGAGCAATAGATTGTTGGCTACAGGAGGAGGGGATTTCCTGAATCACTCACTAACCTGCTTCAGGAACTTGAAATTGAGACTGACGAATAATGGATGAAAAGTGGAAATTTCAGTTAATGTTGTAAAATCTTAACATCTGGATGATGAAGTGAATTCTTTCCCCTTTTTATCTAGACATTTTTGGTGCCCTGTAGACATATGCTTGTGCTACAAAGTGCTAAAAATTGAGCCCCACTGTGATATTAACCCTCCTTCATTGCCTACACATCTCCAAATTACTTCTGAATGTGAGCATTCACCACTAAACGCTGCAAAAGCTATCATGTTTTCTCTCTGGAGAGCTGTCACTTCTAGGCCAAACCTCAGGTGAGAAGCAGATGGCAGCTCTGTGGGCCACCCCAGTGAGAAATTACTTTGTTGCCAGCGGCTACTTTCTATGAGCAATACCACTGTGAAGGTTTAAGAATTATGATTAGGTATACAAGAAGAATTAAAAGGAGAAAGAAATCTGCAAGCAATTTCATGAGTGCCACAAACAGGGTACTATGGACGTTTGTTCCTTGTCAAAATTCAGGTTTAATAACTCACCTTTCCAGCATAGTGCTGAATGCCAAAGCACAGCTCCATTCCCTTGGGCCTCCAGAAGTATTTGCATCGAAGATTATCTTCAAATTTATCTGTGTGGATTTTCATGTTTAAAAGTTACAATGTGAACTCTTTGGTCCTTTAGACAAAAATATGCTCCTCAAACCACGATGACTCAGAATAAGGAACTTCAGAGTAGCCTGATATTATTCTTATATGTACAGTGATGGAGAAAGATCCCCACCCGTACCACATCATGGGCATTTACATTCAAGTTCTCATCTAGCTGTTTCATGTTGTCTTTTGTGTCAAGCTGATCTCGATGATATCATGTTCTGCCCTGAGAACTCCAAGAATAAACACTGATGACACCAGAAAACCAACCAATTAGCTTTAGAGCCATGAAGATACTCCATGGAAGGCAAATAACCCTGGTTTATATTCTTCTTGATAACTTGTGACAATTTTATAGCTAAAAGGAAGTCACTTAAAGGTGACAGTCTCAACTCCTAGAAGTGAATCTCTCCCACAGATCAATTTTCTATCTGGGAAAAAGGCTTGAAACTTCCTCTCCATCCCTCTCCAGACAGTTTTGCTGTTGTGGTCAAGGATGGTCTACTCTGTGTGAGGAACTGTGCTAAGCAGTAAAGGGATGCAGGGGTCAGACTTTGTTGCCCAGGGATCTCACAATGTGAGAGATGGGGTCACATGCAACTCTGAAGATTGACAAAGGAGGAGGAGGAGGTGGAGAGGTATGGGGGTAAGTACAGAGGACTCCGAATGCCAGAAGGAGATGTTTTACCATCACTCCACTGATAATGGTAATTGAATGAAAAGGTGGCTTTACAAAAACTATATTAGGTGGGATGTCCAGTATAAAACATGAGCCAGGAAGCCAGAACATCAGCAGGGCTTCTATACAAAGTTGTACTAAAGATGGCTGGGGGTCCAGGTGGAGATATGAGAGAAGGGCATAAAAAAGGAGGGGTATCAAGTGTTGGTCATGGAAAATAAGGGGAACAGAAGGTGTAAAAATGATACCGATATAGGGTAAAGGTATTTCACTTTACAGAAACAGGAAAGTGAGGAGAGTTTGAGAGATGGTGATGGGTTTGCTTTAACACACAAATCCTACCAGGATGTGTTCTGAATATTTCAATTTATTAAAAGCAGAGTCTTTATTTTCACAATCACCAGGTAGCCAAAATACACAAAGGATTCCATAAACCATTTGATGATACGAGCCAAATAGCCAAGTTCTCTTCTGCACATATGTATGCCTTTTCTAAAAGGTACCTACCAACTAGGGTCTGGTCTGTTGCCTGAGGAAACCGACTTTCCTCATCCAAAAGTGCAAGCAGTCCCAGGGGTTTCTGGAGGAACATATCCAAGAGGGGGCGATTGTCCTCATACTCCACGGGTGTAGCGTCAATGCCCTCGTTCTGATACTCCATCTGGAAGGAAATGGATCGTGAATCACTCCAGCCCTGTACTGGCCTAGGTACCACCAGGCTGCACGCACTTTCTCTGTCTGGCAACACTGAACAGGGGTATGTTTTATGTGAGTAGGACAAGGCTTTTCTGCATCCAGCACTGTTGAAGCTCAGGATTTAAGACTGACCTACAGGGAGCCTATGGCAGGTGATGAGGTTGGCAAGAGAACCTTGGCTCTCTGTCTCTCAGACATGGACTTGGTAACTCAAATTGAGAAGCTGATGTAGAAAGGAAGGGAAGCTGAAAATTTTTTATTCTGGTGACATGTATGGTTGAAACCAGGAGGAAAGCAGATTTCTGTCTTCTACAAAGGAATCATCTTGAACTAAAATAAAACTAAAAAGAACTCCAGATTTCCTGGGAAAATCAATGGAAGTAAACCTGATTGAAACAAGGTCTAGTTTTGTACAAGATGGGTGGGGGAGGAGTGCATTGTGGATTTGTCCAGTTTCCACGATAAAACCAATACCGGTGTTTATAGTCCATGACTTTGTCTTTATCTAACCTAGTTTAACCTAGCAGTTTAATGTGTCCCTTAATCTCGCATTAAAACAAGGAACTTGGTCAGAATGTTTAGTTTTTACAACTATATACTCTCTCTTCATACAGGAGAGTCTTGGGGTTGGGGTTTGGGTTGGGGTGGAGAATAAGGGCTCCAGACTTTGGGTCCACTAGCTTTACATCCTGTTTTATTTGCCATTAGACTCATGGGGGGAAGATTTCCATTTTGAGAAAACCAAGAATGTATCTTACTCCTCCCTGAAGATACCCATCCACTTCTGGTGGGGTCTAATATGCAGGAGACAGGGGGATTCATATGGTCAGTGAGGGAGATAAGGAAACCAAGAACATTATCCCGACTTCCAGGTCATCCTGTATCATTTTGGACATCATCACAGATATTTTTAGTTAAAAAAGCAGAAGAGAATGTAGCATTTTGGGCAATGCATATGAATCAGTTTGGAAACAGCATTTAAATAATTGGCTTGTCACCAGCTTCACTCAAGGGAGGAAACGTACCTTTCCACAGAAATCGAGACCTCTTTTTATCAAACTACATTTAGATTGCCAAGTTATTTTGACAGGACTGCCTCATCAGTGGTTTTTCTTTGGAGTCTTTGACCTGTTAACCTCACTAACAAGGTTTCTGCTTTGAACTCTGGGCAGCCTGTAGGCACATTCCCCACCAGGTCCAGTGCCTTCAGAGTTCACTGTTACCTGCTCGAGAGCAAAAACATGCTGATTGAAATAGTATTGAATTTGCTCATTGGCGATGTTTATGCAGAGCTGCTCAAATGAATTTCTTTGAAAGTTTTCGAATCCAAAAATGTCCAAGATCCCAACATTCATACCATCGTCTGCAGTACTGCATGAGAGAGAAAAATAAAACCTTTTAGAGAAGGAAACAGCAGTCTCAGGGCAGAGAGAATATTCCTGCCTACATTTTTATCAATACATGTAGCTACTCAGGGAAGGCAATATCCTGCCACCTTTCAGAAAGAAACAGTCTGTGTGTTAAACAGTTGATTTCCTGAGTCCTTCAACCGTTCTTCCAACTTCTCTTATTTTAAGCAACAGAATACTTTCAAATTTTCCTCAGAAACTCCATCTATAGAGAGATTAAAGAAGAACCACTCTATTTGAAGGGGCTGGAACTGCTGCTCATTTATTCTTCTACTTTCTCACCTACAAGGCTTAGCTGGAAGAAGACTCTAGAATTTGATACTGTCAGTTCCTCCACAATTTAGAAAACACTAGTGCTTAGCACAGATAAAGCTGTAGAAGTAGCAATACTGTGAGATTTCTGTGCTTTAACACCTCATGAAACATCTCAGTTGATTCTAAAAACAGCAGAAGGAGGAGGATATTATTCTCATTTTACAGATGAGGAAACTATGACTAAGGATGTGCACAAATGAAGCTGTGGAGTCTGGATGCAAACCCCAGTTTTCCCAGCTCCTAGCTAAGCTTGTTCTTTTAAATACCATACTGAAGTGGCTCTGTAATCATGACCCTCTCAGGTGTAAATACACCGTCTTTTAAAGGAGATGCCCTGAGATCTTCATTAAAGAAAATCCAAGAGAGGACCAAATGCTTCCTCTTGGAAATTCTAGGAGACACTGGGGTCAATTACAGCTCTCCTCAAGGTCTCTGCTCATCGGGGGAACTTGCCATATGTTTTTGTCTGGCTGCAGAAGTGTATTGATGCGATTTACGATCCAGCTGAAAAGCCTCCCATACAGGGCTTTGGACATGGCATCTCTGACATCTGAGGCCCTGTCCACAGTGTTGGCGCGGATGATGGTCTCGCCCCGGGTGACCACGCAGTGTGAGGTGAGAGCCTCCTGGAGCTCTTCAGGGCTGATGCAGAGAACAGAGGCAGCTAGAAAAGAGGGTGAGGATAATGCTGGAGAATGTAGACATCCATCCATCTGTCCAAACAGCCAGCCAACCAGTTAGCCAGCGTTCATTCAACATCAGCCATGTGCCAGGCTATATCTTCAGAACTTCAGAGCCAAGGATAAACATGTGGGACCCTGAACCCCAAGAAACACCTAGACTGATGCAGTACCTCCCAAACTGTTTTGAAAGTTCTTTACATGTGTTAGATAAAGAAATGTGGAAGGAGGTGGTCTTTGACCAATAAGTTGGAACAATTGTTGGAGAGTATAGTCTGCTCTCAGAAAATCACAAAGCACATTACTAGTTAAGTGCTACAGTTTAACACAAGAGATGTTTATTTAAATAAGCTTTTTTTTCCCCCTAACTCAGGAATCTTATTCTTTGTGCCACTATTGCCAACCACTCCAGTACTCTTGCCTGGGAAATCCCATGGACGGAGGAGCCTGGTAGGCTACAGCCTATGGGGTCGTGAAGAGTCAGACACAACTGAGTAACTTCACTTTCACTTTTCACTTTCATGCACTGGAGGAAGAAATGGCAACCCACTCCAGTGTTCTTGCCTGGAGAATCCCGGGGACGGGAGCCTGGTGGGCTGCCATCTATGGGGTCGCACAGAGTTGGACATGACTGATGTGACTTAGCAGCAGCAGCAGCATTATTACTTGTGGAAATTTAAAAATAAATATGTGCATGTGTTATCCCCTCCAGATGCTGACTCAGTGAATTCGGAGTTGAGGTCCAACCTCTCATATCTTTTCAAAAATTTGTAGATGATTTTTAAAAGCAGCCATTGGTGAGAATCACTGCCCAAAGTTACCTGCCATGGACTTTTCAGAAGAACATCTGTGTACTTGCCACTTATGAAATGAACACTGATGTTCTACAAGATATTCTCTGGGAAACACTGGTTAGTGAAAACATCCAGAGTCAGTTAAGGACCAGCACATTATATCTTCAAGTCTTGAAAAACTACCCAAGTAAAAGAAACACGTACTTTGGCAAAACAATGCAGAGGAATCAAATACTTACCATTTTCCAAGGCTTCTGCATTGGGCACCTCACTTTTATCTGTTTGATGCTGAGAGGAAATAGCTGCAAACTCAATGTTTCCAATATTCAAAATCCCAGCTAATATCCTGTACACTGAGTGCACCTCCTGAAAAGGACATCAAGAATCATGTTTGGTCATTGCCAGTCAAACCAGTAAATTTACCAGCACTGTGGTAGAAACCACTAGTCCACCCACATCCATCTCCACCCCGCTGTCCTGGGCATACAAACAACAAATGTCCAAGTCCTTCCTTGCAGTTAGGCCATGTAACTAAATTCTTAACAAAGGAACAGGTAGAATGAGGTGGGCCATATCTGGGCTTTCCTTAGAGAAGGGAGCATGCCTCCTTCAAACCTTTTTTTCCATTACTGCTGGATCAAACTCCCAACAACCTACCTTCAATCATGCCACTGGTTAGAATGTCTGAGACCAATGACTGGATGGAACAGAGATGTTCTACAATCTGAACCTCTTGCCTTGGAATGCTTACATTACAGAGAACTGATCTTTGTTCTTTAAGACACTTTTAGCCTTTAACCCTAGCTAATACCAGCTCCCAAATTCAGGTATGGGTCTTTCTTCAAGACAAGAGTAGAGATGTTTCCTTAACCTCTTGAATATAGCTTATATGAAATAGTTGAGGGGCATTCATTGATGTTGCACTAGAACATCTGAAGTTAAATTATGGAGTATATAGTTATGAATGAGGTCAAGGCATTTTGAAAGACTCACTAGAAGTTACCTTTCATGTTTTAGTACAATAAGAAATAAACATCTGGTCTTCATACCCATTTCTGGCACAAGAGTTCTAAAACTCTAGGACTTCTTGAGTGATAGAGCCGAGAAGGGTGTCCTTTGTTCATCACGATAAGCCCCTTTCATCCACATCTGAGTTTGTGCTAAAGAGGAGACTCTTGGGGGATGGGTGTGCTGGCTGTCAGAGGAACCAACAATGTGATTAAAGGGTTGGAAATCTTAGCTGGACTCCAGACTTCGAGGAGGGCACACGGCTTGAGATAGAGTCAATCATCAATAGGCAATGACTTGATCAGTCATGCCTAGGTAACAGAGCTTCCACTAAAACCCCTAATTGACCAGGTTTGGAGAACTTCTGGGTTGGCCAACACATGAAGGTGAAAAGAGGAGGTGGTGCCTCCTCTTCTGATACCTTACCCTGTAAATCTCTTCCACTTGTCTGTTCCTCAGTTGCATCCTTTATAATAAACCAGGAATATTAAGTGAACTGCTTTCCTGAGTTCTGTGAATCCTTCTAGCAAATTATTGAACTTGAAGAGGGGGGTCTTGGGAACTGTATTTATAACCTGTCCATTAGAAATAGGAAAACATGGGAGTTGCAACTGGTATCTGAAGTTGGGGCAGTCCTGTGGGAGTAAGCCCCTAACTTGTATAATTTGAAGCTAACTTGAGGTAGACAGTGTCGGAATTGAACTGAACTGTAGGAGAACTGATTGGTATGGTGAAGAAAACTCCACACATTTGGTAAGAATAGAAATGATATGTGATGATCTAAGTCCTATTTTTATATTGAAAGTGGAATTCATAAGTATAATTAATGGTAAAAAAAAATAATAAAGTACAATTATTTGTTTAAATATTTGCATTTCCTATAGGTGAGAAATGAAATATATAGCCAGGAAATCCCTGTATCTTATGCTTATAGATAAAGTACTTTGACAAAAAATACTCAGGCTGGGCACTTGATTTAGTACTATACATAGCAGCAAACTAAGAGAAACTGTCATTAGACCATTGATAAAGCATTGCTCCTGAATTGAGCCTTTCTGCAAACACTGCTCAGTAAAGCCAAAAAACTGAACATGGACTGTAATAGTGACATCTGCTGGATACCTGATAATGCTACAAAGACAAATGAGGATTTTAAACTAGGCTTCCACCATAGAAAAATATTGTTCTTCAAACTCCTAAATCAAAGGCAAGATGTCATGTTTCTGACTTCAAGAATCACTGTTTTAATCACACAACTTAAGAGTGGCTAAGGAGAACACCTACCAAATGGGTTTTCTGGGACTAGCATGGATTTAACATGACAGAACCTCATTACTTTGATCAATACAGTGTGAGGCTTGCAGAATGCATCCAGAGACTCCCCACAGAAGCAGATCCCGGAGAGTAAAACAGAAACTCCACAGCAATGAGTTCTATATCTGTTATTTCTATACATAGTTATCTCAAAAGCTTATCTAAAAATCTCAATATTTCCTCTAATTAAAACACACATACACACACCATGTATAAGTATACAAGCTATAAAATCTCCCAAAATAAGGCATCCAGGCATTTCACCACTAGGATGGCCATCCACAAAGGAAATGACAAGGACCACACCCTTGAGACCAGCATCTCACCCCATGTGTCTTTGTCAATATTCTTTTCAGCACAACACTCAGAGATTTCCTCTTTCAAAGAGGAAAATTACCTGTATATTTTAGCAGAGACTTTGGGTTCAAGCACTGTGCAAATGACTGAAATTAAAAGCAGATTGGAAAAAGACAAAAAAAAAAAATAAAAAAATAAAAGCAGATTGGGTCTCCTTCCTTGGTTCAGAGAAGAGGACTTGAGAAGGGGTGCCCAATGCTCCCCTCATTATGGAGGTATTAGCCTTACAGTGCTGCCTATGCTGTTTCCAGCCTATTCCCCTTGACTCTTCAGTCCCACCGTTCAGCCAATTAGTTCTTCCTTTCTGGCCTAGGAATCTACATCCATTCCTGTATTTAGGTCAAAACATTATTCATCTAATGGTAGAATTCAATCAGTGATATGTCCAACTGTCCGATTACTCCTCCCTCCCCAATATGTAATCCAATGTCTCTTCTCTTCATAGTCAGCCTAGGAAGGACTTTTCACCTTCCTCACCTTGCTCATTTCCCCTTGCCTCATCTCCAGCTATGGAGGCTTTCCTGGAATTCCTGCCTTTCCTGAAGAATCTTGCTATCTGCTTGCCATTCATTGTTGTTCAGTTGCTAAGTAATGTCCAACTCTTTGCGACTCCATGGACTACAGCATGCCAGGCTTCCCCGTCCTTCACTATCTCCTGGAGTTTGAGCAAACTCATGTCCATTGAGTCAGTGATGCGATCTAACCATCTCATCCTTCTCTGCCCCCTTCTCCTTTTGCCTTCAATCTTTCCCAGCATCAGGGTCTTTTCCAGTAAGTCAGATCTTTGCATCAGGTGGCCAAAGTATTGGAGATTTAGCTTCAGCATAGGTCCTTCCAATGAGTATTCAGGGTTGATTTCCTTTAGGATTGATTGGCTATCTACCCTTGGCTTTTTATTTCTTACCAATTTCCAACTTTCCATATCATAAAATGGAGTCACCTCACTCAGGATAGGAACAGTTAGCAAGAAGACCAACAATTCCTACAATTAGGTTTCCCAGTTCACTGTTGATGAGCATGAATTTGGTTTTACCACCAATTGGCACAAGTGGGAAAGTATTTTTCTACCAAAGCCCCATGCAGGATGTATGACGTTGGCTTATTTTTCTCTTTTTCTCAGAAGACACTTCTCCCACTGAGGCAGATATTCTCTCTGTAAAGATGAGGCTAAGTGGAAAGTTGAGAAGAATCCTGGTTTTCTCTGTTTACTTCAGTTAAGTCATCCAGTCATGTCCAACTGCGACTCCATGGACAGCAGCACGCCAGGCATCCCAGTCCATCATCAACTCCCAGAGCCTACTCAAACTCATGTCCATCATGCTGGCACTGCCATCTAACCATCTCATCCTCTGTCATACCCTTCTCATCCCGCCTTCAATCTTTCCCAGCATCAGGATCTTTTCCAAAAAGTCAGTTCTTTGCATCAGGTGGCGAAAGGATTGGAGTTTCAGCTTCAGCATCGCATCAGTCCTTCTAATGAATATTCAGGACTGATTTCCTTTAGGATGGACTTGTTGGACCTCCTTGCTGTCCAGGGGACTCTCAAGAGTCTTCTCCAACACTGCAGTTCAAAAGCATCAATTCTTCAGCGCTCAGCTTTCTTTATAGTCCAACTCTCACATCCATACATGACTACTTGAAAAGCCATAGCCTTGACTAGATGGGCCTTTGTTGGCAAAGTAATGTCTCTGCTTTTTAGTATGCTGTCTAGGTTGGTCATAGCTTTTCTTCCAAGGAGCAAGCGTCTTTTAATTTCAAGACTGCAGTCACCATCTGCAGTGATTTTGGAGCCCCAAAAAATAAAGTCTGACACTGTTTCCACTGTCTCCCCATCTATTTCCCATGATGTGATGGTACCAGATGCAATGATCTTAGTTTTCTGAATGTTGGGTTTTAAGCCAACTTTTACACTCTCGTCTTTCACTTTCATCAAGAGGCTCTTTAGTTCTTCTTCACTTTCTGCCATAAGGGTCCTGTCATTTGCATGTCTAAGGTTATTGATATTTCTCCTGGCAATCTTGATTCCAGCTTGTGCTTCATCCAGCCCAGCATTTCTCATGATGTACTCTGCATACAAGTTAAATAAGCAGGGTGACAATATACAGCCTTGTCGTACTCCTTTCCTGATTTGGAACCAGTCTGTTGTTCCATGTCCAGTTCTAACTATTGCTTCTTGACCTGCATACAGATTTCTCAAGAGGCAGGTCAGGTGGTCTGGTATTCCCATCTCTTGAAGAATTTTCCACAGTTTGTTGTGATCCACACAGTCAAAGGCTTTGGCATAGTCAATAAAGCAAAAGTAGATGTTTTTCTGGAACTCTCTTGCTTTTTCTGTGATCCAACGGATGTTGGCAATTTGATCTCTGGTTCCTCTGCCTTTTCTAAATCTAGCTTGAGCATCTGGAAGTTCACAGTTCACATACGATTGAAGCCTGGCTTGGAGAATTTTGAGCATTACTTTACTAGTGTGTGAGATGAGTAAAATTGTGAGGTAGTCTGAACATTCTTTGGCATTGCCTTTCTTTGGGATTGGAATGAAAACTGACCTTTTCCAGTCCTGTGGCCACTGCTGAGTTTTCCAGATTTGCTGGCCTATTGAGTGCAGCACTTTCACAGCATCATCTTTTAGGATTTGAAATAACTCACCTGGAATTCCATCACCTGCACCTGTTTTGCTCATAGCGATGCTTCCTAATGCCCGCTTGACTTTGCATTCCAGGATGTCTGGCTCTAGGTGAGTGATCACATTATCTCTGCTAACCTGGAGCTAATTCAAGGAAACTGCCCCTGGTTGCCTTCACAGGCATCTCATGGTAGTTATGTTTTGGTATCTCCCTAGGAATTTACTCACCCTTTCAGTCTCTCTTTGCCTTACTTCTTTTTTATGCCTTTAGTTTTTCACCAGTTGGTTCTTTTTTTTTTTTTTTTCCCCAAAGCACTGCATTAGGCCCAGCTGACTGGCATTCTTCCTTACAGGTTCTTTACTCAGTTTCCTTTTCGGAGGCTCACAACATTCCTAACTTTAAAGTCAATGGTTGGTTTAAAAAGAAATTTTTTTTTTGCATGTCAATCATACATCAATAAAGAGGTTTTTTAAAAAAAGTCAATGATAAATCCTATTGTCTGTCATTAAGGCACTGGAAATCTTCAACATCCTCAATTAACACTTTAATATGTACCCCTCTAGTCTATCCTCAGCAGTATTTTCCCAATTCATTATCTGTTTTGAAGAAAGGGAAAAAAATAATCCCCTAATCTCAAAGGCTTCTCCCTAGCCTCTTCATCAAGGGATCTGCAATAAATGTCCAATCTTGACCATCACAGATAACCTGACAGAAAAATCTTCATGTACTTTTAAACATAAACATACCTAAAACTCAATTTATTTACTATGTTATGGTAATTCATATACCAGTAAGACACACATAATATTAAACAAAAATAGTACGGTTTAATCCAAAAATAAGAGTAGAAAAGCACTGATCTTCATTACAGGGTTTTAGGTATAACCCCCCCACCCCCACCCAACTGCCCACAGGGATTTCATTGTTACTGGAAGACTCTTTCTACCAGCGAAGTTTCTTTACAATAAACCTAGGTTCAAGGGTTCTTTCAGATACTTTTGGCTCTAAGGGTTTGGGAAAATTTGAAGGGCTTCCTGCAGGGAATTAGTGACACTGTAAAAAAGGACATGGACCATACTCTCTGTATAGAAATGCCCCTAAAAAAAACTTAAGAGAAAGTTTTGTTACATCAGTTATTTAGCATCTGCTTCCTGACTACCATCTGAGCCATCAGGAGAAGGAAACGGCAACCCACTCCAGTACTCTTGCCTAGAAAATCCCATGGATGGAGGTGCCTGGTGCAGGCTACTTACTGTCCATGGGGTCACAAAGAGTTGGACACGACTGAGTGACTTCACTTCACTTCCTGACTACAGTCAATTAGGTCTTTCAGAATTTAGTCAAACTACTTTGAGTTTACAAACATAAAGCAAATTGAGTTAATTCAGCAAAATAAGTTGTCTATAGAGATACAGACAAAGATATAACTAAAGAAATCAGGATAAGAAAGATCCAGCCTCTTCCTTCCATTTCCAGAACTGCTGACATAAACTGTGTTTATTTCCAGCATGAATTAACATGGGACATAATACATGGGAATATACACATACATACATATAATCACAGTCTGATTATTCATTTAACAGTCCAGACCAGACATAAACTAAAAATATTTACTACCTTTTGTGTTTCTTTATTTTCATATCTGTTCACGCAATCATTCAATCATTTCTACTAGACTTTATTCCCATAGGAGTTAGGGATGGCTTACTTCAAGGATATATACTTAGCAGATCTAGTTTCTTTTGTTTTTAATTTTTTTATCTTAAAACATCATCTGTTTTATTATTATTTCTACCATTAGGACAGGGCTGATAGAATAGCCTTTCCTTTAGAATTGGCATCAATCTTTCTACAGTATTCTACAACTATTGTTGTACTTATTAGAAACAAAATATTATGAACCCTATGACTGACTTCTCTATTGTTCCTGTGCCCTTTTAAGAAAGTGTGCCCTTTTAAGAAAGTATGCCCTTAACACGTCAGCATGAGCCAGGTGACTTTAAATGGCTCTACTGCCAAGCTTTGACTCTTCTGGTGACGCATCTTTGATAACAACCAGCTCTATAAATTAACAACCATAAAGGTCCTTTAATAATGCTGGAACCTGTTTAATTGCTCTCCTTTAAGAAGCCAAGGGAAATATATTTCTATTTGTATCTGACCTTTGGGATTTTCCGCTGTCAGTTTAAAGTCTGTGGGAGGCTGACAGAGAAATTTAACAGCTAGCTAGAAAGACGAAATGTATTATTATAACTAAAATCAACCAAGCTGGGGAGGAAAGAGCTGGCCAAACGCCTTGGATTACAAAAGCAATCTTTTATCCAGAGTGGCTGTCCCAAGCTAACTCAAGTGTCTTGTAATCTCACCCCTGAAGATTTAAACATTTTCACTTATCTCCTAATCATTCACCTCCTTTGTTAGAAAGGCAAAAGAATCTGTATATTTTACAAATTTGATGGCAAAAAGCCCAGAAACTATGACACAAATGTATCACACAGTATTATTTGAGCCTAGGGTAATAAATATTTTCTGTCACTCCCAGTATATATTTAATAGAGACAGCCTGTATCTAGTATGATAAAGGCAATATAATACTTAGAACTGTAGCTAATAATTGCAATTCTGCACCATGGCGAAGAAAGTGACTGCAAGAAAGTTGAAAAGGTTTAATTTGTCTGAGGCACAAGTAACTACTTACACAAATATATTCCTGTGGCTTGGGGGTAACCTCCTTATTCTTATACTCCTATTAGACAATTCACTTTAATGTTTGGAACAACCCCAACTCAGAAAAGGGCAGTGTTGTTTTGGTGTTTGATATCAAAGCTGGAGTGAATTGATGACAGAGGTAACAATTCACAGTATTTGGCATTTACAAAACTACTTCTACATCATTTTTTAATTTTTATTTTTAGTACTTCTACTTTAATGTTCCCCTTGGATCTTACTAAAATGCAGATTTTGATTTAGCTGTTCTTGGTTAGACCCGAGGATCTGCATTTCTCACAAGCTCTTAGGTGATGACAATGTTTCTTGTCCTTGGGTCACACTTTTAAGTAGCAAGACCTTATAACATGACCAGCATGGCATTTGAAAAGCACGGGTACTGCCCCAAGTTGGAACTTTCAGGTCTTCATTCTCATTGACCCAAGAATATGAATACTTGAGTTTCTTTTTGTCCTGGCAATCACTTACCTTGTCAGTGAATCCTATAATCCTGAAGCAATGCTGAATTGCTTCAAACTGTCTTCTGTAAGACTCCTTGGAAGTTATGTCATGCATCACCCTTCCAGTTTCATCAGCTATGTACCTATATGGAGTATGACCACACAGAATGAGTACTTACTTGGCAAATGGCATCCCAAATACCAGGGTATCATTGGGCTCCTTCTTTGCAAGAGCATTTCCTTACAGTCTAATACTGTGATGAAATAATGGTGTGCACGGCTAAATAAAATGGCTGCAATTGAGTTTTCAAGCTTTCTAGAAAATGCAAAGGGAAATAAAGTTCCTGCCATCTCATGTGGGCATTTTTGGCTAAAGAGACTGTGTCCAGTTAGGAGAACAGCTCCATTTCCAAGTTTTGTCGATTGTTAATTGTATATTCTTTACAAATTAGCAACTAAAACCCCTGACACTTACCTAGGAGGCTTTTCCTCAGGAAGTCGGAACTCAGAAAGTTTCTTTTGGTGATAAAGACCAGCATAAATATAGTAAAATATGTGAAAATTTTTCTCTCCTCTGGAAAAAAGTAGGGAAGGGACATTGTTAATAACGTATTCTGGGTTTCTCTACTCGATGACTTTTCCCTTCCATGCAAAATATTATTCTGTAGCCAATTTGCATTCATAGGCAATTAATATGCTACATTCCTGGAGAAGGAAATGGCAGAATACTCCAGTATTCTTGCCTGGAAAATCCCACGGATGGAGGAGCTTTGCAGGCTACAATCCGTAGGGTTACAAAGAGTCAGACACCACTGAGCACACAGTACAATATGTTACATTCCAAATACAGAATAGTAATAGGGATAGGATTAGGATAGCAATTTCCAGTGTCACACTATTAAACACATTTATGTTTATTTTTTCTCCCAATTATTTTTATTAGTTGGAGGCTAATTACTTTACAATATTGTAGTGGTTTTTGCCATATATTGACATGAATCAGCCATGGATTTACATGTGTTCCCCATCCCGATCCCCCCTCCCACCTCCCTCCCCATCCCATCCCTCTGGGTCGTCCCAGTGCACCAGCCCCGAGCACTTGTCTCATGTATCCAACCTGGACTGGCGATCTGTTTCACACTTGATAATATACATGTTTTGATGCTGTTCTCTCAGATCATCCCACCCTCGCCTTCTCCCATAGAGTCCAAAAGTCTGTTCTGTACATCTGTGTCTCTTTTTCTGTCTTGTATATAGGGTTATCGTTACCATCTTTCTAAATTCCATATATATGCATTAGTATACTGAATTGGTGTTTATCTTTCTGGCTTACTTCACTCTGTATAATGGACTCCAGTTTCATCCATCTTATTAGAACTGATTCAAATGTATTCTTTTTAATGGCTGAGTAATATTCCATTGTGTATATGTACCATAGCTTCCTTATCCATTCGTCTGCTGATGGGCATCTAGGTTGCTTCCATGTCCTGGCTATTATAAACAGTGCTGCAATGAACATTGGGGTACACGTGTCTCTTTCAGATCTGGTTTCCTTGGTGTGTATGCCCAGGAGTGAGATTGCTGGGTCATATGGCAGTTTTATTTCCAGTTTTTTAAGGAATCACCAAACTGTTCTCCATAGTGGCTGTACTAGTTTGCATTCCCACCAACAGTGTAAGAGGGTTCCCTTTTCTCCACACCCTCTCCAGCATTTATTGCTTGTAGACTTTTGGATAGCAGCCATTCTGACTGGTGTGTAATGGTACCTCATTGAGGTTTTGATTTGCATTTCTCTGATAATGATGTTTATACAGAAGATTTTAGAGAACGGAACACTTATAGGAGGTGACAACTCAGGTTACTTACATTTAGAGATCTTTCTATTCCAGACCAAATAACTGCATCTGTGTCACACATCTTGTTTGAAGCCCATGTTGCATCAGAGACAGTGATATCCAACTTACAAAGATCACCCAAACTCCCTACTTCACTGAAGCTCAAGACAAGAAGCAGCTTACCAGTAGTACAGCAAGTTAGGGAAGGGAACTGGTCCCAGAACTAAGGTCTCCACTGTCTCAAACTTGTATTCTTTCAAATACAATCTAAAAATGGCATGCATCAGTCTACCTAGTCTTGTGGAATGTACCTGTTTTTAGGCCACTCTGGCTAGGGTGGATGCTGCTGGACTGTGGTCTGTGGACTGCAGTCAGCTTATGATGAGACAAAAAACTGGAAAGTCTGTATCCATACATTTTATAGTAAGCGGTATTTCTATGATATCTGAGAGTATGATGATTTTTCTGGTAATACATTTCAATTATGTATTACAAAAATAAAATCACAATTTATCATGAACTATTTAAAAAAAAAAAACTAGTCTTTCAACAAAGATAGTTTGAAAAGTCCTTCTCTCTATCCTTACTTTCCTTTGGAGGTCAGTCTCTTCTGTTGATGCCCTAGGATTTTCACAAATCCTCACCTTGGCCAACGTAGCTATGTGCAAAGAAATCTTATCTTCCTTCTACTCCTTGTCCCTGTCTGTGACATGGGCCCCACTCTTTTCTTCAGTTTCTCTTGGATATTCTCCTGGATCTTCTAGCCTTCCTCTACTTGATTATTCTGTCCAAGCTCACCTGGTACATTCTTATCTCTACTAGCCATTCCTCATCCATTTGTTCACTCAACTAATAAACTTACTGAGTGCCAAGTATGGCAGGCACTACACCAGATGCCAGGGATATGGGACAGAGGATTCCTGCTCTCTGGAGCTTCCTTCCAGTGATGGACAGAGATGAATCAGTAAGAAAACTGGTGATAAGGACTTTGAAAGAAACAATCAAAGGGCTGAGATGAACAACATTCGCAGATGAGGGTCACTTGTGCCCAGTGAAGGGAAGGACTCTCAAAGAAAATAACATGAAAATGAAACTTTAAAGTGTGAGAAGGGAGTGGAAGGAGCTACAGGGAGAAGAGGGAAAGCATTTCAAGGAGACGGAGCAGCATGTACACAAAGGCTCTGAGCATGATATCCATGTAGGGACCAAAAGTCTGCTGGTGAGAAGCCGGTGGACAAGTGGGCAGGGCCAGCCCACAGAGATCTTACCAGGCTATGATGAAGATTTTGTTATTATGAAAATAGAATTCTTTGAAGTGTTTGAAACTGTAAATGTGAGACCAGATTGTAAGAAGTTAAGATGGATGCAAGAAGACCAATTAGAAGGACTTGGTGAGAGAATCCTACTACGTGCCAGAGGAGAGCAGAATCAGAAAGATCAGATGACCAGGACTTACACAAGTCCCACCTTCTTCTCATCTAATGTCTTCAGTCTGTTTTACCCATCAGTGCTATCATACTGACTAAAATTAACAGCAATAATAAGTTATGGGTTACTAGAAACCAATTATTCTATATTTGGCAAAAATCACATATCATCTCATTTAATTCTCATAACAGCCTGTGAGGTTGGCTTTGAAAGTGAAAGTATTAGCCACTCAGTCATGTCTGACTCTTTGCAACCCCATGGACTATAACCCACCAGGCTCCTCTGTCTATAGAATTTTCCAGACAAGAATACTGGGGCAGGTAGCCATTCCCTTCTCCAGGGGATCTTCCAGACCCAGAGATTGAACCTGGGTCTCCTGTATTGAAGGTGGATTCTTAACCATCTGAGCCACAAGAGGTTGGCCTTATTATGTCCTCTTTTGCATATGAGGAAAGTAAGCTATAAGGATAGTTCTATTAATAAGTGACAGAGCTATGATTAGAACCCTCCTTATATTTTCCTTGTAAAAGACCACTTTACATTTGAACACAGGAAACTACAATTTCCATTCTGTCAGAGGTAGTTTCCTAAACTTTAAAATAACCCTAATTTAGAAAGAAAGAAGCAGGGCACCTCATAAAAATTAATCAAGACACCACAGGGAAGCTAAAAATGACTGATTCTATCCTTTCATGCATTTGTTTAATTTTCAAGTCAGTCCCTATTTTGTGAGGAAACTGCAGGTATCTGATAAAAGAAGATGCTGGGGTTCTGAAACTAAAACAAGTCCTGTGGGTTCTACTTGCACAACCTCTCTCAGATTCATCAGCTCCCCTGCTTCCCCATCTCCACTGCTACCACCTCGGTTCAGGCTAACATTCTCTCTCAGGTTGATTTGAAAACAGCCTCCTAGTGGTCTCAATGTAATAGTACTTCTTGCATCTTCTCCAATCCATTTGCTCCACTGAAGCCAGAGCCATCATTTCATCATAACAAAATGCAAGTTGGGTTTTGTGACTCCCCTTCTTGAAAACATTAAATGGCTTCTTTTTACCTTTAGAATAAGGTTCAGAAGAATTGTCTTTAGAATAAGGTTCCTCAACCTGGCTCCAAAGCCCTGCATGATCCGGCCTCAGTCTTGTCTTTGCTCCTCTCTTCCCCCACCCCTCCACTCCTGTCCCCATCCCATCTCTTGGCTGACTTCTAGCGATCCTCAGGGCTCAGATTAAATGTCTCTCACACAGGAAACCCCCTCCTCCTAGGCTAGGCTATTGCCCTTTCACCTATTTTACTTTCAGAGTGCCTTACATTGCTTCCTGGTACCTACCACAATTGTTATGCATTAAGCTTAGTTTTGTTTTTTTTTTTTGCTTAATGCCCGTGACCCTTCCCGCACCTGTCCCTCTCTCATCCCCCATCCACTCCAAGTTCCAAGAATACTAGGACCTTGTCTATTTTGTTTACTCTCACAACCCCAACAGAGAGCACAACACTGGCATGCAGCAGGAATTCAGTAGATAGTAAATGCATAAATGGAGCCATGCTCCTGAGGAAGTCTGATGTCCTCTAACAGTAATTATAATAGGAAGAGAGGCTAACTCTCTGATAACATGTACCAACCCAGGCACTTTTAAAAGTTCTTTTACATAAACAAACTCACTAATTTTCATGGCAAACTCATGAGGTCGGCTCTAGGAGCATCTTCATTTCACAGATGAGGCTCAGAGAGGTTAGGTGATGAGGTTAATTCTTAGGTAGCTTGATAAGGAGTCAGGGGCCCTCGAGGAGAAGAAAGGGATAAACATTTTTTCTGTATTGCTTTGTCTTAATCACATAAGACATTTTTTCTTAAACTCTGAGTTATTATGACAACAATCTTTAAGACTAACTTTCTTTAAGCCCAGAGCTAATGATTGCACAACAAAACAACTCATCTTGCTCAAAGTTATGTTTTTCCTTAAGCTCTGTACTAATGATTACATAAGAACAATGCATCTTGCTCAAGGACATGTTTCTCCTTCTTAACAACAATCTTCTGACTAATCTTGTTATCTTAAGATGCATATTGTGGGAGTGGGTCTGGTAAAAGTATTTAAGGACTTGATAAGACTAGCGAGTGGGTCACTCTCTGTCCCCCTTCTGATGTCTATGTCAGAAGCTTTCTTTGTCCTTTTTCACTGTAATAAAACTTCTGCAACACAAAAGCTCTGCATGATCAAGACTGGTCCCTGAAAGTGAAAGTCGCTCAGTTATGTCTGACTCTTTGTGACCCCATAGACTGTACAAGTCCCTGGAATTCTCCAGGCCACAATACTGGAGTGGGAAGCCTTTCTCTTCTCCAGGGGATCTCCCCAACCCAGGGATCGAACCCAGGTCTCCACATTGCAGGCAGATTCTTTACCAGCTGAGCCACAAGGGAAGCCTGAGAGTACTGGAGTGGGTAGCCTATCCCTTCTCTAGCAGATCTTCCTGACCCAGGAATCGAACTGGGGTCTCCTGCATTGCAGGCAGATTCTTTACCAACTGAGCTATGAGGGCTAAATCTTCTTTGGAGATCATGAATCTGACATCGTTCTCTACAAGCTATCAGTGACATAGCCAAGGTCACACTGTAAATGTCAGAGACAGCCTTGAACCAAGAGCAGTCCATGCTATTGACCACTACTGCTATGCTGCTATTTTTTTTTTTTTTTTGCTGCACCATGCAGCTTGTGGGATCTCAGTTCCCCAACCAGGGACTGAACCCTCAGCAGCAAGAGCCAGAATCCTAACCACCAGACCACCAGGCAAGTTCCTATACTGCTCTTCTTAAAACAAAGTAACTTTTTCTTCTCTCAAACTAGGGGAAAATTAACATGTGGCATATTCTCAGTGCTTTTGTTTTTTTCTTAATAGACAAGCTCAATTTTAAGGGAACTAGTAATTTATAAAAGTAATTGCATATTGTTAAATTCTACCTGGTATAACCAACTCCAGGGAATGGGTATACCTATCCCAAAGTAATCCCATCCAGCCCTTTCTACTGTGCTTATAAACATCTTTTAGGTTAGAAATCACCATTTATCCTTTCCTTAAGTCGTTTCTTGCCTTTGGGGAGGCTGAGGGTAGGAATGGGGGCAGGGATACTAAGAACAAAGAATGGAATGTAGCCATAAAAATTCCCAAAGCCTCCTGTCTACACTGCAGCACAAAACCAGACTGAGAAAATAGGCACCTACACCGCCTGTTTTATAACTCTGGATTTTTCAAGGAGATATTCAGAGATTCTTGCTCCCATCACAGCTCCAGTTGGTGTAAACATCATTTCCAGATATTTTCCAAAACGGCTGGAATTGTCATTGATGGCAGTGCATGCATTTCCAAAGGCTTCCACCAGAGAGTTGACTTGCAGAATTTTTTCTCTCAAGGTCTGATTATCTGCCTGTGCCAAACAAAGAACAGTCCAGTGGAGTCTCCAGAAACATTACTCCAGTAGAGCTGCCACACACCCCTCCCAGTCCACAAAAATCACATTTATCTTTTTGGGAAAAACTCCATCTGGGAAATTAGCATCAAACACCAGCACTGTTTTCTCAGATAAGCATCTCCCCTGGCACATAAGTATCAGATGAGGCTAGGTTAGGTCAGTTTTTATGACCAGCCACATTTCTCTTAAAATCCTTGACAGATAAAATGCCTAGAGTTTAGAAAGAATTTCAAATAGAGAGATTCCATCACCTTTCTCAGTTATTCATTATAATATTCAATAAACCTCCTCTGGAAAAAACACTTAAATTTGCTCTTAGTCTCATAATACACTGCTTATAAGTAATCGCTAGGCTATTTTTACAGCCATATCTTCAATGTCCATTTCACCAAGCTAAAAATTTCTATTTCCCTCAACTGTTGCTCAAAGATTTCTACTTTCCAATTCCTTTGATCATCTTAGTGACTCCCCCAATCCTACTCCTAGTGTTTAACCACTTTTACTACTTAATGGCTAACTGTATTATACTGAGAACAAGAAAAATTAATTGCCAAATCTAGTAAATTCATGCTGGCATTATTTTCTTCACTACATGAAAGGAGGAGGACATGCTGACATCTTACAAGGCCTAGCAATCAGGAGGCGAACATAATAAAAATGGAATGTTTCTATGTACCCCCTAATAAAATCGAGTATTTCCATCATTTTAGAAATATGCAGTTACTCTGAAGGGACTTCAAGCCACAATACAGAAAGCAGGCCATCATTACCTTTCCCAAGAAGGTCAAATGCTGAACGATCAGGTGGGCACTTTCCGTCTTCCCAGAGCCACTTTCTCCGCTGATGACAATGCACTGATACAGAAAATGAAGTGTTGGTGAAGAATTCATGGCACAGTAAACATCCTGTGTGTTCAGCTATGGTTTTCATATAACATCCACCACTGTTCACCTTAACTCTTCACTGAGCATACATCTTAGGAATCTTTCCATTTCAGTACATTGAGAGCTTCTTTAACCTTTTCAGTCATTTGTGGCTCCTCTGTACAGATGCACCATAGTCTATTTAACCAGTCAGAATGGATACTTGAGTTTTTCCATATGTTACTACAAGCAATACTGCAATGAACAGCCCTATGCGTAGGTCATTATATTTATGCAGGTTCATTTGTAGAATAAATTCCCAGAAATGGGGTTGTTGGACCAAAAGGTAAACACATTCATAAGTTTGATAGATAATACCAAATTGCTTTCCTAAGGACTGTATGAAAGTGCCTATTCTCCTGGAGCATCACCAACTGGGTATGTTGGATTTCCGCCATTCTGGTAGGCAAAACACTGCATCTCGGTACAGTTTTAATTTGCACTTTTATTATGAGTAAGATTGGGCATCTTTTCATAAGTTTAATGTCATTCATATTTTCCTTTTTTGTGTCCAGTCTATATCTTTTGCCTTCTTTTTTTTAAATATTATTGGTCTTTCTATCAGTTTTTTCTAGGAGCTCTTTATGTATAAAGGAGATTAGTGGGTGTGGTATAATAAAAACATATATTGGGTCTTTGCCTCTGGTTCCTGACTTTGAGCTCCTAAACTTTTGGAATGTCCTGGATGATAGAAGTGGTGGAGCAGCCTTTGTTATTCACAAACAAGTCCCTTTCAAGCAAATATAACTGCTAACCAAGTGGTTCAAGGTGGAGCCCAAGATAGCTTCAGGATGGGGGGTGATCACCAAAAAAGACTTAGGGTGAGGGAACTTTCAGCCTTACCATTCCAACTTCTGGGGAGGAGAAAGGGGCTAGAGATTGACTGAGTCATAAAAACTCTTGAACAACGAGAATGTGTGTGAATATGTTGCAAGCCTGGGAGGGGCCTGTGCCTAGAAAATGCATAGAACCTTTGCACCATTTTCTCCTCTATATCTTGCCCTAAGCATCTCTTCCATTTGGCTGTTTCTGAGTTGTGCCCTTTATAAAAACCCAGTAAACACAAGAGTTATTCTAG
This sequence comes from Cervus elaphus, assembly GCF_910594005.1. Taxonomy (NCBI): domain Eukaryota; kingdom Metazoa; phylum Chordata; class Mammalia; order Artiodactyla; family Cervidae; genus Cervus; species Cervus elaphus. Next base: position 29,231,559 of record NC_057847.1, read on the forward strand.
TGAATTATCAAACCTCAAGGGGATTGTGGGAATCCCTAAATTTGTAGTCAGCCAGGCAGAAGAGTGGGTAGCCTAGGCACCCCATTCACAACTGGCGTTGAAGTACAGGTGGTCTTGTGGACTGAGCCCCGAACCTGTGAAATCTGTGCTAAATCTGGAAAGTTAGTATCAGAATTGAATGGGACTGAATTGTTAGACATCTGGTTGGCATCAGGGAATTGGAGAACTGGCTAGTGTTGGTAGAGACACAACATTTGGTGTCAGAAGTGGTGTCAGAAAAAAGATAACACAGTGGGATAACTTTGTAACTTGAAAAACACATATATCTCCCTTCATTTACTCCTGTCTATGAATTCTGTGGACATTTCACAAATCTCTGGGAAAGGTAATAATTTGGAGAAGTCAAGTTTCTAACTTATAGTTAATCCATGTATTCCATTTTATAATTTGCACTATTAAAATTTCAAGTGTTCCTCAACAAATCCAAAACTGGACTTCACAGGTCTCAGGAAATATATACATTGTCCTTCTCTCATAAAAATTTCTCACAAAATTAGACGGTTTCTATTTCAAACAGAATAAACACACAAGGAGAAAAACACATACGACAAGTAAAGGAAGGGCCAAGGCTGGATATGCCACCACTGTGAACTGGAGGTCCAGACAGCTAAAATGTGTGGGTGAGCTTTCTGTTAACAGCACTGAGTTTAAGATTTGTGCAGTTTTTATCCAATTCATCACAATTTCTTAGCAGCTAAACCATGCGGTGCGTGACCATTATCAGCCTGTGTGCAATATTTCATACAAAAGGACTGGACCATGAACTTTCTGAAACCTTCCTAGGAAAGAACTTAATTTCTGTCATTCTCCATCTTGTTTTTATTACAGTCATTACCATGTCATCAGTTTTGTGTTAGCTCTATGTTCTCATACTAGAATTACTTTATTATATTTTAGGGATTCCCTGATAGCTCAGTTGGAAAAGAACATGCCTGCAATGCAGGAGACCCCAGTTCAATGTCTGGGTCGGGAAGATCTGCTGGAGAAGGGATAGGCTACTGGAGCTGCCCACTCCAGTAATCTTAGGCTTCCCTTGTGGCTCAGCTGGTAAAGAATCTGCCTGCAATGTGGGAGACCTGGGTTCGATCCTTGGCTTGGGAAGATCCCCTGGAGAAGGGAAAGGCTACCTACTCCAGTATTCTGGCCTAGATAATTCCATGGACTCTATATCTATAGTCCATGGGGTGGGAAAGACTTGGACACAACTGAGCGAATTTCACCTTCCTCTATTATATTTTACCAGGGAAAATGAGTGTATTTGAGGAGGATGTCTCACATTTCTTGAAAAGGGTTTCTACATTCTCTTGTTCCTCTAGTTTATCACTATTCCTGTCCCACTGAGCTACTATTTCATTGCCTATTTCCTTGAGTCAGTATCAGCAACCAGAACGGCAAGTTCTTAGGAAAACTCAAGAGCTGCAAAGGAGGACAGAAAACATCCTATTGTGGGACTTGGTGGGGAAGCACAGTTAAGTTCTTACCTGGTCTTTGCTGAAAGTAACCATGCATTGGTAAGCAGCATCTGCTGATGCAAATATGTGAGGGGGATTTGAGGCACGTTTCACTCCATGATACAGTCTGGAAAACTGAAAAACATTAATTTAAAGAACTCTTCTAATGTCCCAGTACCCTTTGCCCATAAAACCAAGGCTTTGTCACTTTTCAGGGGAATTGTGGCATCAGGGAGGCTGTAGAGCAGAGGTTCTAGAGTCTACAGGCCTGACTTAAAATCCCAGTTCTTCACTTACTGGCTCCATAGCTTGTTCAAGGACACTAACTTCACTATGTGAAGTCTCCTCATCTGCCAAATAGGCTTACTAATAATACCCATCATGCAGGGTCATGAGAAATATCCAAGGTAACCCAATGCCCGGTATACAGTAAACACTAATTGAATATTAGCTGTTATTGTTACATCTTAACTTAAAAAGTCACCCCCAAAATGTATGAATTTTGTTGCATTATTATTTTCAGTTTGGGGTATGTCCACCCATGGTATTTTATTCTCACTTTTTCTCCCTTTTCATTTTTCCTTGAGATTTCAAATTTCCTGTTAAGGAACCACATGCTCATAAAACATTCCTTACCTGTGGAGAGTATATGCTTAGATTCTGGAAGGGGTTTAAGGCAATTAAGATATCTCCAACATATGTGTAAATAAGTAAGTCCACATAACGTTTCTGCAGCTGATGAATAATTGTATCCTAAGAAGAAGATAAATAGTACCGAGAGTAAACATTATTTCCAGTCAAGGGAGAGATCCTAAAAATAACAACAAGTGTATTCCTACAAGAATAATTTTCTCCAAAAGATTAAAATAGTCCATTTAAATCATACCCTATTGATTAGGACCCTAATGATCGTAAAGGCAGATATTTGCCTTGAAAGAAGAAAAAATTAGGAATATGCTATTCAAAATAATTCAGCCCATTTAGGACTTCCTAAAAAACACTGACATATCTGACAAAAATTTTGTTATTATGAAAACACTGTTTGACCACATCCAAATGTTCTATTCAGAATTTGATTTAATAGGCCATTCCTATTAATAAAGTACAGATAAATTGTAACTTCATTTCTCAAAGCATTACACTTAAAATTTATGTGGTGGGAATGTAGAATTGAACACTTTTATATCACACTTTAGTGATTCATACATTGCATTTAAGGGTCCCCAGAGTTGGAAACAGCAGAAGCAGGTCCAATGCAATTAACAGCTCTATTAAACATGCATATTTTAAATGGGGATTATCACAATTTTCAAATTTGGAATTCAAGCTATATTAGCTTCACTATTTCCCTAAATGAAGCTCTTCTTTATGAAGAACAACTGTCTTAATTTAAGGGTTAAATTGCACCATTCTATAAACAGAAAATAATTTCAGCTGATATAAAAACATCTTTTAAGCCTGCAATATAAAAGCCTTCATGGGAAAACTCCAAATCCTTTTCTCTTCATCATTTGGGACATTTAGGGGACTATAAATGAACACAGAACAACACGGGATCATAGTCACAGCAGCCAAACATCCTTGAGTTTCACCCCAAGGCTACACAAACAAAGTTTCAAGTGACCTTAGGAGAACATGGACTACAACAGAAAGATCAGACCAGTCATGTGAAACAAATGTCCTTGGTGAAAATTGCCTATTAAATATTTAGTACCTCATCCAGGACTTCCATATTGACCAAGTCATCCTCAAGGCAGTATTTTTCAGCATCTTCCACATGATAGGGTCTTTTGGTGTGCATCCTTTCATGCCTAGAGTTTATCCAGAGAATATTAGTACTAAGGCGGTAAAAAATATAGCAGAAACTAGGCCACAAGAACAATTCAGCCACTGTCTTATCACACAACACATTCAGAGACTTCAGAGAAGGGACAGGAAGAGCAAGCCTAGTCCAGGCCCCCAGCCCTCTCTCATCACTGCAGAACTTCCAGGGGAAATGGGTGCTCCAGCACTCAAGACTTCCACTACGGTGAGGAGCACTGCCCATAGACTGCAGCACAACAGGCTTCCCTGTCCATCACCGACTCCTGGAGTTTATTCAAACTCATGTCCATTGAGTTGGTGATATCATCTAACCATCTTAACCTCTGTTGTCCCCTCTCCTGCCTTCAATCTTCCCCAGCATCAGGGTCTTTACAAATGAGTCGGTTCTATGCTTCAGGTGGCCAAAGGATTGGAGTTTCAGCTTCAGCATCAGTCCCTCCAATTAATATTCAGGACTGATTTCCTTTAGGATGGACTGGTTGGATCTCCTTGCAGTCCAAGGGACTCTCAAGAGTCTTCTCCAACACCGCAGTTCAAAAGTATCAATCCTTCGGTGCTCAGCTTTCTTTATAGTCCAACTCTCACATGCATACATGACTACTGGAAAAACCATAGCTTTGACTAGATGGACCTTTGTTGGCAAAGTAATATCTCTGCTTTTTAGTATGCTGTCTAGGTTGGTCATAGCTTTTCTTCCAAGGAATAAGCATCTTTTAATTTCAAGACTGCAGTCACCATCTGCAGTCATTTTGGAGCCCCCCAAAATAAAGTCCCTTACTGATTCCACTGTTTCCCCATCTATTTGCCATGAAGTGATGGGACCGGATGCCATGATCTTAGTTTTCTGAATGATCAGTTTTAAGCTAACTTTTACACTCTCGTCTTTCACTTTCATCAAGAGGCTCTTTAGTTCTTCTTCGCTTTCTGCCATAAGGGTCATGTCATCTGCATATCTGAGGTTATTGATATTTCTCCCAGCAATCTTGATTCCAGCTTGTGCTTCATCTAGCCCAGCGTTTCTCATGATGTACTCTGCATACAAGTTAAATAAGCAGGGTGACAATATACAGCATTGTCATACTCCTTTCCTGATTAGGAACCAGTCTGTTATTCCATGTCCAGTTCTAACTATTGCTTCTTGACCTCCATACAGATTTCTCAGAAAGCAGGTCAGGTGGTCTGGTATTCCCATCTCTAAGAATTTTCCACAGTTTTTTGTGATCCACATGGTCAAAGGCTTTAGCATAGTCAATAAAGCAGAAGTAGATGTTTTTCTGGAACTCTCTTGCTTTTTCGATGATCCAGTGGATGTTGGCAATTTGATCTCTAGCTCCTCTGCCTTTTCTAAATGCAGCTTGAACATCAGGAAGTTCACGGTTCATGTACTGTTGAAGCCTAGCTTGGAGAATTTTGAGCATTACTTTGCTAACCTGTGAGATGAATGCAACTGTGCGGTAGTCTGAACATTCTTTGGCATTGCCTTTCTTTGGGATTGGAATGAAAACTGACCTATTCCAGTCCTGTGGCCACTGCAAATTTTCCAAATTTGCTAGCATATTGACTGCATCCCCTTTCCTGAATGACCACTATTTGGTGGGTATTCTTCCTGTCTATTTAAAAATATTGGTCATATACTGATATGTATTCATGAACAACACAGAGATTTTATATGTTTAATTATAAAAATGATATCATACTGTTGGTTTCATTCTGCAAATTTACTTCTTTTTCATTCAACATCAGGATCCCCCTCACCTCCCTCTATATACATCTAGAGAAAAAGTGAGTGAGAGAGAGCTGTGATGATAGTGGGTATAAAAGGTAATAGAAATAGACAGACACACATACACACATATATAGAGACAGAGAGAGATAAGAAACAATGTGGAGAGAGAGAGAAAGAGAGTGAGTGACCAAGTATCACTTTAATCATGGGGTAATATTACATCATATAAATATATACCAATTTCTTTACCCAGTCTTATACTGATCAGCATTTAGGCTGATTCCAGCTTTTTACTATTATAAACAAAACAGCACTCAGTATCTTTATCTGCATCCCCTTGCATATATTTGTGAGATTTTCTCTAAGGGCTGTTGCTCCCCAGGCATTTAAAAACTTCCTGCCTATTAAATTAAAAGTTACTTCCTGATTCCTATTATTGATAGATTTGAAGAAGGAATATTTTAAGCATGGTATTAGTCATCTCTAGTACTAGAACCAATTTTGCTGCTAATTCATATAAAGCTCCAAAGTAGATGAAACTTAATTTTACTTAATAAAGTCAAACTTATAACCTGAGCATTTAAAAGTTGTTATTAAACAGAACAGTTTATTCATCTCTATTCTATCATATTAGTGATATGAAAGAAAAATCATTGGTTTGGAAAACAGCTTTTTATAAAAACTCAGAGCTGCTTCTATCTAGCCACTTCGCTAAATAAAAAAGCAAGAAGGTCCATATTTCTGGCCAAATCCTATTCACATAAAGCCCAATCACTTTTATCCCTTAAAGTTCATCATAAAACCAAATACTGTAACATGTTTTTAGTAAACTAACTAAATTCTCATCATTAATTCAGCTAGTTTATCTCCTTCCTAAATTTATAGCTTCCAATCATATGAAATAGGTTACGTTAGAGTTTATTTAAAGCATCTTTTAACAAAGAAAGTCAGGAATTTAATAACAAAGAAAGTCAGCCCTGGTTCCAGAGCAAGGACTCTCCATTCTGTCCCCGTACTGAATGCAAGTAAATATGCTGGACACAATGCATGGTATTCTGAGAGGTACATGGTAACAGGCTGACTAAGGGAATCAGAATTCAAAATATCACTGAACGAAATGGCAAGTTTCCTAGGAGACTCCTGACCTGAACTTGAAGTCAGCCTGATCTGCATACAAGGATGTCAATCTTCACACTGTGTGGCATTTTTATAACCAACTAAAAATGGAAGCACTGACAAACCTCAGTTGCAGGATCACAAATAAACTCTACTACAAAGTCTTGACTTTAACTATGAACATGTACAATGCAATATTGAAGGACTGAAACTATTATCTTCTGAACTCATAGAGTTAATCTATATGCCAATCTATCTGTCTCACAGATTTAACCTCCAGGAATTATTCAGATGCTATTTGCAAATATGAAATTTGATTCTCATAAAATCTCCAGTAATATTTTATAAACAACAAAAAACTTTTAAAAGATTTAACCTGCTGTCATTAGCATGTATGATCTTTCCTCATGTGTATAAGCAATTAACTTTCCTAGAATTATTTGCTCCCAAAATTGAAACTAGCAATCTAGAAGTTGATGTAGATGCAAGGTATTTCCATTCTGATAAAGACCAGTTCATTTTCTCAACCAGGGAAAAAAAACATGTGCCAGCCCTATCTCTATCTTCCTCAACTAGTGTTCTTTTGAAACTGCTACCTGCTTCATTTTCCTGCTTTGGATACAGGAAAAGTTTAGAGAGCATAAAGAGAAGAAATTATTTACTCCAATTTTTATATTTTAAAATTGACATTATCCTAGATTACATATTTATTCAAAGTGTTACACGGTTTTATATTTGTGCATTTTTAGTTGAAATTAATCAAAATAAATTTGGTTTAACGTTTTTACAGTTTTCTTGAGTTAAATAATTTGTTGTCACTGGTTAACAGATGACACCACCCTTATGGCAGAAAACAAAGAAAACTAAAGAGCCTCTTGATGAAAGTGAAAGATGAGAGTGAAAAAGTTGGCTTAAAACTCAACATTCAGAAAACTAAGATTATGGCATCTGGCTCCATCACTTCACAGCAAACAGATGGGAAAACAGTGGAAACAGAGACAGACTATTTGGGGGGGGGCTCCAAAATGACTGCAGATGGTGACGGCAGCCATGAAATTAAAAGACGCTTGCTCCTTGGAAGAAAAGCTATGACCAACCTAGACAGTATATTAAAAAGCAGAGACATTACTTTGTTGTTGTTGTTGTTGTTGTTTTCATTTATTTTTATTAGTTGGAGGCTAATTACTTTACAATATTGTAGTGGTTTTTGCCATATATTGACATGAATCAGCCATGGATTTACATGTGTTCCCCATCCCGATCCCCCCTCCCACCTCCCTCCCCATCCCATCCCTCTGGGTCTTCCCAGTGCACCAGCCCCGAGCACTTGCAGAGACATTACTTTGCCAACAAAGGTCTGTCTAGTCAAAGCTGTGGTTTTTCCAGTAGTCATGTATGCATGTGAGAGTTGGACTATAAAGAAAGCTGAGCACCGAAGGATTGATGCTTTTGAATTGTGGTGTTGGAGAAGACTCTTGAGAGTCCCTTGGACTGCAAGGAGACCCAACCAGTCAATCCTAAAGGAAATCAGTCCTGGGTGTTCATTGGAGGGACTGATGCTGAAGCTGAAACTCCAATCCTTTGGCCACCTGAAGCATAGAACTGACTCATTTGAAAAGACCCTGATGCTGGGAAAGATTGAAGGTGGGAGGAGGAGACAACAGAGGGTAAGATGGTTGGATGGCATCATTACTCAATGGACATGAGTTTGAGTAAACTCCAGGAGTTGGCAATGGACAGGGAAGCCTGGCGTGCTGCAGTCCATGGGGTCACAAAGAGTCGGACACAACAGAGCAACTGAACTGAACTGGTCAACTTAAAATTTCCTTTAAATTCAAATGCTCCACCTAGTGCCTTACTTGAGAATAGCATCTATTATCAATTGTTGAACGCTTCCTTATTTAATGTGAAAATTACAGATTTCCAACTGTATCCAACTCTGGATCTAGTATTCCAAAGCTTAGAGGGATGGAGAGATAGTAAATGGTGGATAAAGTAAACAAAGGGCTTCCCTGCTGGCTCAGATGGTAAAGCATCTGCCTGCAATGTGGGAGACCTGGGTTCAATCCCTGGGTCAGGAAGATCCCCTAGAGAAGGAAATGGCAACCCACTCCAGTATTCTTGCCTGGAAATTCCATGGATGGAGGAGTCTGGTAGGCTACTGTCCATGGGATCGCAAAAAGTCAAACACGACCAAGCAACTTCACTAAAGTAAGCAAAAGGTATTCTATTAAACTAAGAGTTATGGTAAGGAATTACAGTTTTGATGATTTAGAAGACATTTTCAAAATTCAGTTTTTTGCCAGATTTTCTATTTGTTTTTATGAAGCCCTAAGTGCATTGTCTGCCACACCTGGATTTCCAGATAAATGGAGTTTTGGGGTTAAAGCTTACAGAAGATGAGACTCAACGCTCTGGTTTAGGCTGGTTCTCAGAGTTTGGGTTTCGTGTGGTAGTGGGGGAGGTAGTGGTGAGTAGGGTTGACCTAAGGATTCAGGGTTCAGGAAAAGAGGATACTGGTATCTGAGTCCCCAACTCAAGTAAGGTGGGAATGAGCGAAAGTCTGAAACATCAAGTCTAAGGAAATAGTCACTGGATCTGAAGAGTGAGTGAGACAGAGCCAGAGGTGGAGGCTAGGAACTCCTCTAAAACAAGGGTGGGCACAAATGGGACACAGAATGGAGGGATTTTTTGGAATGCCTTAGGTCCAGCTCATGAAGAGGAAAGGAGCTGTAGAGAGTATGAAGCTGATTCAAACACTGAGAGAATAAACCCTGGAGTGCTGTTGCCATCACTATAATTTAATCTCTATATCTGTATTAGGTTAAAACCATTTCTGTGCACTCTCTTTAATATCTCATCACTGACCTGTGGACTTATTTATTTGAGCTGTGGGCCCTATGAACAATATTGATAATATAACATATATTATGTCCAAAAGTGACTACTTAAACCCTTAGCCTGTTCCTGTCCATCAACTCTGCCTGTGGAAGCAGTAACTTCCATGTAGGTAGGTCTAACAGGGCTGCAAGAGCTTCACATAGGTGTGGCAGGATACATTCTTCCCTCCACCCCAACTATGTAAAAGAACAAAGTGATAGAAGGAAGGCCTCTAAATTACAACTGAAGAGTAGGAAGGAAACAAAATCGTTTAGCCTAATAATGACAGGGAGTATGCTAGTTAGAGGTTAAACTTTGCAGTGAAAAATGCCTGATTGTCTTTTAGACAGCTATCCTGTGACAGGAAGATCACTGGGAAGGCCACCTCTACCTCCACCCCTCCACACTCAGGATCAGAGCCCTACCCTCCATCCAAGACAGGAACCAGTAGAAGTGAAAAATGATTAACCCTCTTATCAGATTCCAGATAAGTAAGTAAAATCTGTTGGGGGTGGAGAAGAAAATGAGTAAGGGAGAGGCTTGGACTCAAAGGTGGTGGTCCTCAAGAGTCTAAGACAAAGATTCTGTGGCTATATACAAAGCTCAGGGACATGCTGACAATTTGGATACATTTAGAGAAACCTTTCCTTTATCATCACATTCAGTGGATCTCATAGAGGAAGGAAAATGTTACTCAAAGTGGGGATAGAGTACTATTACTCCAACAAAGACAGTGATGTTGAATATTTCTTCCAAGTCATTATTTCCATTTCAGTATATCTCCTGATAACAGGGTGGATGAAAGAAACTTTTGACTATAGTTATTTAATCATGGACCTAGCATGAGAAAAATAATGGCAGACCATCTAAGTATACCATTATTTTTTGGTACACCTAGAGGGCATGGTAACCCACTCCAGTATTCCTGCCTGGAGAATCCCCACGGAGAGAGGAACCTGGCAGGCTATAGTCCATGAGGTCACAAAGAGTCGGAAACAACTGAGTGACTTAGCACATCTAGGTGTAACTCCATCCTGTTGTTGTTTAGTTGCTAAGTTGTGCCTGACTCTTTTGTGACCCAACAGGAAACAGGAGATGGCAAGAGTGAACATTGACATTTTAGGAATCAGCGAACTAAAATGGACGGGAATGGGTGAATTTAACTCAGATGACTACTTACTGTGGGCAAGAATCCCTTAGAAGAAATGGAGTAGCTATTATAGCAAAAAAAAAAAAAAAAAGGGTCTGATGCAGTACTTGGATGCAATCTCAAAAACAACAGAATGATCTGTTTGTTTCCAAGGCAAACCATTCAATATCACAGTAATCCAAGTCTATGCCCTGACCAGTAACGCTGAAGAAGCTGAAGTTGAAAGGTTCTATGAAGACCGACAATCTAGAACTAACACCCAAAAGAGATGTCCTTTTCATTATAGGGGACTGGAATGCAAAAGTAGGAAGTCAAGAGACACCTGGAGTAATAGGCAAATTTGGCCTTGGAGTACAGAAAATGAAGCAGGGCAAAGGCTAATACAGTTTTGCCAAAAGAAAGCACTGGTCATAGCAAACACCGTCTTCCAACAACACAAGAGAAGACTCCCACACATGGACATCACCAGATGGTCAATACCAAAATCAGATTGATTATATTCTTTACAGCCAAAGATGGAGAAGCTCTATACAGGCAGCAAAAACAAGACTGGGAGCTGACTGTAGCACAGACCATGAACTCCTTATTGCCAAATTCAGACTTAAATTGAAGAAAGTAGGGAAAACCACTAGACCATTCAGGTATGACCTAAATCAAATCCCTGATGACTATACAGTGGAAGTGACAAATAGATTCAAGGGATTAGATCTGATACAGAGTGCCTGAAGAACTAAGGACAGAGGTTCATGACATTGTACAGGAGGCAGGGATCAAGACCATCCCTAAGAAAAAGCAATGCAAAAAGGCAAAATGGTTGTCTGAGGAGGCTTTACAAATAGCTGTGGATAGAAGAGAAGCAAAAGACAAAGGAGAAAAGGAAAGATATACCCATTTGAATGCAAAGTTCCAAAGAATAGCAAGGAGAGATAAGAAAGCCTTCCTCAGCAATCAGTGCAAAGAAATAGAGGAAAACAATAGAATGGGTAAGTCTAGAGATCTCTTCAAGAAAATTAGAGATAACAAGGGAACATTTCATGCAAAGATGGGAACAATAAAGGACAAAAATGGTATGGACCTAACATAAGAAGAAGATATTAAGAAGAGGTGGCAAGAATACACAGAAGAACTACACAAAAAAGATCTTCACGAGCCAGATAAAACAATGGTGTGATCACCAACCTAGAGTCAGACATCCTGGAATGCATAGTCAAGTGGGCCTTAGGAAGCATCACCACAAACAAAGCTAGTGGAGGTGATGGAATTCCAGTTGAGCTATTTCAAATCCTAAAAGATGATGCTGTGACAGTGCTGCACTCAATATGCCGGCATATTTGGAAAACTCAGCAGTGGTCACAGGACTGGGAAAGGTCAGTTTTCATTCCAATCCCAAAGAAAGGCAATGCTAAAGAATGCTCAAACTACCACACAACTGCATTTATCCCACATGCTAGTAAAGTAATGCTCAAAACTCTCCAAGCCAGGCTTCAACAGTACATGAACTGTGAACTTCCAGATGTTTAAGCTGGACTTAGAAAAGGCAGAGGAACCAGAGATCAAATTGCCAACATCCACTGGATCATTGAAAAAGCAAGAGAGTTCCAGAGAAACATCTACTTCTGCTTTATTGACTATGCTAAAGCCTTTGATTGTGAGGACCACAACAAACTCTGGAAAATTATTAAAGAGAGGGGAATACCAGACCAACTGACCTGCCTCTTGAGAAACCTGTATGCAGGTCAGGAAGCAACAGTTAGAACGGGACATGGAACAACAGATTGGTTCCATATTGGGAAAGGAGTACGTCAAGGCTGTGTATTGTCACCCTGCTTATTTAATTTATATGCAGAGTACATCATGAGCAACGCTGGGCTGGATGAAGCACAAGCTGTAATCAAGATTGCCAAGAGAAATATCAATAACCTCAGATATGCAGATGACATGACCCTTATGGCAGAAAGCGAAGAAGAACCAGAGTCTCCTGTTGAAAGTGAAAGATTAGAGTGAAAAAATTGGCTTAAGACTCAACATTCAGAAAACTAAGATCATGGCATCTGGTCCCATCACTTCATGGCAAATAGATGGGGAAACAGTGGAATCAGTAAGGGACTTTATTTTGGGGGGCTCCAAAATGACTGCAGATGGTGACTGCAGTCTTGAAATTAAAAGATGCTTATTCCTTGGAAGAAAAGCTATGACCAACCTAGACAGCATACTAAAAAGCAGAGACATTACTTTGCCAACAAAGGTCCATCTAGTCAAAGCTATGGTTTTTCCAGTAGTCATGTATGGATATGAGAGTTGGACCATAAAGAAAGCTGAGCACTTAAGAATTGATGCTTTTGAATTGTGGTGCTGGAGAAGACTTTGAGAGTCCCTTGGACTGCAAGGAGATCCAACCAGTCCATCCTAAAGGAAATCAGTCCTGAATATTAATTGGAGGGACTGATGCTGAAGCTGATACTCCAATTCTTTGGCCACCTGATGGGAAGAACTGACTCATTTGAAAAAAACCCTGATGCTAGGAAAGATTGAAGGCAGGAGGAGAAGGGGATGACAGAGGATGGGATGGCTGGATGGCATCACCGTCTCAATGAACATGAGTTTGAATAAACTCCAGGAGTCAGTGATGGACAGGGAGGCCCAGTGTGCTGCAGTCCACGGGATAGCAAAGAGTCAGACGTTACTGATCAACTGAACTGAGCTGAACTGGACTACAGCCCACCATGGTCCTCTGTCTACCAAATTTCCCAGGCAAGAGTACTGGAGTGGGTTGTCATTTCCTTCTCCAGGGGATATTCCTGGCTCAGGGATGAAACACAAGTGTCCTGCTTGGCAGGCAGATTCTTTACTGCTGAGTCATCTGGGAAGCCCCATACTGTCCTACTGAGAGCCAAATATGAATGAAGTTACCACCTAGATAACTTTAAGTACATTAGTTCTATCCTGATCTGAAATTTAAGCTTATATCTATCAAATAAACATTATAATACACAGATTAAAAAATACAAGAATTAGTTGAGTGGAAATCTCTAAAGTATCACCCCATTTTTTCGTTTAAACATAGTTTGACCATAATTCCAATAAATCAGCATCTTTTCAACTATATTAAATGAATTTGATATAGCTACCTTCTCCAGGCAGTAAGAATCAGCGACAGCAGCAGAAAATTAAACATCAATTCACTTAGTTATAGACAGACAGATAGAGACAGATATGCTGTTCAGTTGTGTCCAACTCTTTGCAACCCCATGGACTGCAGCATGGCAGGCTTCCCTGTCCTTCACCATTTCCCAAAGCTTGCTCAAACTCATGTCCATTGAGTTGGTGATGCCATCCAACCATCTCATCCTCTGTTGTGTCCTTCTCCTCCTGCCTTCAATCTTTCCCATCATCGGGGTCTTTTCTAAAAAGTTGGCTCTTCACAACAGGTGGAAAAGTATCGGAGCTTCAGCATCAGTCCTTCCAATGAATATTCAGGACTGATTTTCTTTAGGATGGACTTGTTTGATCTCCTTGCAGTCCAAGGGAGTCTCAAGAGTCACAGTTCAAAAGCATCAATTCTTTGACGCTCAGCCTTCTTTACGGTATGGATTTGTTTCTTTTCTCTTAGGAAAATCCTTAACCTCCTATATGTCAATCATCTTCTACACTTGATGAAGCAATCATTCAAAATTCGTGATTTACACAGGAGTCCAAGAAACCAATAGTGTATATGTATGTGTGTGTGTGTGTGTGTGTGTGTGTGTGTGTGTGTGTGTGTGTATATAGGGCATTACATGTTTACAGGTAAAAGAGGAAGCAAGTAAGTAAGACTTACTGGGAAAACCTCAGCAGTTAAGCGGTGAAGTAAATATCTGTTTTTAAAGGTCATTGCTGCTGTTTGAAAAGAAATCAGAAAAGTTGAGGTCATTGTTTTAATCATTGTTTTAAAGCCTTAGGCAAATTGCAAGAGTATAATCAAAATCCATTAAACAGAGCAGGAAACAACCAGCAACTTAATTGCTCTACCAAGTAATACTTGGTAATAGACCCTTGGCATTTGAGGGTTTAACATTTGTGGTTTCAGCTAATCCCAAACCATCCACTGGGGAAGGAACAACATGCTGGATTTTGCGATTTTCCTGAGGCCAGAAGTTGAATCCACAATGGGAGGTTGTGAGGTGGGAGAGGGTTGAGTCACAGCATAGCCAACCATTGCTTTCCCTGCCTCCACTCCCACTGCAGACAGTGGTTTTTACTCTTCTCCCACTAACCCTTGTGAAGTGTTTTTTAATAATTCATGTCTTCTCTAACTTTGATAGTGACAGGACACACCAGATGACATTGATGAATTCAGGGATTTCCAGAAGTGAGTTGGGGAAAAAGCCCTTTTGAAAGTCAAAGAAATGGGAGCTGATGTAAAGGAAATGGCCAAATTGTTTCACAGAATCCTTGACAGCTTAAGTAAAAATGTAGCTGTAAACTGTTTTTCATGGAATATCAGGGTTATTTAACCTCCTTCAAGAGAGAGTCAGCCTTGGATACATAACCTCTCTACTGTTCCTGAATTCAACATATACTACAGCAAAATTATAAATTACTGGAAAAACTTAAATTCCAATAGTTTCACTCATTTAATCAGCATCAAGAATTGGTATCAAATCTCAGATAGCACAACATAATGTGAAGTCGGAATGGATCAGTCTAGCTGTCCCCCAAAACTGTACCATTCAGAAGAGCTAGAATGCTTAGACCAGGAGAGAGCACCTGGGGCCTCACCACTTAAGCCCTTTTTTTATTCTGTGAATGAAAAATACTGCCTGCCTTATCAGTGAACAAAGGATGTTGCAGCCATCAAGCCATCACATTACAACCTCACTGATGGTGAGCTCTGAGGAAATTCAGGATGGAAACTGGATGCCTGATGCCCACCTGCTCCAGCCACCCTGGATGGTGCACCCCAAGGAGACACAGAATGGGAAAGCACAGGATGCTGGCCCCAGATAGCTAAGGTGCATATCAAAGGAATGACTCCAGGGAGCCCACAATCTTGTATCTTCCCATACATAGAGAAGCGCTAAATTCCTTAACTTGAGATATCTGGTTTTCTTTAATTAACTGTAATCTTCGGATGTTCTGACCATTTGGTCTTCATTGCAAAAAAAAAAAGAAAAAAACTTCTACATATCCTGGATCCCCACCTTGCCTCTTTGGAGCAGTTCCCCAGAGTTACCTGAGATGTTGTGTCCCAGGCTTAAGTCCTCAGTTTTGTCCACCAAGTAAAACATAACTCTCAATTTTTAGGTTGTACATTTTTTTTCAGTTGACAATATACAGTACAGATTCTGCTCTATTGTGAATAAGCTCCCCGTGATTCCTAACCTCACTCCTGAATATTCATCTTATTTCCTCATTACAGCTGGAATGGACCATTTCCCTATAACATTCCTGTTCACCCCTCCCCCACCTTCTATCCACTTACAGTGAGGGAATGGGGGAAAGGAGCAAAGGAAGACTCCTTGCTCCCCTCTGCCTCTTTCCATCCATTGTTCTCCCTGACCAGTCTCTCTCTTTTAAAAAGTTCACATGACACTCTTGTGTCATCTTCTCTAGCACTTGACCCCCATTTTCCTTTCTCTCTACTCCTTCTCCTGATACCAGGCTTCGGTTTTCCCATACTCTACCAATCACTCCTTGTTCTACTCTTTACCCCCTTCTCACTACTGCACTTGACTAGTCTTTTGCAGACCTGCCCCCATTCCAGGCATTAAATACATTGTTCTTGTCTTGATTTTAATTTTAAAAATTTGGAAGTCAACACTATCTTATCACTGAGACAAGAGCTGGGACTTTATTTTTTGGGGCTCCAAAATTACTGCAGATGGTGACTGCAGCCATGAAATTAAAAGATGCTTGCTCCTTGGAAGAAAAATTATGACCAACCTAGACCACTTATTAAAAAGCAGAGACATTACTTTGCCAACAAAGGTCTGTCTAGTCAAAGCTATGGTTTTTCCAGTAGTCCTATATGGATGTGAGAGTTGGACTATAAAGAAAGCTGAGTGCTAAAGAAGTGATGCTTTTGAACTGCTTTTTGAACTGCTGGAGAAGACTCTTGAGAGTCCCTTGGACAGCAAGGAAATCCAACCAGTCTGTCCTAAAGGAAATCAGTCCTGAATATTAATTGGAAGGACTGATGCTGAAGCTGAAACTACAATACTTTGGCCACCTGATGGGAAGAACTGACTCATTTGAAAAGACCCTGATGCTGGGAAAGATTGAAGGCAGAAGAGAGGGGATGACAGAGGATGAGATGGTTGGATGGCATCACCAACTCAAAGGACATGAGTTTGAGTAAACTCAGCGAGTTGGTGATGGACGGGGAGGCCTGGCATGCTGCAGTCCGTGGGGTTGCAAAGAGTCAGACACGACTAAGTGGCCAAACTGAACCAATCACTTTGTTAATTCTTTTCACATTGTGATTTCAAGAGCCTTCTTTGTTGATTCTTTAAAAATTTTTATTTCTCCTCTACTGGAGTTGTCCACAATTGTGCTGTGACTAGTTCCCAGTAATCTCTCAAAGGTTCCTGAGAACTCAGCTCTACAATCTCTTTTCTCACCATCCTTTCACCGCATCCGCTCTTTGTCTTCATTGTAACTGCCCGTCCCCTGACCCAGACACATGTTCAAAGTCAGTAAACCACTCTGGCTTCACTTTTCTTCCACACTCCCAAAAGACCTCAGGGATACACTCCTACTCAGATTCTTTTGCCCCCATGTCCATCCATAATGTCTATCCAAGCCAGTCTCCAACCTGAAGAAGACCACAGTATCTGCTTTGTGTCCTCCTGCTCTTGTGGCTAAGAATTGCTAGAGATGATAGATGGAAAAGGTGACAGTGTTAATGGTACAATTTTACAGAGGTTCTAATGCCAAATGGTCTCCTGAATGTTCTACATGCATTATCTTAAACACTGATTAATTCTACTAAAATACATTGCTATTTGATGAAGTTCCACCTGGGTTTTCTGTGCTATTGAGTAATAGTTACATCCATCTTTAATAAACTCTTTATCATATTCGTCATATTGGCTATTTCAAAGATTTAACACTTCCCTGGAGCCCACAGCCCATTTCCAACTTTGAGACCACTTTGCTTACTTTTTTGCAAAGCTAAAGACCATAAATTTCCTCATAGCATCTCCTCTTCCCCCTGCCCTTCACATTTTCTGGGTATCACATAACCTTTCTGTGTCTTTCCCAACCAAGACGTGTTTTCTAAGGTCAATCTTTCTCTGAGGCGCTTGATCCTCCCCTCTTGTGCTTCCTCTGTTACCTTCTCTGTGTTTTCAATGTCTCCTTCTTTAGAAGATCCTTCCCTTACCTATCCAAGTTCTTCCCCATTATGCCTTCTGCTGCTTTCTGCTCCACAGCCCCCTGAAAATACCAACTTTTCTCTCCTCTTGGGAAAGTACTAAAGTGGATAGAACATTCCCTGCCTTTGCAGGAACAGTAAAACATGTCCACCCTATAGGCTATAGTTCTCATTTCTCTATATTAACTCTCAAAACTAAACAAGTCTGTGCAGCTGAGGGGCCCAGTACTGTCTGGACTATTGAAGAATGCTTCTTTGGGCAGAAAGCTAGAACCTTTGTGTAAATCTGTAAGTACACAGCATAGCATGGACTGTGTAGGGCATCTGATAGGATATGAAGAGGAAGCAAAGCCTTTTTACTGGTCTTTGTCTCTCAGTGTCTTGCAGTTTCTATTTGATTGCAGTCTGAACCAGGGTAAGGAGCCCAATTCGGGTAGACCCTGTAACACTTCTCTCTTTCCCTAATCTCTCTCCAATTCACCACTAAATCCTGATGATACTCTTATCGTAATATAAGGTTGGTGCAAAAGTAATTGCGGTTTTGCATTGTTGAGGTTTGCCATTTTATATTCAAATACATTCTCAAAGAAATGTGGTTAGGTTATACATCATTTAAACACACTTCTTTATGTATTTTTTTTTTTTTTTGCTAATGACGTTACTTGCTATCTATATTTATTTTAGACTGGGGAAACGATGTTAGACAGAAAACAAATTCAAGTGATTTTCTTATTCAAGTTCAAAATGGGTCGTAAAGCAGCAAAGACAACTTGCAACATCAACAATGCATTTAGCTCAGGAGCTGCTAATGAACATATACTGCAGTGGTGGGTCAAGAAGTTTTGCAAAGGAGACGAGAGCCTTAAAGATGAGGAGCGCAGTGGTCAGTCATGGGAAGTTCACAGTGACCAACTGAGAGCAATCATCAAAGCTAATCCTCTTATAACTACGTGAGAAGTTGCTGAAGAACTTCAACATCGGCCATTGTATGATCATCGCACATTTGAAGCAAACTGGAAAGGTGAGAAAGCTTGACAAGTGGATGCCTCATGAGCTGACCAGGAATCAAAAAAATCATCACTTTGAAGTATCGTCTTCACTTATTCTACACAACAACAACAAACCATTTCTTTATTGGATTGTGATATGTGACAGAAAGAGGATTTCACAATGACTAGCCTAGTGACAGGACTGAGAAGAAGCTCCAAAGTACTTCCCAAAGCTAAACTTGTACCCAAAAAAAAGGTCATGGTCACTGTTTGGTGGTCTGCTGCTGGCCTGATCCCCTATAGCTTCCTGGATCCTGACAAAACCATTGCATCTGAGAAGTATACTCAGCAAATCAAGGAGATGCACTGAAAACTGCAATGCCTGCAGCTGGCATTGGTCACCAGAAAGGGGCCAATTCTGCATAACAACATCTGACCGCACATTGCACAACCCACGCTTCAAAAGTTGAATGAATCGGGCTACGAAGTTTTGCTTCATCCACCATTTCACCTGACCTCTCACCAACCGACTACCACTTCTTTAAGCATCTTGACAACTTTTTGCAGGGAAAATGCTTCCACAACCATCAGGAGGCAGAAAATAGCTTTCCAAGAGTTCATCAAATCCCAAAGCAGATTTTTATGCTCCAGGAATAAACAAACTTACTTCTCATTGGCAAAAATGTGTTGACTGTAATGGTTCCTGTTCTGATTAATAAAGATGTGTTTGAGCCTAGTTATAATGATTTAAAATTCATGGTCCAAAATTTCAATTATGTTTGCACCAAACTAATATCTTCTGTTATTTACAATTGCCACAATCTGCTCTCATCCACCCTCCCAGTTCCAACTCTGTTCAACTCCATTCCATCACTGCAATCAGAATGGTCTTCCTCAAGCACATCCCTGCTTGAAATCCTTCTGCTGCTCCCAAGTGCCTAAGAACACATCCAGACTCCTTAGCCCATCTTGCCCTGGCCCCTGCCTGCCTTGCATCCCCTTCCCCCAAGTTCCAGCAACACCAACCAATTGTTCACCAAATCCCCTAAGCTCTCTCTTCAGCCTCTGTGTCTGCCCTCTGTGCTCATCCTTCTCCATGTGGAATAACTGTCTTCTGTTTGTTCTTCAGGATGGTTCAAGGATCACCTTCCCAACCCAACAGTTTCCAGGGTTGTTCCTTTCCCAAGTACTCTGGGAAGTACCCCAGGAAACCTTCTATCCAGGTACTTTTCATGCGGAGCTGTTCTCATCTGATTCTTGTCTATTTCACACACTGGTCTATTAGCTCTTTATCAGGAACTGTATCTGATTTCCCTTGTAGTTCCTCTGTTTGGCAGAGGACTTGACACATATACACATATAAATGCCTCTAGAATGAATAAATTAGATTTTAAATAAGAGACAGAAATTTGTATTTCTAACATTTAATATCTCTGTACTGTTTATTCTCATGATGTTGTTTGGTAAGTAAATAGAGATAAATTTCCACAGATTAAGGCCAAAAGAAATGGAGGACTCTGAATTAAAAAATCTCAATGTATTCAACTACAACTACTGCTAACAATGACTGAGTTATCAACTGAGTATCAACGTTATCAGAGTTATTTAACTCTGTTATCAACGTTAACTATTTTTTAAGGTATTGAACTCTCAAAATTATCTCCATTTCACAGATAAAGAAATTTTGGAACAGAAATATTTAATAACTTGTTGATAAGTGGTTGAGCTAGGATTCAAACCTGGCAGAGTCAGGTTTTTTTTAAAACCACTGCATTGTACCACCTGCTGTGTTACCAAAACTGTGCAGAAAAAAAAGTAAATTGGGTATTTGCCTCACTCATCTATGCACTTATCCCATTTATTCTTTGCTTTTTCCACCTTAACTTGGGAACTCACAACTTTAAATATATTGAATTACCAGCATCAAACATTATCTAAGAATTTTTCTGGATGGGCTTAACAAATACCTATGTAGCCAGCTCCCTGCCACTGCTAAGAAGAAGTGATAATATAGGATAAGTTGTAAGATGTGTCAATTACACGCATTATGTTTCCTTTAGAATTAGTTTTACTTTCTCCTAAAGCAGTGCCTGCTTAAAGTTTTGACACCTATTTGTGAGGTGGTATTTTTTTTAGTGACTTTTTCAAAGAAACATACACTTCTGAGTGAAACTTTAGATTACAAAGACCCTGAGAGAAGGGTCTTTGACCCTATGAGGCCTTTGACATCAAAGGAATTAACAAACATAAAGAGAAATTAGAGGGGGAGGTGAGAGAGCCTGGAGTCCTGGCTTTCTATGGCAAATTGAGAAAAATCTTTAAAAAGAGGACACACATCTGGACACACAAAATCAGACAAAGCTGAATCACTTTGCAACTTAGTTTCAGAAATTGCTCTGCAGCAAATCAGAAGAAACAAGAAGATACCTGACTCAATGTAAAGTGTTTAAATGCGGGGTTTGCTTCTCCCTCGGTTTGTACTTTATTTTCATCTTCATTTCTCATGGCGGTTTTGTGTGTGTGCATGTGTGTGTGTAAAGGTGAGTGGTAGAGGAGTGGTGGCTGGCATAGGAACAAAAGCAGAAGAAGAAAAGAAGATTTCAGTTCTCTGAGGCTTAAACACAAATTCTACTGCTTCAAAAGGCACCAAGTGACAAGAATTTCTCTACCCTGTAGGCAAGCCATAGAAATAGAAATTGCAGTGGAAAAGGGAAAAGAGTAGGAAAAAATTTGTTTTGAGCTATCAAAAAGGGAACCTGGTGGTGGTGGGGAAAAAATCAGCAAGATATATTCACCTTGAAACTATGCCTCAAGCTTCCAGAGTTCTAATGCTTTTTGATTTGTAAATAGTTTTCTGCAGAATACATGAATATTTCCAGAACTTGTGACTTGTGATATTTTAGTTTCTTCACCTCCAGTCCTTTGAATGTTCTTTTAATAATAATGGATTAGAGCTTATCTGCATCCTGGCCAGTTTTATAAAACCAAGTAATTGCTGAGCTGGGGAAGTAGCTTTATTCACATTTAATTTTTTTAAAGAGAAATTCTGCCACCCTCTGGACAGAAACCAAACATCTATTTCTTAGAGACCACCACAGAATACTGTCTTAAGGAACTGCCCTTGAAAATAAACATTTTTTTAAAAAAAATCTACCCTATAAAAGTAGAGGAGGGGGGAATCACAGTTACTTTAGATAGCATAGACAATATCTGGGGGGAAAACTCATATAAAAATACTAAATTGCTTCTAAGGAATTTTTAACTAAAGAAAATGGGCTCAAAGCACTTTAGAGAAAAAATCTTCAGTGTTGAACTCATAATCTTTCCAAAACCACTTTATAGCCTACACTTCTGCTTTCCAGCCTGCAACAGCCAAGTAAAGATTTCTTGCACAATCTCAGCCATGGCTGGTTTCACCCAGTTTACATTATTGGTGGAATTTTGTTAAATCTACATGTATATTAAATATATATGTGTGTTGGTTTTTAACTAGAACACTAGGGCAGAGTGAGATTTCAGCCACTCTGAGACAAATTAGCCGTAACAGCACAAATGGGTAGCTTGTTTCCGAAGCTTTGCTGTTGTCATCCACTGAGCATGGAGTACTTAATGTCATGTAAATGAAACTCAGAAATGCAGGGATGTGATAATTACCAGTAATAGTGCTGGGTAAATCAAAACACATGACATGCCATTTTTTATAAATAACCAGAGAGAGGAAGCAGAAAAATGCCGAGGACCATACCTGGTTTTAACAACAGGATTTAGATGCTTCTGGTCTTGGAGGACCTTGGCCAGCTGCTTCTGCAGAAACAAAAGCTTCCCATGGACTCCTTTAATAAATGGGTGGTCGAGGAGATGTGTGACCGAAGGTCGCTTTTCAAAATCCTTAATGAGACACCTGTTCACAAAAATCAACAAACAGTCCAAGTATTATCTTAGACACCTGGCTTCTCTGTAAATATGGGAGAGAGGAGAAAAAGCTCATTTATAAAACCTGATCACTAACCTTACATAGCTGTTTTTTCATAGGTAGCAGAACATAGAAAAAAAACATTCTCTACTAGTCAAATTAGTCAAAATATCAGAAATATATTTTAGTATGCTTTAAATATGTATTGAAAACACAATGAATTTAATTTGAAGTATTCAAAACACTGAAAAGATAGACTGGTCAGACTACATTTTCATTACAAAAAAAATGTTTACAATGGGGTCAAGTTGATTAGTCTATATACTTTATTTTAGAAGCATATAAAATTATATATTATCATTTAAATGAAATCCTAGTATATGAAATGTCCAGTATTTGGTGGTGGGGGAAATACATTTCGGAGTTTGCAAGGACAGAAATGAATCATAAAGAAACCTTCACAGAGAAGATTCAACTCCTTGATTTCTAATGCCTTCTGAAGAAGCAGAAAAACCTCAGGACAGGAAGTGACTACAATATAATTCCGATGAATTGGAATGGAATTATTCAAACGGGGAACAAAAAGTCCATTCAAAATGGTAAAAACTGGGTTGCATTTAAACTCCTCTGTGGTTAATTGGTTAAAACTGCACGGTTGTAACCACTTTCTGCTTCAGATTCAATGCCCTTTTCAAAGAAAACAATGATTCAGTACATTTTGCTGTGTGCTGTATGTTATTAAAGATTATTTTGACACAGGAAATTTCTAGTGAAATTGAATCTGATGAATACCCCTCCAATTACCATCGCATTTCCATTCTGAGTAGCTGCCCTTGACAGGAGAAAGAAATTTCAACATCCACATTTAAGTTATCAGTCCTTAGTTCACACTGGAGGCTTAGGGTAAATAGTAGATGCCTTTCTGCCCACTCCATAAAATAAACGTTTTCAGTTTCCCCAATAGTGACATGCTAGCAACATGTGAAACACAACATATTTAAAATAATGAAATGCACTGACAAATGGTAAAACGTTCAGTCTCACCTTGAGCATCTTTTCAAGACATTTAAGACACAATCCTCAACTGTTGGTTTTATTAAAAGGCCTTAATCTTTGCCCTTCAAACTACTTTTGTATCCCTTGACTTCTAGTCCTGAAAGATACTTGGTAAATTTCCCAGTTATTTGGTTTTAGAATTGATTCAGGGGATTTCCTATCTATTGGAACTGGAGCTTTCAACTAGAAAAGCCAAAAGAACCCAGACTATCTCCATTCTGCTGCCTGCACAACTATAAATACCACCTCTGTCTTGCTATGGGAAGAAATCAATCATTTGAATTTTATAGGTCCAGGAGTCTTTTGTATCTATTAGTTTTCTTATAAAATAAAAAATTAGTGCCCAAACCTGAAAAACACTCTGTTCATATTTTTAAATCATCAGTCTTCCTGGGATTCCATGTACATTCATCTATATATAATTATGTGACTACCAAAGGAAAATAAATGTTAATAATTCCCTAAGCACCTGGGAAAAAGAAATTTCTGGATAGTTTATGGGGTCATTAATACAGGTGTATGGCTTTATCATCTTGGTTTGAGGGATGGTATATGAAAACTTCCAAAATAAAAACAGTCTGTGTTCTCTGAGAGTTCCTACTGAAGATGGACATGGTGGCTTCACACCACCACCCCTACCCAACCTGGATAGGAAACCAGACACTGCGGGGACCCCTAGCTAAGCCTGCCCAGGGATATTGTGAGGGCACATTACATCTGTCTCCCATCACCAAACAGCCATGCCACCTGTATATAAGTACATGCCCAAACATGGGGAATGCAATTCCTTAATAGATTTTCCCACCATATTAATTCCTTTTGCTTTCTGAGCAACTCTCAACTGCTTGTTGACTAGCCAATACTTAAATAGAAAACTCAAGGAGGCAAAAAGTGAGAGGCATACAATTAATAGAAAATTTATAGCAGGTGAATGGAAAAATGAGTAGGAGCTGCTTCTGCCTTCTCCTTCAGGATAGGTACCTTGGAACAGTGTTCCAGGTACTCAAAGCTCCTTAGACAGGGCTTGAGACAGACCAGGAAATCCATACTCCACCCTTATGAAAATAGGTATCTGCTGGATTCTGGAGATGCAATTAAAGGTGCTATAATATCTTTCATAATTTTAGCACCCACTGGAAGAGCAAGGTTGCAAACAAGGTTACAAGATCCTTTGGCATTTTGGAGAGGATTTTTCTCTAGATCACAAGGCGAGTAAGAGGAATGAGGATAAATAATTTAGTGAGATAATCAGACAAGGGAGAAATTAACAAGTGGATCCGTGATCTCTTGGGAGATTAAAAAAAATAAAGATGGTAGGCATTCTACTCTTTGAAGGAAAGACCAAGAGGATTTATTTGTTAGTTCTCTCAGGAAGGCCCAAGTGTGCTGAATGTCATACCACTGGATCAGCAAAACTGAAACTGAGTGTATATGGGAAGAATGCTAAGCAGAGGTGTGACATATCCAACTGCATTGGAGGATTTTTAGGAGAAGGACAGGAAGACCTTGAGGGTAGAGCCTTATTCTAAAACACTCTTGCATACTTTTTTCTCATGGGGAGCAAATAGCCAGGATGAAATGGACTTATTATTTTACTGATAAATAAAAGAAAGTTCTGTCTTAGGAACAGATATGGCTGGAAGTCAAGCATTACTAGATACCAGGTCATTGAAATCATATCTTTTCATTTGTTCAGCAAATATTATACAACCAGAATCAGTCAAAATATATTAATTCATAAAAAATTATGACCCTTTTCCTCAAAGATCTACAATGTGATTTTAAAGATGAAAGGACAAGAGGAACATAGAAAACAGCAGAAACCAGTGTTTGATTATTTAGAATGAAAAAGTCACAAAAAAGCATAGGGTTTTGGAGCTAAAGGACCAAGATTTTCTATCCTAACCCCGCTTTTACAAGGTAGGGAAGTTGAGGCCAAGTCCTGATAGTGATGAGACCACTTCCCTGGCTCCCACAGGAGAAACCCCCCTACTCTGCAGTGTGGGGGGAGCAGTCAGGTAAGCCTAGTGGAGAGAATGAGAATTGAGCTGAATTTGGGGAGAAGTTTTGGAACTAAATTGAACTCAATTCCGGGAGAAGATATAGAAGACATTTCCAGGTTGGGAAACTGGATCAGCAATGCAAGAAGCCAGATTAGGCAAGCTGTGTAGTTAGGAACTCAGGAAGCCACCAGAACGTTGACATTCACCTCTTAAGCTGCCTCCTTTGAATGTCTAAGAACAATTCTTCACTTAAGTCCTTTTGCCAACTTTACTTGGGAATATTCTTTATTGTTTAAGATGTTGCAATTTTGTGCCCCAAACCCATAACACTATGCTTGTCAGCTTGTCATTCTGTCTTATTCTCCTTTCAGGCAGGGATTTAGTGGATTAATATAGATAGAGTTGACAGTCAAGACCCATAAGAACTCCATGTCCTTTTTTATAGCATGATTAAATCCTCTAACAATGTGGAGAACAAACATGGAAAACTAAGGAAGTTATAATATGCTTATTCATTTCAGGATTTCTTCTTAAACCAGGGATTGCAAATTCCAGATGCAGAATATTTTCTCCCAGCCTGGGATTCAACAGTTTTTATAAGAACATGCATAATACATTGACCTCTGTGTGGGAATATAGGGGCTGGCCAATGTGAGGTAAGTTGGGTGAAACACTAGACTCATGAGACATTCCACTGAAAAATGAAACTAGTCTTCTGGTCAAAAGGTTGGGAAACACTGGTGATTCCCTAAATCAAGTAAATCTAGAGCTTCATAGTACATATGAGCATATTAAATGTTCTTAGAAGTATGGAGGTAAAGAAAACTCAATTTTGTTTAGGTCCATGTTTCCAAACTTACTTGGCCACAGATCCTTTTTTGTATCAATGGAACCAGAGCCCTGCAAATGACATCCTTGGAAGCTCTGTTGTGAGCAATTAGTACCAGACTTTTGCAAATAACAGCTGAGTCTTCATCTCAGCTGATTGAGGGGAGACACTCAGAGCCCCTAATTTTCACCAGCATGTTTGAGATACCTGTAGGCTGCATTTCTGCAGAAGACAGGGTCTCAAACTGGGGAAATACATTCTCCAAGATAACTTCTTCCCAGAATCTTTGACTCTGGAAAAAAGAAATTGAACAAGGACTGGATTAGGAAATACTGCTTTTCCCCCCAAAGTTGTAAGTAATTTTTTCTTTCAGTTCCAGATGTTTTAAAACTCTTTTTTAAAAATCTGGATTTATGTGTGATTATCTCTGTGCTAAGATACAAAACAAAGGAATAAAAAATTAAAACTACCATGAGATGTATTACCTGGATTTACAAGGCCATGGACGGTGGTTTTGAATATGATAGAAAAGTTCACCAGAAGAAAAAGGAAGCAAACTTCAGCCCTGAAAGAAATTAATCCATTACCTAATTTGAAATTCTAGTACCTTCCATCATGCATTCTTGGCTGAAGATTAATTCTCAGAATTCATTAGTGTCACCACATTAAACACAGGTTGTTGCAGCCATTTGCTGCAATCTCCCAGCCTGGCTTCTGCCAGAATCAGGGGGAAAATAAAGAGCCATTTCTTAACAAGAAACAAGGTCAGACTTCTGTGTCAGGCTCTGGAGCTGGCAGTGCTTGTGTTCCTTTTGTTCCCAAATGATCACACTGTCAAGATGCACCTGCCTGGTCGCTGTAAACAGACATTTCATAACTAAAGAATCAGGTGCCTTCAAGGGGGAGCTATTTATTAAGAGTCACGAATGGATGTTTACTGATGACTAAACTACACTTGATAAAAGCAGCTGAAAAGTCAAAAACTAAAAATACTGGTGAACTTGGAGACAAAAACAGAAGAGGGAGCAATTATGTTCCACATGTTGGGACAAAACTAGACGAAAACTTGAGATTTATGTCTCTTCTCATTTCTTTTTTAATATGCTGTCTTTTATACTTTCTGCTGTTTTCTTGTGGGCTTTCTACTTAGGTTGTTAAATGTTTCCGTTGTTACCGAGTAGCTGAACGTTCTTGATCTGAGCAAGCATTTCCCTGCCCCGTGATGCACTGCATCTGTAGTCTGTATCATCGGCAGACAGAAGCCTGAGTGAAAAAGAGGCCTCTGCATGAAAAGAAGAAATCCTCCAGAGGGTATACTAATTACAGGTTAAATATCACAGCCCATGGTGCTGTCCTGGAAGGAAATTTCCACTTTGGAAGACAGGACTATGACAATCACAGGCATTTTCCAAATATGACTAATGCCTCAAAAGAAGGCAGGCTGAGAAACTTGACATCCATATGTAACAAAACCAAATCTCATTTGGTGGAAGACTTAGCTCCATTTCAGTTTTCATGTTCAATCTGCAAATATTGCACACGGTGGTGAACTGAAATCATACACTAAGTTCACATGTAGTGTAGGGAAGTAGGGTCCTAACCTGAAACAGAGAAGAGAGGACCAGAAGTCTGTTTCTCAGCGAGGCTGATCTAGGGTTATCAATCAGAGAAAAACAGTCAGTATTTGCCAAAAAAAAAAAAAAAAAAAAAAAAAAGCCCTCAGAAGATAGGATGGAGGGTTTTAAAACAGGAAGCTCAGTCCTTATTATGAAATGGGTAATGGGAGCAGATCCTGTGTGGCAAAGTAGGAGAGAAATTGCAGAGTGGCAGGACCACAGGGCAGCTGGCATCTTGCCTGAGGTCACTAGGGTGAGAAGGCAGGAAAGAGTTAGAAAGATGAGTAAGTCAGCACCACCTTTAGACAAAGTCATCAGCACCAAAGGTCCAGAGTGAGTTCAAAGAAACACAGGAAGGAAAGAGAAATGGAAGAACATGGCATGTGCATCATGGCAGCTGGAGAGAGTCCTAAAGCAAAAGGAAGGTCCAGGATGGGAAGGTGGCCCTAGGGCAGAGAGCCACCATGTGTAACCTGGAATGACCCAGGATTGTGGCCTGCGTGACACCTGTGAACACAACTACCTCTTCGTGTTACGTCTATGTCTCTGATTCCATAATCAATAGTAAATAGTTAGAAAAGTCTAGACTGATTCATTGTATTCTTAGGGAAGGTGATTGGTAACAGAAATTCTAGATCCTCAACATAGCTTGTCTGGCAGACAAGTTGAGGGCCACAGCCAGGAAGGACTGAGGGAAGAAGAGTTTACTACACCACAAAAGAACGAGTAAAAATGCAAGAGGCAAAGTGAGGAGAAGAACCAAAAGGAACCAGGCCAGAACTGAGGAACAAGACAAGATGGGGGCTCAGGGGACACTGAAGCTGAGGAGAAGCCAAAGGAGAGGATGGTGGCAGACGTGCAGTCTTATTACCGTTGTTGTTTCCACTTCTTTCTTCTGTTTTGGTTGTGCTTTCCACATTGCAAAGACTGGGGGTGAGCACACCCTCTAATGGACATGCTGTCACCAAAAAAGATCCCCATGTCCATGTCTTAGGACTAAGGCTGTCTTAAGGACTGAAACCAGAGGGCCCAAGTCACCACCTTCTCACTCCTCTTTTTCTTTCTTTCTTTCTTCCTTGATTCAGAAAAGTATCGATACTTTGCAATTAAACAAATATTTCTCCAGGTAACTCTGGCCATATGGTTCAGTCAGGGTGCTGGAAAAAAAATGAACCATTACTTCATCGCACAGCTCCAGCAAGTTTATTGGACAATTAATCCATATTCAGATCCCACCATCTGGTTCAAAGGGTTGGGGAAGGTGTAGTCCTGGGAGATGGGAGTTCTCTGAGGGCTCCATCTCGCAGGCCGTGGCTTCCCAAGTATCTGGGAGTTGGCTGTTGCTGCAAGTGCTGCTGAACTTCCCCTGCAACAGCCAAGCCACTGCCTTTGGGACCTCTGTGAGGGGCTGAGGTTGGCCACAGGTCAGCCCTAAACTCAGCCAGGAAACCAGATGTGGGCCCTGGCTTCTGTTAAGAGGTCTTTGCTTCCGGTAGAAATTAAGGTAATACTTGCTTAAAGCAGGTCAGGAAGATGAGGAACAAAGAAGGAAGTTATGGCTGAGCCCAGAAGGAAGTATGGTTATGTAAATGTCAGTGAGTCAGAGCAAAAAGTTCATTTTAAAAAGATATTAATCTTTACATTAATTATTCATATAACTAGATTCATATAACACATATATTATTATAGCCAAACTATTATTAATCTTAAAATATTTTAAATAGTCAGTTGATTTATTTAAATGACAGTATACTTAATCACTATTATTCTCTCAAGCATGACACATGTACTCACTCATTTAAAAAAACTGGGGTGCCAATCATTGGAGCAGTAATGTACAAAGGTTAAAAGTCAGGGGTTAGGATCAAACCTAACTACTTCATATAAGTACATGATGATACACAAGTTAATTCAATTCTCTGGGCCACAGTTTCTTCATCTGTAAAATTGTAATCAAGTCATTGTAGGGAGTAAATGAGATGATCAATGTTCAGTGCCTAGTACATAGTAAGCACTCAATAAATGCCAGCTCTGGGGGCCAGCCACTGTACTAGGTGGTGGGGATACAGTTAGTCAGTTCATTGGAGGAAGATAGCATGGCATATGCATGGATAAAATGGCATATCCAATTCCAAGCAGGATGAGTGCTATAAAAAAAAAAAAAGGTTAAAGTGCAATGGCTCCTTGAGTCAGATTTGAATAATTTGAATAATTTAACACGTGCCCATTAATTACCTACTTTTTCTCAATGTTATTCCCACCACTCAGGATAAAATTACTATTTGATAGATGTCCTAATCAGAACTTTCAAAGTTCTGAGGAAACAGAGAATTTTAGGCCCTGACAATTCAGCAAAAGCAAAGAACTTTGGCATTTTCAAGTTCAAGCCTTTGGGCACTCCTGTTTTTGAATGTCTGGCTAATTTCTTTGATTCAAAAATCAATTTCCATTTTGACAAACCGTTATGGTCTGCTTCTTAGTCCAGGTTTAAGTGCCAGGAATGTATGAATTCTAATCTTTCCCTTGATCCTACTTGCCATGTTGTCTGGGATTAAATCCATAATTCTTATTTGTATGCATTTTTTCTGAGGAATGGGAGGCAATGGACAGTACCCAGCCATTCCCTATGAGAAAAGAACAACCAGTTTCATAGTGCATGACCATTACAGGTAGGACTACTCCAAGGCTGGAGTGGGGGGCAAGGAGAGTACAAAATAAATAGAAGATATATGCCTTCCCCCAAAATTTATCTTCTGGGATAACGCCAAACTTACACATAAGAAACATTCAGAGATCCAAGTGAGATTAAATTCATTGATTCATTCAAACACTTACTAGGTATTTACTGTGAATGGCACTGTACCAAGTATTTCAAAGAAAAGATGCCTGGAGTGAGATGTAAACTTTTATGGAACTTAAAAACAAGCAATAGGATATAGACATCAATAACAAGAATTCAAGGCTAAAAAGTGTAACCACTAGAGTGGTTCAGATGAAGTAAACAATTCTAGCTAGGTGAACAGTGTTTCACTGGAGAGGTGATATTTAGGTCTTAAATTAGGAAAGCAATATTGACCGGAAATACAAGAGAGGAGCACTCTAGTACAGAACACAGTAGGAATGGAAGTCCATTGGCTCATATGGGGAACAGAGTAGAATAGAATAATACAATTGTAATATAGATGGGGTGAGACCAGGAACATCTTATGTAGAACCTAGAAGATCATACCATTGAGTTTGAGTTTTCTTTCTTAGTCACATTGAAGTGGCTTTTTTGAACAGCAAGATAACACAATTACTTTAAAAAACAAACTGGAACTATACTAGAAAGTAAATTAAAGGGAGGGAAGTAGGCAGGGAAGGGATCCATTTAGGAAACATACAGTCTGAATTAAAGAAATGAGGGGAAAAATGATGGCTGTAGCTGTGGAACTTGAAGGCAAGTCAAGAGTATGGAAAGAAAAAAGAAAGAACCATCAATGGAATCTTACACCAAGTTAAATCTAAGGACAGACCTGTAGCTAAATCTTTGTGAACATAACAATCTACTTTTTACCTTCACTATCCAATTACTATCTGTCTTGATGAAAACCAAAGATCTTTAAGTTACCAATTCAATGGTCTCTCCTCATTCTATTCTCTGTTCACTGATGACCACCACTGATTTGCTCCTCCTTCTTAAAATATTCTCTTTCCTTGCCTGCAATGATGCCACATCTTTTAGTTATTCTCTTACTTCTCCCTGACCACTTTTGCTCATTTATTTTCACTACCAGGTGGAATAAGATGACAAGGTAGAGGAGAGAGGGTCTACAAAGACAAGCCCCAAACAAGGAAGAATGGAAGTAGAATATCAGCCTTTATGCCCACAGGCTTGGAACTTGCTGCTGAACAACCTCAGGCCTTACCTGGTGGGTCAAATGACCCAAATAGAGAGAGTATTTATTTGCATCCTATGGAGAAGGCCATCTTTACTCTCACAATTCCAAACAAGTCTACAGATTCTACTGCAAATAAGTGAATTTAACTACAGTGCACATGTCTGGCACAAAGTGAAAATTAAAAGTGTAAGAAAAGCAGCAAAAACTACTCCATAAAATTTACAGTTGATTACTGCAAATCACTTTTATAATAACATAATGAGACATAATTCATATACCATAGAGTACATTCATTTAAAGTATACAATTCAAATAGCATACTCACAGTTTTGTAACCACTAATAATCAATTTTTAGAACATTTTCATTGTCCCCAAAAGAAGCTCTATATATTTTAGCAGTCACTCCCAATTTCCCTTCAACCTCCTTAGTCCCAGGTGACTACCAACCTACTTCCTGTTTATATGGATTGTCTAGTCTGGACATTTCATATAATATGTGTGGTCTTTTGTAACTGGCTTCATTCATTTAGCAAAATATTTTCAAAGTTCATCCATGTTGTAGCATGTATCGACACAACATTCCTTTTTATTGCTAAATAATGCTCCATTGTAAGGATATATCATACCTTGTCTATCCATTCATCATCTGAGGGACATTTGGGTTGCTTCTACTTTTTGACTACTATGAATAATGCTTCTGTGAACATTTGTGTACAAGTTTGTATGTGGACATATGTTTTCATTCCTCCTAGGTGTATATACCTAGGAGTGGAATTGCTGGATCATATGATAACTTTATGTTTAAGCTTCTGAGGAACACAAGACTATTTTCCAAAATGACTGCATCATTTGAAATTCCCACAATCAGATACGATTTATTTTTAATATTTCATCTTGGTCTAGAAATAATTTAAGGCATCTCACAACAACATGTGTTTAAATAAAATAAAATTATCTTGCAGTAAGGCAAGATAAAAATAATTAAAAGCAGAAGAGAAAAACAAAACAAAGGGGAAACTAGGGAATGAAAATAGGAATTAGAATACCAAATAAACCACTTTGTTAGAGGTGGCCACAGATTTGGTTCCAGGCTCTCAAGCAGCCAATGTGAAAGGGAAAACACAGTCTGTTCTCTATTCTTAAAATTCACTATATAAAAACAGACCAGCTGCTTGAAGAAGGATGATGAAGATGATGTTGCTGTTGACTGGTAAAGAGACTAGAGATTTACAACTTTCCTGGGTTTTCACAGAAATGACTTCATATAATGTAATGAATATTATTTCCCTCTAATAAACATGGCCATGGGTTTCATAGGGCTGTTTCTTATATTAATAACATGCTTTAATCCCAACTGATATCTTGTATCAAAGAACCATCAAGTAAAAACATTCTCCCTGGGTGGCCAAGGAAACACATAGTTCTCTGATCTTAATCTAGGCTTTATATCTACTAGCAGCTAGGTGAATTTTTATACAGTTAAGTCCCTTGATTCAGCACATGCTGAATGTAGCATCCAGATGCTGACATCCATCAAGGAGAAGAAAGGCAATGTGCCAAGCTACTATGTGCTGTTCATTGCAAAGAAAGGAAAGAAGATGGCTAAAAAAATTTAGCCTATCAATCAAAAGCAACTCAAAAGTCAGGAGGAGGCGAGATTGGGAGGGTGGGAAAAGGACTGGAACATCACATCAGTTCAGTTCAGTCACTCAGTCGTGTTTGACTCTTTGCGAGCCCATGAACTGCAGCACACCAGGCTTCCCTGTCCATCACCAACTCCCAGAGCTTGCTTAAACACATGTCCATTGAGTTGGTGATGCCATCCAACCATCTCATTCTCTGTCTTCCCCTTCTCCTCCTGCCTTCAATCTTTGGCAGCATCGGGATCTTTTCCAGTGAATCAGTTCTTCGCATCAGGTGGCCAAAGTATTGGAGTTTCAGCTTCGGCATCAGTCCTTCCAAAGAATATTCAGGACTGTTTTCCTTTAGTATTGATTGGTTTGATCTCCTTGCAGTCCAAGAGACTCTCAAGAGTCTATTCCAACACCACAGTTCAAAAGCATCAATTCTTTGGCACTCAGCTTTCTTAATAGTCCAACTCTCACATCCATACATGACTACTGGAAAAACCATAGCTTTGACTAGATGGACCTTTGTTAGCAAAGTAACGTCTCTGCTTTTTAGTATGCTGTCTGGGTTGGTCATAGCTTTTCTTCCAAGGAACAAGCGTCTTTTAATTTCATGGCTGCAGTTACCATCTGCAGTCACTTTGGAGCCCAAGAAAATAAAGTCTCTCACTGCTTCCATTGTTTCCCCATCTATTTGCCATGAAATGATGGGACCAGATGCCATGATCTTAGTTTTCTGAATGTTGAGTTTTAAGCCAGCTTTTTCAGTCTCCTCTTTCACTTTCATCAAGAGGCTCTTTCACTCCTCTTTGCTTTCTGCCCTAAGGGTGGTGTCATCTGCATATCTGAGGTTTTGATATTTCTCCTGGCAATCTTGATTCCAGCTTGTGCTTCATCCAGGCTGGTATTTCGCATGATGTACTCTGCATAAGTTAAATAAGCAGGGTGACAATATACAGCCTTGATATATTCCTTTTCCAATTTGGAGCCAGTTTGTTGTTCCATGTCCAGTTCTAACTGTTGCCTCTTGACCTGCATACAGATTTCTCAAGAGGCAGGTAAGGTGGTCTGGTATACCCATCTCTTTAAGAATTTTCCACAGTTTGCTGTGATCCACACAGTCAAAGGCTTTATTTCATAAGTGACATGAAAACAATAGGACAGTCACATTTGCTCTTAAATGATGGCAATAATGATTCCAACTAAAATTTCAGGCTATAGTATATAGTGGAAGTGGGAGGAGGATTAGATTAAGAAGAAAGATAATGGCCTAGTTCAGTCGTCTTGCTGGCATTGTGTCTACCCATATTTAGTGCCCTTTCTTTTACATGTGTTCTTTTGGTAAATATTTAAATTGACTAAATACTTCTCTGGTTGATTGCCAATTGTATGAATATTATTGATGATATTCAGTCAATTTGGGGAAAATAAGCTAAATCAGGTTTTCATTAACAAGCTAAAGTGAAAGTGAAAGTTGCTCAGTCGTATCCGACTTTTTGTGACCTCATGGACAATACAGTCCATGGAATTCTCCAGGCTAGAATACTGGAGTGGGTAGCCTTTCACTTCTCCAGGGGATCTTCCTAACCCAGGGAGTGAACCCAGGTCTCCCTCATTGCAGGCGGATTCTTTACCAGCTGAGCCACAAGGGAAGCCCAGCCTAATTACTACTGAAAAGTCTGGAGAAAATACTGTCAGATAATAAGGAGTTATATAAGATTTCCCTGGCAGTCCAATGGTTAAGATCCCTGTGCTTGCACTGCAGGGGGCGGGGCTCCATCCCTGGCTGGGAAAGTAAGATCCTGCCTGCCTTGCAGCAAGGCCAAAAAAAAAGTAGTTGTAAATGTCTTATGCAAATAAGGATTTTGCACAGCTATTGGCTGCCTTGGTTCCTGTTTGTGAGGATACAAACCACTACCAACCCTGTCACCTGCCATCCCTCTGCCCAGCTTCTGACAAAAAAGAACTTTCCAAGGTGATGATCTACAAAGCCAAAGAGATTGCTCCTTTTGCTCTTGGGAGAGACAGTTCTTCCTGAGGAAGTGGTCACCCAAGGAAGCCAGTTAGTGCTGTGCCTTTGCATTTAGACCAAAAAATGAACACCAGGGAGGCCAATACAGAGTCTTGTTCAAGCACTAAATTTTTGTATGATAAAATATTTTTATTTTTTAGGCGAGGGAAATCAACTGCCAAAGAGAGCCTGGGGAGTCCCTAAGGCCCCTGCATTAACATGAAGGAGCAGAACAGCTCCATCTATTACATCAAAGCCTCATCAGAGACCCTAATCCTTTCTGAAAGGAACTCTCAGTCAGCCAAGCCTTTAATTTGATGCATAATGGGCCCTCTAATTAACCCTTGCAAAGCAAATCATAGACACATAGACACTGCAGGGAACAAATGTTCTTGGGGGTTGATAAAGAAAGTGGGGGTGGGTAGTGTGGATAGCTTCTACTCCCACTGTTAGTGATCTGACTCCATGCATAAGTTTCTAAATGGTTAGCTTCTGTTTTCCTTTTAAATTTTCCTTATTCTCTCTAGAGTGAATGTGTCACTTGCCTGCTCTGTACTGGTGTGTCCTGAGCTTCAAGCGACTCTAACTCAGTGACAAGCATGGACAGGTGATGCAGAATGACTATGTCCCTAAATACACTCATAGCAGCAAATCAGTGACATGATAGGCTATCTCAGGCCATTTAACCACCCACCCTGCTCTAGGACAAACTACTTGTGCTCAAAAAAGAAAAAAAAAAAAGTAAAAGAGTAGGAACATATGCCTGAGGGGAAGAGAGAAGGAAGAGAGGGTAACAGCTCTAGTATTTCTCTGATGTGTTCTAATTCAACAGAATATGTGTAGATTTAAAACACTGTTGATCCTCCTTGTGGAATCCTATTACTGGACGTAGACAACTGTATACTACGTTGCCAAGGACAGGTAACAGGTTAGATGGGTCATGGGTTTCACACTAGTGTGCATTAATAAATCACATACATATTAGACTTCCGGCTCATTTTATCAGATAATGAGATGAATGATTGAATGTATGACACAGTGGTCAATTATCATGTGGATGATATAAATTCTATTGTGCTGAGGACATTTATCTCTGAATCGATCTGGCTTTTCTAGCAAGGATCATAAATTACTAGCCTTCCATAACCATATGATAAATACTCTAATAACAGAATGCCACCAACTCCTGGTTTCCCAATAAATTTCTACATGATTTCAGTTAGAGAAGTAATGCAGAGAATCTGGGTTTTCTAAATCTTTATTCTGTTGTCAAAATTATATATAGTATGAAGACCATGGAGAAAAGCCTGTCTTTCCCAAATAAACAGCATTATGCTAAAGTCAGCAAGCACACGCTCCCTACATATTACTGTTACATTTTCAAGGATTTTGTGAACTGACTGATGTTACATTGGTATCTTGAAATTGGTCATGGTAGGAGTATTTATACCATGGAAATCAGTAAAATCAATGAACAATACAAATCAACCCCCTACCCCCACTCACTCAGTTGTTAAGCATCACTGCTTGTGGACTAGAGATCCTGGGGAAAACTGTCTGCTAATTCAATAGCACAATTCAATAATTCACATAGGTAGAAATCTCTTTTTAGCACCTTTTCCCTCTAATTCTTTTTTTCTCATTTCCTGTCCTGTTGGATTAATAAAATTTTCTATAAACCTCTTTTTTCCTTCTGTTGATTTAGAAACTAGATACTATTTTTCTATACTTTATTAATATTATCCTGCATGTTAACATATTTGCTTAACTATAAATTTTCCAGTAGTTTTATCCTCACTTTGAGCATAAGAACCTATGTATGCCATAACCATGCATCAAACACTTCCTGCCATTTTTATGACTGTTTGGTTTTTACATGTTTTATCCCAAATAGTTCTCCTTCTTATAGTTAATAGTTACTTATATCACTCCTTCAGATTGTTCCGTGAAGTCAACTTCATTTCAACTGAATTTGTTTCATTTGTTGTTTTGGTGGGTTGTCTTCTTAGCCTTAGGTTTCTTTACATGCTTTGAAATATCAGTTGGCAGGCTCACTTTGAGGAGGAGAAGGGTTTTGTTTCCCCTCTCACTTCCTCTGTGTCCGCCCCCGTAGTTATTAGCCTATTAGGGCTGTGTCTTTTCTGGGTTTCTAGCCCCAGTCTACATTGTAGAATGGCATTTTGCACTCCTGTTCCATGGTTGCATTAGGTATACAGAAGAGCCCATCCGTGTGGCAGCAGAAGATATATATCCA
The DNA here is from genome assembly GCF_910594005.1 of Cervus elaphus. Classification (NCBI taxonomy): domain Eukaryota; kingdom Metazoa; phylum Chordata; class Mammalia; order Artiodactyla; family Cervidae; genus Cervus; species Cervus elaphus. The sequence goes on from NC_057847.1 coordinate 29,269,301, forward strand.
GCTGCTTACATATCCTTCTACCACCTTGAGTCAGAAGCTGGCTAAAAGCCATCACCCCAGGGAACAATCAGGACTACCTCAGGTGATGGAGAACAGCTTCGAAGAAACTGTCACAAAGTACAGAATCATATGACCCCTCCCCTGCCCCATTCTTTTCCCAGCCTCTTTTTATCAGTCCTTGAGAACCACCCCAAATACTGCTTCAAGCAGAAGTCCAAATGAATTGCTGGAAGCCCTCTTAGTCCTTTTATTCATAGGAACCAAACTCCCAGACACCACTACTTGCTTTTGATCCCAAGAGACTGTGACTTCAGCCCAGCAGAGCATTTTTTGGTTTTATCCATTCCAATATGTCACAATATTTAGATTCCTTCCGTCCCTCCCTAGCAGTATGTTTTTGGTCTTTTCTTTTTACATGTGGCCTGTCATTGTTATCTGTTTGGAAAAGCACAAACTTGAAAAGCCCCCTTGACAGAAAATCTCTTGCATCTTAAGGCAAAAAATCCTTAAATATCAAAATTATTGAATAATTTCTTAACACTATCCTAAATTATCTTTTTAGTTACACCTATAGATGAGAAGAATGTATTAATCTATTAACATATGTGGCCAAGATTAACATCTACCTGTGAGATGTGCCCCTGATTTTATTTTATATGGAGGAAGCAAAGTTTAGGTCATAGGCCACAAACTCCCCCACGTCCATTTTCATCCATCACACCTTTGTATTCCCCTAAGCAGCCTTGGTGAGGCAATGTTTATATTAAAAGGAAATTTCCAGAATCTGTGGGACACAGTGAAAGCTATTCTAGTGGGAAAAGGGAAGTTTATAGCAAGATAGGCCTATCTCAATAAACAAGAAAAATCTTGAATAGAAAACCTAACCTACCATCTAATGGAATTAGAAAAAGAACAAGCAAAGACCAAAGTCAGCAGAAAGAAAGAATAATAACGATCAGAGAGGAACTAACAGTTTCAAAGGGGAATTCTACCAAAAAAAAAAAAAAATGAAGAGCTAATCATATATTTCTCAAATAATTCCAGAAATCTGAAGAAGATGGAACACCTCTGAATTTATTCTATGAGGCCACCATTACCCTGATACTGAAACCAGACAAAGATACTACAAAAAAGAGAAAATTACAGTTCAATATCTCTGATTAGAAATCTTCAACAAAATCTTACAAGTCAAATTCAACAATATATAAAAAGAACCCTACAGCATGATTAAGTGATTTATTCCAGGGATACAATACTCACAAATTAATGTGATACATCACATTAACAAAAGAAAGGATAAAAATCACATGGTTATCTCAACAGACACAGAAAAAGCATTTGACAAAACCCAACATTCATTCATGATAAAAAACAAAAAGCCCTCCGCAAAGCTGGTATAATAGGAAAACATATGTCAACACAAGAAAGGTCATTTAAAACAAACCCCCAGGTAACATCATTCTTAATGGTGAAAATCTGAAAGCCATTGCTTTCAGGAACAAGACAAGGATACCTGTTCTCACCACCACTATTTGGCACAGTATTGGAAGTCCTAGCCACAACAATCAGACAAAAATGAGTGAATAAATAAATAAAAGACATCCAAACTGGAAGGGAAAAAGTAGAAATGTCACTATTTGCAGATGACATGATATTATATACAGAAAATCCCCAAAATAAAATTAGTTCTCTTGTAGCTCAGTTGGTAAAGAATCTGCTGCAATGCAGGAGACCCAGGTTTGATCCCTAGGTCAGGAAGATTCCCTGGAGAAGAAAATGGCAACCCAATCCAGTATCCTTGCCTGGAGGATCCCATGGACAGAGGGGCCTGGCAGGCTATAGTTCATGGGGTTGTGAGAGTTGGGCCTGACTTAGCAATTAAACCACCACCACACAAATAATAAACTACCAGAAAGAGAAAGCAAGGAAACAGATTTAAAAATCACATCAAAGAGAATAAAACACCCTAGAATTTTATTTAAAAGAATTAAAAAATACCCTAGAATTAAAATTTAAAAGACCTGTACTCTGAAAACTATAAAACAGTGATGAAGTAAACTGAAGGTGATACAAAGATATCCCATGTTCTTGGGCTGGAAGAATTAATATTGTTAAAATATCCATACTACCCAAAGAAATCTACAGATTTAATGCAATCCCTATCAAAATACCCAAGGCATTTTTCACTAGAACTAGAACAAATAATCCTAAAATTAATACAGAATACCCAAAGACCCTGTATTGAGAAAGCAATCTTGAGAAAAAAAGGACAAAGCTGAAGCCATCAGATTCCCTGACATCAGAAAAACTATGGTAATCAAAACAGCATGGTACTGGCACAAAAACAGACACATAGATCAATAAAGCAAAATAGAGAGGCCAGAAATAAACTCATGCATATATGGTTAACTAATCTAAGACAAAGAATATACAATGGTGGAGACAGTCTTTTCAATTAGTGGTGCTGGGAAAACTGGCCAGTTGAAAGTAAAAAAAAAGATATTAGAACATTTTCTCACACCATATATAAAAATAAACTAAAATTAAACTAAAGAGCTAAATGTAAGACCAGAAATCATAAGACTCCTAGAAGAGAATATAGGCAGAACACTCTTTGACATAAATTATAGCAATATGTTTTTGGATCTGTCTCTTAAGGCAAAAATAAAGAAAAGAGACCTAATTAAACTTAAAACATTTTGCACTCCAAAGGAAATACTCAACAAAATGAAAGGACAACCAATGGAATGGTAGAAAGTGTTTGCAAATGATATGACCAATAAGGGGTTGATATTTGAAACATATAAACAGCTCATACAACTCAGTTTTTTAAAAAGGCCTCAATTTAAAAATGGGCAGAAGATTTGAACAGACATTTGGCCAAAGAAGATATGCAGATGGCCAACAGGCACAGAAAATGATGCTCCACGTTGCCAATCATCAGAGAAATGCAAATCAATACAATGAGATATCACTTCACAACTGACAAAATGTCTATCATCAAAAAGTCTATAAACAACAAACGGTGAAGATGGAATGGGAACTCCAGTACACTATTGAAGGGAAAGGAAGTTGGTGCAGCCACTATGGAAAACAATATGGTGGTTCTTCAAAAACCTAAAAATAGAACTACTATTTGATATGATCCAGCAATTCCACTCCTGGATATAATCTGAAGAAAATGAAAACATTAATTTGAAAAGGTACATGCACTCCAAAGTTCAGAGCAGTATAATTTACAATAGCTGATATAAGAAAGCAACCTATATGTCCATCAACTTATGTATGGATAAAGAAGATGTGGTATATATAGATATATGGACATATTACTAAACCATAAAAAATAATTAAATTCTGCCTTTTGCAACAATGTGGATGGATCTAGGGGGTATCATGCTTAGTGAAATAAGTCAGACTGGGAAAGACAAATACTCTATGTTATCACATGTGGAATCTAATTTTTAAAAAAAAACCCAAATACCTGTATATTAAAAAGAAACAGAGTCACAGATACAGAGAACAAAGTAGAGGTTACCAGTGGGAAGAGGAAAGGGAGAGGTTGGCAAGATAGGGTGTGGAATTGAGAAATAATGTATAAAATAAATAACCAACAAGGACATATTGTACAGCACAAGGAAATATAGCCATTATTTTGTAATAACTTTAAATGAAGTACAGTCTATAAAAAACTGAATCACTATGTTGCATACCTGAAACCAATATAATACTGTAACTCAACTATGTGGTGGTGGTGGTGGTGGTGCTCTGTCATGTCCGACTCTTTGTGACCCTATGGACTGTAGCCTGCCAGGCTCCTCCGTCCATGGCATTTTCCAGGCAATACTGGAGAGGGTTGCCATTTCCTACTTCAGGGGGTCCTCCCAAACCAGAAATTGAACCCAAGCATCTTGCATCTCCAACACAAGCAGGCAGATTCTTTACCACTGTACCACCTAGGAAGCCCATACATCAATTTAAAATAACAAAAAAGAAAGGAAGTTGCCAGCTCTGTAGAATGTCACGTCACTGACCGTGGTCCTGAAACATCATGTGCTATGAGAATATAGCTTTTTCTCTTAATCCTGGGTTCAGAAATGGCTCCTCTTCAACCTTTCCTGGACTTCTGAACCAAGTGATGAAGGATGTGATGGTGGGAATAGCAGCAGTGGATTGGGGTCAGAAGAAAGAGAATAGGGGAAATGGAGAGGAATGGGCAGAAGTTGTTGGAGGGTAATAACCACTAAGAGTGCTGGGGAAAGGATTTGTTTTGATGTTATTTCCATGTATTCAAAGCAACCAAAACATAGAAAAAATAATCCACAGGCAGCTATGTAGTTGTCATCATTCACTTTTACCAATCCTATCATGTTTTTGACTGTTGCAATTTTATTTTTGCTTTGGGAAAGTATATGTATGTTGTTTGTTGCTGTTTAGTCATTCAGTCGTGTCCAACTCTTTGCAACCCCATGGACTGTAGCCCGCCAGGCTTCTCTGTCCATGGGATTTTCCAGGGAGAATACTGGAGTGGGTTGTCATTTCCTTCTCCAGGGAATCTTTCTGACTCAGGGATCCAAACCATGTTTCCTGCATTGCAGGTGGATTCTTTACCACCAAGCCACCAGGGAAGCCCATATGTATGTTAGGAGAGTGAATCTGACTACCTTTTACACCTCTCATAATCTTCCTAATGCTATATTTTTGGCTAGAAGAGACTGTTCAAAGATTATGAGTCATAACATCCAACTTCTAACCAGGTCCATCATATGGTGTCCATCATATTTTGAAGATAGCACCTCCTTTCTAGGGTTCTTGTTTCTTCAGAAGGAAATGATGTTTATGAATTTCTGCCATGTGCTAGAAACTGAGCCAGATATTGAGGATACAAAACAGAAAGACATTCTCTGCTCCCAAGGTACTCAAAATGTGAGTGGGGAGATAGATACACAAACCAATAATTTCAGAATGGCTTGACCTGCTGCTCTCCCTTCCTTATTATGAAGGTCTGTCGAAGGTACCATGCTCACATGAAAGTACAAGGGAAAGGGGACCTAATTCAAGTTAAAGAGGCAGGAGATGCCCCACTTATTCAACTTTGCTAGGAAATGCAAAGAGTATGGAAGAGAAAATGCTATTGCATAGACAGAGTCTATCCTGAATGGCTTAGTGTACTGAAGAGCCTTGGTGTATTCTTTCAGTAATGCAAAGCCACAGTATGATTGTGAGGAGGGCATGACTTGAGCAGTTTGGGGTTTTGGAAAGATCATGCTGACTTATGAGGGATGGTTTGCAATGACTGCAGTTGTAGAACCAAGGAGAGTAACATGGGAGCTCTTGTCCTATTATAGCACAAAGCTGAGTCATCACCTAGGAACACCAGAGACCTGTATGATGGAATATTCTGGGCACCCAAAAGAAGCCAGATAGCAAAACTACCAGCCTAAGTTGGGAGGAGATAGGGGAAACCACATATCCTATACTATAGTTAGGGCTCCCACCTCTAGAGAGGCCTTGGACATGAAGATGGAAAGCAGACCACGTCTAAACATGTCTAACTTATATGGATACAGGGGAAGAAGAAGAGTGATTTTAACAGGTATTTCAACAGTCTGGTCACCCTTGGCACCATGTATGGACTGACAAGGGGAAGTACAGGAGGAACCTGAGCAGCCAGACATGGGTCCTCTTCATATCTCCTCATGGAAAAAGGTGTGTGTGGGGGGTGGCTGTTGACATTCTGCCTCAAAAACACACATACAGTATCATTCAGCCACTAAAAAAGTAATGAAATACTGATATATGCTACAACATGAATGAATCTCAAAAACACACAAAAGGTCACCTATAGTATGATTCCATTTATATAAAATATCCAATCTAGGTAAATTCATCAAGAAAGCAGAGGCAGAAAATAGATTAGTATCGGCCAGGGGCTAGAGGGGAGGAGGAAATAGAGAGTAACTTCTTAGTGGGTATAGGGCTTCCTTTGTAATAATTAAAATGTTTTGGAACTAGGTGTAAGTGGTAGTTGCACAACATTGTGTATGTATCGAATGCCACTGAATTATTCACTTTAAAGTGGTTAATATTCTGTTACGTGAATTTCACACCAGTTAAACACATATGCACACTGCAGCATCATGAGACTCAGAACAGATACTGTACTATGATGCAGAGCTTGGCTTGAATTTTAGTTCTGCCAGTTTCTAGTAGGTCCAGCTGTGAGAGCACAGACTGGTCACGTAATTCCTATGGCACTCAGCCTTGGATCTGAGCAGGAACCTGCCTCATATGGCAGCAGTGAGGAGTCACGGAAACAACGCATATAAAATCCATTTCACAATGCTAAAGGATCTTCTCTAGACAGGAAACACAGAAAGGGTGTATAAACGTGAACCCAGAACAACAAAGTAAATGGCAACGGGACCATACCTATCAATAATTACCTTAAATGTAAATGGGTTGAATGCCCCACCCAAAAGACAAAGACTGGCTGATATGGATACAAAAACAAGACCCCTATATATGCTGTCTACAAGAGACCCACCTCAAAACAAGAGACACATACAGACTGAAAGTGAAGGGCTGGAAAAAAATATTTCATGCAAATGGAGACCAAAAGAAAGTAGGAGTCGCAATACTCATATCAGATAAAATAGACTTTCAAATAAAGGCTGTGAAAAGAGACAAAGAAGGACACTACATAATGATCAAAGGATCAATCCAAGAAGAAGCTATAACAATTATAAATATATATCCACCCAACATAGGAGCACCACAATATGTAAGGCAAATGCTAACGAGTATGAAAGAGGAAATTAATAGTAACACAACAATAGTGGGAGACTTTAATACCCCACTCACAACTATGGATAGATCAACTAAACAGAAAATTAACAAGGAAACACAGACTTTAAATGACACAATGGACCAGCTAGACCTAATTGACATCTATAGGATGTTTCACCCCAAAGCAATAAACTTCACCTTTTTCCAAGTGCACACGGAACCTTCTCCAGAATAGATCATATCCTGGGCCATAAATTTAGTCTTGGCAAATTCAAAAAAATTGAAATCATTACAGTCATCTTTTCTGACCACAGTGCAGTAAGATTAGATCTCAATTACAGGAAAAAAATTATTAAAAATTCAACATATGGAGGCTAAACAACACGCTTCTGAATAACCAACAAATCATAGAAGAATCAAAAAAGAAATCAAAATATGCATAGAAATGAATGAAAATGAAAACACAACAACCCAAAACCTATGGGACACTGTAAAAGCAGTGCTAAGGGGAAGGTTCATAGCATTACAGGCCTACATCAAGAAACAAGAAAAAAGTCAAATAAATAACCTAACTCTACACCTAAAGCAACTAGAGAAGGAAGAAATGAAGAACCCCAGGTTTAGTAGAAGGAAAGAAATCTTAAAAATTAGGGCAGAAATAAATGCAAAAGAAACTAAAGAGACCATAGCAAAAATCAACAAAGCTAAAAGCTGGTTTTTTGAAAAAATAAACAAAATTGACAAACCATTAGTAAGACTCATTAAGAAACAAAGAGAGAAGAACCAAATTAACAAAATTAGAAACGAAAATGGAGAGATCACAACAGACAACACTGAAATACAAAGGATTATAAGAGACTACTACCAGCAGCTCTATGCCAATAAAATGGACAACTTGGAAGAAATGGACAAGTTCTTAGAAAAGTATAACTTTCCAAAACTGAACCAGGAAGAAATAGAAGATCTTAACAGACCCATCACAAGCAAGGAAATCGAACTTGTAATCAGAAATCTTCCAGCAAGCAAAAGCCCAGGACCAGATGGCTTCACAGCTGAATTCTACCAAAAATTTAGAGAAGAGCTAACACCTATCTTACTCAAACTCTTCCATAAAATTGCAGAAGAAGGTAAACTTCCAAACTCATTCTATGAGGCCACCATCACCCTAATTCCAAAACCAGACAAAGATGCCACAAAAAAAGAAAACTACAGGCCAATATCACTGATGAACATAGATGCAAAAATCCTTAACAAAATTCTAGCAAACAGAATCCAACAACATATTAAAAAAATCATACACCATGACCAAGTGGGTTTTATCCCAGGAATGCAAGGATTCTTTAATATCCACAAATCAATCAATGTAATACACCACATTAACAAATTGAAAGATAAAAACCATATGATTATCTCAATAGATGCAGAGAAAGCCTTTGACAAAATTCAACATCCATTTATGATTAAAACTCTCCAGAAAGCAGGAATAGAAGGAACATACCTCAATATAATAAAAGCTATATATGACAAACCCACAGCAAGCATTACCCTCAATGGTGAAAAATTGCAAGCATTTCCCCTAAAATCAGGAACAAGACGACAAGGGTGCCCACTCTCACCACTACTATTCAACATAGTTTTGGAAGTTTTGGCCACAGCAATCAGAGCAGAAAAAGAAGTAAAAGGAATCCAGATAGGAAAAGAAGAAATGAAACTCTCGCTGTTTGCGGGTGACATGATCCTCTACATAGAAAACCCTAAAGACTCTACCAGAAAATTACTAGAGCTAATCAATGAATATAGTAAAGTTGCAGGTTATAAAATTAACACACAGAAATCCCTTGCATTCCTATACACTAACAATGAAAAAACAGAAAGAGAAATTAAGGAAACAATACCATTCACCATTGCAACAAAAAGAATAAAATACTTAGGAAGAGTATATTTACCTAAAGAAACAAAAGACCTATACATAGAAAACTATAAAACACTGATGAAAGAAATCAAAGAGGACACAAACAGATGGAGAAATATACCGTGTTCATGGATTGGAAGAAACAATATTGTCAAAATGGCTATACTACCCAAAGCAATCTATAGATTCAATGCAATCCCTATCAAGCTACCAATGGTATTTTTCACAGAACTAGAACAAATAATTTCACAATTTGTATGGAAATACAAAAAACCTCGAATAGCCAAAGTAATCTTGAGAAAGAAGAATGGAACTGGAGGAATCAACCTGCCTAACTTCAGACTCTACTACAAAGCCACAGTCATCAAGACAGTATGGTACTGGCACAAAGACAGAAATATAGATCAATGGAACAGAATAGAAAGCCCAGAGATAAATCCATGAACCTATGGACACCTTATCTTCAACAAAGGAGGCAAGGATATACAATGGAAAAAAGACAACCTCTTTAACAAGTGGTGCTGGGAAAACTGGTCAACCACTTGTAAAAGAATGAAACTAGAGCACTTTCTAACACCATACACAAAAATAAACTCAAAATGGATTAAAGATCTAAATGTAAGACCAGAAACTATAAAACTCCTAGAAGAGAACATAGGCAAAACACTCTCTGACATGAATCACAACAGGATCCTCTATGACCCACCTCCCAGAATATTGGAAATAAAAGCAAAAATAAACAAATGGAACCTAATGAAACTTAAAAGCTTTTGCACAACAAAGGAAACTATAAGCAAGGTGAAAAGACAGCCCTCAGATTGGGAGAAAATAACAGCAAATGAAGCAACAGACAAAGGATTAATCTCAAAAATATACAAGCAACTCCTGCAGCTCAATTCCAGAAAAATAAATCACCCAATCAAAAAATGGGCCAAAGAACTAAACAGACATTTCTCCAAAGAAGACATACAGATGGCTAGCAAACACATGAAAAGATGCTCCACATCACTCATTATCAGAGAAATGCAAATCAAAAACACAATGAGGTACCATTACACGCCAGTCAGGATGGCTGCTATCCAAAAGTCTACAAGCAATAAATGCTGGAGAGGGTGTGAAGAAAAGGGAACCCTCTTACACTCTTGGTGGGAATGCAAACTAGTACAGCCGCTATGGAAAACAGTGTGGAGATTCCTTAAAAAACTGGAAATAGAACTGCCATATGACCCAGCAATCCCACTTCTGGGCATACACACCGAGGAAACAAGATCTGAAAGAGACACGTGCACCCAAATGTTCATCGCAGCACTGTTTATAATAGCCAGGACATGGAAGCAACCTAGATGCCCATCAGCAGACGAATGGATAATGAAGCTGTGGTACATACACACCATGGAATATTACTCAGCCATTAAAAAGAATTCATTTGAATCAGTTCTAATGAGATGGATGAAACTGGAGCCCATTATACAGAGTGAAGTAAGCCAGAAAGATAAAGACCATTACAGTATACTAACACATATATATGGAATTTAGAAAGATGGTAATGATAATCCTATATGCAAAACAGAAAAAGAGACACAGATGTACCGAACAGACTTTTGGACTCTGTGGGAGAAGGCGAGGGTGGGATGTTTCAAGAGAACAGCATCAAAACATGTATATTATCTAGGGTGAAACAGATCACCAGCCCAGGTTGGATGCATGAGACAAGTGCTCGGACCTGGTGCACTGGGAAGACCCAGAAGGATCGGGTAGAGAGGGAGGTGGGAGGGGGGAGCGGGATGGGGAATACATGTAAATCCATGGCTAAAACCACTACAATATTGTAAAGTAATTAGCCTCCAACTAATAAAAATAAATGAAAAAAAAATCCATTTCACTGTGACACATGACAATCTTTAAATAATTCCTTATGATTAGTGTCTGTACTTCTCTCACACACAATTCCAAATTTATTCAACTAATTTTATTTTAACTCTCAAGTATCTTTTACGCTACATCTTATTTAGTTGAGGGTAAACTTTTTTTGCTTTCCTTGGTGGAATGAGTTTTGCCGAGAACAAAGATTTTCACATAGCAGAGAGCCTGGTCATAATTAAAAAGATCTACAGTGGTACAAGTTACCCAGTTCAGGTTCACAGCAAATATCACTAAGTGATCATGATCCTCTATCCTGGATGTGGCCTCTGAATCCTTCTAATACAGTATTCTAGAAAGGTGATCTGGTGGTTAGTGCTGGGATGCAAGATGACACCAATTGGTCATCTCTTTCTATTCTAAGTTGTTTCTCTCAGAGAAGCATATGTGACCATGAACTTTTAGAGCAAAAAGTATGTTTGGGTCTTGAAGTTCTCAATAAAGGCCAGCAAATCATTGACAAGTACAAAAGCATCCCTCTTTTACTATTAGTCAGTAGGCTTGGGAAGAGGAATTTAACACAAACCCTTAACATTTGAGACATTAAAAAAAAAAACAAAAAACAAAAAAAGGAAAGGGAAAAAAGGGAGGAAGGAAAGTAAAGGAAGAAAATACACTATGACTCTGTGGTGTAATACTAATACTTGAGGTTGCGTGTACTAAAGGATTTTACATTACCCTCACTGGTAGATGGGTAGACATTGCTATCCTCACCCACAACTTAGGAAGCAGAGGCCTGGAGAGATCAAATGACTTGAAGACATGGAGCCACAAAACCAAGCTTCCCTGGTTGCTCAGATGGTAAAGAATCTGCCTGCAATGCAGGAGACCTGGGTTCCATCCCTGGGTCAGGAAGACCCCCTGGAGGAGGGCATGGCAACCCATTCCAGTATTCTTGCCTGGAGAATTCCATGGGCAGAGGAGCCTGGTGGGCTACAGTCTGTGGGGTCACAAAGAGTTGGACACGACTGAGTGACTAACACTTTCACTTGACTTTCAACCATCAAGTCATGGGCTATATTGGTTTCCTAGGGCTGCTGTAACAAAGTACCACAAACTGATATTTATTCTCTCACAGTTCTGGAGCCTAGTAGTCTGAAATCAAGATTTAAGATAGGTAGAGCCATGCTGCCTCTGAAGGTGCTAGAGAAGGATCTACTCAATCCTCTTTTGTAGCTTCTGGTGGTTCCTTGGCTTGTGGCAACACAGCTCCAATCTTCACATGGCATTCTCTCTGGGTGTGTCTATATCCAAATTCCCCCCCCTTTTTTTTATAAAGGTCACTCTTTGTGACCCATGGACTGTAGCCCACCAGGCTCCTCTGTCCACAGAATTCTCCAGGCAAGAATACTGGAGTGGGTTGCCATGCCCTCCTCCAGGGGATCTTCCCGACCCTGGGATTGAACCCAGGTCTCCCACATTGCAGGTAGATTCTTTACCATCTGAGCCACCAGGGAATTTTACTAGTTACACCAAATTAGGCATCCACCCTACTCTAGTATGATTTCATCTCAACTAATTACAGGTGCAATGTCCCTGTTTCCAAATAAGGTCACATTCTGAGTATGGAGGGTTGGGACTTCAGCATATGAAATTTTAGGGGCTCAATTCAACCCACATCATGGGATGATCAAGGCCAGGTTTTCTGTACCTGTGTGAGGAGGACTGCCTGAGTCTGAGAGTTTAAGTTTTGGGCCTCCACTGAAAGCAAGAATTCTCACTATTCACTAAAATATAGAGCCCTCTAAATAAAATTCTTCTTTCAAAAAGCCAATCAACAGTCCTTCACATAAAAAAATCAATTATGGGATATTTCCCCCCACTCATTAACATGGTATGATAGCTATATCACACACTTGATCAAGTTTCAAATCAAAATACTGAGGAGTCACCAGAAGTCACACACATACCTAGAAGGAGATGAAAGACCAAAAGAATCTATGATGACTTATTGTATTTAAAATCACTGTTATAAATTTTGAATCCACTTAAAAACAAACAAACAACAACAACAAAAACCAGCCCTTTCCTCATCACTCTCAAAGGGTGATGTCTGCTATTTTTAACCCTGCCAGAAATTATCAGTAGGCTGGAAGAATGTAGTACTATGACATGAGCCTTCATTTCCATTTCTAATTAAAATTCTTACTGATCCCGACCCAGATGTGCTTTTTTCACCACAGCCTGTGGAAACTTCACAATGGAAACTATAGTGGCCTGAGAATGGAGGAGCAAGCAGGCAAGAATCTGGAAGACCTTGGAAGAAGAACCTGGAAGACCAAACTGGAAGACCATCACAGCCCTTGGGAGAAGACCCAGGAAGGGTGTCAACCAGGCCACTCCGTGTTCCCATCTTATCCTTACAATCTCATCTCTCCCAGCCCACAGGTCAGCCTTGGTGGGGGTCACAATTGGCTTTCCTCAAAATCCACTGCCTGGATCTACTTCCTGACTCCCTCACCTCTTGGCATCATTGTTGTAAGTTACAATATTCATCATGAGCACTTACATTTGCTGACCTTTCAGTCTGTACCTCACTTCTTTCAACACTCTATAAAGAACAAGATTGTGGATTACTACCTGTCTACATGCTCTTCACGTGCCATAAGGATAGCACCCTGGTACCGACCTGAGCCTGTGGCTGCCCTGTTCAAGGACTGCATTTCTTATCTTCCTTTGTAGCTAGATGTGGCTACGTGATAAATTGCAGTTAACAATATATTGTATGGATTTGCCAGAAAGTCTTCTTTAAGAAAGGAACCTTTCATTTTTATCTCCTTCTATCTGCCCATAAATGTTGGAGCTGCAGCAGCCATCTTGGTCCATGAGGTGCCTTGGGAACGGAAACGACACTTAATGGGCACACAAGGGCAGGAGTCTGGGTGGGTGCCACGTGCCCCGCCAGACCAGCAGTACATGCAAGGTTTAACTCCCAGCTTACTTTATGTGAAAAGAAATAAAAATATACCTTATTTAAGCCACTGTTATTTGGGATTTTCTTTCACAGCAGACTTAATCTCAAGTGGTTAAGTACTAAGTAGAACTCCCACTTTACAGATAAGGAAACTGAGGCTCAGAGAGGCTAAGTAACCTGTTCAAGGTGAAAAATCTCGGTGGCAGTGCTAGACTACAACCTGATTTCAGGCCCTATGCTCTTAATCTCTCCAACATATGTTCTCTAAAAAGACCCTTCCCCATGCTGAAAACAGTGGCATCATGTTTAACTCTTCCCTCTCTGTAGCATTTGTCTCCTGCCATGGCTTCCCTGATAGCTCAGTTGGTAAAGAATCTGCCTGCGATGCAGGAGACCCTGGTTTGATTCCTGGGTTGGGAAGATCTGCTGGAGAAGGGATAGGCTACCCACTCCAGTATTCTTGGGCCTCCCTTGCGGCTCAGCTGGTAAAGAATCTGCCTGCAATGCAGGAGACCTGGTTTCGATCCCTGGGTTGGGAAGATCCCCTGGAGAAGGGAAAGTCTACCCATTCCAGTATTCAGTCCTGGAGAATTCCAAGGACTGTATAGTTCCTGGGGTGGCAAAGAGTCAGACATGACTGAGAAACTTTCACTTCACTTCATAGATAGGTGCCACGCACTGTGGGTTCTGCCTCCCAGGGTCCTGGCAACAATTTCCTGTCCCACTGCTCCCTACTTATGTAGAAACACATGGCTGGCTGCAGCAGAAACAGAAGTGCTCAGCCTGTGCAAGGTATGCCCTGGGATGTGGGGGGAGCTAGGGTTGTCTGTGCTTCAAGCACTGTGACTCCTTCTAGGGCTGGTTCCCTCAGGCTGAGCCTGATGGGGCTGCACCCTTGAGAAGGGAGCTGAGGAGTGTTTGTGTGTGTGTGTGTGTCTGTGTGTGTGTCCTGAGCTGTGGAAGTCAGCGAGCTGAAGTCTAAATAAACAGAAGTTGGACAACAGATTCCAGAGGTGTCAAAAATGAGGAGGTCGTTGACACTTTCTTTTTTCCTAAACTAGAGGTTTCACACATTTATTACTGAACCTACTATTACAGAGGCAAAGAAACAAAAAGAAAAATAATATCCCTCCCCCACCTCACAAAATGTCCAACTCTCCAGATAGTGGTGATGTTTTCATCTTGATGTGGTAAGAAGTGTATGCAAGTACATACAGATCCAGCTTGGTTCTTCTCCACAGCCTCCTGTTAGAGTTGTACCTGATTTTAAGACCAGTTTTCCTATTAGAATCCACTGGGGGATTGGACAGTTCTGCTTTTGTTTCTTGGCCAGGAATTACTTGATCCTGAAAGTCCTGTGAGAAGAACAGAATCAACCACACATCCCACAATGGCAGGGAAAAGGAGGGAGCCAGTGACACTTTCAAAAGGCAGTTTCAGAATGGTGATATGGCCAATTATGAAACATAAAAATAATAGCCACTGTGGGCTGGGCACAAATGCATAGGAAGCAAGTCTTCTTGGGGTTGAAATCCCAGCTCCACTCCTTAACAGCTGTGGTCTTGGGACATGGCCTCTTTTGACCTCATTTTCTATTAAATAGGGATAACATTAGAACTACTTTATAGGACTACGAGGATTAAGCAAAGTATATGATGTGTAGGTCATATCTGAATGGTCTAGTGGTTTTCCCTAATTTCTTCAATTTAAGTCTGAATCAAATCCCTTATGATTATATACTGGAAGTGACAAATAGATTCAAGGGGTTAGATCTGAGAAAGTGCCTGAAGAACTATGGACAGAGGTTCATGACATTGTACACAGGCAGTGATCAAGACCATCCCCAAGAAAAAGAAATGCAAAAAGGCAAAATGGTTGTCTGAGGAGGCCTTACAAATAGCTGTGAAATGATGAGAAGCAAAAGGCAAAGGAGAAAAGGAAAGATATACCCATTTGAATGCAGAGTTCCAAAGAATAGCAAGGAGAGATAAGATTTCCTCAGCGATCAATGCAAAGGAATAGAGGAAAAGAATAGAATGGGAAAATCTAGAGATCTCTTCAAGAAAATTAGAGATAATAAGGGAACATTTCATGCAAAGATGGGCACAATAAAGGACAGAAATGGTATGGACCTAACAGAAGCAGAAGATATTAAGAAGAGGTGGAAAGAATACACAAAAGAACTGTACAAAAAAGATCTTCATGACCCAGATAATCACGATGGTGTGATCACAACCTAGAGCCAGACATCCTGGAATGTGAAGTCAAGTGGGCCTTAGGAAGCAACACTATGAACAAAGCCGATGGAGGTGATGGAATTCCAGTTGAGCTATTTCAAATCCTAAAAGATGATGCTGTGACAGTGCTGCACTCAATATGCCAGCAAATTTGGAAAAGTCAGCAGTGGCCACAGACTGGAAAAGGTCAGTTTTCATTCCAATTCCAAAGAAAGGCAATGCCAAAGAATGCTCAAACTATTGCACAGTAGCACTCATCTCACACACTAGCAAAGTAATCCTCAAAATTCTCCAAGCCAGGCTTCAACAGTACATGAACCATGAACTTCCAGATGTTCAAGCTGGATTTAGGAACCAGAGATCAAATTTCCAACATCTGTTGGATCATCGAAAAAGCAAGAGAGTTCCAGAAAAATATCTACTTCTGTTTTAATGACTATGCCAAAGCCTTTGATTGTGTGGGCCACAACAAATTCTGGAAAATTCTTAAAGAGAAGGGAATACCAGACCACCTGACCTGCCTCTTGAGAAATCTGTATGCAGGTCAGGAAGCAACAATTAGAACTGGACATGGAACAACAGACTGGTTCCAAATAGAGAAAGAAGTATGTCAAGGCTGTATATTGTCACCCTGCTTATTTAACTTCAATGTAGAGTACATCATTAGAAATGCTGGGCTGGATGAAGCACAAGCTGGAATCAAGATTGCTGGGAGAAATATCAATAACCTCAGATATGCAGATGACACCACCCTTATGGCAGAAGATGAAGAAGAACTAAAGCTTTTCTTGATGAAAGTGAAAGAGGAGAGTGAAAAAGTTGGCTTAAAGCTCAACATTCAGAAAACTAAGATCATAGCATCTGGTCCCATCACTTCTTGGCAAATAGATGGGGAAACAGTGGAAACAGTGAGAGACTTTATATTTTTGGGCTCCAGAATCACTGCAGATGGTGACTGCAGTCATGAAATTAAGACGCTTGCTCCTTGGAAGAAAAGTTATGACCAACCTAGACAGCATATTAAAAAGCAGACACATTACTTTGTCAGCAAAGGTCCGTCTAGTCCAAGCTATGGTTTTTCAAGTAGTCATGTATGGATGTGAGAGTTGGACTATAAAGAAAGCCGAGTACAGCAAAGAATTGATGCTTTTGAACTATGGTGTTCGAGAAGACTCTTGAGAGTCCTTTGGACTGCAAGGAGATCCAACGAGTCCATCCTAAAGGAAATCAATCCTGAATATTCATTGGAAAAACTGATGCTGAAGCTGAAACTCCAATACTTTGGCCACCTGAAGCATAGAACTGACTCAATGGAAAAGACCCTGATGGTGGGAAAGATTGAAGGCAGGAGAGAAGGGGAAAACAGAGGATACAATGGTTGGATGGCATCACTAACTCAATGGACATGAGTTCGAGTAAACTCCGGGAGTTGGCAATGAGAGGCCTGGCATGCTGCAGTCAATGGGGTGCAAAGAGTCGGACACGACTGATTGACTGAACTGACTGAACTGATGACGTGTAGGGAACAGAGCCTAGCATGAGTAAGAGCTATATATGTTAATTATTATTATAATTATCTGCCAGGTTCTACATATACATTATATAATGTAATCCTTACAGTAACCCTCTGAGACAGGTATTCTCAGCCCCAATTTGACAACTGAATACCAAGGATCAGAGAGGTTAAATACTTTCCCCAGGGTTACAGAGCTACTAAGTGACACTGCTGGATAGCGCACACTGCTCTCCAATGGCTGCCTCTCCTTGATGATGAGCCCAGCTGGACTTGGGGAAGGGCTGAAATGACAGGACATGGACAGATGTGTGAGCCATGCCACCATCTTTCCACTCCTAGCCCAAGCACACAGCTCACTGCTGACTATCACTTGTCTATTTCAACTGCAGATTCTTTTTGATGTATGTTATGAAACTTAAGCATGTGTTTTCTTTTTTTGAATAAATTGTATAGATGGTACATTCAGACTAACCTTATCTAAAAGTCATCTAACATCAAAAAAAAAAATCTACAAACAATAAGTGCTGGAGATAGCGTGGACAAAAGGGAATCCTCTTACACTGTTGGTGGGAATGTAAATTAGTATAATCACTATGGAGAACAGTATGGAGGTTCCTTAAGAAACTAAAAATAGAGCTATCATATGATTCAGCAATCCCACACTCGGACAATATCTGAAGAAAACCATAATTTGAAAGGATGCATGTACCTGGATGTTCACTGTGGCAGTATTTACAATAGCCAGGACATGGAAACAACCTAAATATCAATCAGCAGGGGAATGGATAAAAGAGATGTAGTGTGTATGTGTGTGTGTGTGTGTGTGTGTGTGTGTATACATACACATACACACATACATACTCAGCCATAAAAAAGGAATGAAATAATGTCATTTGCAGCAACATGTATGGATCTAGAGATTGTCATATAGAGTGAAGTAAGTCAGAAAGAGAAACACAAATATTGCATAGTATTGCTTATATGTGGATCTAGAAAAATAGTACAGATGAACTTATTCGCAAAGCAGAAATAGAGTCACAGATGTAGAAAAGAAACTTATGGTTACCAACAGAGAAGGTTAAGGGGTGGGATGAATTCGGAGACTGAAATTGGTATGTGTACACTACCTTACGTGAAATGGACAATTGGTAAGGACACACTGTGTAGCACAGGGACCTCTACTCAGTGCTCTGTGGTGACGCAAATGGGAAGAGAATATAAGAAAGAGTATATGCAGTCTTTCACATATATATACATATAAAACTGAATCACTGGCATGAGTAAGAACTATATATGATATTATATACATATATATATAACTGAATCACTTTGCTGTACAGCAGAAACTAACACATTACAAAGAAACTATACTCTAAAAAAATTAATTAAAAAAATTAAAATAAAAGTCACAACATAATGCGCCACAAGCACTAATATGAAATCTATGACATATGCTACAGACTTGGTCTCTTACAAGTTCTAAATGCATTTGTTGGGAATATGCTGACAAGAGTCTGGGGTACCTACTTTACTATGCCATTTGCTTGTTTTGGATTAGGCTGAACTCCTCATTGCCACAGTTCCCAGGACAACAGTATATTTCAGGTATGTGCAGATACTACACTGTGTTTCAAACTTCAAGCCACACTAAGGTTTATACCGTGAGAAAAGCAGATTTTATCAGCTGAGTTTACAGGTGGAGTATAAGTGAGATCAAATCGGGCCCTCGGTGTTTTTAAGATGATCTATTAGGTAATCTAAATTAGATGCTCTTCAGGGAGATACAACCTTGAAACACACAGCTTTATTCTTCTCATGAAGAGGAAAAAAAAAAACTCAGTTTTTCAAAATGAGAAAGAAGTTGGGTTGCATTTGTAAATATATTGATCAATATGTTTAGAGAGGACAGGACAATTGGGAGTTTTTTAAATTAGAATTTTTTTTAACTTCTCCATCAGTTTTTATTAATTCACTAATTCCCTATAGCTCAAGAGATGCTAATTAATTCAAGGAACCATAATGCTAATCATTGGCTAAATAAATCTAAAATGGAAAGAGTCTGTCACCAGAGATACCACTGCTCATTTTAATTAAAATTACCAATTCGTGAAGTAATATAAATAAAGGTTATTGTATCCTTCTACTCAGGCGGTATTAACCCTGTGCATAGCCACCTGAGAATCCATCAGGACTTAAAAAGCCAAGAATATTTGTGGAACCTTATCAGTCTCTGAGTTAGGATATTTATCATTCCAAGAGTGCTGTTCACTGATACTATAAAGCCATGTGGAATTAAGCTGCCTTGAAATGCAAAACAGAGAATGGTGAAGGGCTGAGAATTGTTGCCTTGAAGGGAGTACAATCAATGTCAAGAAATTAACCATTCCAAAATGATTACCTTTACAAACATTCAGGCCTAGAGAAAAGCAGATGTTCCAGGTCTGAGTTTCAATTTTTAAGGAATAAATTTATGCAAACACCCATTTGTTTTAGTAGTTTTGTAGTTCAGAGTGATCACACCTTGTTAACATTCAGTACAACTGCTTATAGCCATTTGAATGTCATTTGCAGGGATAGGAAAGGTTGCCTCAACAGTTCATGACTACATGGCAGGCATGACCACGATGCTCACTCTGGGAAATAGACACCCCTGCACGCTTAGCTACTCAAGCCAGTCAGCCATGGAAAGAGGTGTGTGCGTGGGCAATCATGTGGTTCAAATCATCAATGAGTCTGAAGCCGAATAGTCATAGTACTCTTGGTGGATTTGCCCTTGACTAAGAGAAATCCATCTTTATTGTCTCACTAATCAGCTCAAAAGCCATTGATGATGAAGTCCTAAATCTAATTTATAATAAAACCCCAAAAGTTTCTGAGGCAAAATGAAAAAGCACAGCTCACAGATACCTTTTGAACAAAGGTTGGTAAAGAATTTTCATAGATTAGTCCAAAGACTTGACATTGGCTTGAACTAAAAAGAGAAGTGACGTCCTTTAGAACCAAAGAGAACCTGGTAAAGGAAAATTATTGTCATCTTATCAAAAGGCTACTTCTGAATGGAGCTTCCAGACAAAATAGACATCTGTCTGGGACTTCAACCAGATAACCTTGTTATGCAAATAGCTTTAGCCAAAGAGTAAAGGGCTGATAATGAAATCCCTACACAGCCAACCACACATTACAAAGGTGACAAAAAACATCAGGCAGGGTTCTAGCATCTGGATAAAAAGCAGTGCAGAATTTATGTGAGTATCATGTTTAATTTATCATAACTAAGCTGTCAGGAGTCATGCTTTGACAAATGCTTAACTAACACACATAAATGAATCAATCATCACTAACGACCAAAGGTTCAAAACCAAACAGGCTGATGTTTCCTTTCTTTTTTTTTAACCCTCAAAATAGGTTTACTAATAGGATGTCAGAATTTAAAATCTCTTCTACTGTCTCCAGATTAAGAAGAATGGTGGAAACACATCTAAAAACTCTAAGCTATTTCCTGGCACTTACAGCCTGCCTCTGCTCCCACCCCTGCACTTATTGCACTTGCTCGCGCGCGCTCTCTCTCTCTCTCTCTCTCTCTCACACACACACACACACACACACATACACACACAGAGTCCCCTGTCTACATAGCTGTGATCACTGGGCTGCAGCCTGACCAATTCCTTCAGATCCCTGAAGCAACAATGAGAAGCCATGAGGTCCTTTGGTGAATGGTGCCATCATGGACCAAGAAAGACTTAAATTATTGAATTGATGCTGATATGGCTCAGCAGTTACATGAGAACCAGGTATTAAAGGTTTTAAAACTGTTAAAAAAATTTCCAGTCCTATTTATTCTTTAGAGAGAACTAGTTTAGTTTACTTTAAATCAAGGAACCGTGGCTCCACCCACAATGGGAATTGAAGAAATTATCTGGATAATTCAGGCTAAAAAAATTTACCAGATAACATTCTTCCCACCTCAGTTTTAGCAATAATGAAAAGTTTATGATCTGAAGGTCTTAATCCTTCATAGTTTCCCTTTTCCTTCCCAAGATCAGTAAGGTAAGTATAAAAGTAAACCATGGCTCTCTCTTTAAATAGACATTTCTAACCCAGTGAGTATCTTTGTTTACATTTAATTAGAGATTTGAATAAATAGAATGAAATAGAAAATTAAAATCGCATTTGGTAGGCTGGTTCCTAATAACCAAAGGGTAATATTTTGGATCGTAAATAGTTTTCTACCTAAAGATACAAAATACAATAGTTCCTAATCTTGACAGTAATATTCCTAAAAAATTTGTAAAAGGCAAATTCATGGTTAAAGAATCTCAGATGTTACGGGGAAAATAGAATTGAGGGACTGAGGTCAGGAAAGAATCTATGAACACCTATAACATATAATATTTTCATTAATGAAATCAGTAAGGACAAATCATTAAATAAAGAGAATACTGATGACATTTTTCCATATCTTAAATTAGTAATAAAACATACAATCACTTAATTTCTCTTTACCTTCACTGGTTCATTAGAACCTTTTCAGACTCTCCTCTGCCATTTCGATAAGATGCTTTTGCTCTGTAGCTGACGTATGCATACTAAAGGCATTGTTTTCTGTGTTGAGTCCTCCATTCTAGTACCAACACTTTTCTAAGACTAAAGCGATTCAGACTGAGCACATATAGAATTTTCAGAGTTGGGGAAGACTTAACCAGATTTAAATGGGAATATATTGGGATTTGCCATAAAGAATAATCAATAGTAGAGGGGGATTTCTATACTATATTTAATCCTGAAAGCCACAACCCTATCATCAATTACGTACCTTTATTCCCACATCTATCCATGAAATACTGTGCTTACTTTAAGAACACAAACATACTCTTGAAGCCAAACCTTTGGTGAGTAAGTCACATTTTAGAGGCATTTAGTGTTTGGTATAGGAAAGAGTTTTTGTGAGTATGTGATGTGGTTTTCTAGGTCAACAGCTTCGAGAAGGTCAGTCAAGGGCATCTGTGTGAAGCAATGGAATGAAAAGGAAAATCAACATCACGGGAAGCCTAACGACTGGATTTCTTTCTCTGGGGTCATCTTAAATGTGTTTCCAGCCACCAGGATGTCTGTAGCTCTCCAGTGCCTTCCACCTCTTCATTTGGCTTCCAAATATCAGGAAGTGGCTCTTCCTCTGCTCCTCTGAGAGCATCCTCCCTCCTGCTGTATCTGTTGTTCCTCTCAACACTGCCCACTATCACCAGCCTTGACTTGCAGCTACTTTTGCATCCTGCAGTCACTGCAGAATATCAGAGTGGGGACCAGAAGGACAAGAAAATATCATCTGTCCCCAGCCCTGAATTCCATGGTCACATTCCTACACAGCCTTCCTTAAAGTTGTGGAATTCTTGGAGTTCTTTACCCCTCCTCCCTTCTGAGGATGATAGCAAAAAGCTAGGAGAGATTGGCGGGACAAACAATTTCAGGGACCTTGAATTATGCTATATTTGAAATGAAAATGAAATACAGGTTCACAGCTCTTTAAACAAAACCCTCGGGGCCAGATATGTTTTAGAATTCAGAATTTTATCAAATTTTAGAAAAGTAAATCAGTGCATTTACTGTATGTTATATAACATCCCCAGCAGGATCTAGGGCAGCACACTGTAATCAAACACATTAATATATCTGCAGCAATTCACATGAATATTCACACTGAGTAGGACAAATAATGGCTATAAATAGCCTCACTTCAGTTTAGGTCATGTGTGCCACCAAATCAGTTCACATAAGGTCAGGGATTGTAGCTAAATGACTCAAATACAAAAAAAACTTCCATTTTTCAGAGCTCTTTGGGTTTTGGAATTGTGAACAAGGGATTGTACTGTGCTTAAGGAAAGCGATCAAGAGACCCAGTTTGTTTCCTTGCACTGTCTTTGTGGAAGCTAAGTCTGCACATAGGCATAAGTTAGAGAAATTTGTGTTGATTCTTTCCTTCTTCCTGTTTATCAGCTATTTTGGTCACGTCTTTTCTCCTTCCATGACCCTTGAACCCCTTCTTTGATACACTAGATGCTGAGGGCACCTCTATAGCTTATAATCGCCTTGTCTAGATTCCTGCCCCCCACAGTTCACCAGGCCCCTTTACATAGACCCCTCCAACACTGAGCACCTTCCCCAGATTCAGGACTAGTGTGGTTTCTCTGTCAGGGGACAGCACTCAGTCCCCACCCTATTGGTGCTACTGTTGGCTCTGCTCCTGTCTTGGTCCCATGCAATGCTGCCTAGTTCCTGGTAACACAGTTCCCACCAGGTACATTACCCATCAACTGGATTTTCATCTTGTTCTCCACACTCTGAGCCCTGGCTGGGGCTTCTCACCTTGGTGCCTCAGGCCCAAGATCTCACTTTGCCCCTCAATCATCTTGGAAGCTGGAGCCCTGCTCCTAGACCACAGATCCTAAAGCAAAGCCTAAATTCCAAGCTGCAAAATCTCTACTGAAGGCTACCACCTTCTGTCTCCTCTCTGGCTCAAGTGTGGGTGTCAGATGTTTATATGGAGTCCCCTCTCTTGTTAAACAAGACCCTTTGGCAATATTTTTCTCAGGACAGAGTAGTCAGATAAATGTGACACATGTGATCAGGAGGACTGATTATAACCAAAAGTCAAATGGAATTCCGTATTTTTCAAATCTGCAGAGGCACCATCTATCATTTACCAGAACAAATTCTGTGTCATGATGTGCTAGAAGGTATAACAATATCTAGCACCAAATCAATTCCACAGCTTGGATTTCTCCAATCACTGTCCAAGGCCTTGCTGGATGAACAATTTTTCATGGAAGAAATACTCACTGTGAAATGAAGTGGTTGAATTCTTCACACCATTTTTCTGGATGAAGTAAAGTAGGTGGAGGATTTCTGAAAAACAAAAACATTTTTTTCTTACAAAAAAATTGTTTTGTTAAAAGCAAAATATCAATTTATCTTTACTGATATTGTTCTAAATAGCTCTGATAAAATCTAGGCTTATTTATTTCTGGGTAGGAGTCATTTATCAGTGGTAAATTATAAAGTGCCAAACCCTATTCGTTTAGTGGCTTATTTCCATTCACTGAAGGCCTAGTATGTCCACAGCTTTCTGCAGGACCTCTGAGGGTTACACAGATCAGGAACGTTCCTCAGGGAGTGGACACTATTGAAGGGTGAGGCAAGCACATAGCCACTATAACTGAGAGCTGAGTGTTATTGGCGCCATAAGAAAGCTATAAGCCAAGTGCTATGGGCTTGAGAGAAGACTTTTAATTTTACAGGATTTTCAGATTATTATGATCCATTTGAATTAATTACATGATGTATTTAAAGTATACTTATAAATTCACTGGTCACAGTTTTAAAATTTTTCCTATATGTCAACATTCACAATAGGCACCAGAGAAAGCAAAACAGCTAAGACAAGGTTCCAGACCCTGAGAAGTTCCTGGGTAGTGAAGAGGACAGACACCTAATGTAACTGGAGTTAGGTGTTCACCTAAGTACTGGAGGTCCCAAGAGAACTAGAGAACTGTGGAAAGACTCTGGTAACCAGAACACTTCGTGGTGAGAAGGCAGGAAAAGGAAAAGGTCAAAACCCTGCATTTGGCTGAATATTTACCCGAAGAGAATCAATTTTAAAACAGAAGTGACATTACCTTTAATTGACAAGATTTTTTTTTCTAGCAGTAAGTGGAAATAGGGGCTTACGAGCAAGTCAAGTTCAGCAAATGAAGAAAGTTACATTTCTGCACACCTGAACGATGACTATAAATCTTAAACCCATTATATACCTTTGTTTTTTCTTGGGTTCTATCTGCTTCCTAAAGCCATAGCTTGCTCAGCTTCGATCAGCAAAGGAAGGGGGAGCAGCATGCATGATCAGAAATAAAAAATGTATCTGATAATGTGATAGTAAGCTGCCTCTCAATACCCTTCCTTTTCTCACCTCTTCTAATACAATTTTTATTCTGATACAATGCTGCCATATATATTTTTCCTGAGTTTCATGCAGCTAGATATGGCCATGTGACTGAGTTCTGGCCAAATTATAGACTACTAAAATTGTTCTATGATATTTCTAGAAAGTTTTCTTAAAAAAGAAGAGACATGCTATCTTTTTTCTTCCCCCTTTCTGCTTTTTGGAACATGGATGTTATGACTGCACCATGAGCAGCCATTTTGTATGTGAAATGAAAATGTGAGCTATGAACTGAGTATGGCAAAGAGGAGGGATTCCCTGGCGACTCAGATGGTAAAGAGTCTGCCTGCAATGCAGGAGACCCGAGTTCAATCCCTCGGTTAGGAAGATCCCCTGGGAAAGGAGATGGCAACCCACTTCAGTATTCTTGCCTGGAAGATCCCATGGACGGAGGAGACTGGGGGGCTACAGTCCATGGGGTCACAAAGAGTCAGACATGACTGAGCGACTTCACTTTCATGGCAAAGAAGATAGACAGGACATTGGATTCATGATGACATTTTAAAGCTGCCATACCAGCTCTAGATTGCTTCTGCCTAGTCTTCCTTAACAGGACAGAGAAATAAACTTCCATCTTCTTTAAGCCTCGTTTTATGTAATTAATTCTAATTGAGTTGATCATATTTCAGAGGATTACTCCATTATATGGTTAGAACATAATTTTATAAGTATATCACAAGCACAAAGATATGTAGAAGCATTAATAAAATGGCAACTTATCCAATCTCGGGAGTCCAGAAGACTTTAAAAAGAAAACAAATTTTAGCTAACCCTTGAAAATTGGTTGGAGTTTTTAAGAGAGAGGACAGGAAAGCTATCTCAGTTTTAGGAAATAAGATGTACCAAGTTACAGAAGTGTAAAAAGTCTGGTAGGTTCAAAGAACATAAATAATCTTTTGAGGCTAGACTATATGATTCTTTCAGGTTTGGAGAGAGAGTAGGTGGGAAGGATAAGGTGGGAAAGGAAGAATGATGAAAGAAACTATATGATTTCCCTGTTCTACATAACTAATTATTCTTCAGATCTTCTGATTTAGAAACCCAAAGGAAAATTACCTGTGTACCCAGCTAGAAAGAGTAGCCATTGAAAAGTTGCCCCTCAGTTATTTTGGAGACTGCCTCTATCTCATTCATTTAACAATATTTGCCTTCAACTTTCCCTGGACTTCTTTACATAATAAAAATACCATCACATAACTTCTGCTTTAATACCAGCTTGGCTGAACTATTCTTACTGACTCTAGCTATTTGGAGATTATGCATCCACATGTCCTTCCAGTTCACCTCAGGGTAGCAACCTTAGTGAGCAGTTTACTCTAGATCATCTCTACAGTCCTTTCCACAGCTCAGACTTTCCCAATTCTGCTCAGGTTTCCTGCTTATTCTGCTCTCAGGGAGGTCAGTTCCACAGAGAAGAGTTGCTCAAGCAATTTACTGTCTATCAGACTTCATCCACCTCCAAAGCCATTAACTGTGACCAATAAGTCACTGTAGGCACACTTGATTAAACCCTGGTAGGCTTGACCTTGGCCAGTCGAGCATGGAGGGACAAACCTCTGCCACAATTAGAGAGTGACCTCACAAGAGACAACTGGATAAATGGATGGAAGTGTCCATACTGGTGTGAAGAACACTGTCCCTTCCTATTTCCAGTCTGTCCCTCAGCAGGAACTATGAGCAGGAGTTACTGTTTATGTGTTGGCCTGAACCTCTGCAGCAGGACACAGAGGAACAGCAGGAAAACACCATTTGCCCAGGCTACCACCAACCCCTCATAGCTTAGTTGGTAAAGAATCTGTCTGCAATGCAAGAGACCCAGGTTCGATTCCTGGGTCAGAAAGATCCCCTGGAGAAGGAAATAGCAACCCACTCCAGTATTCTTGCCTGGAGAATCCCATGGTCAGAAAAGCCTGGCAGGCTACAGTCCATGAGATCACAAGAGTTGGACACGACTTAGTGACTAAACCACCACCACCACCACCACCACCAACCTATGATGGCCTCACATGAACCCCACACAAAGAAACACTTTCTCTGAGTTTGACATCACAGGAATTTAGTTTTAGAAAAGCTCATTTTACCTTGTAGATGCCCCACCTTTCCTGGAGTCCATCCATCATACTTAGGTTCAGTAAATTACTATCTGAGCATAATGAAAACTAAAAGGAATTTGAAGGCTTTACAGTACTTTGTTTGCATTGGCAATGTAAATTTTTTTCTCCTGATATGCAGAAAGAGCACCAAATAATAACAGTCCTGCCTTTTTGGCTCCTCTAAACACTACAGATGAAAGCTGCAACCCTGCCCAAAAGGGTCTCTCACCACAAGGAGAAATGCTTCGTGTTCAGTGTGATAAGAGTGTCAGAGCATAGCTGAGGTCAGCAGGCATCACTCATGTATGTGTATGGATGCTGAGAGCCTGTAGGATGTTTGAATGCTGAGTGGTTGAAAGGCCCATGAATCTGAACACCAAGTTCTCATTTGGATAATATTTATAAACATACCAAGGCAACGTAGAAAAGAGATTAGTCAGTAAAGGAAAATGACTATATTTGATTTGAGGTTCCCCTGCCTGGATTTTATTCCTGTGATTTGGACTCCAAATTCAATTTCTACAAAATAATCCCTGCATACAGACAGCATTAGAGCTACATGAGGCTAGCAGCAAGGGGTGATGCCCATTTTTGACATCATAATCCTAGATCTAGCAAATACGATGGAGATAGAGTTAACCTTCTTTCCCCAAAGCCTCTGTGGAACAAAATGATTTGCTGAACAGTCAGATTGAATTCATTTTAGTTCCTGAAATAGAGAAGCAGCTGATTGGATGAAGGGGGGCACCCAATCTCAGGACAACCAATCCAAATTTCATCTAGTGACCTGTGCCAAAGCATGACTCAAATGATAAGCTGGGTCAATTTGATTCTCTTTAGAAGGTTTTCCCTTTATTTTTTATTTTTCACCTTGAATGGAAACAGAACAAAAGACAAACAAACAACAGGCAGTTTAGTAATAGGCTCGGAAGCTGAAAGATCCATGATGACAGGAGAGCACAATATACAAACTGGTTTTGGGAAGCAGATACTAGGAATAGGCAGGAAACTAGGGAATGAGGAGAAAGCAGCCCAGGTAAAGAGAAAAGAAATAAGCATCCCAGACCCCATGATGGGAGACCACGTAGGTTTTCCTTCAGTCCCTTTTGTGAGTCCTTCTCCCTCTGGTGCAACTACAATATATTAGTCCCAGCATTCTGTTCTCAGCTCTCTTCTCCTCCTATTCTAAACATTCACTGAGGGCTCACTATACATTAGCAACTTTCTAATCTATATTTCCTGCCTCAGTTTTTCCTCCATCTTTTCACTGGTGCATTCAACTATTTACTAGATGTTCCATTTTGATTTCCTCGGGGCACCTTAGAGTCAGCATATTCAAAATCAAACTCATCATCTTCTAAATCTGCATTCTACCTGGTAGTTGAAGTCAGAAACTTGAGTTCAATGCTCTCCACTGACACCACCTCCAAGGTAAAAAAACAGAATAAGGGCTCCCCTTATTAAAGAAGTCCACATTCTAGTGCCTGGTGCCTATGAACATGTTACCTTCCATGGCAAAAGGGACTTTGCTGATGATTACAGTTAAGGACCTTGAGATGGAAGATTACCTTGGATTATCTGGATGAACTTAATTTAATCTCAGCTCCTTTAAAGCATAAAAGAGAGGCAGAAAGAAAGAAGCGGTAGGAAAGAATTGAAATGTGAAAGGTACTCTACTTGCCACTGATGGCCTTGAAGATGAGGAAAGAGAGCCACAAGTCAAATGGACTTGTACTGCAGGTGGCCTCTGGAAGATGGGAATGGGACTCAGCTGCTACCCAGCAAATAAATGGGGATCTCAATTCTGCAAATACAAGAAACTGAATTCTGCTAACCTGAACAAACAAGGAAATCAATTCTCCCCTGGGGCCTCCAGAAAGGGATGCAGCCCTGCTGACACCCTGATTTTAGCGCAGTGAGATCCATGTCAGATTTCTAACAAATTTGTTATGACAGCAATAGAAAACTAATACATCAATCAAGCACCAACATCTATCAATTCTGCTTCCTACATTTCTTTCTCATCACCCCATTCCCTCTTTCATGGCCTAGTTCAGTCACTTACCATCTCCATCAGCCTACTCCATAGCCTCCTTATTTTCCTCTCTCCCTCTGTATTCATCTCCCTCTAATCCATCTTGTACTTGGAAGCTAGAACTTCTTTATAACACACAAATATGATCTTGTTATTTTCTTCAAAATTCTATAGTAGGCCTACGTTGCCGGCATGATAAAATGTCAACTCTTTGGCATGATATACAGATGGCCACACCTGCCCATCTACTCAATCCCATCTCAAACCGCCTACCTATCTCACCCAGCGCTGCAGTACTATATGTGCAAACTTGAGCTCCTGAAGTCAGTCCTGTTCTCTCATGCCTTAGGGCCTTTGCACATGCTGTACCTTCAGTTGAGAATGTTCTTCCCAGTTCGTCCACCTAGTAGGCTCCTACCCACGCTTCATGTGTACCTTTAGTACCTAGCACAGCAGCACTCAGTAAATTTTTAATAAATGAATGACTACAGGAATGAATGCACATAAACACAGATATACTGTAAGTAACCCAAGAAATGATGCCAGGACAAAATATGACCTTGATTCCCAAAGTAGCAAAAACAAAACAAAAAAATCAAAGTAGCAGGAAAAAAAAACCCAAAAAACTAGACAAATATGGAACAGTTCCTTTGGATGTGAGCAAATTCACAGTAAGCAGAGTTTGAGGAACAAAGGAGTCCCCTTAGGTAGTAACTTGATTAGGATTTGATAGTATAAACCTCATTTTCATCATTTGGGCTACCTTTGTAGTACCCAGGACCCTGAACATATTTGACTAAAGCTAGCAAATAAATCATCTGACATCAGACAATGTCTATAATGCAGTTTAAATCACGATTTATTCCAGTTGCACATGTGGGGAAAAGCAGCTTAAAACAAGGAATTTTCTTAAAAATGTCCAAGTAAAAAGTGGAAGGCTGCTGCTGCTGCTGCTGCTGCTAAGTCGCTTCAGTCGTGTCCGACTCTGTGTGATCCCAGAGACGGCAGCCCACCAGGCTCCCCCGTCTCTGGGATTCTCCAGGCAAGACCACTGGAGTGGGTTGCCATTTCCTTCTCCAATGCATGAAAGTGAAAAGTGAAAGTGAAGTTGCTCAGTAGTGTCCAACTCTTAGCGACCCCACGAACTGCAGCCTACCAGGAGGTTTCTCTGTCCATGGGATTTTCCAGGCAAGAGTACTGGAGTGGGTTGCCATTGCCTTCTCCAAAAGTGGAAGGATCAGGTTTCAAATAGGTGTTTCTGTCTCCAGTGTCCACACACCTCACTGTTCCCTGTATTTCATCTCATAAAGAGTCCATTACTTTAAAAGATGAATTAAGAGAACATATATGCAAAAAATGACAGAAAAACAATTAGCAAGCAATACCTCTAGAAGGTGTAAGATGAAGTCGCCAAATATTAAAGCACATTCATCAAGAACATACTGAGTAAAGGATTTATCAATAAGACTAAGTTAATTAAGAAAGACTACCTGGAAGCTGTCAATTTTGAGGCAGATCCTATAAAGAATATATCAACCAGATGGTAGGAGGGGAAAGGTTATTAAAGGAAAGGGAAGGAGAGAGAGAATAAGCGGAGGAAGATACAAAGATTGAAGTATAATAGTTAATAATCATTAATATACAGTTAAATAAACAAGTGTGCTAAAAAGCTATTCTATTTCCTTACTAATAAAAGCAATAAAGCAAGACATTTGAGAACAATGAATTATTCTGAGTATTAACCACAGAGACAGAGCTGCCACTCCGACACCTACTGCTAGGTTCACTAATGAGGGGGAATGGTTAGGTCTGTGCCCGTGTCTCCCCTCAGGATCACCACTTAGCTCCAACCAAAGTGGTTGCTTTTTGTCCTAAGTCATATCTTCCCTGTTCAGAATTATTTTAAAGTTTTTATATTTAATTGTAATACATGATTCCATTGTAATATTAAAAAATTACCCAGGGATAGAGAAAGCAAAGAGTATAATACCTCTTCACTACCACCCCTAATCCCAGTCTCCTCCCTGTGTCAGTACGGCTTGTATTTTCTCTGTTTTTTTTTTTTTTTTTTTCACTTTTAAGTATTTGCTATAATATATATAGTTTTGCTGTACTATAAATTATAATATAATAAATATAAATTTATATTACTATTTATAATATATTTATAGTTGAGGACTGTAGAAATGAAATTATATTCTACGCATTAAGTGTCCTGGTCCCTATATTTCCCATTCAGTAACAAGACTTAAAGACAATCCCAGACCAACATCATACTCAAATAGTATTCCCCAACATGTGCATACAATAGTTTAGCCATTCATTCACTGATGGATATTCAGGCTGTTTTAATTTTTTCCATAGAAAAAATAAAGATAGAAGAAGACTGAAATGGTTTACATATGCCATTATGTGATTTCTAACTTTTAAAAAGTTTCTTAGGCGGTGAATACCTCTTGTCAGTGAACATTTAGGATCCTGCCATATATTTCAAATGTAGAGAGAGCAGGTGCTGACTACCTCATTTTCTCAAAGTGACCAGTGAGCCATTGTACAGCAGAGGAGAAAATGACAACCCAAAGGCCTATAGGGTTGTGAAGAGTTGTGAAGGTTATGAAGCACCCCTTGGTTACCACCAATTAAATATAAATATGCTGTCAATGGGAACTTTGAGTTATTCAACTCCATCAATGTCAGACCAAGAACGCTACTACTGAGGTCCCCTCTGCCACTTGCAGGCATCTGCGCCCTGGTTTGGACAGTGGATATCTCTGGGTAATTATCTTGACACACAGGACATAGACCAAGATTTATTAAAAATACACATGTAATTCTGCTAAAGAGGAATCATCTGAAAAAATTAAATAGCTACAGCTATATCTTTAAAACCAGAAAAGAGATACATGAAAATGACATAGAAATCAGAAATACAATGCTATGTGCTAAACCCTCAGTAAATGTGAAAGACCGGTTCAGCCTGGAAAGGACTCCATTCATGCAGAATGCTAACTCCACAGTGAAGGCAGCTCCATCAGGGTCAGTCCTTTGAAGGAGGGAGAAGGAGGAGGGAAGAGGTTTTCAAGGACAACACTAGATGGATGGGAAGGTGTCTGGAAAGAAGTAAATGTACAAAAGGAAAAATACCATTACTCCACCCTTTAAGTTCTCAACTGGGGCCCCTGTGGCAAAGGACAGACAACAAGAGAAAAGCAGATAAATATGTTTTAATATAAGTTTTACATGCATGGGAGCCTTCATAAGTAAATGAAGATCCAAAGAAACACTTAAACCTGAGCATGTGGAAGAGTAGAGAATCTTGGAAAGACATGATGGGACAAAGAGTATGAGTAAGTGTGGTGAACTGGGGAAATTTAGCAAGGCCTGTTCACTCAGGTCCTCTCTGTGTCCACTGTCTTGGTCTTTTGCAGTAAGGATGCTTCTTTCCTTTGGGTATAGGAAGGGCATCTCTCACAAGAGGATTTTATAAATTGCTTCTAGGGATGGTCAGAAAGTCCTTCCTGCACATGCCACTTCTCAAATTCCTTAACCTGAAATATTCAATATGCCAAGGTCCCATATTCAAGGGTAGCATGTCTTGAATTGTGTCACAAAAACTAAATGAGTCTAAGTCACATCTCAGCCTTGTATCACCATTGTCTAAGAAAGTAGAGATTTTATGATTAATACCTATGATAATGTTTTCTATACTACTTGATAAAGTTACTAAAAGTAGTGAGGAGAAAAGCAAAAATTTGTACTTAAACCTCAACCTTGTTGATTCCTCTTTTTTTCTGCTTCTTAATAACCTAATTTGATTTTGTCCCTTAAACAACACTGCTGGCAATGTTAAGCTAAAATATTTAAAATGTAAAGTTACCACATCAAATCACATGGCCCATAATAAACCCATTTGCAACCATTTACCATCAGTAAGTGACAAGATGGTCATTTCCTCTGGCTTTAAGCTCAGCAAGAATCTGTTTCAAAGATCATCTCAGAATCCCAAAATTGCATTACATTTCTCATGTCAAGCCTAAGCCTGAGATGGAATGTGTTACTGAGCTTTATCAATCTTTGGCCACTATACCACATTTCAAATGTTCACAGAATGCATTTTCTCATTCTCTCTAAAGCACACTGGGGTACCTTTCCCTCATTTGTACTTTCACTATGTAAACACACAGGATACATAGGCAACTCAGTCACGCATGCAGAGTGCCAGGGAAAGTCAAGGACAATAGAAAATGCTATGTCAAGTGGTGTGTAGCTCACTGTCTGAGCCAATATGGTCACTTGCTGACATCCTTTCTTCAATCTGCTCCTTCAACAAGAACTCAGCAACTCCATCATATTCAACTGTTAAAGTCCAGTGTGTGGAGAATATGACCTTGCCCAACAGCTGGCTAATGACCCATTTCCTCTGTGATCCTTTATGCAGAGAGTGAGCCACAAGTCTTTTTTTTTTTTAAAAAAAGCACAGTTTTCAGTGTGATGATTTATTAATTTATGATTTTAAAGAGATGTGTTTCAAACAGGTGACACTGTTTTCTAAATGTTTTCCTTATCCTCAAATTCTGGACTGTTTATATGGGTTCTGTGGGATTGTACTCATTGAAGGGGATCACTAATGGTGTGTCAAAGCATTTTGGAGGTATAGAATCACTCTCAAGTTAGGTTAGTATTTTAAGAAAAAACGATGTCTGGTCAGATGAAAGTCATAGTGATGAGCTAGAAGGTCAGGGGACAGGCAAAGCTAAACAACATGCGCTAGACATGCTATGCTTTCCTGGTGCATCCATTTTTCTGGCAATAAGTTATTTAAAATTGTTTTATGCAAAAAAATCATTGGTGCAGACAATAAAAAGTAGGACTTCTCCCTGCCTGCATTCTGAACTAATTGAGAGACAAGAAAAAGTCAGCAGATTGAGTCCAAAATGATACCTTTATTACTGATAAAGTTGATCTCAGAGAATGTGGCTTTTACCTGAAGAAAATAGTTTCTAAGACTGAAAGACAGAGTTAGACAGACTTAACCAGCTGGTCTTGGGCCCAGGGCTGGGCCACCACAGGCCTCTCACTCAGAGGCAGAGCTTTGGCCAAGTGCAGGCTGGAGAACCATCCTCTAGTGCAGGTTGACTTGCAAAAGGAAGAGAAGGGACAGAGCTGGGGTCTATACGTCCAGTGCCTCCACAAACTCCTCATCTGCATACAGCACTTCTGACCCTCTAGGCTCTGTCAATTTGGGTCCAATCAGAAGACAGGAAAAACACTAGTAATTTGAATGCAGAAAATTTAATATAAAGAATTAATATGTGAATCAAGAATTTCCAGATGTTCAAGCTGAATTTAGGAAAGGCAGAGGAACCAGAGATCAAATTGCCAACATCCACTGGATCATAGAAAAAGCAACAGAATTTTAGAAAAATGCCTACTTCTGCTTCATTGACTATGCTAAAGCCTTTGACTTTGGATCACAACAAACTGTGGAAAATTCTTAAAGATATGGGAACAGCCTCACTGCCTCCTGAGAAACCTGTATGGAGATCAAGAAGTAACAGAACCAGACATGTAATAACAGACTGGTTTCAAATTAGGAAAGGAGTACATCAAGGCTGTATATTGTCACCCTGCTTATCTAACTTACATGCAGCGTACATCATGTGAAATGCTGGGCTGGATGAAACACAAGCTGGAATCAAGATTGCCAAGAGAAATATCAATAACTTAGATATGCATATGACACCAGCCTTATGGCAGAAAGCAAAGAACTAAAGAGCCTCCTGATAAAAGTGAAAAGAGGAGAATGGAAAAGTTGGTTTAAAATTCAACATTCAAAAAATAAATAAATAAATAAAAGTCAACATTCAGAAAAGCTAAGATCATGGCATTTGATCCCATCATTTCATTGCAAACAGATGGGGAAACAGTGGAAACAGTGAGAAACTTTATTTTTGGGGGCTCCAAAATGACTGCAGATGGTGACTGCAGCCATGAAATTAAAAGATGCTCGGAAGAAAAGCTATGACCAACCTAGACAGCATATTAAAAAGCAGAGACATTACTTTGCCAACAAAGGTCCATGTAGTCAAAGTTATGGTTTTTCGAGTAGTCATGCAGGATGTGAGAGTTGGACCATAAAGAAAAACTGAGAGCGGAAGAATTGATGCTTTTGAACTGTGGTGTTGGAGAAGACGCTTGGGGTCCCTTGGACTGCAAGGAGATCAAACCAATCAGTCTGAAAGGAGATCAGTCCCAAATATTCACTGGAAAGACTGATGCTGAAGCTGAAACTCTAATCCTTTGACCACCTGATGTGAAAACTGACTCATTTGAAAAGACCATGATGCTGGGAAAGATGGAAGGCTGGAGAAGAAGGGGACGACACAGGATGAGATCATTGGATGGCATTGCCAACTCAATGGACATGAGTTTGAGCAAGCTCTGGGTGTTGGTGATGGACCGGGAAGCCTGGCGTGCTTCAGTCCATGGGGTTGCAAAGAGTCGGACACGACTGAGTGACTAAACTATACTGAATAGTGGATTAGATACTAAGGAGTGAAGAGAACTCTAGCAAGAGCAGACATAGGAGCAGCTACTACGTCTAGATGAAACAGAACATCCCAAGAAGAAACTAACTTGTAAGAGCCCTTGCCCCCAAGGCTGAGACTCTGATCTCATTGGAAAAGATGTGATTGTGGTCCATGGTGGGTGAAGTTCTCAGAGGTGAGACAAGCCAGGGCTGGCAAACAGGAAACCACGTGCCTGGTGCCTGAGACTCACCAGGAAGCTGCCTAGTGAGTTCTGGTAAAACTTACTGGAGGGTGAACACCACTGGGTGTCCCAAACACCACTGAGGGTCAAAGGATACAGAAGCAAGAAGGAAAAGCTACCCTGAAACCAGGAAGAGGGCCCTTTCCTCTGGCAGTGGCCTTCTGGTGCCCTCTGCTGACAAAGCTTAACTCCTACCATATGGCAAAAGAGAAATGTTTGAGTACACTCCAGTATCACAAAGCAGGGGAAAGAAGGGAAAATTTGGAGCTGAAAGGCACTAAATTAATAACTGGCACAGGAAAGAATTGAATGAGAAAAACAGAGAGAGGCTAGGAGTTTTACAGTGTTTTGCTTTTTTGTTTTGTTTTGTTTTGTTTTTTAAGATGAAACACCAGATTTTAAGAAATCTCTATTTCACGGTGGGGAGAGAAGAATTAGGAGTTTTGGGGTTAGTATATGCAAACTGGTATATACAGAATGAATAAACAACAAAGTCCTACTCTATAGCACAGGAAACTATATTCAAAATTGTTATAAACCATAATGGAAAAGAATATGAAAAAAATATATCTGTCTACATATCTATATACCTGAGTCACTTTGCTATACAGAAGAAATTAGCACAATATTGTAAATCAACTATACATCAATAAAATACTTTTTTAAAAAGAAATTTCTATTTCATGCTTGGAGTAGGTAACTTCCAACCATGATCAACTGAATGAGTTGATCTCTGCCTTAAGAGCACTTGCTGAATATATTTAAGAGGTAATGAAGAGATAATGGAAAACTTCTTCATTCCCCACTTAAAAATTTTGTTTTGTCATGGTGCATCAAATTTCCTCATTAAGACTCATTGCTTTCTATCCCAGAAGTTCCTTATTGAAATAGGAATATTCTGGGGAGCATCCTATTGTAAACCTTTATTGCCCAAAACTTTTCTTGAGATAAAAGGCAGACAAGAATAAAAACTTAGAAAAAGAGACTCAGCAACGATCCGTGAGGGGACAGGACCACAGACAAAGACTTAATCTCTTTTGTGATTTTTCCATTTCTATGATTCCAACTTTGTGTGAGCTGAAGAGTGAAGAGTCAGGTGGCATGACACCTCTTGCTACTTTCCTGTCTCTCTGCCTCTAAAATGCCTCCCAGCACAGAAAAGAAAAGGCATCAGTGAAAGTCAATGTGGTTCACAATGCCCAGGATCATGGTCACAGAGAGGAACTCCTTTTCCTTCTGGGATTTCTTTCCAACTCAACAGTCACTAGCACTCTGTGTGGAATGGGCAGAGGGGAGCTGATAATTGTTCTTTCCTCACCCCCTTCCCATTCTCTCAAGCCCATTCAGGAATCCAGGACTTTGCCTTAAGCTGGATCACTTTTTCTGCACTGTCTAATATTATTTCTGGGGAATCCTTAATTTCTTGAGAGCTTATTATGTATTATAAGCCCTGTGCTAAGAATTCACTTATTTAATCCTCACATAAACTCTCTGAATCAGGTTATAAAATGCTCTGTTTTAGAGAGGAAAAAATCAAGGGTGAGAGCAGTTTGCTGCTGCTGCTGCTAAGTCACTTCAGTCGTGTCCGACTCTATACGACCCCATAGACGGCAGCCCACCAAGCGCCCCCGTCCCTGGGATTCTCCAGGCAAGAACACTGGAGTGGGTTGCCATTTCCTTCTCCAATGCATGAAAGTGAAAAGTGAAAGTGAAGTCGCTCAGTCATGTCTGACTCTTAGCGACCCCATGGACTGCAGCTCACCAGGCTCCTCCGTCCATGGGATTTTCCAGGCAAGAGTACTGGAGTGGGGTGCCATTGCCTTCTCCGGAGAGCAGCTTAGAAGCTGGTAATGGTGTGGCCAGGCTTCCTGTGCAGGCAGCCTGATCCTGAAGAACACAATTACAACAACTGCTTCCCCACTTGGGAATTCCTTTTGGTTAATCAGGCACCACAGTATCTTTAGATTCTGCCAGAGCAAATTATGTCCTATTAATACAGGAATATGGGTCTGATTTAATCAGCCAGTTGCCTTTCTGACATCCCATCAACTTAAACACAGTACACTTCAGACAACCAAGACATTAGTAAGCAAACCCAAAAACATTTTGTTTAGGACACAAAATAATCAGTAATAAGGAGCATGAGCGAAGAATGTTTTCATCTGTTGAGTTTTATGCATCCTCTGTCATTCAGCTCCCTCCAAAGTCACAGCTGGTAAAACCAAATGGGTCATTTTACCACAATCAGACTAACGTCACAGTTCAAGAAGCACCATTTGTCCTCCAAGGCAAAGCCATGCACCTAATTACAACACACTGTTAATAAATTTATAATAGACAAAAAGAAATTGACTGCTATGGATTTTTTCCCCTAGTAAAGCAAAACCATTTAAAGGGCATTTTGTGCAGCTATTTCTTCTTTTATTGTTTCAATAAAGTTAGTAATATATTCCAGACAGGAAAAAGCAGGGCAGACCTCAGATGAACAGATTGTATCATCTGATCCTACCACATTGTCTCTAATGGGGGAAATTAGCAGCTGAACATCAACACCTGTCACCATGAGCAGACCCTGGCACACACACCAGGTAGGAAGACTCTGCTGTTCCTTAGAGCAAGCAGAGCCTGGGCCACCAGACCCAGTGCACATACCAGTGTCGACAGAAGCAGGCTCCATTTAAAATCAAGTGGACATATTAAATGCCAGGGGTGATGCAGCTGCAGTTCCTAAGGAAGACTGGATGTTTACAACTGTGAGCTCTAAAAAGGTTTTATGAAGATTGTGCTAACTGCAAGTGGAACCACACAGACTTAAGCAGAGAGACTGGTCCCAGAAGGAACCACCGAACATTCATCCCCTTCCAAGGGCAAATGTACCACCAGAATAGCAACCGCCTCTCACACCTACATGGCTTGAGTCATGTCTCCACTGGCAGATTACAGCCTAGTGTTTTACCAACCTCAAGATCAATTGCAGTTATTGAAACTGAATGAATTACGTTGCAAGTCCAGGCAGTTTGTGAGCATGCCCAAGTAAACAAGCCCACATTTATTTTTCTGACATCATAAGCATGTCTTCTCTTTACAAGGGCTTTGGCCATTTTTCTATCTGGTTGCCTAGCAACATTTTGAAAGGACAGAAAAAAGGAAGAGGGATGCTGGAGCCATACCAGTGAGTGAATTTGTATTTATTTCACAGATTCCTTTTCAAACTTCCTGGGGTGGAGGTGGGTGGGCAAGAAGGGGCTGTGTTATGTTATCAATAGTGCTGCTGCTCTTATAGCAGGAACATACAATGCCAGCAAGTATATTTATACAAGGATACTCAGCAAACAAAGGGTGGGGGGAGGTATCACTGGTTACTGCATGTTAATACAGATGAAGAATAAATACATTAACATCAAATCAAAAGAAACATATTGAGTAAACATAATGCCCATTTCATTGTTCTCTCTCAGGAAGGTCTCAGACCATGCCTGAGGAAAACCTATAATCTTTATCATTTTATCCAAATTGTGAGTGGCTAATGAACAATACAGTGCTCTTGTCTGCCTTGTATTCTTTCTTTCGCTAAATGATATTTCCCGACAGAAGGTACCAATTCCAATCAGATGCTCAATTTTATTTTAAAGGAATTGAATAAAGTAGGCTCCCATGATTCTTCTAATTTCCTCTACATCTGTGGCTACTTTCCTCTTTTAAAAAAAAATTCATATGCGAAAACTTCCTTTTTTCGTGATTAATAATTCATCTATTTTATTATTTTTATCCAAAAAAGCTTATGATTTATTTATTGGTTCTATTGTTTCATGTATTTTTGCTTCATTACTTATCACTTCAATTTTACTAAATCCCTTCTTCTTCTACCTGGATTTCTGTGTTAGAAGTTTAATTCATTTATTTTCATTCTTTCTTGATTATTAATATAAGTATTTGGGGCTATGAATTTGCCTCTAATCCCTGCTTTAACTATTTTCCTGTTAATTCTGATATGCAGTATTTTGATAATAATTACTTTCTACATATTCTTCAACTTTCATTTAGATTTTCTTTTAAACTTGAATTGTTAAAGATGATTTTGCTTTTTACTCACCTAGGTGGCAGGAAATTTATGTTTTCTGCGTTTATTTCTAATTGTCTGCATTGTGGACAATTAATGTTGTCTGTACTGTTTATACTTTTGGAATCTGAGAATGTCTTTGTAGTCTTTGTAATAGGCACAACAGTAGTATTTATGTTGTTGTTCAGTCACTCTGTCATGTTTGATTCTTTGTAACCTATTGGACTGCAGCAAGCCAGACCTCTCTGTCCCTCACCATCTCCCAAAGTTTGTCCAAGTTCATGTCCATTGCATCGGTGATGCTGTCCAGCCATCTCATCCTCTATGCTCTCTTCTGCTTCTGCCCTCAATCTTTCCCAGCAGCAGGGGCTTTTCCAATGAGTCGGCTGTTTGCATTAGATGACCAAAATACTGGAGTTTCAGCTTTGACATCAGTCCTTCCAATGAGTATCCAGGGTTGATTTCCCTTAAGATTAACTGGTTTGTTCTCCTTGCTGTCCAAGGGAATCTCAGGAGTCTTCTATAGCACCATAAGTATTTATATTTACATAACATATGCAATATAATATCATATGCATGTATATTAATATATAAAACATTGTCCCTCAAGAATAGAGAATGCTCCTCTTTTCAAGCACTCCTGAAACATTCACAAAAATTTATACTATTGCTCATTATTTTTTAACATATTACAACTGCCATGGGATGAAAGAGGTTCAATAATAACTTCTGAAACTAATGTGTATCTCCATGCACTTTCTGTAGTTTCTGCTTTATGAATGTGATGCTATAAATAGATATATTTCTATCCTCATTTTAAAAATAGCACCTGTTTAAAAGTACCCTTTTTGAACTAACTAAATATTTTTGGTCCTGAATTCAATATTATCTAATATTAAGAACATGGTGTTAGACCCTGCTGATCTAGTGGCCTGTGTGCCATAACTACTGAGCCTGTGCTTTAGAGCCTGTGAGCCACACATACTGACCTGGAATGCCACAACTTCTGAAGCCCATGCGCCCTATAGCCTGTGCTCTGCAACAAGAGAAGCCACTGCATTGAGAAGACTTGTACCTCAACTAGAGAGTAGTCCCTGCTCACTGCAACTAGAGAAAGCCCACACACAGCAATGAAGACTCAGCACAGCCAAAAGAAAAGTAGTGTTGTAACTATTGCTTTAGAAAACCATGTATCCTTTAAAGAGATTAGAAACAAAACTGAAAAATTATATTTAAAGAATTTTTCGTATTAACCCACCTATTTACCATTTCCTGTGCTCTTTACTTATTCCTGTGGACTTCAGTTACAATCTGTTATCATTTCCTTTCTGTATGAAAGACATCCTTGGGGCTTCCCTGGTAGCTCAGGGGTAAGGAATCTACCTGTCAGTACAGGAGACAGTTTCGATCCCTGGTCCGGGAAGATCCCACATGCTCTGGAGCGACTAAGCCCATGCACCACAACTACTGAGCCCATGCTCTAGAGATCAGAAACTGCATCTACTGTTTCCTTGCCCTGCAACTACTAAAGCCCGTGCACCCAACAGCCCATCGTGCTCAGCAACAAGAGAAGCCATTGAAATGAGAAGCCGGTGCATTGCGACTAGAGAGTAGCCCCCGCTCACCACAGCTAGAGATAAGCCCATGCAGCAACAAAGACCCAGCATAGCCAACAGATAAGCAAATAAAGTTATATTAAAAAGACATCCTTTAGTATTTCTTACAAGGCAATCAGCTAACAACAAATTCTCTTAGTTTTTGTTTATCTTGGACTGCCTTTATTTTCATTTTTGAAGGATAGTTTTGTTACCTATAAAACTTTTGACAGTATTCCCCAGCACTTTGAATATGTCATCCCACTGCCTTCTGACTATCATTTTTCACATGATAAATCAGCCACTAATCACATTGCCACTCTTCTACACAGTATCAGTTGTTTTTCTCCTAATGATTTCAAGATTTTCTCCTTGCCTTTCAACAAACTGACCATGATATGGACAGATGTTTAACTTTGGACTTGTTGAGATTTTTGTTTGTGTAGACCAATGTTTTTCAACAAATTTGGGATGCTTTTACCCTTTATCTCTCCAAGTACTTTTTCTGGACCTTTATCTCTCTTTCTTCCTGCCTGCACTTCCTTTACATGCATGTTGAAATTTATGATGCTGTCCCACAAGTCTTCGTGTCTTTATTTATTTTCTTTTTTCAATTGTCATACTTTAAAGCGCCATTATAGCAGAACAGATGCAGCCTAGCATAGAGGGAAAGAGCTTGACCGGGATCAAACTTTGTGAATTCAGGTCTACATACTGACACCACTTACTGACTGTGTGACCTTTAAGCAATTTACTTGGTTTCTCTTTACCTCAAATTCCTCATCTATAAATTGGAAATACAAATAGTGCTTACCCTATAGCATACTTTGAGAATTAATTGAGATCATATGTATGAAGTGATTAGAACATAGTCTATCATAAAGGAAGCACCCAGTTACTCTTTGCTATTATTATCTCTGCTGAAATAGGATTTTGGTTATCACCAACAGGTATAGTCAGGAATTAGCTTTGTAACTGAAGCCTGGAATCTGGTGTAAAAGGGATAAGCCCCTTGTACATGACCGTTTCAGCAATCCTTTCTAAGTTTCCCTCTGTTCCCTCAGTATATCTGGGTTTCTGTATTGTTTTTTCTAATTTACATTATAGTCACATTATATTATACATTATACATTAACACTCAGCTCACTTGGTAAAAACTTTAACATATGACACAGATTTTTCTGGCCCCCTGCTCTCTGGAAGGCCTGGACCTTGATTCTCATGCCTACAGGTGCTAGTTGTCATTGGGCTCTGACTCACACTAACTCATAATCATATCACTCTATGTATTAAATAATAAGCATTGTTTCTGTAGTAAAGTACCCACTCCTCTACCTTTCCAGCCCACTATACTGGACCCCTTGTATATGACTCTTACATATTTGAACTCAAGTTTGTTCAAATTCCTTGAGACAGTGGATTTGGTCTGGGGTCACCCATCTCATGGAGTACAGCCCAATAAACACACCAGCAGTCCAGGTTCCAGTTCTTCCTAGTCCTGGCCCTCTTCATCCTATTGGCTCATAGTCTTGAACATCTCCTTTACCATGGGTCACCACTTCCCAGTCCTGTTTCTGCACTGACTGCCAAGTAGTTATGGCTATAATATTTGGTCAAACCAGAGTGTCAGTGGAATGATCTAGAAAAAAGTATTCTGAGAATTTCTAGTTAACTACTAACGTGGCATTGAGACAAACCCAGGTGAACTAAACAGATCAAATTTTCTAGTCCATATGGTCAGCCTAGGCTAAGTCTAGGCAAAGATGAAGATTTTCAGTGCCCTCTCTCCACTCTCCAAACTTGTATGCAACTGATATGTTTCCCAAAGAATGTGACTCTCAGAAGTTTTCCAATGACAACTAACTTTGCACTTTACAAAGCACTTACACAAATATATTTCATTCAGTCATCACAATAACCTTGTGATCTAGGTGAAGTCACATGATTATTCCCATTACACAGATAAGGAAACAAATTTGGAGTGCATAAAGTTATTGACCTATTTTGGGTGTAGAACTGAGGTTACAGATTAATTTCTCTTGCTTTCAACTCATTGAGCTTTTCAGAGTGTGTTTCATGAAGCAGTAGTCCCATAGGAAATGCTATGATTAATAAGTTTAGGAAATGGTGAAGATTTTGTCACAATAAAAATCTCCAGGAAGCCCTGAAGTAAATTAATCTTGTTAAGTTTATTTTCCACAGTATTTCTCACACTTATCTGACCACAGAACCCCTCTTTTTTGTCTAATAACTATGAATATGCCATAGAATTTTAGGAAACATTGCTCTACACCAAGCTGCCTTACCAGAAAGTCACAGAAGGCCAAATTGAGTGAGCCTAGGGGATTCTTGGAGGGGCATACTGCTCTGAGCAACCTCCAGCCTTTTACCAAATACTTCCTCTATTGAAAATGATCCCTGTCTGCAAGTAAAAAGGGACTCTGGTGACA
Organism: Cervus elaphus; assembly: GCF_910594005.1. Classification (NCBI taxonomy): domain Eukaryota; kingdom Metazoa; phylum Chordata; class Mammalia; order Artiodactyla; family Cervidae; genus Cervus; species Cervus elaphus. The sequence goes on from NC_057847.1 coordinate 29,313,586, forward strand.
GGAAAAGTGGACTATTAAGATGAGGACAAGGAACAAAAATCTAAATGCATACATGTATTTACTACAAGATCAGGATACTTCCTAAAGTGGCCCTAACTCAGTGTTTTTCAGAATGGAGTTTACAATAGCACATATGCATCAGAATAATCTAGGAAATCTTGTGACCATAAAGATTCCCAGATAACACTCAGACCTGTTGAAACAGAGTATCTGGGAATAGAGCCCAGGAATCTGCATTTTAATAACCCTACAAGGTGATTTCGCCATGATTAGAATCTGAGAAGCACAGCCTAAGGTAGTCAACAACAGATGTGAGATACTTTTCCAATTAAATCAAAGTCACGAACCAAAGTGAAAATGACCTGAGATGTATCCAGTAGGGGACTATTTGGTTCCATGGTAAATAACCACATCTCAGTAAGACCAGCCTTCCTGGGGAAGACTATTCCATGGTCTATCAGATCTCTTCATTAGGGAACTTCCCTGGTATTCCATCTAAGTAGCTTTCCTTAATTTGATCCTATTACTCCCATGTTTTATACAAAGCAAGTGCAGCAGTTATACTCAATAAACAAAAATGCAATATAAATGCCATTTTAGGCTCATTTTTCCACCCAACTACTCTCAAGTGGCCACATCTCTCAATAAAGTGAGGGTCAACCTAACTGTCCAAGGCAAGCTGAAGTCTCAAATCTTGATTTGGATGAGTAGTGCCATATTCAGAGTCAAGTGTGCAGCCATCAATGGCCCCATTCTTGCAAACAGATGGCATTCTCACAGCTTCTCGGCCACATTACAAAAATTGGGACTCAGAGGGCTGTTCAAGATGGAGGCACTTAAGGAAATTGGAATGTGACCATAACTACTGACTCAGCTATAAAAGCTGTGATTTCTTGGCTTTGGGAAAAAGACCACAAACAGGATAACATCAGTATCATGACAATCAAATTGAATAAGCCAAAGCAGCAGGAGAGATTTGGATAGCACATCAGGAAATACCTGCTGACTATCTAGATTATTAGGAATGGCAACAAGCTGCCAAGATAGACTGTATGGTATCTTTGAGGTCATTAAAAATAGAAATACAATCTTCCAAGAAGATTTCCTGCCCAGGAACAAGTGGGTAAACAAGATGGCATTTTCAGATTAGAATAAAGATTTTAATGAGTATTCAGATGTATTTAGAGAAGGGTGTTCTGTAGAACCGAAAAAAAGCTCTTCAGAAGAATAAATAATGCATTTAGAGATCATCTGAAAAATTTCAACAGATTTTCCTGGGAATACCTTGGTTTCAGAGTAACTGGGAAAGACTTCAGCAGATTGGTACACCTAAAATCATTAAAATAATTAACTGTTTAAATCTGATACACCCCATCATCTCTACATGTGCACACACATATTATATACATATGTATATATGTACATATACATATATATACATATTATATACATTATACACATGTATACACATTATATACATTATATACATTATATATGTATTATATACATATATATATAATATGTATATATACATGTGCATGTATGGTTGGAGTTTGAAGGCTATAACACTAGGAAGTTTCAGTCTGGAATACTCGGCAAGTTATTTGACCTAAAATTGCAATAACAATCAATAGTAATCCTGCCTACAAATAATAATAATTCTTTGGAATCATCTCTGAAATAGCCCAGACATCTGTTATTTTGAGGTCACATTTATGTTGACCTGCTTAGATCCTGGGTGATAAAGAATGTGATCATTTCAGATACTGTCAGGCCCACAGTTTCCGTCACAGAGAGAAGCTATGACTGGGAGAACCTGCAAAACATAGGCTCTCGATTTGGACTGCCTGAGTTCAAATCCCAGTTCCACTGCTTATTATCTGCATAAGCCTGAACAATTTTTCAACCCCCTGAAGTCTCAGTTTTATCATATATGAAGTGAGATAAATGCAATAACAAATACAACATTGGGATCAAATGAGTTCAGTAGAAATATTCATGTAAAACATTAAACGCACCAAATAAACATTCAATAGGTGGTTAAAGTTGATCTTATTGTTAATAACTATAAGTAAAGCATGAGTCCCTTCACTCTAATTCTCCAGATAATCCCTGACATTGTATGATAAATTTATGAGGAATCAGTCTGCAAAATAAAGCAGACCTTCAGGAATCATAAGAAATGCTTCTTTCATTTCCTGAAACTTCAGGCTGTCAAGAAACAAAAGAGACGAGGAATTATGTGCTGCTTATAGATCGCAGGAACCAAAAAACAGCAAAATAAGAGTAAGAACAATAAGCTGTTTGTGATCTGAAGCAAAATTTGTCCAGTCAGGGCTTTAACCATCCAATACAAACTCGATACAGTTAATAAACTCTTATAAGGGAAGGCAGATGTTTTCTGAAATACATGGCTATTGGTGGCCCAGCCTTGAGGAACATAAGGGAGGACGAACTGAATAACGTTGAGTAATATAGCGTAGTGTGTTCAATTTATATATTCTAATACCAGAGATTCACCCCCAGCACAAGGTGCTTTTCTTTCAACACTTCCCATTCTAGGACTTCTTAACTCTACCAACTAACCCAAATGTGACACTTCCATTAGGGTTTTCCTCTCCCCATAGCCATTCCAAGATATTTCGCTTAAAATACATTGGTCCTTACATGAACATTCACTCATTCATTCAGTACTGCTTAAGTGAATACCTACAAGCAAAATATAAAGCTGAACTTAGAGCTAAGGTTGACGTATGTATGTACGTATATGTATATGTGTGTATATGTGTGTGTGTGTGTGTGTGTGTGTGTGTTATATTCCCCCTTTCGTAGCTATATTTTCTGTCCCTAACAAGATAAAGATCAAGTGAAAGATTTTAAGACAGAGCAACACAACCAAGTAAATTTAGGGGAAGGAAAGAATGCAATGACTGGGGTGAGCGAATAAATGGCACACTAGCCTGTCTGCAAGAGATGTCTGTCACTAGACAGGGTTAAAGTAGGTAGGAAAGCACACTTCATAGGGAGGAATGCAACTTCAGCTTTCTCCTCAGAATCTCTTTGTGGTGAGTTCATGATAAATTCAGTTGGATGAACGCATGAATTAATGAAATAGAGCCTATTTAACCTCCATTCAGGAAAATGGGCATATCAGGTCCTGGCTCAAGGTTATTGAGGCCTTCCAGGATGAAGTACTTGACAGAATCCAGTCGCAGTACCAATTCTAAACTGCACATTAAATAAGCACAATAAAGATGTGAGTTTGGAGGCGAATGGCCAGCAGGAGGTTACTTTTCTGGAAATGGCATGGGAGGTGGGGAGTAGGGGAAAGGAGGAGAAGCAGTAGGGAGGGAGCACAGCCCCCTCCTTCCCCTCTTACCCATCAGGCTTCTGGTTTACTAAAACTCAAACAGACCCCTGTTTTCTTTCCTGGGCCAGTATGAATGGCAGTAATTATCCACTCGAGTCACAAGGCAGTGCTGGCTCCCATCTCCTTGCAATTTTGAGCAGCGTGTGTGCGTGTGTTTACCCACTACTATTGAGGGGTGGAAAATAGATTACAATTACATTCTGGCTGGCTTTTGAAGACTTGATAGACAGCTGGAAAGAAATCTTTCCTGCAGCTGGCGGGATGAGAGGGTGGCCAGGAGGCGGGCGTGGAGAGAGGAAGAGAGGCCTTGTCAGGAGAGGAGGAAACAATGCAACACGGACTCAGTACATTTTCAGAGGAGTATTTTTTAAAAGATTAGGGTTGCTAATATTAAAAATGAGTCTGGGGTCCAGCTGGCTAGTTGCACATATGTGGGAAGTAGGTCCTTCTCAGGAACATTCTGAGTGTTCACTTCCAAAGACGCTGTCACTGGATCACACAGCAGCAAGATCAGACTTGGACAGGGCTGGCCCTGAGGATGGGTGCAGCCCACACTCTGAGTCAAAGGGCTCAGCTGGACATTTCTCCCTCTGCATCCGGAATCACTTTTCTAGGTTACAACGGATACTCAAGAGATTAGGTAAGATGATTTTTATTCCCTTCCACTCCAAACCAAGTTTTTGTTTTTTGTTTTTTTTAGTATTGGGGTGGGAGGAAGAGAGTGGGGAAGTCTCAGTTACTTCCTGAGCACTAAATGCCCAGCTACTAGAGGACAGGGAAGCCTGGCATGCTGTATGCAGTCCATGGGATAGAAAAGAGTCAGACATGGCTTAGTGACTGAACAACAACAAAGGCCACCATATGTATTATCTACCCAGCCCATGTAATCCCAACCACTTCACTGAGAGTGAACTCTCATTTTATAGGGGAGGAAAGAGAAGTTCAGAGATGTGAAGCACAAGGATGTTCAGGGACAGAGTGGGCAGCCCCATCAGGGTCATTTCAAAGTTAGTCTCCCAGCACAGGGCAATACTGAGTCTTTATCTGGTTGGTCACAGCACCCACAGCGCTCTGTGGTTTTTCTGAAACATTATCTCCCAGGCCATAGACCCTATTAAAGGTTGATAGGGTGAACTTCTTACCCTGTTATTGAGGAATTGTTGGTCAGAGTGTGGAACACAGAACAGGCAGGTACAGACCAGAAGAAAATAAGAAAGGTTCCACACCCCAGGTCTGGTTCTGAGAAAAGAGCTTATGGTTGGGGCATGGAAAGACAAGGATGGGAACTGCAGGAGTACAGGGGACAGTCATGAGTAGGGCAGGTCTCTGGAAAGAATGGCAAAGCGGAACTGCAAACACAAACTCAGTCTGCTTTCTAGCCTGCCTTGGCCAGGGTTTTGTCTGTGGTCCACACATCCACCCTAGACCACACCAGCAATTCTGTCCCTACAACTTGGAGAACTTTCATGTAAGTGTCCACTATGACCTCACTCTCATAAGGTCATCACAAGGGAGGTCTTTTGAATATATGAAGACCCCAGGTATATCTTAGTTGGAGCTGGTTCAATGAGTCAGACAGCCTCAAACAAACCCGAGTCTCCAGAAATAAAGGTATAAGAATTGTCGTACATTCCTCAGATTACAGGAGACCTTGTTAGTCTTCCTTAATCTGCTTGGAGTATCTCCTAATAGAAGTGTACCTTAAGCCGCCTACTCATAAAAATAAGTGATTAAAATGAAAATAAAAAATATCCCGCTTTGGCATAGTGGCCCGTGGCTGACCTTTCTCCTGACACACTGCAGGGTGTGCAGGACGCATTTTACAGACCGAATGAGCAAGATGTGAGGTTTCACTTAGGGCCTGAGTGAGAACTATTCATTCTTATCTTGCTTCCGGCTTCCTTTGGATAAGCACAGATAGATTTGAATCACTAAAGAGTGTGGTTAAGGGGAATGAAGGGGAAGGATAAATACCTCTTCACTTACCAGTGGTTATCCTCTAGGCTAAACGCAATATATCTATGGTATTTTATCCAATCATTCCTATGACTGAAATGCATATCAAAGCAAGAGAGGCAGATCAAATTAGGCATCAAGGATCCAGCAGAAGTACAGTAGAGGTTTCATTTTTAATTTATAAAAATTAAAATATTATGCAATATTTTGTTTTTATTATCATTTAAAAACTACCTATGTGGGAAATAAGAATGTCAATTAGTGGGAACAGTGGAGGGGGCAATGCTAATATATTTGTTACTCTTTTTAATTGTGCTTTTAGATACTCAGTAGTCTAGGTTCTGCAATTCCATAGTGGTTCAGAAAATAAATACAATGGTTACATCACAAATGAAATATAGATAGCACTCCTATGTATAGTTTACATACATTTGCAGATATGTGGGTATAAAATCCCCACTCCACATAAGGTACTGGGGAACGTGCCAACTTGAAGTGTAACCAGAATTCAGACAATAATTGTAGGTGAACATGGACCCCAAATTTCAGGTAGATATGATTTCCCTGGCTGACAGATGGAAGTGATTTCAGCAGGCCTCTAATCTCCAGAGAAGGTGGTTAGCACAATAGTCTGCAAAAACCACCTGCAGCTGCCAAGTAAATATTCAGAAAGTCTCCTTTATCCTTAGCTAATGGCAAAAATAAACATTTCCACATTTTCCCATCAGCCTTCTAGGCAGGGTTTGCCTTGATAGCATTTTGCTTATTGATTTAGATCAAAATTAGATCACACTTTAAAAACTGGTTTACTAACCACCTCCTCTGTCAATGGGATTGGAACTCTTCCCTAAATGTGAGACAACACCTATCCACATTTGGTCAGGGATTTCTTTGTTCAGTAACACACTAAACAGGCATGGTAAGCTCCTACTGAAGGCAAGGGGTCATTAAACACCAGAGGTGCCATCCTTGCACTCCACCTGCTTACAGATATCACAGGTAAGTAAATAAGCCATTACAAAATGTTGTCCAGGGGTCCCAGCTGGATGAGTCCGAGATGGATGCTGGGTTGAATTTTGACTCCCTGCTATCACTTCATCCTATCCCAGACTGGTTTTAAAGGTAATTAGCATCATGAAATCACAGCAAACCCTAACTACTCCCAGAAACACTTATGACTGTGAAAAAAACTGAAAACATAAAAAAATGTGCATCTTAAGACACTTGTTATGTGAGTGATAGGATGGAGAAGGTATGCAAAGGAATGAAACAGCCTTAGCTGAAAGACAAAGATAATTATGTGCCAGAAGAATATTGAAAAATAAGAACAAAGTTAGGAGACTCATACTTTCAGGTTTCAAAACTTACTACAAAGCAATGATAATCAAAACAAAACAGTGTGGTACTGGCATAAGGACAGATACATAGGCAAAAGAAATAGAATAATAAACCCATATATCTATGGCTGATTGATTTTCAACAAGGGTGCCAAGACCATTCAACGGGGAAAGAACAGTCTGTTCCACAAATAAGGCTGGGACAAATATCCACATGCAAAAATAATGAAGTTAGACCCATACTTCACAACATATACAAAAATTAATAAATGAATGCACAATCTAAATTTAAGAACTAAAACCATAAAGCTCGTAGAAGAAAACAAAGAAGTAAATATTCATGACTTTGGAATTGGCAATGGATTCTTAGATATGACACTACAAGCACAATCAACAAAAGGAAAGAATAGATGAATTGTGCTTTGAAGGACATCATCAACAAAGTAAAAACACAACCTACAGAATGGGAAGAAATATTTCCACCTTACTTATCACATAAGGACCTAGTATCCAGAATATATTTTTTAAAAAAACTCTTACAACTCAACAATAAAAAGATAAACAGGTAAAAGATGGGCAAAGGTATTGAATAGACATTTTCCCAAAGAAAATATACAAATGGCCAGCAACCACATGTAAATAAGTTCAACATCATTAGCCATTTGGAAAATGCAAGTCATAACCACATTAGGTACCACTTCAGACCCACTAGGATGGCTATAATACTTTTAAAATACTAAATAACAAGTGTTAGAGGGGATGTTGAGAAACGGAAATCATACAGGCATGTTGTTGTGTTGTGCTAAGTCGCTTCAATCATATCCAACTCTTCGTGACCTCATGGATTACAGCCCGCCAGGCTCCTCTGTCCATGGGATTCTCCAGGCAAGAACACTGGAGTGAGTTGCCATTTTCTCCTCTAGGGGATCTTCCCCACCCGGGGATCAAACCTGTGTCTCTTATGTCTCTTGCATTGGCAGGCGGGTTCTTTACCACTAGCGCCACCTGGGAAGCCTTATTTTTATTTCACTTTGCAGATTTTTTTTTTAAACAAATTGACAGTTTGTGGCAACACTGCACTTTTCCAATGACATTTGTTCAATTTGTGTCTCTGTGTCACATTTTGGTACCTTTCACAATATTTCAAAGTTTTTCATTATTACGGTTTGTTACGGTGAACTGTGATCCGTGGTCTTTGATGCTATTATACAACTGCAATTGTTTTAAGGCATGACAAACCATGTCCACATAAAATGATGAACTTAATCCATAAATGCTGTGCGTGTTCTGACTACTCTATCAACTAGCCATTCTCTCCCTCTCCTTGGCCCCCTCTATTCCCTGAGACACAATATTGAGATTAGGTCAATTAATAACCCTACAATGGCCTCTAAGTGTTCAAGTGAAAGGAAGAGTTGTATGTCTCTCATTTTAAATCAAAAGCTAGAAATGTTTAAGCCTAGTGAGGAAGGTATGTGGAAAGCTGAGCTAGGCCAAAGGCTAGGCCTCATGTGCCAAATGGTTACCCAGGTTATGAATGCAAAGGAAAAGTTCTTGAAGAAAATTAAAAGTGCTACTCCAGTGAGCATTTGAATGATAAGAAAGTGAAACAGCCTTATTGCTGATATGAAGAGATTGACTGGTCTGGTTAAAAGATGAAACCAACTACAACATTCCCTTAAATCCAAACCTAATCCAGAGAAAGGACTTAAATCTCTTCAATTCTATGAAGGCTGAGAGGTAAGGAAACTGCAGAAGAAAAGCTTGAAGCTAACAGATGTTAGTTCATAAGGTTTAAGGAAGAGCCATCTCCATAACACAGACATGCAGTGTAAAGCAGTAAGTGCAGATGTTAGAAGCTGCAGCAAGTTATTCACAGGATCTCACTGAGATAATCAATGAAGGTGGCTGCACTAAACAATAGATTTTCAATGTAGATGAATCAGCCTTCTAGTGGAAGAAGATGCTCTCCAGGACTTTCATAGCTAGAGAAGACTTTCATGGCTAGATGTCACCTCTAACACATTTAAATTTGTCTTCCCTTCTAAAAGAACTAGTTCATTTGGTTGGTTTTGGTGTTGCCTTTCTTGTAGGTTGTGGAAAAGAGGAGTGTGATAACCTAATCGAGAAAGGTCTAAAGGAACGTGAGAAGGGATCATTAACCATAATACAGAATTAAGCTGGTATTTTTAATACATCAAAGAATAAAAGGATTCTTGAGAGAAAGGTGAGAACTGAAATCAACTTGAGTATCTAAACCCAGCCCCTTGGATTCTGAAGCCCAGAGACCCATACCCACACCTAGAGGATGCCCAGGACTAAAGACCCTATTTGAGATCAAGAAAAAGGAAGCATGATCCTTACACAAGTCAAGATTGTTGTGGGAGCAGTGATTTTTGCACTTCCGCTGATGCAAATCCTGGCATGGAGAGCGTGCTCTATTCCCAATAAGCCCAGGGAGACACCTTTGTGCAGACCCAAAGAAGAGAGGCACTCATGTCTCACCCTCAGCAACATGGCTACAAAAATAATTATAGGAGGCAATGGCTTCTTTGATTTTTGCTTTCAGGTTTCTGAATGCCAGAAAGGCCTCCAAAGGGCACCGCCTACAGCAATTACAGCATCCCCTTGCAATGTTGCTGGAATAGAACATTCACACTTTCTCAGAAACGGAGAATAGTCTATTATTACTGAATGTTCTGAGACAATGGGGTTCAATAGGGCAAACAAAAGACTTTGGAAATAGGAGGCCAGTACATTCAAAGCATTGCCTTAGCCATTTGCTCAATAAATATCTATTGAGTACTTACTATGAACCAGAACAAGCACATAAGAGAACAACTTCCCACTTTCAGCTGAGACAAACCATTCCCTCCACCTGTGACACAGTGTCTTGCCCTAACACTTCAAGGCCATGTGGGGAGATGGAAAGCCTAAATTCAGTGACTTGAATCTGACAGCTTTAGAGAGTCATACATACCATACCATTGATATGCAATGAATTCTCTATCATATTGACAATAGGAAGAAAGTTACCTTGGGAAGAACAATGTCTCACTGAATAGATCATTTTAATTTTCTCACATTAAAGGCATAATTCACCATGTTTCTGAGCACCCTATTCTGTAGTGAAAGTATATATGCCTTTTCAAGTCAGCGGTCAAGAAAAAAGCAATGTCATGATCAACCTAAAGTAAAATACCTGGTAAATCACAGGGACTTTGAAATGGAAGAAAAATTTTGTGAATGAAAGAGTATAAAATAAATGTTTTCCCCATTTCCGTTTGCCTGAGAACACACAGAGCTATTTGCAAAAAATAAAATACATAACAATTAAAAAAAACAGTATTTTAAAATAGGTTATTCAAATGTACAAAATGTACATGGGTACCTAATGACTCTTCATGTAGCAAGATGACATCACAGACCCAATCTGAGAAAAACCTGATTATTCGTTTTCCCCCAAATGATCACCATGTTGTCACTTGGTATCCAGACTTGCAACGGCAGATGGGCTAATGTGGGGTCAGAACTACAGAAGTCCTCTCTTCTCAAATGAGGACCAAATCCCTGGCCCTGGGGTCATAAATGTAGTGCTCCAGCCAACTGAACTCGACTTGACAAGGATATTTGGAAAATCACAAGCCAAACTAATGGCCAGTAACTAGTCACTGTCTGATAACCTGTATTTCCAAGGTTAGACTGTTTGAATTTAAACTTCTCCACAATACTCCACCCACACACATGCACTTAAACCATGTATGTATATCCATGGAGTTCATAAAATAATGAAGAAAACCTTCACATAGCTCTGACTTGAAGTTCTAACTACTGTGGAAGCATGTCTAAAACAGTCATGTGAAACCACCATATGCAAATATTCTATGATACTTTTTCCATTAAGAGGTGAGGTCTATGCTCCTATTAAGTAGTGGGATCGCTACCCTAACCTCTTGAATCTGGGCTAGTTCTATAACTGCTCTGATCAACAAACTCTTGCAAAAGTGATGTAGTGCCAGTTTCAGAAACTAGACCTTAAAAGAATGGCAGCCTTCACTTCCTGTCTCTTGAACAGCCATGTAGTCTAACAACCCTGTTGGAGAGATCACATGCCTAAGGAGAGGGGTCCAATTGAGCCCAGGCTTCCAGACATTTCCACCAAGGCACAAGCCATGCAAGTGAAGCCATCTTGGACCTACAGACTGGACCAGAAACCAGCAGAATGCCACTGGGTGACCTCAGTTTATGTCAGAGTGAAATGAAAGCATCACTCATCTGAACTCTGCCCACATTTCTAACCCCAAATATTGAAAAGTAATAAAATGTTTGGTTTCTTTAACCCATGAAGGTTTGGGGTAATTTGTCACACAGCAACAAATATGTAAAACAAAAGCTTACAGGACCTTAGAGCTGTGACTACTTGAGTGAAGGGCATAGGGAAAAGTTTCCTAGCAAGGTATTAGCAGACAGAGGGAAGCCTGTATCTCTTTCCCTCCATTATTACTAAAGACTTGATATAATGCTTGGTGACAAGGTTAGGAAACTAGAAGTGCAAGGGTTGGATAAGGACTACATAATCTAAAGGAAACCACCTCTTACAGTAACATTGCTAACATGAATAGTTTCTGGAAGAGTAAAAGTGGGAAAATAGCCAGAAATATTTTGGGGGAAAAAGTGAGGATTCATACTACCAGCTAAAAAAAACATACCTTAAAGTAACGAAAACAGTATGGTACTGTTTTAAACACAGAATAGAAAGGGCAGAAACAGACCCATGTATATATGCTTTTGAGTGTGGGATAAATAGATATTTCAACCACTGAGAAAGGATGAACCATCCTTCGTAGTGGTAGAGAATGGCGGCTGTGTCCTATAGTATTAAGACCATAGGTTATTTGCATTTAATAAATCTAATTACATTCCTACTTGAATTAATCATAAGTTCCAGATGGACTAAAAATCTAAATACTTCTATTATTTAAATTATTGTTGCTTTGTTGTTGTTCAGTCACTAAGTCATGTCCAATTCTTTAGGACCCCCTGGACTGTAGCATGCCAGGCTCCTCTGTCCTCCACTATCTCCTGGAGTTTGCTCAAATTCATGTCTATCGAGTCAGTGATGCTATCTAACCATCTCATCCTCTGGAGTCCTCTTCTCCTTTTGTCTTCAATCTTTCCCAGCATCAGGGTCTTTTCCAATAAGTCAGCTCTTTGCATCATGCAGCCAAAGTATTGGAGCTTCAGCTTCAGGATCCCTCCTTCCAGTGAATATTTCTTTAGGATTGATTGGTTTGATCTCCTTGCTGTTCAAGAGACTCTCAAGAGTCTTCTCCAGCATCACAATTTGAAAGCATCAATTCTTCAGCCCTCTGCCTTCTTTATAGTCCAACTCTCACATCTATACATGACTACTAGAAAAACCATAGCTTTGACTAGACCGACTTTTGTTGGTAAAGTGATGTCTCTGCTTTTTTATATGCTGTCTAAAAGTTTGGCATACCTTTCCTTCCAAGGAGCAAGCGTCTTTTAATTTCATGGCTGCAGTCACCATCTGCAGTGATTTTGAAGCCCAAGAAAATAAAATGTCACTGTTTCCACTTTTTCCCCTTCTATCTGCCATGAATTGGTGGGTAGGACCAGATGCCATGATCTTAGTTTTCAAATGTTGAGCTTCAAGCCAGTTTTTTCACTCTCCTCTTTCACCCTCATCAAGAGGCTCTCAGTTCCTCTTCACTTTCTGCCATTGGAGTGGTATCATCTGCAGACCTGAGGCTGCTGATATTTCTCTTGGCAATCTTGATTCCAACTTGTGATTCATCTAGCCTGGCATTTCCATGATGTACTCTGCATATAAGTTAAAAGGCAAGATGACAATATATAGCCTTGTCATATTCCTCTCCTAGTTTTGAACCAGTCCATTGCTCCATGTCCAGTTCTAACTGTTGCTTCTTGACTTGCATACAGGTTTCTCAGGAGACAGGTAAGGTGGTCTGGTATTTCCATCTCTTTAAGAATTGTCCACAGTTTGTTGTGATCCACACAGACAAAGGCTTTATTGTAGCTAGTGAAGCAGATGATTTTCTGAAACCCCCTTGCTTTCTCCATGATTCAATGAGTGTTGACAATTTGATCTCTGGTTCCTCTGCCTCTTTGAAACCCATCTTATACAACTGGAAGTTCTTGGTTCACATGTTACTGAAGCCTAGCTTCAAGGATTTTGAACATAACCTTATTAGCATGTAAATGAATGTAATTGTATGGTAGTCTGAACATTCTTTGAAACTGCCCTTCTTTAGACTTGGAATGAAAACTCTTTTCCAGTCCTATGGCTGTTGCTGAGTTTTCCAAATTTTCTGATATATTGATTGTAGCACTTTAATAGCATCTTTTCGGATTTGAAATAGTTCAGCTGGAATTCCATCACCTCCACTAGCTTTGTTTGCAGTAATGCTTCCTAAAGCCACTTGACTTCACACTCCAAGATGTCTGGCTCTAGGTGAGTGACCTCACCATCATGGTTATCTGGGTCATTAAGACCTTTCTTGTATGGTTCTTCTCTGTATTCTTGCCACCTTCTCTTAATCTCTTCTGTGTCTGTTAGTTCCTTGCCAATCCTGTCCTTTTTCATGCCCATCCTTGCATGAAATGTTGCCTTGATATCTCCAATTTTCTTGAAGAGATCTCTAGTCTTTCCCACTCTACAGTTTTCCTCTATTTCTTTGCATTGTTCATTTAAGAAAGCCTTCTAATCTCTCCTTGCTATTCTCTGGAATTCTGCATTCAGTTGGGTAAATCTTTCCCTTTCTCTTTTGCCTTTCACTTCTCTTTTTTCCTCAGCTTTTTGTAAAGCCTCCTCAGACAACCACTTTGTCTTCTTGCACTTCTTTATTGGGGGGGATGGTTTTGGTAACTGCCTCCTGTACAATGTCATGTACCTTCATTCATAGTTCTTAAGACACTCTGTCTACCAGATCTAATCTTCTGAATCTATTCATCACCTCCACTGTATAATCATAAGGGATTTGATTTAGGTCATACCTGAATGGGCAGGGCTTCCCAGGTGGCTCAGTAGTAAAGAATCCATCTGCCAATGAAGGAGACACAAGTTCAATCCCTGGGTTGGGAAGATCCCCTGGAGAAGGAAATGGCAACCCACTCCAATATTACTGTCTGAGAAATCCCATAGATAGAGGAGCCTGGCAGGCTCTAATCCATGAGGTAGCAAGAATCAGACATGACTTAGCAACTAAACCATCATGGCCATACTTGAATGGTCTAGTGGTTTTCCCTACTTTCTTCAATTTAAGCCTGAATTTTGCAATTAAGGAGCTCACAATTCGAGCTACACAGTAAGCTCCAGGTCTTGTTTTTGCTGACTATATAGAGCTTCTCCATCTTTGGCTACAAATAACATAATCAATCTGATTTCAGTAGTGACCATCTGGTGATGTCCATGTGTAGAGTCATCTCTTGGATTGTTGAAAAGGGTGTATGCTATGATCAGTGTGTTCTCTTGACAAAATTCTATTAGCCTTCTACCTGCTTCATTTTGTATTTCAAGGCCAAACTTGCCTGTTATGCTGGGTATCTCCTTACTTCCTACTCTCACATTCCAGTCTCCCATGATGAAAAGAACATCTTTTTTTGATGTTGGTTCTAGAAGGTGTTGTAGGTCGTCAAAGAACCAGTCAGCCTCAGCTTCTTGAGTATCAGTGGTTAGGGGATAGACTTGGATTACTGTGATGTTGAAAGGTTTGCCTTGGAAATGAACCAAGATCATTCTGTTGTTTTTGAGGTTGCACCCAAGTACTGCACTTCAAATTCTTCTGTTGACTATAGGGCTACTCCATTTCTTCTAAGGGATTGTTTCCAACAGTAGTAGATATAACGGTCATCTGAATAAAATTCACCCACACCCATCCATTTTAGTTCACTGATTCCTAACAAGATGTAGATGTTCAATCTTGCCATCTCCCACTTGACGACATCCAATTTACCTTGATTCATGGACCTAACATTCCAGGTTCTATGCAACACTGTTCCTTACAGCATCAGACTTTACTTTCACCACCAGACACGTCTAACTGAGTGTCGTTTCCACTTTGGCCCAGCTGCTTCATTCTTTCTGAGCTATTAGTAATTGCCCTCCACTCTTTCCCAGTAGCATACTGGATACCTTCTAACCTGGGGGGATTCATCTCCCAGCATCATATCTTTTTGCCTTTTCATACTGTTCATGGGGTTCTCGCCACAAGAACACTGGAGCCGGTTACCACTTCCTCCTTCAAGGGACTACATTTTGTCAGAACTCTTCACTATGACCCATCATCTTGGGTGGCTCTGAACAGCATGGCTCATAGCTTCATTTAGATACACAAGCCCCTTTACCACAACAAAGCTGTAATCCATGAAGAAGATTATCTAAATACAAGACCCTAAATGTAAAGAATACTTTTAAAATTTTGAGATAGGAAAGAGCTTCAGGAGCATGATATAAAATTTAAAGCCATCAATGAAAAACTTGACAGATTAAACTACAGTAAAATTTCAAATTCTATACAGAAAAAGATACATTAAAAAGACAAAAGAAACCTTGGGGGGAAAATACCTGTGATACATGAGTCAAAGGGTTAAGACCCATAATATATTATAAGCATATACAAATTTCTAAGAAAATATAAAAATCCCAGTACAAAACTGGATGAAAAACATCAACATTCACTTCAATGGAGTGCAAGTGGCCAAAATCATCCAGAAATACATTCAAACCTACCAATAATCAGAGTAGTGAAAATAAAGAAATAATTTTACCTACCATGTTGATAAGAATTTTAATGATTAATTTTAATGCCAGTGTTAATAAAATGTAGGGAGATGGGTATTCTCACATTGTCAGAGGAAAATATAAATGGACACAGCCATCTTTTAAAACAACCTGGCAATATGTGTTAATATTAAAAAATAAATGTATCTTTTGAGTCACAGGCTCCACTTTCTATTATCTATCTCACAGAAATAGTTACACAGATATACACACGATGATATTCACAGAGACCTGGTCTATAAGAGCAACAAAAAAGAGAAACATCCAAAATGCTCATCTATAAAGGAAAAGTTAAATACTTCTATAGAACAGAATACAACATAGTCATTTTAAAAGAATAGGTCAATCTATGTAAGACCTAATAAGGAAAGTTATCCCTGAGGAAAATGCTAAGTGAAAAAAATAGTAAAATACAAATGGTATGATCACATTTTGGTAAAAAAGCAAATTGACAAGAGTGTGTTTGTGTATAAATATATGTTAGTATGTGCACAATAAAAATCTAGTGGTGCACAAACATATACATATATATACAAGAAAAGATAATGTCTGAGATTATATAAAACAAGGTACCTCTAATAGATTTAAATATTTAGTATATCACAATCTTTTTAAAACAAGGACCTAAATCACAGCCCTTTTATGATAGAAAAACCAAACAATACAGTGACCAAAAAAGGTTTAGTATTGGGTCAAACCATCTTCTTTTGTAATTGCATTGTGACACCAAAACTAACTTCATCCTTATCTCATAGTCAATACCTCCACATTTTAGCTCTTTCTCATAAAATATGTTCAACATCTGAGAGATTAACTAGCATTTAACTGTTGTGTTTGCAGGACCCATTCTCTAAAGCAGTGATCTCAAGGAGGAAGAGTGAAAAATTTAACATGACACATGCCTCATGCGCTCCAGATAGTTCCCTTGCCCCTGCCATGGGCTTTTACTAGTATGAACTTCACTACTACAGAAAGTACCTTCTTTTAATAGTAGTGTATGTTATGCCTCTCAGGAGTTTGGAGGCAGGAAGAAGCTTGGGAATAACTGCTCAAAGATGTAGTTATTTAGTCTCCTTGAAATTGCATGCCGAAATTGGGGCTGATAGATGGGCTTCCCTGATAGCTCAGTTGGTAAAGAATCCACCTGTAATACAGGAGACCCCAGTTCAATTCCTGGGTTGGGAAGATCCTCTGGAGAAGGGATAGGCTACCCACTCCAATATCGTTGAGCTTCCCTTGTGGCTCAGTCAGTAAAGAATCTGTCTGCAATGTGGGAGACCTAGGTTTGATTTTTGGGTTGGGAAGATCCCCTGGAGAAGAGAAAGGCTATCCACTCCAGTATTCTTGCCTGGAGCCATGGACAAAGGAGCCTGGCAGGCTACAGTTGATGGGGTAACAAGAGTCAGACGCGACTTAGCGACTAAACCACCACCACCACCCATACTATAGGAAGTACTCTTTATTTAGATTATACAGTCCCAAACACAACTAACATTTAAATTGTGGAAAACAGATAACTAATTCTGCCTTTATTTAAGATAAGTACCTTCCATTCCATATAATGGTTTTTTTTTTCCTCTTAAAACTCTTCCTAACATTAACATTCATATATTAACTCTAAGAGAAAGTACATGTGGAGTAAGAGCAAAAGAAATACAAAATCACATACAAAATAAGAACACTATTCACACAATTTAAACTTCAACTGTTATTACTCATTGTGCCTATTCCTTTTTTAAAGTCAGAAGTCTCACTGATCTCATTGTCTGTGGCAGCATTGTGGGTTAGGACTCCAAGAACTGCTGAAGGATATATCCAGCTTGGTGGGAAGGCTTGCCAACGCTTCCTCCCATACTTCAGTCTTGCTTCAGGGCTTCAGAGAAGTATCCAAAGCTCACAAACACCTATCTACTTAGAAGTTCCCAGTAAGGCTTTAATTTGCCTCCTGCTGCTGGCTCTAATTATCTAGCCAGTGCCTGAGAGGGAAAATCCAGTCTCCTGCTTCTACTCAGCCCAAGTGGCAGCTCTCTCGCTTGTTTCCCATAGGCTTTCTCCTCTCGAACAGACCCTGACACATAAAAAGACCCTCAAATACTGGGCTGGTGTGTCCCCACCGTCACCTGCCACATGACTGTGTACCACACAGGAAACATTTGCTCATGATAACTATCATTAGTTATTGCAAGTAGACTACTGAACATTAGTCATTAAACCACTCCAGCAACTCCCAACTATTGTTGTGTTTCCTGATGGAAGCCAGGATTCTGACGAAGAGCATTTTCCTTAAAGGATTCTGCCTCTTCCCCACTTCTAATCATTTTAAGCATAAACTGAATTTAGCGGAAGAATTTGAAGGCAGAAAAATTTCTTAGTAACATTACACCTTAATTGGACCATGCTATGTACCCATAAGTATACAAAATTAGGATAACCTGTACCCATTATTGGGGCCTCCTGGTGGCTCAGACAGTAAAGAATCTGCCTGCAATGCAGGAGACCTGAGTTCGATCCCTGGGTCAGGAGGATCCCCTGGAGGAGGGCATCTCAATCCACTCCAGTATTCCTACCTGGAGAATTCCATTGACAGAGGAGCCTGGCTGGCTACAGTCCCTGAAGTTGCAAAGAATCGGACACAACTGAGCAACTAACACACACACATGTACATATCCATTATCGATTCAGTTTGAGGGACTATAATTCCCTCAAGCTTCAGATAAACCATTTGATGTGTAAAGTTACCCTAAAATATCAACATCCCCAAATTTGACATCCTAATAGGTTATTAGGACTAAATTATTTATTCAAGTCTAGGATATCTTTGGAGAAGGCAATGGCAACCCACGCCGGTACTCTTGCCTGGAAAATCCCATGGACGGAGGAGCCTGGTAGGCTGCAGTCCATGGGGTCGCTAAGAGTCGGACACAACTGAGCGACTTCACTTTCACTTTTCACTTTCAAGCATTGGAGAAGGAAATGGCAACCCACTCCAGTGTTCTTGCCTGGAGAATCCCAGGGATGGGGGAGCCTGGTGGGCTGCTGTCTATGGGGTTGCACAGAGTTGAACACAACTGAAGCGACTTAGCAGCAGCAGCAGCAGCAGGATACCTTCATTAGTAAACTAGGACGCTTTTTCCTAGGACTTCAGTCTCTAAAATAAAACCTGGTTGAGCAGTTGGTACAGATAATTAAAGGTCCTGTAGTCTTTCCCATTCAGCTGAGGAAGGGATCATCACACTGACAAGAAGATTGGTTTAACATTCAGGGAAATTACTCTCGTTGTCATCCAGTTGACTCCCACTCTCCTGTCTGAGGGAGCCTCTTTCCTAGACTGAGATGTCTTCTCCACAGGCTGCCAGCACAGATGTAGCCTGAAAAAGTCTAATGAGCCTGCATGCCAGCACCCACCATGGTATGTCAACTAACTGAAGAAACCCTCTCTTTGAAATCAGCACCTCTTCTCCAGGTGTGTTTTGAATCTCCAAAAGATCTCACATGTGGAAACCTGATTCATCTTCACTCTTTGCTAGTTTTGAAATGGAAGACTATAAAAACAAAAACAAACCCTCACTCTCAAGTCTTACTGAGTAAGTCATTTAAGATTTTAAAAGGTAGAAGAGTACTCTGATGTCTACCTAATTTTTATTTTATGAGCACTAGCTTCTGGAAGTTGGTTGCAGACTAGATGTGCCAGGATGCAAACAGCAAGGATGGTTTCAGTCTTGTCACTCTTACTGTTTCCTATGATGCCTGATCCTCTACTTTTTAAACCACAAAGGTGATTATGAGAGAAGAAACATCTCATATCTGTAGCACTAAGTCCCTTATTTTGCACTCTGGCCCAGCCACCAAGTACCCTTATTACCAGCAGGGCTTTCCCAGAAGGACACAGTTGAGGGCAGGGGTTAGCATAAGATATGCCACGTGGTAAAGATTTAGAAAATGGCATTATCCTTAGATTGAGGGTTGGAAATGAGTCTTCTTTTGTGGTCCTAAACCCTGGTATAGCAGAAAGTAAGGGAAGAACTTACATGCTGATTAGCACTTCATTCTTTTAATATGGGTTGTACTCATATTGGTCCTCGAGCAGACAAGGCACACTATCAAGCATGTTGCCCATCTGAGTGGCAAGAAAAAGAGAACATGAAACTCACTTTTCAAAGGCTTCCACCAGAAATGTCACATGTTAGCTCTGCTCGCATTTCCTTGGCCAAAACAACTCATGTAATCAGACCCAATTTCAAAGAGGCATGTGAACGCAATCTAACCTTGTGCCCAAACAAAGGAAACTGGAATAATGACCTCTATGCACTGCATACTTCAGAGGTGATTGAGGATCAAATGCAACAAGATATGAAATTGCTTTTAAAAACTGCAAACCCAATACAACAGAGAGTCCCCTTATTAATGAATGCCATACCACTGAGAGTATTCAAGACCTTTGCCACACTGAGACTGTATAATCTCACCCTGACAATGCAAGCACAAATGTTTTTTTTATTCAGGAGATGCTTCCTAGGCTTTTATTAATAGATCTCATCAAAGACCCAAGATAATTCTCCCTGTGATCTAGGGATGGACCTTTTTCCTCACTATCCTCTCCCACACTAAAAAGCTTTTTACCCTTATTTTTGGGATCCCAGAATTGAGTTCATTTCCTTATATATTCAGTGTCCAAGGAACAAAGGAAAGGGAATGGAAGCTAAGCAACTTGGTTGCAAATTCTGACCCTAATACTTGCTAGTTACAAAATCTCAGCTAATCTTTCTAAACCTCAGTTTCCTTCTCTAAAAAATGGGCATATTAATCGCATTTACCTTCCAAAGGTTTTGAAGATTAAATATACACATTAATATGTAAAGTGTTCAGCCCAATGGCTGGCTCATCATAAGCATTCAGAGAATATTTTCCCTTTTTCTTTTAAGAAAAAAGAAACTTACTAGAAAATTATTTTAAATGTCATGGGAGCAGTGAAGGTAACTTGTCAGCCAAGCCATTGGCAATGTCCAGGGAGCAAGGATGGTCCTAGAAAATGGGAGATGAGTCTGCTTCAGTTGATTCATTCATTTAGTAAGTTAATCACTCAGGCCTTTATTTCCCATTCTCTCTATTCCACGCACTGTGTTAGGCCTATGACTTCAGAGATAATTAAGACACCATCCTTCTTTCCATGAGCTCATAATCTAGTAGGGAAAGATACACAGATGTACTGTTCCAGAACATAAGAAACATGTTAAGAGATATAAATCCTAAGTAGAGCTAGAGGAAGCTCCTGGTCACCACACATCCTGAATGTTGTCTTGCTTGAGATTCTGTCCTGGAGTACTAGTCCTTTGGTGAAAGAATTTCTCTCTCTTGTTAAGAAGAAAATAGCACCAAGGGAAGAGCCACATTATTCTCACTTCCTCCCATCCAAGACCAATCATATCAGGAATGTCATCTGGCTGGTCTCTGGGGAGGGCTGTAGCCTCAAACTCCCCTTCCCATTCCCATCATAGGGACCAATATTTCACTGTCTGAGGTTCATTCATTTAGATCACTCTTCAGCCACCTGGGATTTGATTTGGAAATAAAACAAATTATCTTTGGAATAAAATTCCCAGAGAACAAGCCCTGAAATATATTTGGCATATATTTATATAACACATATACAAATATATTTATAAGCTTTCATCAATATTCTATCAACTCTCCAAACAGTATTTCTAGAACACTATTATCGTAATGATTATTTGCTCGCCTAATCATTTTCCTTTATATATTTGTGTCTTTGGTCTCATGACAGCACCTGTGAAAGGCTAGAGTTCCTTGTTAAAAGTACACTCACAAGCTATTCCTATAGGATAGCTGCGGTGCTAATCAAGAAGAGCGATTAAATATCTCGCAAGCAATTTTAACATTCATCAAACTGATAATGGCAAGAAACAAATTGGAGCCTTTCAGTGTTTTACCAAATGTGCTCTCTAATTCCTTATTACGCTATATATTTCTGGAAACTATTTCTATACACAAACCAAGCTGAAAAGAAATGTGCTATTTGCTGCAAAAATATAAGAACAAGTGTAAGCTGCTTGCCACCCTGGGGATAATCACAATCACATTAAAATGCAGCTCCATGGCTCATCTTTCATCTTTCCCCTCTATCAGTCAGTAAATTAATTCCTCTACAGATATGAACATCAATATTCTATTTCTGTAAAAAGTGCCCTTTTTCAATTACTTCCTGAGAAAAGCAGAGTTACTATGGCAATCTCCGAATTTTGCACTCTGCAGCTTTAGACTACCACTGTTTTATAAATGGAAAGCTATAATTTAGCTCAATTCCTTTTGCAAGGTGTAAGAAGAACACCCACATGTTCTTAGCTGTCTGTGGCAACAACATGGGAGGGGGAGTGGGGAATGCATCTTTTCTTAAGGGGGAATTTTATATCCCAGCACCCAGTGAGGGCCTCGGTAATGATGGGTGCCAGACAAGTTTATGGAAGATAAAGAGAAGTAGTAGTTTTGTATTCTCCTGGGACTCCCTCCTATTAATAATCCTATATTCAACATGTAAAGGAGACCAATTTGTGCAAAGGTTTTGCATTCTTCTGGGCTATGAAAAGTAGTCTCATGGCCAATAAAGACCCCTATACCTCCCCATTACAGGGCTCTGCTCAGTTCTGTAGCCTCCTTTTAATCCTACTCAATGCTATCCTGCAGCTTCCCAATATCTGGATCACAAGAATCTTCTATAATAGGTCTGCTTTGATGTGGAGACATCTAAGTAATTCATTGGAAAGCTCGTTCAAACACCCTTCTTATTGTATTCCATGTGGGTATAGACATACCGTTAGCCACCAGTAGTTACACAGATGGATTAGTAACATCTTAGGCAATTTATATTTCCACTTCAGTTTCTATATGGATTGTCTTTTAGAGATTTCTTCTGTTTTAGACTAAGTTCTTTTAGGCACTCCTTTCTCTTTCAGTCAGGCCTTTGACTGGAAGGACAAAAGAAGCACTCAACCCACACACAGGTCATCACTCTGCTCATCAGAGTAGGAGCTTAGAAATGGAATGGAAATAGGGCTGAAGTCCTTCATAGAAAGATTAGGGTCTGCCTATTATGTGGAAAGACCTCCCATCTCTGGAGAGCCTATAACAAATCTTAACCTGGGGCCATGGATGTGTTTCTGAGCATCCATAAATCCTCTAACTAATAGGCAACATTTTATACATTTTCTAGGAAGAAGGTTATATGATTTTCAGCAGTGCCGTATGAGCTCAGGACCCACAAAATGGGTGAAGCCCATAGGCTTAGCAGAGGTGGCCTTCAGATAGAGACTTGGAGCAGATAGCCAGCATTCTTTGGAATAACATCTTCAACATATGGAAAGAAAAGAGCTCTCAACATGGAATTCTATTCCCAGCTATTTTTTAAAAGTGAAGATGTCCTGTAATAAAGAAAGAAAAATACAAGCCACAGACTTAGAAGATATTTATAACACATATTATATAACATAATATATAAAACATATTATGGATTAGTATCCATAATCTATAAGATGTTCCCATAAACTAATAAAGACCAAAAACACCTTGGTATACAAGTTGCTAATTCTGATTAAACTGAAGATATTCACATCCAGTAATACAGCTGTTCTATTTCTAGATGTGTCCTCCAGAGAAATCCTCATTATACATGTCCACAAAAAGACAACTACACTATTATTTATATAACAATTTAGACTCCCATCAAGAAGAATATGGATAAAGTATGATATAGTCTAATAATGGAATACTATGCAGCAGATAAAATGAACAGATTAGATCTACTGCATCAACATGAATAAACCCCAAAAACATGGTGTTTAGCAAGCTACAAGTGAATACGTATAGCATGAGACAGTTTATGTAACATTTTAAAAGAATCAAACAGTGTATTATATTACTAATATATGCATATGCAATAAAAGTTTTCAAAAACTCATGGCAAAGAAACACACCAATTTTACTGGGATGGTTACCTACCTCTAAGAAAGGAGACTGAGGAATGAGATAGGTAAAGTCTCTTTACCCCTATTTATTACCTTTTATTCATGAAGGAAAAGGAATTTAAATGGATGTGGGAGGTTCACAGGTGTCATATTTTCTAAACTTTTTTTGTATGTTTTAACTATTTAACACAAAAATGAAATCAAAATTTAAAAACCTAAACTACACTTTTCAGGGATAAATCTTTTTATCATAAATATCTTTCTCAAAGCTTCCTTTCTCTTTTTTCTTCTGCCCATCATTCACCAAAATGCTATATAGGCCTCAGAAAAAATTCCCTGCTATGCCTGCCTCTCCTGCTCCCTGCTCCGCACTCCTTCTGGACACCGCATTGGATTCAAATGCTGTTATCAGAACTACTACACTGACATGTATTGGGCTGACCCACAAGAGACTGCCACTGTTTGCAGGTCAAAAACATTTAAGTATTGGGAATGTCATACAGTTCCACCAATCATTATATTTACATAACTGCCTTTCCTAACTAGACTCTGGATCCCTTGGATGTTCATGTTAGACTCACCGCTTTGTTTAAGCGTGACACGCAGAGGGTGCTTAGTGAACTGCTCCCATAATGACAGGCATTTGCTCTCAGCCTCTCTTTCAGTCTTTTGCCCCTGGATTTAAGAGGATAGATGAGTGGTACAAATATTTTTCCACTGTATATCAGCAAGGAGTTATGGAGTGGTCATTGATGTGTGGTCTTTGTTTCATGGAGTTCTCTGCTTATGCAAGGAACTAAAAACAGAATATGTGAGTGAAGAATTCACAAGAACTGCTCAGCTGCCGGACAGAAGGGATTCTTGGGAAACTGAAGAGCCAGTATACTGTAGCAATAATGCATAAAGATGCACATTTGTGCACTTTTTATTCACTCTTTCACCTATTCATTTGTTCAGTATCAGTATGTAATTTATCCAAACTTATCAGGAATGACCCAATAATCCAAACATGATGTGCCTCTTTAACTGCCATTTTCAACTAGAGGCACCACTGCCCACCTACAGCCTTCTGACAGCTGCATAGAGAACTGACCAGGACATTTTAACCCAAGAATAGACAATTATAATTGCTGTTACTGGTAACAGTGCTGTTAGTTTCAGGAATGAGCCAGTTTATGCCTGCTTTATGACCAATGGATGGTCCATGTCTCCTTTCTTCTGCTTCTGTAAAAAGGGTGTGTCCCATAATTGCTGTTCAAAACTGGAGAAAATATTCTAATAGGGAAGAACATCATAAAATTTAAACATTATAATGAATTCATTTTAGTATTTAGGATATTTGGACTCTTATTTAATAGCTTCAAAAGCATTCTGCTGTTGCCAAAAATAGATGTGTGCTATTTGAATTCTAAAGAGCTGTTTTATAAGGGAAATAGAACGAATTGTAGAAGAGATTCTGTGTATAATCCTTTCCTATGTGCTTGCTGTATATAGGACTATGACATTCTTAAAATTTCAAGCAGGGAAACCTGCTCTGGTTACCTTGGTGATAAACTGGGGATAAAAATTACACATAATTGCTGCTGATGTCACTACTGCCTTATTGTTTCCAAGGCTACAGATTGTCTCCAAATAATTGTAATGCTTTGTGCATTGGAAGGCCACCATGTAGGAAAAAGCT
The DNA here is from genome assembly GCF_910594005.1 of Cervus elaphus. NCBI lineage: Eukaryota > Metazoa > Chordata > Mammalia > Artiodactyla > Cervidae > Cervus > Cervus elaphus. The sequence continues at coordinate 29,338,730 of NC_057847.1, forward strand.
TAGTACTGCAGTTATTCTTTCTAAATCTATCTAATAAACCATCCATGGCCTCTCAGGGACTTTGGATAATTACGGAGATAAAAAGGCATTGAAAAGGCTTCTATCTTAACCTATCCCAGGAACACAAACATCATTGAAATATCTAATATATAGAAAAGTTAGTTTCAATTATGATACATCAGGAAATCTCCTTCTAAGATACATTTTCTCTATATGCTAGTCAGGAAAGCAAACTGCAGAAGTGTGTGTGTGTGTGCGTGTGTGTGTGTATTCTGCATGAAATATACTGACAAATGTGCAGCAAACTGTTGACAGTGCTACTTTCTGAGTGGTAGGATTAAGGCAGGCTTTCATTTTCCATAAGACATATATTTGGGTAATATCTGAATTTTTGCGGTTAACATATATTACTTTTGTAATCAGATAAAACAGTTAAAACTCCAAGTCCTCAGCAGAGCTATTTTTAAACTACCAGTCAAAATGAAATGGCCTCCTAAGTTGCATGAATAGATGAAGCCATTTATAAAGGACACATTTCCCTCTATCCAGCTTTCATTTTAAAAGCAGTTGCCAGTGAGTTCCTCGTACAGTCACACTCAGCCACAATACAGTTATCCTCATAAGTAACATTAGGCACAAATCAAGAATCTCTTTGAAAACCAGCAACTGATGTGTGCTGATTTAATAACTTTCCATCTTTTTCTTTTCTTGCATCAGCCATAGATATTGACTGCCCAAGAAATCATACAAAGCAGTTATGGTCAATGAAAAACACCATTAAATTTAGCTTCTTGGAAAATCCTATTTAAAGTGTAAGATGCTTGAAAAACAGTGTGGTAATGGTGTGATTAACCCTAACAATCATTAGAATAGTGTGTGCTTTCCAAAGTCACCAAACCTACTGCTAAACCTGGGCTTCTAGGTGCAACCTGAGCCCCACATTTCAGATGCTTACCTGACTAACAGCAAACAGGGCAAGAGCCTTCTGTCCAGCCCTCTCCTAGGGCTGCAAGGGCCTCATGCTGCTTGGTGACATTGGGCTTCAGCAATGACCTTGTCAGCAGGACATTTTCCACCAAACCAAACCAGAGCTGGCTCTCACCATATCTTAGCTGCCCTTGCCTTGCTGAGGGGCAGGTTTTACATAGTAACAATTTACCTTTGGAGCCCATTTACCACATAACACATAAAATGGCTCACATCTGGGGCTGGAAGGGGGCTCACAGAACAATCTTCACCTTTTAGACTAAAATATATAGAAACACGAAACAGAATTGTGATCCAGATAAATAAATTATAAAGCAAAAACACAGTCCTTTTGTATCAGAGTCCTGATTCTTTTTCTGCTGGTGAAATTTACATCAGAAATTGCTACTATAAAAGAGATTAGAGATCAAAGAATTACGTTTACAAGAAAGGCAATTGGTTATACTGGCAAGGTATTATATTATCTCCATGTGAAGAACTGAATACTAACTACTTGTCTTTATTTCTTGATAGTCATCATTTTAGGCTCTAATAATGCTTTAATGATTTATTTCTGTGCCTTCTGTAATTGGCCAGGTATGTACCTACCCACACATTTACAAGCTAATGACAGTGGCAAACTATACTATTAAGATGGCAGGATTGTTTAAGCTACAGGGTTTACATATTACACAACATGTTTCCTCATTTTACCAAAGTGGATTTTGTAAACTTTAGATAACCATAAGCATATGAGTCCTACTCTAGAAAGCTCTTTAGGGTATCATGAGACCAGAATTAATAGAGCTTGGAATTTATGAGTAAGTAGTCTATAAATAAAATGGGACCCATTCACATCACTCCCAGTTTCTCTACGTGACCCATTTATTTGCCATTTCAAAGGACCATACTAGGAATAGTTCATTTACAGCTTGAACTAACATTAGTTTCCACATCACTCACTCCTGACCTCATCGAAAGTCTCTTTCTAAGGCAGTGGGTATAGATGGGAAATCTAACTCTTTCTATCACTTCATTTGTCTAGAGTGACAATCACCATTTCAGGAATAAAATTTACAAGTGATCTATGAATAATCCCTCCTAGGAGATGAGACTGGTTAGCATGGAAAAGTACAGAACTGTACCTCTAAGTCCTCACTCATTGCAGAGAGGAAAGCAGCCTGGATTTAGTAAAGGTTACAAAATTCTGCTGTTAAAAAAATGTAACTGAAAAAACCTCGAATAGCCAAAGAATCTTGAGAAAGAAGAATGGACCTGGAGAAATCAACCTGCCTGACTTCAGGCTATACTACAAAGATACAGTCATCAAGACAGTATGGTACTGGCACAAAGACAGAAATATAGATCAATGGAACAAAATAGAAAGCCCAGAGATAAATCCATGCACCTATGGACACCTTATCTTTGACAAAGGAGGCAAGAATACACAATGGAGAAAAGATAATCTCTTTAACAAGTGGTGCTGGGAAAACTGGTCAACCACTTGTAGAAGAATGAAACTAAAACACTTTTTAACACCATACACAAAAATAAACTCAAAATGGATTAAAGATCTAAATGTAAGACCAGAAACTATAAAATTCCTTGAGGAAAACATAGGCAAAACCCCCTCTGACATAAATCACAGCAGAATCCTCTATGACCCACCTCCCAGAATAATGGAAATAAAAGCAAAAGTAAACAAATGGGACCCTAATTAAACTTAAAAGGTTTTGCACAACAAAGGAAACTATAAGCAAGGTGAAAAGACAGCCTTCAGAATGGAAGAAAATAATAGCAAACGAAGCAACTGACAAAGAATTAATCTCAAAAATATACTAGCAGCTCCTGCCGCTCAATTCCAGAAAAGTAAATGACCCAATCAAAAAATGGGCCAAAGAACTAAACAGACATTTCTCCAAAGAAGACATACAGATGGCTAACAAACACATGAAAAGATGTTCAACATCACTCATTATCAGATAAATGCAAATCAAAACCACAATGAAGTATCATCTCATGCCAGTCAGAATGGCTGCTATCCAAAAGTCTACAAACAATAAATCCTGGAGAAGGTGCAGAGAAAAGGGATCCCTCTTACACTGTTGGTGGGAATGTAAACTAGTACAGCCACTATGGAGAACAGTGTGGAAATTCCTTAAAAAATTGGAAATAGAACTGCCATACGACCCAGCAATCCCACTGCTGGGCATACACACTGAGGAAACCAGAATTGAAAGAGACACGTGCACCCCAATGTTCATCGCAGCACTGTTTATAATAGCCATGACATGGAAGCAACCTAGATGTCCATCGGCAGATGAATGGATAAGAAAGCTGTGGTACATATACACAATGGAATATTACTCAGCCATTAAAAAGAATACATTTGAATCAGTTCTAATGAGGTGGATCAAACTGGAGCCTATTTATACAGAGTGACGTAAATCAGAAAGAAAAACACCAATATAGTATACTAATGCATATATATGGAATTTAGAAAGATGGTAACGATAACCCTATATGTGAGACAGCAAAAGAGACATAGATGTATAGAACAGTCTTTTGGACTCTGTGGGAGAAGGCAAGGGTGCGATGATTTGAGAGAATAGCATTAAAACATGTATATTATCATATGTGAAACAGATCGCCAGTCCAGGTTGGATTGCATGAGACAGGGTGCTCAGGGCTGGTGCACTGGGATGACCCAGAGGGATGGGATGGGGAGGGAGGTGGGAGGGGGGTTCAGGATGGGGAGTATATGTACACCCATGGCTGATTCATGTTAATGTATGGCAAAAACCACTATAATATTGTAAAGTAATTAGCCTCCAATTAAAACAAATAAATTTTAAAAAAAGAAAAGAAAAGAAAAGCCATGACCACTGTAACTATATGCAGAATCACTCAGAGGTGCTTATTTTTGTTTTATTTTTGTTTTTGTCTTTGTTTGGTTTTATTTTGTTTTGCTTTATTTTGCTTTATTTTGTTTCTCCCTGCATGAAGAAAATATAAACATTATTATTTAAGATAAAAATTTCTACCATTTCTTCCTTTACCCCTCCAGAATGCTAGATAACTGGTTTAACCCATTCATTTTGTGTTTTGTTTTCTGCACAGATTTTACTGGCTTTATACTCTGTTTTCTTAAAAGCATGAAACAATTCCTTAATTAAGAAACATGCCTCAGAAGTCAAAAAAAGGGCAGGAAAACTATTCATGCCCTGACAATGAGCCTTCCTTACAAGCACCAGAGACTTATTTTTAAGACAAGCTAATGTACTGAGCTAATGTATGTGTTATGTGGTATAAACATGAAAAGTTCAAGAAACCCTAACTCCATGCCTTTCTAAAGCAAAACAAAATAAAATTAATACAACAACACAGTATTTAAAGACATAGTATATATGAAATACTCTGGAGGAGGGCATGACAACCCACTCCAGGATTCTTGCCTGGAGAATCCCCAAGGACAGAGGAGTCTGGTGGGCTACAGTCCGTAGGCTCACACAGAGTAGGACATGACTGAGCAACTAAGCACAGCATATAAGAAATAAGTCATAGTAACAGTAATGATTCAATCACATCAAGTTCCAAAACAAAAATGTAGGAGGGGGATGACAATATCTGGTAATTTTGGATGAAAGAGGTTGATGTGCAAATCTCAGTATCTCTCTTCACAGACTCTATTCTAAGATATTAGGAAGTCCTGAAACAAGAAAACCTCTCTACTACATCTGATAAGGGGTTAATATCCAAAATACAAAAAGAACTCAAGTCAATAGAAAAACATCTTTTTTGCCGCCAACTAAAAAGTGGGCAGACAATCTGAATAGACATTTTTCTAAAGAAGATGCAGAGACAGCCAACAGGTACATGAAAAGATGCTTAATATCACTAATCATCAAAGAAATACAAATCAAAACCACCTGTCATAATGGCTATTATCAAAAGAGACAATAAATAACAAGCATTAGAGAGGATGTGGAGGAAACGGAACCCTTATGCGCTGGTAGTGAAGGTGTAAACTGGTGCAGCCACAATGGAAAACAGTATGGAGGTTGCTCAAAAACTTAAAAATCAAACTATCATATGATCTAGAAATCCTACTTCTGGGAATTTATCCAAAGAAAATGAAAACACTAACTTGAAAAGATATCTGACCCCATGTTCACTGCAGCATCATTTACAATAGCCAAGATATGGAAACAAGCTCATAGATACAGAAAACAGATTGGTGGTAGCGAGAGGCAGGCATCAGAAGGGGGTTTTTGCCAAAGTGGGTAAGCGGCATCAAAAGGTACTAACTTCCAATTGTGAAATATATAAGGCAGGAAGATGTAACATGAGCACTGTAACTATAGTTAACAATACTGTATTTCATACTTGAAAAATATTATGACAGTAAATCTTAAAAGTCCTCATTATAAGAAAAAAATCTATAACTACATATACAGGGAGATGGATGTTAAGCAGACTTATGGGAGTGATCACTTCACAATATGTTAAATTATCAAACTATGTTGAACACCTGAAACAAATATAATGTTATATGTCAGTAGTACCTCAGTTAAAAACCAGAAAAAGATCTGTTTACTTTGTTTAAGCCAGAATTTCCCAAATGCATTTGACCCTAGCAACCCTCAGTTCAGTTCAGTCGCTCAGTCGTGTCCAACTCTGCAACCCCATGAATCACAGCATGCCAGGCCTCCCTGTTCATCACCAACTCCCGGAGTTTACTCAAACCCATGTCCATCAAGTCGGTGATGCCATCCAACCATCTCATCCTCTGTCGTCCCCTTCTCCTGCCCCCAGTGCATCCCAGCATCAGGGTCTTTTCCAATGAGTCAACTCTTCACATGAGGTGGCCGAAGTACTGGAGTTAGTAACCCTCAGAAGCTGTAATTGTTGTTGTTTTCAATCACCCTGTTTAAATATCCTATGAACCAATGTTTAAGTCTGGGAGGTGCTGACTTAGGTCATCTAATCAATATTGTTTCAAGATCTTAAATCAAATGGTTAACAGGCAAAATGTTAGATGAGGGTCCAGTAGCAGCTAGAGCTCTGGAAAGTGGACATACTTCTCTTTAAACATAATCTTCTAACACTACTCAGAACTAGAAAGTGAAAAAAGAGTACCTTCCATTTGACACATTTTGAATAATGTCAAACCTGCCAAAAAAGCAAAATCATGTTCCAAATCCCTATTATCTAAAGCCTAAGGTCACAGAGGAAAGGAAAAAGAGAACTGGATGAGCTAAACATTTAAAAAGTTTTGAGACTCTTTATTAGGAAATTAATATGTTGTGGAGAAAATCTTACTTTTGCTTTCTTTTTTTCTTGCTAATTAATTCATTTTTTAAGGTCAAGTTTATTGAGTTATCATTTACTTTCTGCAAAACTCTTCCTTGTTAGATATACAAATCTGGGCATTTAAACATGTACTGACATGTAATCACCACCAGAACTAACCTATAAAACATTTCCATCACTCTAAAGAGTTGCCTGGTGCTTCTTTGCAGCCCACTTCTCCCACCTTCCCCTATGCCTTTCAGTTTTGATTCTACAGAATAGTTTCCTGGATGCTGTGCAGCATCCTTAGTGCCTAATGTTAGTTCATTCATTATTTACTAATACCAGGATACAAAGAATACAAAAAAGGAGAACCCATGTTATCTTCCCTCAGAAAGCTCCCAGAAATGCACTGGTTAAAGCTCTTCTGTTTGCACTGAAGAAAAATGTTTCAAATAGCTCGAGGAGTTTTATGTAAGGCCATAGTACTCCAATAAACCTGAGAACACAAAATTACATTCAGACAGGCCCAAATTAACCAGGCTGGGAACAGGAAAGGTAAGAAATTTGGATCATCTTGGTAAACCATGTTGCCTCTGCTGCTGCTGCTGCTGCCGCTAAGTCGCTTCACTCGTGTCCGACTCTGTGCGACCCCATAGACGGCAGCCCACCAGGCTCCCCCATTCCTGGGATTCTCCAGGCAAGAACACTGGAGTCGGGTGCCATTGCCTTCTCCTCATGTTGCCTCACCAACTCCTAAAATCAGCCCAGTTCTCTTCTCTCTCTCTCTCTCTCATGTACACACCCTCTACCCCCACCCCACCTTTCCTCCAGCTGGTTCTACTAATTTATCTTGAAATACGTCCATTCTGGTCATCCCAGTCCCAACTCTTTCCAACTTTTCAGCTCATATACTGCTATAGACTGAATGACTACAAAATTCCCCTCAAAATTCATATGTTGAAACCTAGTCCCTAATGTGTTGCTATTTAGATGTGGGGACTGTGGAAGATAATGAAGTCATGACAGCAGAATTCTGATGAACGGGACTAGTGCCCTTTTGAAAAGGATCCCAGAGAGCTCCCTCACCCCTTCTTCCATTTGGGACACAATGAGAAGTTGGCTGTCTATGAACAAGGAAGTGGATTCTTACCAGATACCACTGTCATTCATAAGCCAACCAGCCTATATGGATTATACCACCAAGTGGAATGTCTCCATGTCTCAGTTAAACTTTCTAAGAGAGGAAATCTGATTGGCCCAGCACCACCCTATGCCTTCCACAGCCACTTTCCCCACTCAATCAAAGTGGAGTCTACAGGCCTCTTATTATCAACTATGGCTCATGAAATTGGGGTCATTTCAAGCTTGTGAATGCCTTACTCTGGGAATAGGCAATTGTCAAAAAAAGTATTTCTAGCATTATGTGATAAATATACATGACTCCAATCTTTTCTGATATGTTGAAGAAGGTTTCACAGAGGAGGTGATATATAAGCTGAATTTTAAAGCCCATGTAGTTGGGCTTCCCTGGTAGTTCAGATGGTAAAGAATCTGCCTGCAATGCAGGAGACCTGAGTTCGATCCCTGGGTTGGGTAGGTCCCCTGGAGGAGGGAATTGCAACCTGCTCTAGTACTCTTTTCTGGAGAATTCCATGGACAGAGGAGCCTGGTGGGCTACAGTCTATGGGATGGTAGAGTCAGACACAAGTGAGCAACTAACACTTTCACCATGTAATTAGTGGTAGAGCCCAAGGGGAATGTGGAGTATGTGTGAACAAATGGGCAATGAGCATTCCAAGCCAAGGATACAGTATGTGAAAAACATAAAGAACTAGGGAAGCACATGTCTTCCTTAGGAAACTTAATTTGATATGATTGGAGAGCAAGGTGCATTTGGGCAGTGTCAAGAAAAAAGTTGGAACCAGAATATGAAGGGCCTTACAGGCTGTAGCAAGAGATCTGGATTTCATCCTATGGGCAATCATGGGTCATTCAAAGATTTGAGGCAAAATGAAGAGTCTAAGTTTGTTAGGATATCATACAGCAAGGACCCAGGGTCTCAGAATTTTCAGATCCCTGTATCTGCCTCTAGTTCTCAAGAAAGAAATGCAAAAGGACTGCTCTGGGCTTCTTTGTTAATTATCAGGCTTTCAGCCCAAGCCCCTGGATGATCAGTACATCAGACAGGTGAGACTTCAGAGAGCTGAGTAGACTCCTTTTGTTTTGGGTCCAGAAAGCCCTCACGCTTATACCAAAAACAGACTGAATACCCTATCTGGATCTTTCTTAGAGACCAATTTTTGAATCTTGACCCTCCTGATCCTAAGTTTTACGTGGCCAAAAAAGTTGATCCTGAGGAAAACACATGCACCCCTCCCCATCAAAAAAATAAAATTCACCATCTAAAAGAAAAGGAAGAAAGATCAGTTACCCAGTATCCCTTCCCATAATGGCTAACACACACACACACACATACACACACACACATCACTACCAAAGTCTTAACTGCGTCCACTGCCTGGGGCTGCTCTTCATGGGTGAGTGGAGTAAAGGGCGGAAACTTGGGCTCCCTCTTGTGTTGAGCACTCCAGTGGGGACAAGATGAAACTGGCTTTTCATTAAGAAGGCAGTAATGTGGAGAAAGGATTGGAGAGGCTGACTTGAAGATATGAAGACCAGTTGGGAGGGACTGCTCCAGCTCAAGTCAGGGTTCATGAGGGCCTGTCCCAGGGCAGTAGAGGGCTTGGAAAGGAGTCAAGGAGCAATGGCCCATCCAGGTGTTTTCAAACCTTAGGGAGCATCAGAATAGACCACAGGATTTGTAAAAACACACAACATTGGGGGCTACTTCTAGTTTCTGATTCAGTAGGTCTGGGGTAGGGCCTGTGAATTTGCATTTCTGATAGGCTCCCAAGTGATGCTGATGCTATTGGTTCAGGGGCCAAGTTTTGAGAACCATTGGAAAAGAACCATTCTGTGTGCCAAATCAAAAATGCACTGTTCTCTCATTTTAGAAAAATAAGTCACTTGTGCTAGTGGCATTAAGATAAAATGCAGAAAAACAACAGTCCCTTACCAGTTATCCAGCATCTGCAAGATGCCTACACACAAAGAGCTATTTTCATTGTTATGTACGGAAACCCAGATGCACACAACCACCCAAATCTACTAGTCCTCACCCCAAATTCAGAGGCTACATTCCAAACAACTTGAAAATGCAAAAGCCATATTCAAGTAAGGTTTCCAAATCACATTGTATGTAGTAATAGAATCGGTACTGGTTTTAAACTAAGAACTCCTTAAATTTGGTTTCTTTGTGGTAGAAATTCTCATCAGTTCAGTTCAGTCACTGAGTTTTGTACGACTCTTTGCAATCCCATGGACTGCAGCATGCCAGACTTCCTTGTCCATCACCAACTCCCAGAGCTTGCTCAAACAAGTCCATCGAATCGGTGATGTCATCCAACCATCTCATCCTCTGTCATCCCCTTCTCCTGCCTTCAAACTTTCCCAGCATCAGGGTCTTTTCCAATGAGTCAGTTCTTCGCATCAGGTGGCCAAAGGATTGGAGTTTCAGCTTCAACATCAGTCCTTCCAATGAACACCCAGGACTGATCTCCTTTAGGATGGACTGGTTGGATCTCCTTGCAGTCCAAGGGACTCTCAAGAGTCTTCTCCAACACCACAGTTCAAAAGCATCAGTTCTTTGGTGCTCAGCCTTCTTTATGGTCCAACTCTCACATCCATACATGACTACTGGAAAAACCATAGCTTTGACTAGATGGACCTCTGTTGTTAAATTTGTTGGTTGCTGTCATTAAATTTGGTTTCTTTGTAGTAAAAATTCTCATTATGACTGTTAGCAATTTTTTAGACCAGACTAGCAGCATTAATACATCACTTTTCATAAGATAACATTGCTTAAGGAGTTTCTGGGTTCACTGCAAGTTAAAATGGTTATTATTTCCAGTGACTCTCAGCATTAGGCCATGTTGTACTCCATCCACTGGGCCACACTTCACACAAGCAGAAGCAGCAGATGGAGGAGGTTAAAAGAATCAAATAACAAAGTATCAACTTTGCTAGGCCACCTCCCTTCATAATTTAGACCCTTCTGTTGGAGACTTGAAAATATATTCTAGACAGATGACATGTTAAGAGAATCATTTCATGGTTCAGTGTCCTCTCAGTGTGATTTATCTCTATCTGCAGACACCAGAGGCCCCCATTTAAGAGATTTATGAGCTACCTGTACAATTCTATTTCGTTGAAAGGAAATGTATGCATTATTGAAAATCAAAATGAAAATATTTAAGATTATGCCACTTTCCAACTAGAGGGTTTAGAAATAAAATCTTTACATTCCCTGTTGCCTACATATTTCTTTATCCCGTTAACAAATACTAAAATAATACCTTGAGGAGAACAGGAAAAAGTCCTCATTTCTGAATTCTTGGACCTAGACTTGAAGTTTCGAAACCTGGATGTGAATTACAAATCTGCTACTTAGTAGCAATCTTTATGGGCTTCAGTTTCCATATTTAGAAGATAAGTATAACACTTCCTTCCAGGGTCTGAGAATTAAGGAGAGAATACATATGGATACAGTGTGTATAGGGCAAAGTGTTACACAACTCCATGGTTGTAGAACTAGTCTTAGTCCCTGCCTCAGAAAGATCCCCTGGGAAGGGAATGGCTATCCAACTCCAGTATTCTTGCCTGGAGACCCCCATGGACAAAGGAGCCTGGCAGGCTACAATCCATGGGGTCACAAATAGTCAGACTCAACTAAGCAACAACACTTTCACTTTTCACAGCAGGACAGGTAGCTGTGAAGGTCCTAATCTTCAGTACTTCAGACCCCAAACCTGCAGCAGCATCACTATCACATGAGATTTGCTAAGAAATGCAAATTCTTTCTGCCCTGACCCCCACCAGACCTCCTGAATCAGAAATCTGGCAACAGGGCTCAGCAATGTTTTAACAAGTGCTGCAGGTGATTCTAAAGCTGTGAGAATTCATGTGCCAAAGTGTACTTTAATTCTGATCTTGATAGATATTAATAAACTACCCTCCAAAAGGTTTTACCAATATTCCCATTGAAAACGGTGATGCCTGTTTCCCCACATTCTCACCAAAGTTTGTTATTGCCCGTCTTTCCCAGTTTTACAAACCTGACGAATGAAAAAAAAGTTAGAGTATAATCACATGTTACCTGTAAGGTGGGGCGGGGGGCGGGGGGTGTGAAACATAGGTTCTAAAGTGGTGATAAGAAAACCATGGGGAAAAAACAAAAGAAAACCATGGATAGTCAAAATAACCTTCAAAGATCTCTTAGGAAAAACACTACTTTGATGACCTACACAGCCACTCCAACTACAGACAACTCAGCCAGCTTTTTCCCTAGGCTGTCTCTGTGGCTCTGGATGAAATCTGGGGGAACATGTCATATGAAAAGTACACATAATTAAATACCAGACTCCCACTCTGTATAAAGGAATCTCTCACATTAAGAAGCACTAATGAGATATGTGACCACCTGAGCAAACAGCAGGTTTTTCTCCCCCTATCCCCAGTCCCCCACAGCTCGCATCTTACCTTCACCTGGGCAGAGCTGGATGCAGGTAACTTTCATGCCCTATGAAGCAGTTCAAGTGTGTACCCTTATCTTATTTCACATTTTCTTGATTTTGCTACCAAAATGCAAGTCTGTGTGCCCAATACACAGTGAGGCCAAACAATAGCAAAACATCGGAGTTTAGAACAGATAAAGGTTTGTTGCAGGGTCATGCCAGGAGATGGGTGGTTCACGCCCTAAAAATAAAAAAAATAAAAAACCAAATTCCTCGAAAGCTGTTAGCAAAGATGTTTTCTAGGAAAGATGAGGGAGGGCATGGTTAGTTGTTGCAAACTTCCTGATGTCAGATGTTTGGGCTTGAAGGTCAGGTCATGGTCATGTAACCACACTCCTATAAATCTCCAAACAAATACTATTCTCTGTTCTGACAAGAAAGGGTGAGGTCCCAGGGTACAAGTTTCTCCTTCGAGGTCCAGGTCCTGGCTAAGAGCAAGCTGATCGCAGTTGGTGGCTCCCTGAGGGCCAAGTCCCCAGACCCTGCCCAGCTGTCACTGCTGAGGAAGCCAGGAGCCCAGAACCCAGCTGGCTCTCGGGCTCTTCCGGCTGCCTTACGGGTCCCACAGGCTGCGTCCCTTGCAAACGGCCACTGCCATTAGGTCTCCGTGGCAGGGATAGGGGAGAGGTTCACCTCTGCCTCAGCGCCCCAGTGATGGCTCCAGAGCCCTGCAGGACACAGCCCCCAGACTGTTCCCTGGGACCCCCAGGTTCACCCACTGCCCCAAGGCTGGGTGAACTGGAAGGCGGCGGGAGAAGGCCGGTATCTGCCTCGGTTTACCTCATTCTCTCTCTGACGACCACCAGTCCGCTAACTGTTGGGTGAATAGGCCACTAACGGTCACTTATTGACCGTTGCTTGCTTAGGGGAGGGACCTACTGCAGCACTGACCAATGGCTGAGCAGGACCACCAACGGTTGCTAATTGACAGTTGCCCACTTGGGGGCGGGGCCCACTGAGGTGCCTGGCGGAGCATGGCAGTGCTCTATTATAATTTGGACAGTTTGAGCACATTTCCATGTTTCAGTGGCCATTTGTATTTCTTCTGTGGAATGCCAATGTCTATTCTTTAACCTTTCTTCAATTGGACTGTCTCTTACTTATTTGAAGGGGTTCTTTATATATTTTGCTATGTGTGATCAGTCGTTAACTCATGTCTGACACTTTTGCAACCCCATGGACTGTAGCCTGCCAGGCTCCTCTGTCCATGAGAATTTTCCTGTCAAGAATACTAGAGTGGTTTGCCATTTCCTTCTCCAGGGGATCTTCCTGACCCAGGGACTGAACTCCTGTCTCTTGCATCTTCTGCATTGGCAGGCAGATTCTTTACCACTGTGCCACCTGAGAAGCCCCTTTATAGATTATAGATATTAATTTTTTTATCTGTTATATATGTTACAAAAAATTTCCTTCCATCTCAGTATTGCTCATTGGTACTCCTTTATACACTATATTATTTACCTGTTTCATATGTCTTCCTAACTAGATGATTGTATGACTGAAGAACAGTGAATATGTCTTACATTTTAAAATGTATCTCCTCATCCCCTCCAGCCATCAATTTTGTAATAGAGTTACCAACAGTAAAATATTCAATAAAGGGACTCTCCCGGTGGTCCAGTGGCTAAGACTCCAAGCACCCAATGCAGGTGGCCTGGGTTCAATCCCTGGATCCCACATGCCACAGAGATCTTGTGAGCAACTTAGACCTGGTGCAGCAAATAAATATTAAAAAATATTCAATAAATTGAATGAATTACTATAGAGAAAAGCCATGTTTTAAGTATAAACCCTGTTATTACTTAAAATTCAATTTAATATTTAAATTAACTATTTATTTAATTAAATATTTAAGTTAACAGTTCCTGTTATGATTCTTCTTTTAAACACATTGTCAACCATTTAACACTATTACCATCAGAAGAAACCTGTTAAGAACAATATAGGGCTATTCAAAGTTCTTATTGACCTTCTTTGAATTTCTGACTCTGTAGATGAGAATCTGTTATGAACTAAGAAGTACGAATTCACTATAGATTCCTAGTTATTATGACCTTTACAAAGAATTTAGAACTTCCTTCTCTCACTTGTGTCAGTTCTTCTACTCTCCCATACGACAGAGAAAAAATGATAAACATGTTACTACATACAGAAAACTGACTTTTTCTTGAAACAAAATTGTTAAGAAATAGATGAGGCATAAGCAAGCCATAGAAAGGATTACTTTAAAATATTCTAAAACAAGTAATAATTTCTGGTAGGTCATTCTACAAAAATACAATTAGCTTATAACAATAAACAAACTTGATTGGTTATCTGGAAATCCATTTGTTTAACTCAGGGAGTATAACAAGAAATAACATAAATTAAAGTTAGCTTAAAAAATTAAGATGAGATGCTTTATTGACTTCAACTGTGCTCCTGTTTTATAGCCAGGTGGGGGTTTAATCTATCAGTCTAGAAAATCCAAAAATTAATCTCATATTAAGCTAAACCACTAGAGAGCTATACATGTGAACTGCACTGTTTTATTAATTTTGACCTAATTTTCCTTTATAGTTGTAATGTCAATTTACATTGAAAAATTGTTGTTGGATTTACCATGAAGATGATAGTGAAAACATTGTTTACTATGTTACCTATCTTGAGCACACTGCATTTGTTTTTAATCTTTTAAACATTGCAAATCATGTAGCTGATTGTATTTTGCTGTTTGCCTTGAGAGTTAGGAAGCTCAGAAACAAATGTATGGTCCAAAGGTGAATAAGAAAGTGTGGTGCAGTTTATCAACCTCCCCTTGGCTTAATCTTTTTCCTAACTTTGTTTTCTATCCATACTAAATTCCTTCCCTCATGTGTTCTCATCCTGTTGCAAAGTCTGCATTTTCTTAAATACTTTTTGGAATAGCCAAGTGATGAAGAGATGGGTACCTAACTAGAGAGAAGAGAGAAATCAAGGTATAAGGGTGGACACTAAAAGTAAGCCCTTAGCAGAGTCACAGATTTTCTTCAAGCCGAAATCTGGCATTACCTGGGCCATAATTCAATCAGAGGACTAAAGTACTTTAACTCCCTGGTTATCTCTTTACCCTGAAACCCCTTGTTTGGAGATCTCTCCACCTCACAGCTCCTTACTTTGCGTCCTGGCTCCTGCCTAGCCTGCCTCCTGCTTGTGACTACCCACACCTTGGCATGGGGACCTGGGGGCTCTGGCTGTGTTCCTAATGACTCTAATTTGCTGATTTTGGCCCCAGTCACACTATAATTACTCCAAATTCACATATGATGTAGGTTTTTTTTTTTAAAATCACATTTACCTTCCAAATTATGCAGAAAAGTGCTTTCTTTTAGAATCTTTTTGGAATGCATGAATCTTTTCAGAGTTTTGGAAACTCCAGCAGTGTGATTTATAGGCAAAATTTTACAGTACTCTGAAATTAAGGCCAAGACTTAAAAATCTAGAAGAGCTTCAAATTCCTTATTTGTCTCCAACCAGAGGGAGACTTTGGAAGGTGAGAAGACAAGAGACCCCTGTATCAGGAGGCAAGAAAAGTTAAATAAAGAGATAGAGTCCTGTTATGAAAGCAAACCTCAACAGCTTTCTGGTTCATAATCACAGCATTCTAAATATGAATCTGTAAAATGTTAAGAAGCCTTTTAAAAGCCCTGCCCTCATCAATTATCTCCTTTCACATGGCATCATCCACCTCTCTTCCTGCCCTTCTGTTTAACCTGATTTTCCCACATGACAGTCCCTTTCATTTCATTTCCCCCTTCACTGCCAAACTGTGCTCACTGCCCTCAGATTCACTTATGGCTTAACTTTTGCCACTGGCTTTTGCTAATCACCTTACTTCTGCTCTTTCCCAAAGTCAAGCAGTCATCAAAGGTTTCTCAAATGTCAAATTCAACAGACATCCTCTTCTCTGTTTTCATTGTATTTATCCTCTAAGTGCACGGGACAGTAGTAATAATAATAGCTATTATTTATTGGGCACTTACTACATGCCAGGGCACTTTGCCATATCATCTCTTTCCCTTAGCTCTGTCAATGTTATCATCCAATAACACTGATATTATCTCAGCTAAGAGAGCTCATATAACTTATCCCAAAGCACAACACCGTCAGTGGAGGATCCGGGATTCAAATCCAGGAATGTCTGTGTGGTGGATTAGGGACGGCTGCAAACTGCCAGTCCTCCCTCAGAGAGGTAGAGTCTATTTTCCTCCCCTTGAATCTGGGTTGGTGCTGTGATTTGTTCTGATCCATAGAATGTGGCAGAAGGGATGCATGTAACTTCCATGGCAGGGCCTTATAAGATCTGCAGATATACTTTTATGCACTTGGAACTTGGTCACCACGTGGGAAGTCTAACAACCCTAAGATTAGACTGCCATACTGTGAGGCAGCTGGTGGATAGCGGAGGCCACGTGTAGGAGCCCGGGGCATATAAGTGAAGAAAGAGTCCTCTGACCTTCTGGCCTAATCAACTGCTAGCCGAATGCAGCAGTTGAGCCAATGCTCCAGCTGACTCTCACTATGTGGAGCAAAAAACCTACCTACCCAAGTCCCACCTGAATTCCTGACCCACAGAATCATGATACATCATCAACTGTTATTCAAGCCACTAAGCATTCAGCCAACTAAGTATTAGAGTTGATTGTTACATAGCAATAAATAACCAAAGAAGTCTGATACTAAAAGCCTATGCCACTTGGCCTCTCTAATTTTCACTTTCTCCTACTTTCCTTGAACAAATTTCTCTCTATTTTCAGACTTATTTGATGGTACATCTACACACTCAGTTACCTCAAAATTATTTTATTTAAGAAAAAGCCTGAACACATTGTATGCATATAATTTGGTCCCAGGTGCTATGACAGATATAAAGATTTAAAAAGTTGTAGCCCTATCCCTCAAAGGCCCTTATATCCAATCAAAGAGAGAATCAAATACACAACTTGACACTAATACACAAAGGAGTAAGTAAAGATGGATGTGAGTGTAAGAACTTGACCTGGGAATAGCCTGGGTTCAGGCTTCTGACAGGAACCCTCAGATTAATTAGGGAGGCCTCAGTGCATGACTGAGGGAAGCATGCCTGGGGAAGGATGAGCCTTGATTTCTAACTGCCGACAATGCCCCATAAGCATCAGCAAGTTCTGATACCTGCCCTTGCCCCCACCCCCCGCCTCTTCCCTCGTCTTGTGCTGACTTGCTTGGCCCTGGCACAGCCTCTGCATGCCCTCCCTACCCCTATTTTCTCCAGTTCATCCTTACTTTGTCTCTAGAGGTATCTTTCTGAAACAGGGGACATACTTGTCACTGTTCTCCTAAAGGCAATGGCTTCCCAGTTCTCTGCAGTCCCAACAAACGGCTCAAAATAGCCATCAAGACCCTCAGCACAGGGTTCTCCAGGGCACTTTCTCGTCCCATCTCTCATGCTCACAACTCGTGACCTGGACCCACGTTTGCACCTCTGCTCATGCTCTCACTTTGCTTCTGAAGTAGCACTTCATCCATCCATCACAGACGTACAAATCCAGCCCTCCCTAGGTCTCCTCAGTCAAAATCACTTCTCCTTTTACATCTCCACACCCTTTACACCCTCCCTCCATCTGCCTTAGGTGTACGCTTCCTTACGTGTGTGTGTGTGTGTGTGTGTGTGTGTGTGTGTGCACGCACTCAGTTGTGTCTGACTCTTGGTGACCACATAGACTATAGCCCACCAGGTTCCTCTGTCATTGGAATTTCCCATGCAAGAAAACTGGATTGGGTTGCAACTTCCTTCTCTAGGGAACCTTCCCTACCGAAGGATTGAACCCAAGTCTCTTGTCTCTCCTGCATTGGCATGCGGGTTCTTTACCAGCTGAGCCACCAAGGAAGCCCTTCCTAACATGAGGGAGTTTTAAATAGATTTTGAGCTCCTGAAGGCCATGTCAAGGCTGTATGTTGTCACCCTGCTTAGTTAACTTATATGCAGAGTACATCATGAGAAATGCCGGGCTGGATGTAGGAGAAGCTGGAATCAAGATTGCTGGGAGAAATATCAATAACCTCAGATATGCAGATGACATGACCCTTATGGCAGAAAGTGAAGAATAACTAAAGAGCCTCTTGATGAAAGTGAAAGATGAGAGTGAAAAATTTGGCTTAAAACTCAATATTCAGAAAACTAAGATCATGACATATGGTCCCATCACCTCATGGCAAATATATGGGGAAACAATGGAGACAGTGATAGACTTTATTTTGGGGGGCTCCAAAATGACTGCAGATGGTGACTGCAGCCATGAAATTAAAAGATGCTTGCTCCTTGGAAGAGAAGTTATGACCAACCTAGACAGCATATTAAAAAGCAGAGACATCACTTTGCCAACAAAGGTCCATCTAGTCAAAGCTATGGTTTTTCCAGTAGTCATGTATACATGTGAGAGTTGGACTATAAAGAAAGCTGAGCACTGAAGAATTGATGCTTTTGAACTGTGGTGCTGGAGAAGACTCTTGAGAGTCCCTTGGACTGCAAGGAGATCAAATCAATCAATCCTAAAGGAAATCAGTCCTGAATGTTGATTGGAAGGACTGATGCTGAAGCTGAAACTCCAATCCCTTGACCACCTGATGTGAAGAGCTGACTCATTGTAAAAGACCCTGATGCTGGGAAAGATTGAAGGCAGGTGGAGAAGGGGACAACAGAGAATGAGATGCTTGGATGGCATCATCAACTCAATGGACATGAGTTTGAGTAAACTCCAGGAGTTGGTGATGAACAGGGAAGCCTGGCGTGCCGCAGTTCATGGGGTCGCAAAGAGTCAAACATGACTGAGCTACTGAACTGAGGGCCAGTGCTCTTCCTGGCTGATCTCTGCATTTCCACAGGTTTGAGCAATCCTTCACACATTGTAGGTGCTTATAAACTTATAATTAATTGATGGTATCCTAAACACTTTTGTCTTTAATTCAAGTTTTGATTAAGCCTGACAAATCTATTTTATTCTTACATTTATATTCTCAACCCCAAAGATTAACAACCGAGATTATCAAATCATCCCACGTGGGATGCAACAATGCTAAATATAGCACCAGCCACAACCAGGCACGTTCTCTAGAACGTATTTTTCATACTGCATACACTTCATAATGAAAGACCACATCGTGCACATCACACACACCACGGCCTCATGTTTGCGCTGGAATGCCCTATTTGTAACACTCAGATACAAGTGACTACTGACACTTAGAAAATGTATCCTTTATCTCCTTCTTCAGTTACCAGCTCATTTTTCCTGCTCCCTTTAGAGCTGACTTATCAAAAGAGTTTTCTATAATCACTATCTCAACTTCCCTTCCGTTTAGGAAATGTTTTATTATGTAATATATCATGTATAACCTAACACTAGTATAACCACTACCCAGCTCAAGAAACAGAATATTGATATCATCTGAGACTCTACTCCACTTTGGTTTTTATCCCTGTAACTCCACTGAAGCAGCTCTTGACTGGGTCACAGTTTCCTCCAGGTCATCAGATTCAACAGGCAGTTCTCAACCAGTATCTTACTTGACTCACGAGCATTTGATACATCTTGATCATCCTCTCTCCTAACCCTTCCTTCTCTGGTTTCTGGAAATCACCCTCTTTTAGGCCCCCTCTTGTCTCAGAGCCATTCCTTGTCAAACTCCTTTCCTGATTTCGCTGCGTCTTTCCCATCTCTAAGTGTTGGAGTCACCTTCAGGACCTTGTACCTTCTTTATCTACACCCACTGGTAAAGAATCCACCTGCAATGCAGGAGACACAGGAGACATGGGTTTGATTCCTGGGTCAGGAAGATCCCCTGGAAGAGGAAATGGCAACCCACCTCAATATTCTTGTCTGGAAAATCCCATGGAGAGAGGAGCCTGGCAGGCTATAACTCAAAGGGTCACGAAGAGTCAGACATGAACACGAGCATGGATGGGCTGCCTAGGTAAAGTCTACTAGACCCATATTAAATATCATGTGTATTCTGATGACTCTTATCTGATGACATCAGACCAGATGTCTCCACAGAGCTCCAGACTCCTGCTTCTCACTGTTTGCTCAATAGCTCTACTTGGATGACAAATCTGCATTTCAAACAATGTCTGAAACAGAACTCTTAATTCTTGACCCCTCACCCCTGCCCACCAAATCAGCTCTTCCCACAACCATCTGCACCTCAGGAAGTAGCCTGTTTTCCAGTTTCTCCAGCTAGCTATTTTGAGATTTTCACTATCTCCTCATTTATTCTCACATCTTACATCTAATCCATCAGCAATCCTTACAACTGCACCTTCAAACTATATCCATAATCCAGCTACTTCTCACCACCTGCACTTTGGTCCCAGGTGCCATTCTCCCTTACCTGAGTTATTACAGGTAAGAGACCCTTACCTTCCTTGTTTCTCTGCCTGAACTCCTACCCTCTTCCTTCCCTAACATTCCATTCTCCATGTACTATCCAGAAGATTTCTTTAAACAGAAGTCATTTCATGTCTCTTCTCTACCTCAAACTCTAATGGCTTTCCTTCTCATTCATAAAAGAATTCAAAATCATTGCAGTAGACTACAAGGCTCCGCATGATCTGTCCCCAACTCGCTCCCTCTCTGCATCATCTCCTCCCTCCCCACCTCCTTCTGGCTCTCACTGTGCTCAATTGGGCTTCCTTCCTACCCTAAAGTGTGTCCCCCGCCTTCCCACCTCAGGAACTTAACCCTTACTTTTTCCCTAGGCATGACTTGCTCCCTCACTCATTTTAGACTCTTCCCTCTACCTTATCAGAGAGACCTTTTTTCAGCACCTTATCAGTTCAGTTCAGTAGCTCAGTCATGTCTGACTCTGCAACCCCATGGACTGTAGCACGCTAGGCCTTCCTGTCCATCGCCAACTCCCAAAATTTACTCAAACTCATGTCCATTGAGTCGATGATGCCATCCAGCCATCTCATCCTCTGTCGTCCCCTTCTCCTCCTGCCTTCAATCTTTCCCAGCATCAGGGTCTTTTCAAATGAGTCAGTTCTTCACAACAGGTGGCCAAAGGATTGGAGTTTCAGCATCAGTCCTTCCAATGAATATTCAGGACTGACTTCCTTAGGATGGACTGGTTGGATCTCCTTGCAGTCCAAGGGACTCTCAAGAGTCTTTTCCAACACCACAGATCAAAAGCATCAATTCTTCAGTGCTCTGCTTTCTTTATAGTCCAACTCTCACATGCATACATGACTAGTGGAAAAACCATAGCTTTGACTAGATGGACCTTTGTTGGCAAAGTAATGTCTCTGCTTTTTAATATGCTGTCTAGGTTGGTCATAACTTCTCTTCCAAGGAGCAAGCGTCTTTTAATTTCATGGCTGCAGTCACCATCTGCAGTCATTTTGGAGCCCCCCAAAATAAAGTCTGTCACTGTTTCCATTGTTTCGCCATCTATTTGCCATGAAGTGATGGGACCAGATGCCATGATTTTAGTTTTCTGAATGTTGAGTTTCAAGCCAACTTTTTCACTCTCGTCTTTCACTTTCATCAAGAGGCCCTTTAGTTCTTCTTCGCTTTCTGCCATAAGGGTCCTGTCATCTGCATATCTAAGGTTATTGATATTTCTCCCGGCAATCTTGATTCCAGCTTATGCTTCATCCAGTCCAGTGTTTCTCATGATATACTCTGCATATAAGTTAAATAAGCAGGGTGACAATATACAGCCTTGATGTACCCCTTTCCTAATTTGGAACCAGTCTGTTATACCATGTCCAGTTCTAACTGTTGCTTCTTGACCTGCATACAGATTTCTCAGGAGGCAGGTCAGGGGGTCTGGTATTCCCATCTCTCGAAGAATTTTCTACAATTTGTTGTGATCCACACAGTCAAAGGCTTTGGCATAGTCAATAAAGCAGAAATAGATATTTTTCTGGAACTCTCTTGCTTTTTTGATGATAGAGTGGATGTTGGCAATTTGATCTCTGGTTCCTCTGACTTTCCTAAATCCAGCTTGAACATCTGGAAGTTCATGGTTCACATACTGTTGAAGCCTGGTTTGGAGAATTTTGAGCATTACTTTGCTAGCATGTGAGATGAGCGCAATTGTGTGGTAGTTTGAGCATTCTTTGGCATTGCCTTCCTTTGGGATTGGAATGAAAACTGACCTTTTCCAGTCCTGTGACCACTGCCAAGTTTTCCAAATTTGCTGGCATATTGAGTGCAGCACTTTAACAACATCATCTTTTAGGATTTGAAATAGCTCAATTGATTCCATCACCTCCACTAGCTTTGTCTATAGTGATGCTTCCCAAGGCCCACTTGATTTTGCATTTTAGGATGTCTGGATCTATGTTGGTGATCACACCATCGTGATTATCTTGGTCAGGAAGATCTCTTTTGTATAGTTCTTCTGTGTATTCTTGCCACCTCTTCTTAATATCTTCTGCTTCTGTTAGGTCCATACCATTTCTGTCCTTTATTGTTCCCATCTTTGCATGAAATGTTCCCTTGGTATCTTTAAGTTTCTTGAAGAGATCTCTAGAGCTTCCCATTCTATTGTTTTTGTCTATTTCTTTGCATTGATCAGCACCTTGTTTCTTTGCATTGATCGGCACTTTATATATAATAGCAAATCCCACCCCAGCTGTCACTCTCTACTCCCCTTGTCCCAGTTTATTTTCTTCAGTCAGGCCCCTGTCACCACCCAGCATATTATATATTTTGTTTAGTATTTCTCCCCCCGCCTAAAATAAAAACTCCATGAGGACAGGAAATTAGTTTTGTTCACTGCTGTGCCTGACACAGTGCCTGATTACAGTGTACACCTGATGAATATTGATCAGATGATTCAAGAAATTAATTTCAAGCATCAATTTACAGTCCATTTGTAAGTAGGTCACTAGTCACATACAGGCTCCTAGTTTAAACTTGGAAACTCTTACATTTTGCCAAGTTCATTTGGCAAACATTTTTTACCCAGGTGTCATTCTTTCCTTACTTGTAAATTTGTTCCAGATTCATTGATTTTTTTCCCCCACCCCTTTCCAGTTAGAGAGCTAAGCCAATGAACCATGTCCCTGATGATATACATATTTAGTTACAGTTGGGGTTATTTTCTTTCTGATAGACTCAGAAGTGCCAAATGTGAAGTTTTAGAAAGAAGTAAAGGGAGGGCCTTCCCTGATAGCTCAGTTGGCAAAGAACCTTCCTACAAACAGGAGACCTGGGTTTGATTCCTGGGTTGGGAAGATCCTCTGGAGAAGGAAAAGGCTACCCACTCCAGTATTCCAGCCTGGAGAATTCCATGGACTATATAGTCCATGGGTTCTCAAAGAGTCGGACACAACTGAGCAACTTTCACGAAGTGGGGTCGCAGAAGGAAAACTATGATCTCCGGAAAAGAAGATCATCATCAAGGCAAATACAAAACACACTTTTGACCTGTTCCTTTAAAGTCACGGACAGAATAGTGAGCCGTGGCAGGTGGAGGCAGACCACCAAGGCAGAACCAACAACAATTCTAGTGATGAAGGAGACAGGTCAATTTCTCTACATTCACCCCTCCTGACCTTGACCTTGAACTGAAGAGTCAGAATGTGTGAGACTCTGGCATATCACCTAGGAAAAGTCACTCTCAGCCTCTGGGCTGCTTATGGTTGCAATGGAGTATATCAGTGGTTGTAAACATTTTAGGGTCCTGTACCATTTTCAGAGCTATGGACCATTGTATTAGTTTTCTAGGGTTGCCATAGATGCCAACTGGATGGCTTATATTTTAACTCAACTACCTCTATCATGACCATGTTTCCAAATTAGGTCACATTCTGAGGCACTGAAGGTTAGGACTTCAATATAAGTTTTGAGGAACACAATTCCACTCATGACAACCATTTTTCTAAAACTGGCCCATTTTGTGTTCTATCTTGGCTAGTTTACAGACCCCTTGAAGCTCACCTCCTGCTACATATTGACTTCTATTAACTTGTGTCTTGAAGCAAACCTTAACTCTTTTGAGCTATGAATCCTCAACTCTAAAATGACAAAAACTCTACCTATCAGAATTACAGTGGCAATTCAAAGAAATTACATATAAGACAGTAGATGTGAATTGTGAATGACAAACAATTGTAGAAGCACTATTTACAATGGTTGAACTAGAGCCCAAAGCTATTGGTCTAGAAGAGTGGTCTCTAAGTATTTTTGATTGTATATTTTATCAGTAAGAAATTTTTGAGTGAACCCTCTAAAAAAACTTTCCTTTCTTATAAATTGTATGCAAGTGTTACTAAATTTTAAAAATGAAGAAGATGAAATAATGCTTTTTAATAGTATCCCCAGAACATTCAGTAATTAAACTAGAAAGGTTTGATTGTGTCATATTAATAACTTCTTGCTCAATATACACTGAGGAAGACATTTATCTTACCAGTAGTGGATACAAATCGATAGTTCAAATACTCTTCATAGTAATCTTGAATTTAAAAAATGACTTATTGGCACAGCTGATTAGTTTATCATTGCTCTTAACTTCACGTGACTGATGAAGACTGTTCTAGAAGAAGTGTCATCATCTCAGCAATTTTTCTGATGCTCAAATGTGCTTGCACTAGTAGAATCAGATACAATCCAGAGTTTCTTTGCAGAACCCTTTTAAAACCACGTGTCCATTTTGTGAGGGCCTAATTAGTTGACGTTTGATGGTATTTGCCATGTTACCACTTAATGAGACACCCTTTAACTTCAGTGCTTCCTAGGACTCTACAATGGAACCTCCAAGTAGGCCCTTCTCAGCCCCTTGACTGTGGGGCTCCCTCGTGATTCATCTACAGATCAAACCAGAAAAGACCATCCAACATTTGGACTGAGTGAAGGCACTAGTGTCAATCTTCAGAGTCAGTAACAGGGAAGCATAATTTGTTTCTTGGTTTTGAGATTTAAAATGCATAGGTATAGAAGTATTACTGTTTCTTCTCTGCACCCAAATAGGTTGTTCTGTATCTTCCCACACTAGAGACCACTGGACAGTCAGTACATTCCTGTATTCCTCTTCTCCCTTAAGTGTATGTTGACATAAATGAGAGTGTCTATTGAGTAACTGATGCAGCCAGAAGGGTTAAATTTGGGCAGGAGAAGAGTGGAGGAAATTGGAGGAGATGGAAAGGGGGATTTGTTTCATTTCTGTTTCCTTGGATTGATTAAAAGAATGATGATCAAAACAGAATAATATGTTATTCTAGAGGGATTTGATGCTACTCTGTCAAGAGAGGAGGGCCAGAAACTGACCAAAATAATGATGCCAAGGCATTGAACTTGACCAGCCATTTCTGGCTTTGAAGATGGAGAAGGACGGGACCAAAGAGTACATGTAGTCTCTAGAAGCTGCAAAAGGCAAATACATAAATAAATGAATGAATTTTCCCCTAGAGCCTCCAGAATGGAACTCAACTCTGATGACTCATTGATTTTAGTCCAATGAGACCCATTTCAGACAGCTGACTTTCAGAACTGTAAGACAAGGCATTTGCATTGTTTTAAGCTACTTACATCAGTGTTAATTTGTTATAGCAGGAAAAGGAAATTAACACAGGGGATGTGCATCCCAGATCTTGTTATTATGGGGTTGAGCCTGAAGACATTAGAAACAAATATAAATTAGTATTATCCTACATGTGCTGAATGACTTCCAGAAACTTTCAAATCAGGCAGAATCCCTGTAACTTGGTAGCCTAGAGATAACTAATTTCAAACCCCTTCTCAGTCCTTCAAATACCAGGCTTCCCATCCCCTCACTCTTCCAGAAGGAAGGCATCTATTAATAGAAAGTGATATTTTCATCAGAGCTAGAGGCAGACTGCAGAGTAAGGGTAGCAGGAGAGGCCACACCCATCAAGATTGACAAATAATACAGCATGGTGGAGCTCCCAACCCAAGGGACAAGTGGAACAGAAAAAGGGGTAGGAGGGGACCAAGACTCCAGAGAACAGAGCCAGGGTTCACACGAAGAATCCGAGGCCAAAATAAGCAGCTGAGAGTTTGTATGCAGAGGGAGCAATAAGGCCATGGGTCCAGGAAGACACCCTCACCTCCTCACCTTTCTCTGAATTGGCCACAAGCTACAGGTAGAGTTAAGAACAAACCCTGGGTGAAGCCTGGAAGTCAATGTCGGTATCTCACAGCCAGGACAAGCCATCATGCTTGGGATGCCCGTCTGCCCTCTGTGCAGTGGGGAGGCCCTTTGGGACATGGGAAGCAGGTGATGCTGCTCATTGGATTATGCTCCACTGTGCTTGGCCCAGCCAAGGTAGACATGTGGGTCTTCTGGGACATCTTCACCAACCTCACAATACCTGTCCCAGGTATGTGATGGGCCTGCCACAGCTACTGCACAGTACCCCTAGTTCGAATTGTACCATGCAGTTCCCTTTATGCTAAGATGGAAATATCAAAGGTCAAGAGCCATCTCCTTCTATTCTGAACTCCATTCCAGAAATCCTGAGTCTGGAAGGAACTCAGAGAAGAAATGCAGAGGTCTGTTCTCCATGCTGAGCGTTGTGGAAGGGAGCGGCTCTTCCCTGCCCAGGTAGGGCTGGATGGGGAAGGAAGTCTTGGCTCACTGGTCCAGAACAAGGGAAAGAGGAACTCTCATGCACCCACTTCCTATCTAAGTCCTGCTAGGCATGATTTGTACAGAAATCCCATCTGGAGTTTGATGGAGTGGAAGGTTGGCCAATGTAATCCCTGGGACCCCCAACCCCAGGACTTTTCTATGCTATTTCCCTCCTACCCCAATCCTCTCATCCCTAATTATGCCTTAGACAGCCTTCCAGGAACAACAGGCTCCAAAGGAGATAAAATCACTGGATTGTTTCCTAGGGCTGCCATAACATAGTACCACAGACTACATGGATTAAAACAACAGAAATTCATTCCCTCACTGTTCTGGAGGCCAGGAGTCCAAAATCAAAGTGTCATCTGGGGCAGGCTCCCTGGAAATGTTCCTTTCCTTTCTATGGAAAGATTCTCCCTGGCCTCTCCAGCTTCTAGTGGCCTAGGTGCTCCATGACTATGGCAGCGCACTGTCTTCCTGTGTGACTCTGTCTTCATGTGCCTGTGTGTGTCTAGGTCCAAAACTCTTTCCTCTTCTAAGGACACCAGTCATATTGGATTAAGGACCCACTCTGCTCCATTACAACCTCATCTTAATCCAGCTAACTACCCCTGCAATGACCTGATGTCCAAATAGTTTCAGTTCTGCAGTATAGTGGGGTTAGGTCTTCAACATATCTTTTTAATGGGAGACATACCACAATTCAACCCCAGACATCCCTGACTAATCTGCTGAAATTCTTTTTATTTTTCCTGCTTTTACATTCTTCATAATGTACAACACACTCCCACTGTATCATCTCTAATTTCTCGATTCTCAACCATGAGGTGGGGATGGGGAAGGTAGGAACCAGAATTTCCAGGAGAGACGCTGTAGTTTTGAAATATAAATAAAGAGACAACTGTCTGATAGCTGTTTCAGGGCCAGGTTTTTCTCAACTGTGGGTGCACTTTAGAGTCATCTGGGGGAACTTTAAAATGCAAACAGTATGCATGTTATTACAAATGTATAGATTTGTAAAATTAATATAAATGCTGAGCTTGACTTCAGACTGATTACATTGGAGTCTCTGGTGGTGGTGCCCAGGCACTGGTATTTTTCAAAGCTCCCGGGGGATTCTAAGCTGTATTTAGGACTAAGGATCTCTGTGCTGGGTGAGACTCACTGCTTAGGGAATGGCTCCAGCCCTGCAGTTGTTGACGGCTCACATTCCTCTCTATTGGTACCCATGGAGCGTAGGAAGGGTGCTGAAGGAAACAGTTTACACAGGCCTTGTTATCTGAGTGCAAAACATTCTGCTTAAGTCTGGTGCCATCTGTGCGCCCCACCCCCACCCCAGAGATGAAAGGATGGACTCTGGTGACAGAGCAGGAGCAGAGCCAAGTGTCTGAATCCCAGTTTGAAATGCCAGCTTCAGCTCTGCTAGAGTTCTGCCAGGGTAGGACTCTCTTGTGGCAATTTGAGTGTGGTGCCCATGATGAATCCATCCTTCCAAAGGAGTTCTGATTGGGATGGAGCCAGTGTGGGGGTGGTGTTTGTTCTGACTTTCAAGCCTCATGTTAATCATGAAAAATTGTCTTACTGTTTGACCTACTGAACTTACGCCCCAACTAAGGTCATTTTCCACCCATGCATTCTCAAGCCGTGGCTCTCTCAGTCTATACAGCTCACCAGAGTTTCCAAGTTTACTTATTTGTTAGAGAATCCCATTGTTCTTGGTGACAGAGGTCTTTGGGGGATTCCAAGTCTGACATTCAGCATACCAGCTACCCTTCCATGAATGTGATCAATAGGCTAATGTCCTCCAACTCGTCATACACTTTAAAACATTCAGCAGACAGGATGGTCAGCAGAGAGCCCTACCCAAGGCCTCCAGGACTTCCCACCATGGTGACACTCACAGCATCACGCAATGCTCCTCAATATATACGTCCTTCCTGGGTTGTGATCCATCACCACTACCATCCTCCAGCCTGTGTTTCTCCATCTTGGCCACAAAAACATCACAACAGATTTTAACCTAAGGGCAATATTCCAAATATATTCTTTCTGAAACAGTCCCTATTTGCCTTTGTCTTGCAGTAATACCAAACCACAACATTAGCTGGACATGGCTTATTTTTAATGAACCCAGACAATTCATAATGATCACAGATTTCTCTTCTAAGAATTCATAAGCTATTCAAGGAAAAAAGAAGAACCTTAGTAATTATAAATAGCCCAGCATAGAATCAAGCTCACCAGATAGTAGTCTGCAGGTCCTGCTTTCTTTACTTTTTTGAAGAACTCTCTTTCCACTCTTCAAACACTGTTTCAGTCCTCCGGAATTCTTCCAAGATCACCGTCAGTGGGTCGGCAGTCTCATCTGCTCCGTCCCTGGGTTATCACTCCTCCGAGCTGAGAAACCTGAACTCGTCTGGAGCAACGAAGTGCTCTCCTTACAATCCCTTCACATGGCTTGGGTTTCAGTCTCCCATTGCCAATGCTTTTAGCCTTTCCAGTCTGGACTGGAAAAAAAAAAATCATTCCCAATCTTGACAGAGCTCTCACTATTGTGCCTTTACTCAGGGACATGAAATTACTAGAACATGGGGGGAGGCTGTACCTACCAAGAGGGTTAAAGGGACCTATAGAGGGGGGCAGCCAAGCCCCCATGACACAACTCACCCACCAAGCACAAAGCTGCCACAAAAATGAAACTGAGAGGAAGGAAAAGCCCTGCAGCCTCAGTTCTCAGAGGATGACAGTATCACCACGCATTGTAGACACAATGAGGGAGGGGACCAAGGCCAGCTCTGCTCCCAAGGGGCAGTCCTGACATCACATTCATGGGTATATATGGGGACAGGGTGGGGGTGGGGGGTCCACATCTCTGTGAAGCGTGGCTGTCAACAAAGGAATTGTGATAATGGATATTCACAGCAGAGTCCCTCAGGCAGATGCAGTAGAAGTATTAATAGTGAGGATTTATTGAGAAATCAGTCTTCATTCTCAATTTCCCATATAATCATCAATAAATCAATTAGCTAAACTTTCAAGTGATTGATCTCATAGGTAGCCCTTTTGAAGAGAAGGTTTCAACTCCTGAGCTACAAGGGAAAGCAAATTTCTCACAATATAAATACTCTTCTGAGGTCTTGTTCTTTGATAGCATCCAGCAAAAATCGAATGCTTTCTATATACTGTCCTGAGTAACTTGTATTCATTAACTGCTCACAACAACTCTATGAGGTTAATATAGCTTCAGTCATATCTCCATTTTACAGAGGAAGAAACTGAGGCGCAGAGACAAGTGACTTGGTCAAGTCCGTACAGTTTGAAAGTAGTAGAACTGGTATTTGAACTCACGCAGACTGACTACAGAACACTGGGGTAAATGAATTGTGAAAACAGCCCAATTTTCTACCTGTCCCTGTATCTGTGTTGGGAACCCTGTCACCAATGTGAGAAGAGTCCTGGCCAGCCTGCTAGATGATGAGAAAACAGCAGAGCCAAGTCATCCTAGACAAGGGCATCCTAGACCAGCAAGCACGAAAACAAATCTCCAGCTGACCACAGGAAGGAAGCATGAGGAAGCCCAGCCAACAGCCACTCAAGAACCCAGACTTATGAGAAATAATAAGTGATTGTGCATTTAACTTTGGGGTGGTTTGTTACCTACCAGCAGATAACCGACACAAACATCAATGCTTGACCACTACCCTATATTTTCTTTCTTATGACCTTCACCTGCTTTCAGGACTTTTCAGGAAAGGACAGCTGCAGCTGTAATGAGCCTTCATTTTACCACCTTGTCACTGTTCATCCTTGTGCTGTCCCTGCCCTACTACTATGCCAACCCGTAAAGACAGTCTATCTATCCTTCGCCTTTACTCCTGTTTGTTTGTTTTTTTTTTCCAGGAATCAAGAGGAAATGAGGGTGCTGCAAACCCTTCAGTACTATTTCAAGTTCTGTTGCCTTGCCTACCCCCTTTGCCCATCTCTCCACCATTTAGGAGCTAAATGGGCATTAGCCAAAGTGACTGGGGCCAAAATAATGAGATCAGAGTCAGGAGGGAGAGAGCTTGGATAGAGTTCGAAGTCAGCACCTCTCATTCTCCAGCCTTTCCCTCCTGTCCAGGCGGGCATCCTCTCCACAGGGATGGGGACCAGCACTCCCTGGAGGCACACTCCTGCTTTGCCACCTGATCTCCAGATGAAACCCTGCAAAGATGAACTTTCCCTGCCTGCCAGGAGCCACGAGGGGCAGCAAGCTGCACCTCCACAGGAACTAACAGCCCCAACTGCTCAACTCAAATTAAAAAAAAAGAGTTTGTAAATATGTTCCACAGAGGGGAAGCCTTCTGGGGCATTTCTGCCAGCTGCCTCCAGATACTTTGTTCTCAACTAATGGAGAAGATACCCTAGGGGGAAGGAGGGCACCCCCAAGACATCCTGAGAGGCAGAGGCCACAATCCACTAAAACAGGACTAGAAATCTCCCAAGAAAGAAAAAGAGGTGTAAAAGACTGTTGTTTTTCTATTTGAGTATTTTTTAACTTATTTTTGCTCTTAGGCACTCAATAAATGCTAAACGATGCTAATTCTCCTAGCTCTTCTTGCTTTATGAGTGAAGTCTGGATTGTAAGGGTTCGTTGCTCAGAGGGCCAATAGCTAAGTGACCTGGGTTGATGAAGAGAAACCAAAGTTCCCCCGGGGTAAATCCAGCCTTACTGTGCCATTAGACACCCACCCACCCCCCAACTCATTACATTCCAACAATAGTTTAGTTTTAATTTCTTTTCCTTATATTTCACAGCCCTAAGGGAAAATGTCCTGGGACAATTCTATAACACTGAGACAATTACTGGTGACTCAGGACTCCCTGCTGCCTCTGCAGCAGCTCACAGCTGAGGAGCGGGTTTGCCACCCATGTGGGAACAATTTGGTCTGTGAATTAGGAAAGTCCGAACAAAAGGAATCTTCACGTTTTAAAAATGATGGAAATTTGAAGAAATTAGATGAAAATTCAGCCCAAGGAGTGTGTTTCAGAACAGGAGTCAACTGTAGGCGTTGAGACCCTGAGGAAATCTGTCACATAGACTCCTGCTTTCTCAGTCCCTTCTCTTTGCCTTTCTTTCTTTCTTTTTTTTTTTTTTTTGCTGTTTGACTTCTGCCCATTTTACCTCTGACAGTGAATGAAGCAGTGAATGGAATGTAAAACTACGTTCTCCTTCAGACAAAACAAACAAACAAACAAAAATATCCTGTCTTATTCATCTTGCACTTCAAGCACTCAGCCTAAGCCTGACTTAACAAGAACCAAGTTAGAGATGTCCCGGGTTGGAGGGCACGGTCATCCCTAATCTCCAACAGACTATGTTCCAAAGCACTCTTGTGAATGGATAGTTTAGAGCAGGGAAAGCATTTTTTCCCATTAGCATGAAGTTTAAGACACAGGCTGTCCTCGGACTCAATTATAAAACTCGAGCTGGCCATGAGCCTAATAATACTCCAGGAGTGAGAACTTCAGTTGTTTTATCACCTCCTCCCAAATAACCACTTAAAAGTTTCCATGAGAAAATGCATTCCAAAGCAGGAGGCCAGGAACAGATTTTCATTTCCTCCACAACCAAAGTGAGGCTTTCCTACTGAAAAACCAAAAGGAAAATGAAGGGGGGAAGATGCTACCAGAAACAGCCCTGATGGTCATGGCAGGCGCAGGCTTGGCAAGGAGCATGGAATGGGATGGGAACGACTAGGTACCAACAATGACAACCTGAAATGCTGCTCTGCTTTTATGTAACACATGTTCAGTTCTTTAGTTCAAACACTGGCCTTAAGTGTGCTAAATCAGGAACTAAAAGGCAGTTGCCTGAAGGGGAGCTTGGAGAAGGGAGGGATTTCTGGTTTGGGAGTCACTAATCATTGAACCAAGGAGGGCCTGGGCTCACCTGTGATGACACTTGATTTCTGTTCTTCAGTTCCTTGACTGACACGCTGATGCTAATAAAATTCTAACTCTCAGGTTTCCTCTGTCAGTTTGAAACGGGAGCACGGAGAAGGAAGGCAGACTGTAAGCTTCTTAAGGACTAGGATATCACTTTCATTTTTTTTTCCAGTGGAAAATTTTATTCAAGTCAAATATATATAACCCAGGAACAGCCTCTCAGAAAGCTCTGAGAACAGTTCCCTCCTATTCATTTCTTTATATTCCAGCCCCCTCAGTGCTGAAATCACAATCCATTAATAAATAAATATAACTTAAGAAAGGGCTTTAACTTTTCAATGCAGTTGCAAAATGGGAGGTCTTTGGAGTCAAACTTTACAGATTCAAACCATTTTCCCTCCACTGGTGCGGGAGCAGGGCTTTCTCCCTGGAATTCCAGTTTTCTCCTCTAGAATAAAGCGGTGATAGCATCTACCTCAAGGGTCACTGTGGGAACTGAACACATTTGCTTTTGTGAATTGCATAGCACTGTGCCTGCCACACAGATGGCACTCAATAAAGCTAAGCTAGGGCTTTCCTGGTGGCTCAGTGGTAAAGAATCTGCCTGCCAATGCAGAAGCCACAGGAGCTGTGGGTTTGATCCCTGAATCAGGAACATCCCCCGGAGGAGGATATGGCTACCCACTCCAGTATTCTTGCCGGGATAATCCCATGGACAGAGAAGCCTGGTGGGCTACAGTCCATGGGGTCACAAAGAGTTGGACACGACTGAGTGATGCACGCATGTGAATATAATTCAGACAAGGATCTTGAGATGGAGTCACCCTAAATTAGGATGAGGCCTAAATTCAATGATGAGTGGTCTCACCAGTCAGACAGAAAAGAAAAACACATAGAGTGTCAGTGAAGAAAGCCATGTGAAAATAGAGGCAGAGATTGGAGTGATGCTGCCAAAAACTAAGGAATTCCAGAAGCCACAGAATCTGGAAGTGGCAGAAAGGATTCTCCTTCAGGGCCTGCAGAGGGAGCAGGGCTCTGCTGTCATCCTGATTTTGGACATCTGGCTTCTAGAACTGGGAGAGAATACATTTCTCTTGTGTTAAGACACCAGGTTTGCGGTAATTTGTTGTGACAGCCCTCAGAAACTAAATAGCTGGGGACAGTTTGGAACAATCTAAATTTGGTGAGGAAATCAAGCCTGAACGTAAATTGGGATGATCATGAGTTCTTTTCCCAAATTGTGTACTAGAGGAAAACTCCTCATTAGGAACGAAAAGTCACTGGCTTCAGGGACTGGAATGTTCAAGTCATTCTGTCTCATCCACTCTCAGACAAGGACATTTCTGCTGGGAATCTTAAAAGCATCCTGCATTTTCCCACAGGAACGCAACGGAAGCTCTCAATGTGCAGTAAGACTGCACTGATTCAGCTGCTATCTGGCCCCAATAAACCAGCCAGTGACAGGGCTCTTAGTCCTCATCCAGTAAATGCACCCACGCTGGTCCCCACTGCCTCCCTGACCCCATCTGTGGAGGTCAAAGAGGTCATTAGCCAAAGACTCCAAGCTAAGGAAAGATACCTGGTTGCCAAGAAAGGTACGTAATTATATATTTCTCCTAACTCCATGGGTTAAGTGAAAAATCTGTCCAGGTCATCTGCAAGATCCTTCTAAGCCTTTGGAATTCTACAGGAGTCCACAGGAGAGAATTGTGAGAGAGAGGTTGTTGAACCCGCTGATGCCTAGAGAAACAGTTTTCCTTCTTTCCCTCTCCTCTAACTCCTGGAGAGAAATAGCAGCACAAAGAGCAGTGGCTGTCAGAGAGGGGTGACTTTTTTGGAGCAAAGGCATTAGACAAGATGACACATGCTGACAAGTTCAGCAAACAGTGGCTGCTCTGCCAATCAGCAGATAATTTCAGTGTGTTTGCAATGAAGAAAAGATTGCAAGTCATGTCGTGATCAGAGACAGGTCACGAATACCCCACGTGTCATCTTCTAAAGTGAAGGTCAAAAGAAAGGGGGAGGTGAGTGGAGGCAAAGAGCAGAAAGCAGGAGACCCCTGTTCAGGCAGATCAAGCACAGCTAGGCAGATCTCGCCTGTTTTCTGACAAAGCCCAGGGAATCCCAGTAATCACCTGTTCTGTTGACCTCCGAGGCTCCCTCCTCACATGTAACCAGCACTGTGTTAGGTCCCAAGTCCTTTATCACTCACGAAAGTCACTCTTTCCCTGACTTGGCGCAGGTTTTCTTTTCTTCCCTTACTTGTTAATTTACTCAACTTATTTCCAATCAGAGAAAGGCATAGGCAAGAGGCAGGTAAGAAAGGCCACACGCAGTACTCTG
This sequence comes from Cervus elaphus, assembly GCF_910594005.1. Lineage (NCBI taxonomy): Eukaryota > Metazoa > Chordata > Mammalia > Artiodactyla > Cervidae > Cervus > Cervus elaphus. Next base: position 29,373,493 of record NC_057847.1, read on the forward strand.
GCCCCCAAGAGCACTCTGCAATGGATTTCATTGTTTAATTGAAGAGAGCTCCAGAACACTGACAACACTCATAACCAAAGAGGAAGAAAAACATTCTGAAACCAAATAGGTTCAAAGGAATTTTGTCATGACTTGCCATTAGCTTTAGGAAAGGAAATGCTGAGATAGAATGAGAGAGAGCCATGAAGCACATAGGCAGATAACCTGAGTGCCTATCTAAAATGTTTAAGTATTAAATTTCTCCATCAAAGAAGTTTTCTGAGAAAAGGATACTGTTTTGACCACCAAAGATTAAGAGGATAAACACATGCGCACACACACACACAAACACACTTGGCAATCTACGACCCTTCCTAAGAAAATTGTGTAATTCTAATTAACAAGATACTTTTTAAGTAAAAAACTTGGTGAGTATAAAAAGCTATCAGTTCAGTTCAGTTCAGTCGCTCAGTCATGTCCAACTCTTTGCAACCCCATGAATCACAGCACGCCAGGCCTCCCTGTCCATCACCAGCTCCCAGAGTTTACTCAAACCCATGTCCATCGAGTCGGTAATGCCATCCAGCCATCTCATCCTCTGTCGTCCCCTTCTCCTCCTGCCCCCAATCCCTCCCAGCATCAGGGTCTTTTCCAATGAGTCAACTCTTCGCATGAGGTGGCCAAAGTATTGGAGTTTCAGCTTCAGCATCAGTCCTTCCAATGAATACCCAGGACTGACCTCCTTTGGATGGACTGGTTGGATCTCCTTGCAGTCCAAGGGACTCTCAAGAGCCTTCTCCAACACCATAGTTCAAAAGCATCAATTTTTCAGCACTCAGCTTGCTTCACAGTCCAACTCTCACATCTATAAATGACCACTGGAAAAACCATAGCTTTGACTAGACCGACCTTTGTTGGCAAAGTAATGTCTCTGCTTTTTAATATGCTATCTAGGTTGGTCATAACTTTCCTTCCAAGGAGTAAGCATCTTTTAATTTCATGGCTGCAATCACCATCTGCAGTGATTTGGGAGCCCCCCAAAATAAAGTCTGACACTGTTTCCACTGTTTCCCCATCTATTTTCCATGAAGTGATGGGACCGGATGCCATGATCTTAGTTTTCTGAATGTTGAGCTTTAAGCCAGCTTTTTCACTCTCCTCTTTCACTTTCATCAAGAGGCTCTTTAGTTCCTCTTCACTTTCTGCTGTAACGGTGGTGTCATCTGCATATAAAAAACTATGCAGTAATTATAAACAGGCTACATTAAAAAAAAAATAAAACCTCCATCCTTCCTGTCCAAAAATATCAAGCTGGCCATTAAGGTTGTAATAAAGGCACACGTAATCACCCTGAGGGCCTACTAACCAACTAGTGTTGACATTCCCTAGTTCAATCTGATTCATCACTTGCACAGGAACCAAGAGATGGTGAAAAGGCCAGAGGTTACACCACAAGGAGAGAAAGCTTCAACCTACTTTAGGATAAGGATCCGTGTCACTAAGATCCTTTTTTAGCCATTCACCTGTTCCTGAAGTTTGCCCTGTCCTGAGGCAAGCAGTGGGAGGCTTGGTTATTTGTGTTCAGATCTGGAAGCTTCTCCCAAGACAGAAGAAGGGAAGGGAGTGACAGTATAAAAGTTATTAGAGAGCGGAGGTTTGGCTGGGCACAGAAGCAAACTAAGAGGAGTCACTGGAGATAAAGGGTCTGTTAAACACATACACATTCACGTGAGTATGTGTGTACCCATGCACACGCACACACACTTCCAAAGCTGCCTCATATTTACTACCTATGAAATTTTCAAACATTTGGTCTGTATACAAATGCACATCAAAAAAAGACAGAAAACATACCCAAGTAGATGATCGCCTATTAAAAGTACATATGTTTTGCTAATCAGAAAAGTGAAAGTGTTAGTTGCTCGGTTGGGTCTGACTCTGAGACCCCATGGACTGTAGCCTGCCAGGCTCCTCTGTCCATAGGATTCTCCAGGCAAGAATACTGGAATGGGTTCCCATTTCCTTCTCCAAGCTAATGAGAAACCACACCTTAGTTCTGGTAATTGAGAAATTATGTGGCTACAGTTAATAAAGAGTAAGCCATTTGTAAAAAATCAAAACACACATGTAAATTATTCCAGATACCATCTATCATTTTCTGACATATTACTTTACACAATACTGTTCTGGGGTTCTGCATTCTTACATTATTTTGAACATTCATCAGATTATTCATTTAAAAAGTCAGGAGCTTTGTCCTAATCATCTGGACCTGTTTTTATACTTTGGAAAAGTAAAAAAGACCAACTCTGACTTGGTTGGGAATCATTTTGGGAATAATGGTGGGTGGTTGTTCACATCTGGACTAGGTATAAAACGATAACATTACGATGATGAATGCCACAGAGCCTCATCTGCATATAAATAGGGCTAATCAGAAATGCAAATTGCAATCAGGAGAAATTTTTAAAGGCTGTGATAGCTGTGTGATTGTGCAGATAAGGAAAGGTTAACACTTGTATTGTTAAAGCAGTTAAATGGCTCCCAGCCGGCCAGAGTCTTCCTTTGCAAGAGAAATGTGAAAGGCACAAAGCTTTCAAGCTGCAACATGCCTGCATGGAGCTCCCAGATAGCTTCATTTTCTGTAACTAGTGCCTCGCCAAACATCAGCCCTATTCTGATGAAAGACAACCAACAAACCTTTTGTACAAAACCCTAATGAATATAGACAATAAAAAATATATTGGCATTTAAATACCCTTCAAACAGACCTCTTTCAGCACCATTTCCCACTGAGACAGAAATAAAGGGTTAGAGAGAAAATCATGACTGATGTAACATTTTTCTAAAATTTTTTAGTGCTGGTACACATTTTTTTTTTCATCCCTAAATTTTTCAGCATACTGGAGAAAGATTCAAACTGAAAAAAAAAAAAAAAAAACCAGATATGATTATATAATTTAAAAAGAAAACATTAGTATTTAGAAAGAGTACTTAAGCCAAAGCTGCATTTTTAGTCTTGCCATGCAAAGCCTAAAAAATCAACATCTCAGAAAAATTGGAGTACTGAAAATATGCGATTGTTACAACATACTCCTATTATTTTTGGAATATGCTCTCTTTCAGGAAACCCTCTATCCTCCCTTCCCCCGTGCCGACCCCCGCCGCCCCCTTAAAAGAGAAATACATTTTACAATCAGGCTTTCACAGGTTTGGAGAGAAACTGTTTACCAACTCTTTATTATCCTAACGAGCCTCGTTCACAAAGAACTAATGAGCCAAGAGCGCCATCTTGTGTCCTACCTTGGAATCTTAAAGAGCGTTTTCACGGGATGCATGTCAAAGAGGGGAGGATCTCCGTCCCCCAGTTCGATAGCTGTGATCCCCAAGGACCACACGTCACAGCGGGCGTCATAGGAAGAGTCATACTGCTGCTCACAAGCGATGACCTACCAGACAAAATCGGGACACGACACATCAACCCCACTGACACCTCAGATGCCCCAAAAGGCGCTTGGCCGGTCTCAGCCCCCATCTCAGTTTCCTGGCTATACTGATACTGAATTTCAGTAATAACAAAAGGTCCATTTTCTAGGCTTTATTTGTGTGATTGATTTATCATCCGATATGTTCATCCATTTTTAAAATGTATGAATTCAGTTCAATGAACATGCACCGAACCTTGTTGATACCAAGGACGGTGCAAGGGTGAACACCTCACCACACCCACCCTGACGCCCTTTAAGGGTTAGGCCTTGTCTACATCCTTCATCTCCTTACCAGCTGCCGATTCAACAGTGAGGAACAGCTGTTCTCAAAGATGCCTGTCTCTTGTGTCTCCTGCACAAAGTCCCTAGAGACTGATGTGGTTAACTTAAAATAGGAACCACTCCCTCGCATTCTCTTTTTCCAAGAAAATCTGTCCCCCCTCCGCAACCCCAACTGGTTTATGCTTCCGCCCAGCTGCTGCTTCGGGGATTAGCCCAACCGGGTACTGGAGAGAAGGGGAACCAGAAAATGCCCTTGGGCTTGTCATTGGTTTGAAGAGTTTGGAACCTTGTGGGAAAGTATTTTTCTATCAGCTTTTTGAGTTAGCAGGGAAATCTACACTTAGACTCTGGTGGGTATCACAATGGGACTGGGAGAAGGCAGGGGTTGGCCGGAGCATGTTGCAGGGACCGAAAGCTCCTTTTTGACCTGAAATATGCCTCCTTGACCTAGGATAACCCATGATTATGAGAGGTAGGAGACTTTTATGGTTTGAAGCTGTGTTGGTCCAAACAGCCTATGAGGCAGACATATAGCATCACTGGCCAAAGGAGTGGGCCTCCCTGCCCTCTTAGGCCATCAGAAGGTCTTTGACTTTGAGTGAGATGGACCAACTTATGTGGAGGAGAAGAGTAACAGATCTGGCTTACACATTAGCAGGAGCATTCTGGCTACTGTGCTGAGGATACATTAATAAGACACGTGAGTAGAGGAAGCAACACCAGTTAAAGATGCTACTGCAGGAATCCAAACTAGAGACAGTGAGAAATAATCAGATTTTGATAATATAATTTTGAAGGTAGAGTCAACTGGATTTGCTGAATGGGGCTTATAAGAAAGAGGAGTCCAGAATTTTTAACCTGGGCAATTCCAGAACGAAATTGGTATTTAATGAGATGGGGAAGACAGTAGTAGAAGCAGGTTTGGGTTGTGCTCCACTGGGGACATTCTAAGTCTGATTACTGTGAGACTTCCAAATGGAGAATTTAATTTTAATTAGGTAAGACTCAGACATCTGACCTAGAGAATAAACATGCCTTGTTTAAAGCCACTAAATGTGTGGTAATATTATGTCAGTGACAGAAACCTAATGCACCTTTTCTCTGCCAGACCCAGCTCACTGGTCTCACGATGCTAGGTGAACATGCCCATCTTACCCGAGACATGGTCTCCTACTTTCATAATTGTCCTCTACCCTTTTCTTCTGATTTCTGAACCAAAGAACCCTTTTCCATGTACCTGCATCCTTGGCCTGGGATGGATCCCAGCCTCATGCTCTGAACAGACTCGCCTGCCACAGAAGGATACATTTAACACATTAACACCTTAAAAGGATACTTTTAACACATTATTTTCAAATGTGCATTTAAACTCAAGTTCAAATAATTCCAATTTTTGGAAGCAGGGGCCGTTTCATTGTCCCCCAAGACCTCACTTTCATCACCTCAATCAGCTGGGAAACTACATTATTTTAAAAGATCTCCAGAGAAGGCTATTTAACACCTTCCCTTTCAGAAATGACATTTCCAAATGTGTGAGACAAATATAATTTTAGACCTTTCAATCAGCAAGTAGTTCACCATCCTTATACATTCCTGTGGAGAAAAGAGAAATAAGACTGTATCCTTCTCCAACAAGAGCTATGGCCGAGTGAAATTTAAAGTGAACCTGTAAGAAATTAAATAACAATCTATGACACGTAAATGTCCTAAGCCAGTACATACTAGCATGTCTAATAAAGGATGCAGGCTTCAAAAGCTTAGGATATTAGAGGGAGACCAATTCAGGCCAACCAAGATAATGGAAAGTATCTAGTGCCCCTAGTCTACAACTTCCAGGAAGAAATTCCAATTGACTTCTAGCAATCTTGAATGGGACACAGAAGGCAATTCCAAGAACCTGTCCAAAGGTAGAAATGGAGATATCCTATCGTTTCTCAAGTGCTGTTATAAAATATTCAAAACGTGTATCTCGTTTTCACTTCTCTTCACAGACAGACACATACTATCTTCAGCTCAGTTTGATTAATAGAAGAGTATCCTTTGGCCAAATTCTCTTCCCTCAACTCAGCTAGCAATGTGACGAAGGAATTATTTAAGCTTAGCTTTCTAAAGAAGTTTCTAGAAAATTTCTGAAGTAAAATAACTCACAAATAATTATTAAGCACTGATGAGCCAGCATGGTCCTAGGTAGGTACACAATCACTCTGTGGGACAGGTACTATTACTGCCTTAGTAGGCATGGAAACTGAGCTATAGCACAGTTAAATAGCCTCCCCAGAGCCCATAGCTAGTCACGGTCAGGGACAGAATTTGAGCCCAGGCAGAGGAGAGACATCTAAACATCATAATATGATAAGGACTCTTAATAATAAAGATTGTCAAGGAACCTGAATTATCAGCATCTGTCCTCATATTTTGACCAAACTAGCCACGTCTTTGAGATTTGTTTCACCTAAATTCCATGTCTTCAGAGAGAGTCTCTCTTTCCCTTTCTCTTTACTGAGTTATGGGTGATGGGATTCAAAGACACACACTAAGAGGTTACATCCCTGATGGAAGGTCAACACATCCTGGAACTGTATTCCTGTCAATGCAACATCAAAGTCTGCAACTGTTTCTTTAGGAGAAAAAGCAATTTCATTCTCCTTAGCTCAGCATTCTCCTTGTCTCTAGGTAAAATAAAACTGAGTTAAGAATGCTTAGATGGTCAGTTGGTCTTGCCCCCAGGAGAACGTGACCTCTCAGAGAGCTCTCTGAATCGCTTGTTACCATGCTCCACAAAGAAAAGGTGAATGGCAGTGGCAACTAAGTGCGCGGCCCTGGGACCAGGTTTCCCAGGTTCTGTAAGTCTTATTAAAGGGGTGAAGAGAGGGGAGTTTGAAATGGCATTGCCACAGGCCCATGACCCGAAACATCTCATCCTCTTCCATCCCTCCACCTCAGCTCTGCTGCCCCCAGGAGGAGACATACTTGAGGCAAGTGTATACTCTCCCTTAACGTCAAGCCTTTGCTTCAATCACAGGAGTATAAGTGATGTTGGTGGCAGTGGAATGAGACAGATAGAACAGGTGAGAGAGAGAGAGAGTTCAAGGGAAGACTTGCAGGACTTGGGAGGCTAGGGAAAGGGGCACACCAAGGAAGACTAACATATGACCTGGGTGACCAGGAGAAGGATGGTACCATTCACAAAACAGGGAAGTCAGGAAGAAGACATCAGTTTGGTAGGCAGTACAGCAAGTTCAAATTGAGTCTAAGCTCTATGCCTAACTAGGTACAGAAAAGCCATGTGTGCTCTTGGAAACTTTTTTCCTGTGCGTAGATTCAATAAGAAAAACAAAATTCAATCAGGATCAGAAACAGAATATACTAAAGGGTAACAATGAAACACTGATGTGCTTTTAGTGACTACATGGAATTTTATGTTACAGTAAATATATCTTACATTTCACAACTCTATAGACTTTAATCTTCCTATTGTTGGTTGCCAACACAACTAGTCAAAATTTGTAGTTTGAATACACAGTTATAATACTGTGTATATATTGTTGATACAAGGTTGTATATCATGAACTTTAACAAACTGGGATATTTCTCTTAATCTAGTATTGTGAATAGAAAAACTGCTAATGAATGTCAATTGTACAAAGTAAGAATTCTCCATAGTTGATTTTAGAGTCTCACAAGCATGTTCATAAGAAGAAGATATGTCTTCTAGAATGTTTCACGTGATGTGTATGTAAGTGCACCTGGCAAAAGCTAAGAGCAAAGAATTAACTGAATTAAAGAGAGTTCTACAGCAATATTTGCTAATGACCTACTGGCTCCAAGATTAAAACGCTGACTCATTGAGTCTCAGTGAGTTTCAGGATGTATAAATTCCTACAAACTTCTGCATAGTCACCTTTAACAACCTTTCATTCTTCCGCATGATATCAGTGAGTGTTTATGCTGCCTCTGAGTTTTAATGAGTAGTTTTATCCACTTGGTATTAATCTATCATTAGCCTCATCACTTCTTCTAGGTTTTAAAGGGGCCAGTCTTACGATCTCATCAAAGTGACCCCTGAAGTAAACAGAAGTAACACAGGGTGAGGATTATGTCTTATCTTTCTTCCTTTCCCATCCATATCAATTTGTGGCACTCATCAGAGAAGCTATGCTGAAAAACTTTGGGATTGGAATCAGAAAGTCTGAACTCCATTATTCACTAGCTGGGTCCCTCTGATCAAGTCCCCTGAAAATTTTGAGCTGAGGGTTCTTTAGTTACAGTGATCTTACTTCCTAGATCTATAAACTGGCAAGGTGGGGAAGAATAATCTCTAGTATCCCTTCCAGCTCTAACATACTGACTTCATGATTTCAAAATAAGTGGTTTGGGGGTATCTCAAAATGAAAGGCTAACTTCTCTATGCAAATTACTTAGCAAAGAGTAGATTATTCTGGGGTATGAACTGGATGACTAGAATTTTGAGTGGATTGTATTGCTAATATTTGGTAGAAGGTGTTAAGGTCTATGAAAAGATGCTGGTTGCTGTGATAATGCCTCCATTAAGGAAGATAAGCTTCAACAACACAGCAGTTGTTTGGATGCTGGTTAATGGAGCATGTCCACATTCCTACCTTGAAATGCAAACTTATGACTTTTCTGATACACTTAGACTACATTGATGCTTATTTTAGGAAGGAGAAAGACACTAATGTTTGGATTTCTGTCAATATCTATGCACTAACAACCTCAGTGCTCAATACCAATACCTATTCTACCCGGAGATGGGCTAGAGCCTCTGATATGTTGGTCATTACCTCCTGGGCTACCCCAAAACTTCTTTCTGGAGGGAGCTGAGGACAAGAAATACGTTTTCACTATAGTTTAGCTCTACTGGTCTTTGTAGCAAAAGCTAGCAGTCAGTTTTCTTTGTTAGGGCAGTTCTCGTAAGACTTCTTTAAGCTAACAAGTTCCAAAGTTTAAGACTCCAAATCCACCCCAGTCACTCCCTCCTCCCCTCTCTTAAAGGAGCTTATAGGGTGAAATTGTAGCTACAATTTGATAACACAACCGCTTTGGCACATATCATTTCCTTATCCATCCTTGGGCATGGTCCACTGAGTTCTGTTGAGGAGGCTGACCCTTCTTTAGTCATGAGCTGAAGAAAACTAACTGTGAAAAGCTCTGGGAGTGTGAAAAGACTTGGCCCTCTGGTGGCTGCAAAAAGGTCCCAGAGCCAGGCACCTTCATTTTGGTTTTGCCGCCTTCTCACTGGATAACTTTAGCAAATTATTTAATCTCCCTGTATCTCTTCTTCCTGTGTAAACCAAGCAACCCTTTCCCCCTGGGGGTTGTCTGAAGCACTGCTTAGGGAAATGCTGATTACCCAGCTTTTTCTATGGTACTAGAATGTTAGTAGAGGATATCATAGATGCATGGGTAATATATATTTTATTGATTTACTTCTATAAGACTGTCTACATTTACTAAAATATCTACAGGGAACACAAATTATTTCTATAACAAAAAAGAACAAATTTTGTCTGTTTTTCTGTCTTGAAAATATAAATAAGTATTGGAAAGTTTGCCTTGATCTTCGAAAGGGTGTGGTTACTTCCTCAGGGGTATGTATTGGCTGTGGGGATTCTTCATCAGCAAGATGACAGGTTAAAGGTGATGTCTTGGTTGTAAAACTAGGGTCGCACAAGTTTAAAAAGAATTCTCTTCTCAACCATACCCCTTTCCATTGTAAGCACAAGACTAGGCATAGTACTTTCACTTTCTCAGGCCACCACAGTCCCATGGAATGTCCCATGATTGCAGTTTCATTTCAACCTAGACCAAGAGTAGGGCTTACTGGTAAAGTTCCCAAAACAGGGGTGAGATCTACCCTCTATCTTTGCAGAAAGACTTGAGCTATAATAACCTGAGAGAACAGTCTCTCCTCAACTCAAAGTCTTCATTATTTGCGAAGAGTTATCTGTATTAGACTGAATATAAGGGGAATAAAAAGTAGTCAACATATGAACTCCTGCATTCAGAAAACCTAGATTTCTCCAAACTATTTAACTTAAACCATTTATCAGATGAAAAATCAAAGAACTGCTGGGCTGAAATCTCTTTCAATAATGTGATTTTTAACCAATATGTTTAAGCAAATAATATTACAGTAGCATCATCCACCATAAGGAAAAATATGTTTTGTTCTTTTAAAGAATGATTTACAAAACTTAAAAGACAATAGCTGTTATTCAGACTATTTTATTTTTCCACTAATTTTTAAAATGTCATTAAAAATGCAATTAGGTTTGCTTTATATGTTCTGATTTCTCATCTCACTAGAATTGATTGTGTGATCCAAAATTATAACCAAAGGTCAAGATTAAAATTTCAGTCAAGTACACAGGCAAAATGCTGTTATCTCAAGAGCTAAATTCAGCTTAAAAAGAGGCAAAGCAAATAGACCTAAAGCTATTAATCCTTGGCTGACCTTGAGCCCAAAAATAAAGTCAACAGACTGGCAAATAAGATGGGCTGAGAAGTAGGAAGGCAAATAGGATTCTTAATTTTGCTTACATAATTCACACAGCATAATTAATAAATGTTATTGATCATAAAGATTTCTAAAATAGAATTTCCCTAAAATTGTAAATTGCAGCTATAAATATTCCAGTGGCAAATATTATTCATCAGTTTTACATACAAACATCTTAAAGTGTTACAAGCTGAGATATTGAACAAGCACATGAAATCTCTTCCCTTGGATGAAATATAACTTCAAGGGAGAATACATTTGAGATTTGAGGGGTTTCTTTCCAAAAGGGATGTGGACTAGAAGAACTGAAATTGATGGGGTGGTGCTTTTTTTGGTTCATTCATAAAACTCAAGGCTAGAACTGAATATATATTCCTTATACTGAGAAACTGCCAGTAATAATTTAAATTATGCTGTTCACATAAAATTGAGAAAGTTCTCTAATTAAAATATGATGTTCTACAAGCCTTTTCTCAGGATTGTAACACTCAGCTTATGCCTTTAGAAAAATAAAACAAGATTCAACTTAAAAAGACGCAGAGCACAGGCACACAACACCGCTTCCCACCATGGCTGGCGGAGGGCAGGGGGGCTGTTCTGGGTTTGAGGCCAGCACACAACACCAATTTTGTACTGAAATTCCCCAAAGCCCTGGAAACATATCACTTTTGTTGTTTCTTTTGTTATGGACTGTAGCCCACCAGGCTTCCCTGTTCATGGGATTTCCCAGGCAAGGCTACTGGAGTGGGTTGTCATTTCCTTCTCCAGGACATCTTTCTGACCCAGGAATCAAACCCATATCCCCTGCACTGGCAGGTGAATTCTTTACCAATGAGCCACTAGGGAAGCCCAACATATCACTTACACTTAACTGTTTGGCAAGCCCTGCTCTCAGACTCAGGACCAGTATCACAGAATTCCTCTGTGAAAGCAAAATCAGTGACCCCAAATTTTTGTATGTGTCCTTAGTACTCAAAGACTCTGAAGAAATAGATGTGCTTGGAGACCCAGGAGAATCCCACTGCCCTCCCTTAGCAGCTTTCCCCAAATTAGAGATGGATGCTGGAAGGGATCCTAGGATTCATTAAGTCAATCCCCCTACTTCACAGATGAGGAAACTGAGGTCTTAGGGAATAGTTTAGTCACAGAGCTGGTTTGTAGCCAAACCAGGAGCAAAGTCCATGACTTCTCCATGAGTGAGGCATCTCCCAGGGATTCTTATAATACACAGAATGCTAAGACACTCCCAAAGGGATTTCGTGTTCTGTCATAAGCCATAGCCACGGTAACTATCATACTCTGAGCATGCAGCACTCCCTCCACTTAAGCAGGTGGAGTTTCTACTGCCTCTCACTTCCCCATGCCCTCACTTTTCCTTCCGCTACCCCTTCCCTTTGTCAGCTAGTGCTCTAATCCTACCAGAGTGGGAGTTCTACAGTTTCGTTCTTTTCACAGCTGTTAGGTCAGGTGTTCCTACCTTAGGGGATGAGACAGATTCAGTAGGGTTAAGAAACTCTCCCCAAGTTATTTAGCTAGTAGGTAACAGAACTGAAGCATAAGCCACAATAAGAAACCAATGAGGGGAGGGGTTGCAGGCAGCTTTTCTCCTCTGCAATACATCTGAAAAACAGGAAGGGAAGCAAATCGAACAGAATATCTGAATGTTCCTGCATGGGCACTCCCCTTTATCCACACGTGGTCTCTGGGTGATGTCTTCTCCCAGACTGACATCACCGTGCAAACCAGAGCACCCTTGGGAATATCACACAGTCCTGGCAAAGAGTGATTTCCTTCATCTTTTTAAAACCAAAAGAAGATACGGGAAAAACCTGGGACATAATAGAGTGCCATGAATAGAAGTTCCACATGCTCCAGCCTCACGCCCACCCCAGGCTCCCCTGGGGCCCATTCCTAATGCTGACTGCCCGCCTCCCTCTGCTTTCCTCCAACAGCTCAGGGTCCATCGTGCAGCGGAGCCAGGGCAGCCCTGGCCTAGCTGTGAACTCCTTTCCCCTTCTGTGGGGCTGAGTCCCTGGTCCCGGGGCAGGGCAGTGGAGGCGCTAACCAGAGGGTAGCCGCCGGGTGATCTGACTCGGAGCCTAGGAGGAGCAGAGGCGGGCTCTGACATTTCTTCAGCAAACACTTCTGCCCCTGCAGGAACAGTTCTTCATCTTTGGTGGATGAAGAAGGGGAAACAACAGGTGCCTTGATCTTTCTCACCTCCCCAGAGAGAGGTGGGAGGACAGTCAGGGAATTCTAAATGCTCACAGAGGCTATGACTTCGATACGTCTTACTCAGCCCTCAGCAGGAGGCAGGTTGGGGGCTCCTCCTGCTTCTGCACATCTGGAAGCTGAGGCCTCAAATGGGGTTCTGTATTTAGATCTGCCAGGAGGAGGGTAGCGACAAGTCACCACCACCTCTGGGGCCAACCCCCCACCTCCACAGTGACAGATGATATATGGCTCAACCCCGCAGAGCTCCAGCTGAGAGGGGAGCTGGGGCTGAAGCAGAGGGTGAAATCTGGGGCTGCATTAGTCACTGTGACCCTTCACCCACCACAGCCCCAAGTGTTTGGGTTGTGCTCTGGGACCCTCAAAGACAGGACCACCCTGGGAATGCAAGCAGGGTCTGCCCCAGAACGAGAAGGGAGGGAATCCTTGCTTCTCACAGGCTGACCCAGGAACCTGGGGGGAATCAGGGAACACAAACGGCTGCAGAATCTCAGAGATGGAAGTTGTGAGGGAAGACACACAGGTCTTTCAGTCAACCATCCAAGGTTCCAAACCTCTCACTTGAATCTCCTGAGCAACCAAAGCCTATATACCTCACAGTGAAGTGATTGGCAGGTGGGGTCCCAAGAATCCCCAGCCTTTTAAAACAGAGTTGGGTAAAATCAGGCCCTGAAAGTCCCACCATTGTCATCACTTCACCCTTACTGAGAGCCTGGAGAGGTCCCCCCTTCATTATCCCAGGAACTCCAGGGGCTCGGAATGTGAGAGTGGGAAGACTCTCTTTCCCCCGGAAACCATTAATGTTCTCTGAAACCCAGAATGGACCTCAGAGGCAGAGACGACCCAGGCCAATCCTCTGAGCTGAGAACAGGGCAGGAGAGGTAGGGTTTAGGCAATAGGCCCCACCATTTTCACTACTCACACCACGCTGAGTATGGCAGCAAGCACTTTCAGGACATTTCATTTTGTCCTCTGAGGCTGCTTTTTTTCCCTTCTCACTTCCTCTTTTAACTTCTCCCATCTTTCTAATCAAAATATTCAGTAACTCGTCTGAGGTCCAGGATTAGGTGTGTGCACTATTTGCTCACAGGTCTATGACTCCAAAATTTGTACTCTTATCTTTACTACCAAAAATGAAGCCATATTAAAATAACTGAACCACATTCACTTTTTTAAAATGAGTGGCAGGGCTATAACTAAAATCTAAATCTAAATTCTATTCTGAAGAACTTTGCTATTTTACTTTTCCAGATCCTTCTCTGAGGCATTAACTATACAGGTTTCTAGTGTCATGCTGAAATATTGTATTTTCCTCAACATATTAGGAAGTATGATTCTTATTTAAAAGAATTTTTAACTTGGAAAAAAAGATATTCATCTTATCTGGTATACTGGTAGTCATAAACAGTTTGCTCTAGTATAGTGGTTAAGAGCGGGGATTTTGGAGCTAAATATCTGAGTTAAAATCCTGGTGTCATCACCTAACAGCTGTCCAAGGACAAGAACTTTCTGTGACTTATTTACTTTCTCTAAAACACTGAGCCAGTAATAGCAATAATTTCATGGGGTTGTTGTAAGGATTACAAATGAATTAATTCATACAAAGCATTTAGTGCCTGGCACATAGTAAGCACTCAACAAATGCTATTAATTCTTATTGGGTACCAAATCCATTAGCTAGAGCTTAGGGAACAAAATGGTAATAATGACAACAATAATATTTCAGCTCTGTAGTGGTTTATGACTTTCTCAGCCCATCAGCACAAAACATCTCATTCGTCATCTCTATTCCTGGCAGTGCCAAAGGAAAGAGCATTATTGTATCGTTTAGCTAGGAATGGCATAATTAATGAAGGCAAGAGTGGTTGCAAAAAGCCTGTGATATTTCTGCATTGGTGTAAGCCGGTTGTTATGGCAACCATCCCCTGTCAACGACCCTTTGCCAAGCAGAGAGAGACCCATTTTTGGAGCCGTCACAGCACATCTGTTTCTCTGCTCAGCTGATTAGCTCTTGTTTGCAACAACCAGCAGATGGAAGTAAAAGTGAAAAAAAATTTTCTAAAAAGAGGCAAATGTTTATTTCATCCACAACTCTGCTTTCTAATACAGAAACAGACTTTTGGCTGTTTTAGGAAGATGCCAAGTAAACTGGATGGTTAATCTATAGGCTGCTTCTCTCATTGGTGGGAGGGAAAAGTGTAATCAACCTATAAGTTACAGGTGATAGGTCCTTCATGTAAGTCTTTTAAAATGATGTGACTCACACTCCAGAGTGTTCTTCCACCACCCCTCCATCTCTGCACTGCTTTGACATAGGAGTCAACTCGGCACACATGTTCCTGACCATATGTCCCACGTGAAAACACTGAAGCTGAGGAACACAAGGCCAGTGGACCAGGAGACCTGAATTCTGGGGCCAAATATGACCTGAACCAGCTCAAAGAGTATCTTCTCCCTGCCTTAGTTTCCTCACCTATAAAATGGAACTTGGATTCCCATGCTCTCTGAAAATTCAAAGAGCTCCAGTACTCACCAGATATGTGAATCTGGATACAATATCTCCTACAGCTCTTTGAGCCTCACTTTCCTTAGTGGTAAAATGAAGAAAATAGTATCTACTCCAGAGGGCCATTGTGAGAATGAAATAAAACAACATGTTAAAAAAGCGCCCATCCCAGTCCCAGTGCATTCACGGGCACATCCTCAGTAATTGCAAGTGTTCTTCCCACTATATGTCTGCTGAGCAGGTGAAATATTCAAACTATCTGCCAATCAGCGACACATGGCCCTGAAGCTGGTTCTTAAGACACCCTTCTTCCTAGACATTATCCCCTGGATTTGCTGGGCTCTTAGGAAATCTGGGTGTCCAGGGAAAGAGACAGGCACTTCTGGTGGCCAAAGAGCACTCTAGAGGTTCTGGATGGCAGCCACTTACCATCTAGGACAAGAGTATTTCAGTATTTTAACAATCAGCATGGTCTCACCAGTGCTTCCCAGCTAACTGTAAGGCATTGTTTTAACAGAGTCTACAAATATTCTCAATAAAGACAATAATGATGATCTTGGTCACTTTCTTTGGGTTTCAATCATTCGTAAACACTCAGTTTAATTCTGCACTATCTGTGATGGTAGGAAAGGTAGATTAAGGGTCAGCTAGTCCTACACCCCTGCCATCACCATAAACAAACATAAATCAGGCTTGTGTCCCTTTCTGCTATGAACCAGGATATTATCTGGTGGATGTTCAATGCAAATACTAGCCAAACAATCCAATACTGACAGTGGGCATGGGTTGTATTGGAAGTGCCTTAGTTCACTGAGTCACAACACACGGATTCCAGTTACTGTTACCCACCTACCCACCCAGTGTTCCTGGGCACTTAGCTTGGCAGAGCCTTAGATTCCTTCTCTATAAAATCAATGTCATCATGCCTAACTAACTGGCATCTTCACAGATAATGAGTGCTTAAAAATAATATTTGTAAAAGTTCTATGCAGATGTGGGATGTTATTATTCATACGATTATAAGAAACTGGCTATCAGGAGACAGTGACTGAGAAAAGAGGCAATAAACATGGGTAAAGGGAGGGTCGTGTGAGTTAATGCAGTTCCCCCTTTACCGATGCTTTATATACAAATATATAAGATACAAGCCACAGTCACAGGCAAGGAGGGAGATCAGAGGCTCAGTGTTAATTAGGTTGAGGGAATTGACCTACACCAAGCATCTCGGAGATAATCCAAAAATACCTGACCAGAGAGCAGGTAGACCAGCACAGAATCCTCAAGGTGTTGAGGCTCCATGTGAGAAGGCAGTTTGTTATGGTACATCCAGAACAACATATGGTACATTCTAGCACAAACAAAAAGAACTGTGTTTGCCTCAAACACCTAAGGCTGAGAGAGGGGTGTGTGTGTGTGTGTGCGCGCGCACGTGTGTGCAGACAGGCAAAGCTGAGCTAACTAACCTAGCACCTGTAACATGAGGATCTGTAGATTCAAAATGACTGGCTGATTACCTTAGAAATTTGAATTATTTACTACAGAGGAGGGGTGCTAACTATTTTGGAGAGTTGTTACAGGTTGAATTGTGTCCTCCAAGAAAGATACATTAAGGTGCTAGCTCCCAGGACCTCAGAATGTGAAATTACTTGAAAATAGGGTTGCTGCAGATGTAATAGGTTAAAGTGAGGTCATACTGGAGCAGAATGAGTCCCTAATCCAGTATTACTGGTGTCCTTATAACATCATGGCCACGTGAAAGCGAATACACAGGGAGAATACAATGTGATTCAGTTCAGTTCAGTCGTTCAGTTGGGTCTGACTCTTGGTTTCTATGTTGAGCATCTTTCTTTCCCATTTAAAATCATCTTCCTGAGTCACAGTATGCTACTGACATGCTCAGTTTGTTTAAAAAAAAGAAAGAAAAAAACTCTACTGATATTGACTTCTAGAATAACTCTTACTATGCCAGCCAATATTTCCCCAGAAGCAGTGTTTCAAAGTACTATAACCCTAAAGGCACCCCCTGGAATTTTCCTTCTCCTACATGGCTGAGTTGATACCACTTTCACTCAGCATCTTTCAACCTTACTAGTATCTACATGAGGTGGCAAAGAGAAAATAAGTGGAGAGTGTTGTGAATATGATAATTCATGCTACAGGTTCAAGCTGCCCTGGTGAACTGCTGTTTAAACTGCAAGTCAAGACTTGATGGTGGTCTGGTCACATTTCATCAGCTATCTGGTTTGAAGCCTATAGCCTATTTGAATTATTATAGATATTGGAGTTACTCAGGCTGGTGAAATCAAAATGCAAATGGAAAAAAAATAATTTGGTTCAATTTCTCAAAAATAGGGGCTTCCCTGGTGACTCGCTGGTAAAGAATCTGCCTGCCAATGCTGGAGATACAAGTTCAATCCTTGATCCGGGAAGATCCCACATGTTGAGCAGCAACTAAGCCACTACATCACAACTACTCTAGAGCCCAGGAGCCGCAACTACTAAGCTCATGTGCTGCAACTACTGAAGCCCACATGACCTGAAACCAGCGCTTCACAACAAGAGAAGCCGCCACAATGAGAAGCCTGAACAATATAACTAGAGAGTAGCTCCTGCTCACTGCAACTAGAGAAAAGCCCAAGCAGCAATGAAGGCCCAGCACAGCCAAAACTAAATAAATCATAAAAAATAAAATAGGATCAAGGAGCTTTCAGCTGTGTTTTCAAAGTAAAAGCACTGGTGGCATGCAGTCGTTTTATTCCACTGGCATTGGCATTACACGCATTGCTGTCATATTTAATCTGCTGCTGCTGCTGCTAAGTCGCTTCAGTTGTGTCCGATTCTGTGTGACCCCCTAGACGGCAGCCCACCAGGCTCCCCCATCCCTGGGATTCTCCAGACAAGAACACTGGAGTGGGTTATCATTGCCTTCTCCAATACATGAAAGTGAAAAGTGAAAGTGAAGTTGCTCAGTCGTGTCCGACTGTTAGCGACCCCATGAACTGCAGCCTACCAGGCTCCTCCATCCATGGGATTTTCCAGGCAAGAGTACTGGAGTGGGGTGCCATTGCCTTCTCCCATATTTAACCTAAATAGCACTTATTCACATAAGCAGAAATGAAAGCATGTTAAGGTCAATATACTATGCAGGCCACCATATAAAGACAATATCCATTTGAACCATTACTGATTATCCTTTCAAGGACTCCTCTTGACCCCAACCTTGGCCTCACAGAAGGACAGTACAAGTTTGTTGAAAGGAACACTAGTGAAAGTCGCTCAGTTGTGTCTGACTCTTTGCGACCCCATGGACTATACAGTCCAAGGAATTCTCCAGGCTAGAATACTAGAGAGGGTAGCCTTTCCCTTCTCCAGGGGATCTTCCCAACAAAGGGATCAAACCCAGATCTCCCACATTGCAGGCAGATTCTTTACCAGCTGA
The DNA here is from genome assembly GCF_910594005.1 of Cervus elaphus. NCBI lineage: Eukaryota > Metazoa > Chordata > Mammalia > Artiodactyla > Cervidae > Cervus > Cervus elaphus. The sequence goes on from NC_057847.1 coordinate 29,391,939, forward strand.
GCCACAAGGGAAGCCCAAGAATACTGGAGCGGGTCACCTATTCCTTCTCCAGTGGATCTTCCCAACCCAGGAATCGACTGAGGTCTCCTGCATTGCAGGTGAATTCTTTACAACTGAACTATCAGAGAAGCCCCAAAGGAAAACTACTCAGCCATTAAAAAAAAAAAAAAAAAAGAATGAAATAATGTCATTTGCAGCAACATGGATAGACCTAGAGATTATCATACTAAATGAAGTAAGTCAGAAGGAGAAAGATTAATACCATATGATATCACTTATATGTGGAATCTAAAATATGATATTAATGAACTTATCACCAAAACAGAAACAGACCCACAGATATAGAGAACAGACTTCGGGTTGCCAAGGGGGTGAGAGGGTAGGGGAGGATGGAATGGGAGTTCGGGGTTAACATGCAAACTATTATGTATAGGATAGACAAACAACAAGGACCTACTGTATAGCACAGGAAGCTATAACCAGTATCCTATAATAAACCATAATAGAAAAGGATATGAAAAAGAATATATATATATATATGTATATGTATAACTGAATCACTACTGAAATTAATACAATATTGTTAGTCAACTATACTTCAATAAAATAATTTTTTTTAAGTTTGTTGAATGGAACTGACAAATGTAAGATTATTCCTATGGACATTCTTATAGAGGGTCATGGAGCAAAAAGACTCTGGGGAATAAAAATATGAGGACAGTGTGGGACTGAGTCCCAGGAGCTGCAGCCTGGTCCCAAAATGTCTTAGATGCAAGCACACATTCTGAAAGAACCCCTGAGTCATACTCAGAGGAACTGGGCACTTGCTCCAGAGAGACACTCTCAAGGTCTCCACACCATAATCTGCCTACTCCTCAATTTATCCACTATAGCAGGCAAGATGCAACACTAGCTTTTCCCTGATAAGAAGGGAACCAGTTCCAGGCAATCTGGGCAACAGAAGCTCACCATGGACCACTAAACTGCCCATAGTAGAAACAGTCCACATATTTTCCTCAACCCAGCTGAAACCTAAAAGTCACAAACAGTTCATGAGAAATGTATAAAGCCAAGGGCAGCTTTCCCTTTTCTGTGTTCTGTGGTTCTGAGAACACCAACTTGCTGAAGACTGGAATGGGAATACCATCTTTTGACTTATGCCACCCTAAATAAGAATTGAGTGGCCTCAGGTACACTTTCCTTTAATAATAAATTAACCAATGAAAATTTTTTTTTAATTTTTTTAAATAAATAATTAACCAAAATCAACAGAGCAATGTGTGAATACCAATAGTCATAAAGCCCTCCTCAATCTACCCTCCAAACTCATTTTCTCTTTGACTTTTCCTTTTTAACCAATATATTCGTTCATTCAACAGATGCACATTGAGCACCTACTCTATACTAAGCACTATGCTGAGAGCCGAGCATCCCAAGTCCCTGCTAGAGTTTAGAGTTCAGTTAGAAGACCTGCTTGTCAATAACTGTAGCACAATGGTCATAGCTTGCTAATGGAGAGTGTAAAGGCTTCAGTGGACACTCAGGGAAAAGAGCCTCAGTGTTGGCCAAGGATAAGGAAGGTTTCCTAGGGGAATAGCATTTGAGAGAGGATTGAAGATTGAGGAGAAAATTTGCAGAGTTCTGAAGGCCACTCCAGATGATGTAACAATATATAGAAAGGTTTAAAGAAATGACATATAAAGACAGATTTGGGGAATTACTTGTTTTTCCACTACTGCTGAGGCATTAAAAACAAGTAAATTGGGGGAAAGGAACCTGAGATGAGGTTGGACAACAGAGAGGCTTGAATATGAATGTCTTTGTTCCTCATCTGAAAGAATCTTGACTTTGTCCTACAGTGTTTCTTAAAGTAGAGTTCATGAGATCCCTATGAAAATTTTTATGGTTTGCCTTTGTTTCAACGATAATTTTATATGTAATAATGAAATGGGAGAAGTTGCAGTAAAAACCGTGTTCCAGATTATCTGGATGGTCATTTGCCACATAACGTCAATGCCCATATTTATTTTTATTATGAAGCTGGCATCAAGTCAACAGAGATGTACCAGTTTGAGGCCAAAGGAGATGCTATTTAAACAAGGAGATCACACAAGCTGAAACAGAGTAAAGTGGTGGGAGAACTGGATCACCAGATGTTATGCGGTAATAAGAATGACAAAATAACTCAAAATAATCCATGCTGTCATGCTCTGAAATGGATTCACATTGCAAAGGACAACTGAGTTTCACAAAACAATGTCATTTGTCTCATTAAATTAAAACTGTTCATTTGAACGTTGCTGGCTTTGTAGTTTTTCATAATATATTTCCCCTCATCTCTAAGGAGATGACTACATAAGTCCTCTTATTAAAAGAGCCCATTTGCCTGATCCCAGGCCAGAGAACTGTGGAATTCAACGCTGACCTGACAAGCAAAGCTGTAGTTGTGCTTCAGGGTCTGTTGGTATCTAGCCTGGAAATTCTGCAAACTTTTACATGTGTAATTTCACAGGGGATTTTGTGGTGATGCCAGAACTAAAAATTAGACCCAAATCCCAGGTTTTACTAGAGATACAAAAAAGTACATAAGAGAAGTTGCTATGTATCCTGTATTAAAATAAAATAGCTAGGACTATGGCATATTGCTCTGTAGGCCACCTGGAACTGAAATCTGTCTTTTCATTGAGTCATGTGTCACTGGGCCTGCCTCTACCCAGGGAAGGTGACCTTTTCTAATTTACACAATGGTGGGATGAACTTGCCAAGCCATGGCCCTTGGAGAACATGGCATCTTCTGGAGGAGGCACCTTTTTTCTAACTGCCTGAAGGTATTCTATGGGCCTTCCGTCACTTAGTCCTGAGATTGTCGTCATTCTCACCCACCAAGTCAGAACTCTCACAGTTCAATGAGGATAAAGGATTTTCTTCTTGCTGAAAGTTTTGTGAAGTGTGTGACTTTCCCATAAAAAAGGCATAGTACCAAGGCTTTCAACAAATACACAGAAATAGATGCCCTCTGCTCACCTCAGGGGCCATCCAGAATGGGGTGCCAACAGATGTGTTTCTCCGTAGACGTGTACTGGTGAGTTGAGCTGAGACACCTACAAGAAAAGCATGTTATAATTCAGCAGCAAGCAGACGATGATGCTAGACCAGGACTGGCAAACTTCTTCCATAGAGGGTCAGACAGCAAATATCTTAGACTTTGTGAGCTTAAGGCTCTGTCACAACTACTCAACTCTGCAAAAGCAGCTCAGATAACACAAAAGCAAATGAGTGTGGTTGTGTTTTTGCAAAAACTTATTTAGGGATGCATATCATTATCACGTATCATTCTCTTCTTTTGATTTTTTTCCCCAACTGTTAAAAAATATAAAAATCTTTCTTAGTTCATAGGGTGTACAAAAATGGGACACAGGTCAGACTTGGTTCACAAGCTGCAGTTTGCCAAACACTGTAGGTATGAGCATTTAATGCTCTATCTAAATCACTAGGATATTTTTTTTTCTAGTGAATATTTCTATCTGTACTGCTGCAAAATTGGAATCAAAAGAAAGCATCAAGAACTAGGATTAACCCCCAATACCTTCCTACTATATTTCCAAAATATTTCAGGTGATATCTTTCTTAAAAATGGTACTTCATTTGATGGAGGAAGAAAATTGGCGTGTATTATCTATAATTGAGCATCAGTGTAGACATAGAAAATTTTCAGTGCCTTATCTTACTTAGAAGGCTGGAAACCTGTCAAGAAAAATACATTTGTCAAATGGAAAAAGAAACAGACTAAGACTATTATTATCTAGGGCTCAATGTTGAGGACTTGAATTTTAATATAATTCCCATGTACTTTGTTTTAGTCTTTGGCCAGTTCTCTTTCTCATGCCACAATAGATGTAAAGGTGAATTGGATTAGGAGTCAGAAGGCCTGTTTCCCATAGTGATTATGCCTTTTCCTTTAATAATTGTAAGGCCTCAAGCAGACAACCTCACAATGAGTCTCAGTTGTCTCACCTTTAAACTGGGGATAATACTGCTCATTACACCTACCACAAAGAGCTCTTAAATATCAAGTAAGGGAACAACTGTGAAAATGACTTATAAATTGTAAAGCATTTTACAAATATAAGGTACTGTTTTATACCAAGCAGAAACCTACCAAAGCCCTTAAGACAGTAACAATAGTTGCCACTAATGTTGTCAATAAGAACTAAAAAACTTGGATACATGTGCTCATCAGCAAAGAACATATCTTTAAGAACGTTAGGCATAGATTTGCCAAGTACCATGGGTTGTTTTTTGACAGTAGTTCCACTAACTGCTTGTATTCTTTACTCTTTATTAGGAAGCCAAAGAGGGTTCTTTAGACTCTATTTAAACACCCTAACATTTTTCTTTGCTTTTTTAAAAAACAGACCAATTACTTAGTGCAATTTCACTTATCTTGGAGTAATTTCTTCTGAGCAAATGATTCACTGATACATTTTAACACTAAATTCTTCCTTACCAATAAAGCAATGAACATACAAAATCATCCATCTTTTCTCCTCCTGTGCTGCCAATGAAAAAGAACATTTTAAAAAGTGCTTCTGTAAATGTTTTCTCATTATTTACAGCAGTCATGCTGAAGGACTAACTGTTGTTAAATTCATTTAGAAGATTAAACCATTTGATAAACTTAAAGAGGAAAATCAAATGGTTTGTTGGATTCAATACAAGGAGTGCTGTAAGGAGACAGTTAATAGTTCTCTGGCCTTTGGTGATACAGCTCTGCTTCCTCTTGCCTTTCCATTTCCTATAAATGTCTCGAGTTCAACCAGCCTCACGTGTAGCAGCAATAATCACAATTTAAAGGGATGTTAGTTTCCAGACCCAAAGGACTATTTTACCTTCTGCTCACTGGGAATTAGTATGCCTGAGGCTAGAGAAAGTCATTTAAAAGACCAAACGGTTTTCTCTTTTCATATGCAAAAGAATAATAGACAAAATGTAAATTATAGACAATTGCCCTGAGTTGTGAAATCCTTCCCAACAAACCAAAGTTTTTCCCATAAAATTTTTCTTTTGAAACACTTTCATATTCTCTCTTTAATAAAATTGCTTCTAAAGCTGAAAACAGATTAACAAACAGCATCTCCTAGGGTGATCCATCTGGTGAACCCCCCCACCCCCGACTCTCCAGGCTGTGTGTCACTGGAAAGGCCCTCAGCCTACCATGTAGAAGAGAGGCCCCAGTCTTCTGAGATGACAATAAATTGTTGCCTTTGGCTAAACTGCACACATCAAGAAAACAAACGACAAGCAGTCATTACCAAAGTCAACGAGCTTAACTCCTCCTTCTGTTGTCAGAAGAATGTTATTCCCCTTGACATCACGGTGGATGATTCGGTTATTGTGCAAATGCTGAAGGCCCTTCATGGAGTCCCATCGCCACCAAACAACAGGAAAGAGAAAAGGAAAATTTGCAATGGTTAGTTTTAAACAATTACCCTACGATTAAAATCTAATCAAAGTCCATATTAGGCTACACCTTCCTGCTATTAATACACCTTGCATATTATAGAGCAGTATTTCCCCTTGTTAATATGCTGTGGGGAGCCAACCAATGATAAACTGCCCCCTTGACCCCACCTTGAAGGACGTCCTTACCAAGAGGGCCCCGTATAAGATGTATGAGATCACTGCTTCGTCCAACCGCTGGTTGCACCTAAGTAGACTTTTGACGAGCTCAGTGACAGAGCCCCCATTACACAGCTGCAAGAGGAGGTGCCAGGAGAGAGAGACAGCAGGAGCATACATACAAAAAGAAAAGAAAAAAGACATTAAGAAAAGCCCACTGATTACTGACCTCAAGTAGTAAATTTGCAAATCACAAAACTAGGTTGGAACAATGAAACTTCAAATTTCCATTGCACAGTCAAATCTAGTTCTGTGTGTGTATGTGTTTGTGTATATTTATTCAAGGTGATGACTTATGATTGAAAATACAAGTCCAAAAAAGTTGACTTCTTTCTCAAGTTAAATAGCAAAGCACAAGACATTATTTAGATATTAAAAAGAGAATGCATATAATAATTATGGTGAGTTATTATTGGAAATTTTACATGTCTGTTTTTAAAAAAAATGCAGTTTGAAGAAAGGACAGAGTCAAGATGAATGCCCTTGATTCTTGGGAGGGGATAAATTTTATTTCAAATCTTCCTGTCTCCAGTGCTGGTACTGCAGACACCAGACGCCCAACCAGTAGCTCTTTCTAGAGTAGCCACTGCATGTCAGATTTATGGAATGGAGCTGCATCATATGTTCATTTAACCTTTTCATATTCAACTTTAGAAGCTCAGCAACTTCATGCTCTTTTTTTCCCCTGCAATTAAAAACACTGTAAAAGTATATCTTTCATACTTGCTCTCTGTTATGGAATATACCGAGATTTTAGATACATAAACCAGGCATATTATTTTTTCACAGCAACTTAAGGGTTTTCAAGGATAATTTTGACTAAGTGCGGAAGGCAACGTGGAGGTTTGGGTGTGCTACAAGCCATTTGAAATCAAGGGTTCTAAAGTGGTTTGAGCAGGGCTTGTATATACCTTGAAACTGTAGGCAGCATGTTGTATATTCATCTTGCACTTTCCTGCTGAGAAAATTCACAGCTCTTGTCAGATCCACAGAGCCATCCGTGTCCATATAAAGTCAAGACCCTGATTTAGAGACCTAGGTTTCCTCCTGGCACTGTGTGTGATTTGAGAAAGAGTTAACTAGTGAACAGTGGGGGTCCCTGGTTGTGGCTGCTTGAGTCAGCTGGATTTCTGTAAGCAAGGAAATCTGAGGGAGCACAGATTAGCACCTTTCCTAAAAGAAGACACTCTTTTATCAAGGGAATAGTACGTTAAGATCTATTCGACTCTAATTACAAACATTTGCAAGGTTTTAATAAATGGTGAGGAGATGTTTTTGTTTAATGAATGTATCTCTCCTTGCTACATATGGCAGATACCTTGCCCACACATTAAGAATCAAGATAAGCTGAAACTGAATCTGCCTATGTTTTTACCATGTAAGTTGGTCACAAACAACACTATTCAACTAAAAATCCAATATAGAATTGTTTGTGGGGGCTGAGTTGCTTCTGACTCTTTACATGGACTGCGGCCCACCAGGCTCCTCTGTCCATGGGATTCTGAAGGCAAGAACACTAGAGTCAGTTGCCATGCCCTCCTCTATGTGATCTTCCCAACCCAGGGATCAAAACCTCATCTGCATCTTCTGCAGTGGTAGGCAGTTTCTTTACCACTAGTACCACCTGGGAAGCCCCAGTATAGAATCAGGAATCTTTAATAAAACTATGATAAATCACTATCTCTCAGAAAGGATTCAGGAGGGAGCCAAGAACAGTGAAATGCACTGAAGGCTATAGTGGTCTGGGATTATATAAGTATCCTCAGAATCCTCTCTCCACCAATGTTTGGTGTAACTTGTTAACTCAACACCAACACCTCTCATGACCATAATATTGAGTACCGGTGTAATTTCTTCTAAAGGATTCCACATTCTTTTTATTTCAACTATGTCTTACATGACCCTGAAGGGCACATAACATTCAATGTTCAATCTAATACTCTCTTGAACAGTGAATGCATTTTCAGTGTCATGATTTATAGAAGAATCTTAAAAGCTAAGCTTTTAGTAAACATAAAATAATTTTCTCAGGACTCCCCCAATTAGATTTTATATTTCAAGGGAACAAAAACAGAAAAACGGAACAAAGAGTCAAATGATGATCACATAAGAATGCAGAACATGACAGAAGGGATGTTATGGACCCACAAAAAAAAGTCCTTCCGAGGATGATGGCATAGAGCTTGGAGAGCTTGAGAAAATAAGATTAGGGTGGGGATGCTCCCTCTTGGAAGTGGGAGTTGTATAAAGGAATCATGATGATGAAACCATTTCATATGAACCTCTTTTATTCAGAAATCTGCAGGGAGACCTCCTCACAGGAGCCTCATGCCAACAAAGGGGTATCCGTGCTGTAGAGAGGCAGTAGAGTGCAAGATCCACCCAACCTGGGATTCTAACTGTCCCTACACCTGACCTGTCTCCTGAGAAGCCTGTAGGCAGGACAAGAAGCAACAGTTAGAACCAGAAATGGAGCAACGGACTGGTTCCAAATTGAGAAAGGAGTACATCAAGGCTGTATATTGTCACCTCCTTATTTAACTTCTATGCAGAGTACATCACGCAAATGTCAGGCTAGATGAAGCACAAACTGGAATTAAGATTGCCAGGAGAAATATCAACAACTTCAGATATGCAAATGATACCACTTTAATGGCCAAAAGCGAAGAGGAATTTAAGAGCTTCTTGATGAAGGTGAAAGAGGAGAGTGAAAAAGCTGGCTTAAAACTCAACATTCAAAAAACTAAGATCATGGCATCTGGTCCCATCATGTCATGGCAAATAGGTAGGGAAACAATGGAAATCATGACAGACTTTATTTTCTTGGACTCCAAAATCACTGTGGATGGTGACTGCAGCCATGAAATTACAAGATCCTTGTTCCTTGGAAGAAAAGCAATGACAAACCTAGACAGCACATTGAAAAGCAGAGACATTACTTTGCCAACAAAGGTCAGTATAGTCAAAGCTATGGTTTTTCCAGTAGTCATGTATGGATGTGAGAGGTGGACAATAAAAAAGGCTGAGCACCAAAGAATCGATGCCTTTGAACTGTGGTGTTGGAGAAGACTCTTGAGAGTCCCTTGGACAGCAAGGAGATCAAACCAGTCTATCCTAAAGAAAATCAACCCTGAATATTCATCGGGAGGACTGATGCTGAAACTCCAATACTTTGGCCACCTGACGTGAAGAGCCTACTCACTGCAAAAGATCCTGATGCTGGGAAAGATTGAGGGCAAGAGGAGAAGGGAATGACAGAGGATGAGATGGTTGGATAGCATCACTGACTCAATGGACATGAGTTTGAACAAATTCCAAGAGACAGTGAAGGACAGGGAAGCCTGGCGTGCTGCAGTTCATGGGGTTTGCAAACAGTCAGACACGACTTAGGGACTGAACAATAACAACAGCCTGCTCATGACTTGCAAGAGGTTTAGAACTTGATGCTGCACTGGCAACAAGGACAAGGCTAGAGTCTGAATGAAAAGGAGACACAGTGAAGACCCCACGATAAGGAGCATCAGGGACCTAAGACTCAGGTAGATACCAAAGGCAGACAGTAGGAGGACTCAGGGTCATCACACAGTTGGAGTGTGGTCTCATTGCCATAGGTTTACATGAGCATCTGCTATATTCAGATCCAAATGTCGCCCCAGAGAAGGACAGGAAGAGGGAAAAAGAAAACCATTTTAAAACTAAGTCCTTATCCAAGTGACTAAGCTTTGAGCTGGATTGTGAAAACGGGAAACAAACTCCCCAAACTTGTCCCTCTCCAAAGAAGTACTCAGCTGACTAAGTTTAATAGGATGAGTTCAAATCAACTGTTTCCTCTAGGCAGGCTGGGGGGGTCAAGAAAAATGTTAGGTTTAGCTATTGAAAAGAAAGTGACCTCTTGTTTCTCAGCAGTTTGTGACTGTCCAGTTAGTTACCCATTACTCAATCACGAACACTGTCCCTGCACCTCAAAGAGCTCACCATCAGGAATGGACATGTGAGTAATAAGAGTGGAAGGTGGAAGTGGAGTATGCCCAGGGGTGTGGTGGCGCTGAAGAGGAAAGGATGACTTCTGCCCTGCCGGGGTGGAGAGGGAACAGTCTGGAAATCTTCCCAGAGGATGTAACACATACAATGAATCTGAAGGACAAAGGAGCATATGGCAGGTGAACAAGAAGAAAAGCGTCCTTGGAAAAGGGACACCATGTGCAAGGAAGGGAGCACAAAAGAATGAGGTGGGTGGGAGTGTTTCTATTTGCGTGTGTGTGTCTCTGCCTGTGGGTCTGAATTCTACATACTCTGCCACTGTTGGGACAAAGGGATGGAATCTACACAGAGAGATGGGGAAGTAGAAAGGGGGACAGGGGATGCAGGTGTGCCCCGCCAAAGTGTGTGGACATTATGCACATGTATTATGGCACCATAATATACCATTGGATAGGAGTGGTAAGCTAGCAACAGGTTTTAGACAGAAGGTCTGTTCAGATTTCTAGAAAGAAGACCTTGGTAGCAGATTGGAGGGTGGGCGGAACAAGAAAACACAGGGAGCTGGACACATGTCAGAAGATGAAGCAATCAAGAGAAGCAAGGTCAATAAGTCAAGAGTCCTGAGGACAAAGAATCAGAGACAGATACAGAGTGGGTGTTGGGGGGTGGTGCTTTTATGAGATAGCATCGACAGGAATTTTTGACCAGCTGGATAGAGAAAGTTAAGAAGAGACAGAGTCTAGGGGTCTTGTGAGAATATCAGTAAAGTTCTTTGATCCTCTAAAGCCAAAGCAGTAATTGACAGGCAAAGCACCGCAACACCTTCATCAGAACCACTTCTCAGCCTGGCTTCCATCTCAGGGAGGCACGCTTTATTGAATTGCAAGTGCACTATTAAAATTCTACCCAGAGAACATTTAAATTAAATACTGGGTGGTGATCCAAGCTAACTCAAGCCTGGAATTTTCCCCTAAAATCTCATTTTAGTCTCTCTCCTGCCCTACTTTCAATCTGGCCATTTCTGCAACAAGAGCCTATTTAGTGGCATTTTAGATGGGTAGCCAACTCACAAACTTTCTTCATAGCTCTAGAACCTACTGATGGATTAAAAGCAGCCATTTTGTCAGCAGGATCAAAACTCAGCTGTGGATTTAAGAACAACAATAGAATCTGACTCAGTTGGTGCCTTTTGTTCACTAAATGTCAGAGTTTAAGAGCTGTCTGATTTCTTGTGGTTCAAAGAAACATATAATTAAACGGCTCAGGGTACCTTTAGAGGAAGCAGTACTGCGAAGTTGATAAGCCCACTAGCAAGGTTTTAAAGGGCAGCCTGTGGGTTACAGGGAAAGGACTTAGGGGACTTGGATATAAAAAAGGAAAGCGGGTACACATTGACAATTGTCTAATCAGAGTAAATATTCAGTGAAATGGACTGAACACTTTAAAAGCATGACAAGGGAACTATATTTACATGCATCGAATAATATAATCCTCTTAAAGCTGTAAGGAGGCAGCCAAGCTTCCTACCCCACCCACCCCTGAGGGTTGGCACCTGCAGCCTTTTATTCCCGCCCACGCTGCCAGCCATCAGACTCAAATACAGAGGTAGGTCTGCATCCCTGCATTCCTCCCTACGCCCTCAGCATTCAGGAAATGTGGCAGCTGGATGCATCTTGAATTTAATGAGCATTTCGCTCCAAACCAAGAAAAACAGAAAAATCATTTACATTCCACATCTATTTTCCAAAACATCGTTGAATATTGATTCAATCACAGTATGTGCATTTGCTAAGATGGTCGTAATTTCAAGCAATAAAATGTTCCTTGCTCCATAAGCCATCAACTTTCCTCCACATTATTAAAGAATGACCCATGCAACACTGTCACCAGACCTTTATTCTAGTTGAAACTCTAACCTTCAAGTAGATCCTGTACTGGCATGTCAATTTGCCCTAAGAGGACAGAATTAGGAGGAATTTCTTTTCAATGCTCTTTTGTTCACTGGACTTGATCTTTCAAGGGTGTTAGGTTCTACAGAGGGCATAAAGCAAAAGGCAAGGATTATCAAAATTACTCTTGAAGATGCCTTAGGGAGCACCATGTTAGACAATGTCCACCTCTCAGGAAGGCCAAGCAACATAGTTTTCCTCCACACCATTGGGAGACATTGTGTTCATTTTACTGATACTAAGTAAAGTCACTGTCTTGCCCCTAGAAGAATGAAAACAATGTCACTTGAAACTGTGGAGTTCCAGTCTGGGTGGGCTGGGAGGAAGATGCTCACACTACTAGAGGCAGGAGGGCCCCAAGACCCCACCTCCTGGTTCAGCCTCTCTCCAGGGCACATCGTAGATCTGGTGGGTGGGCAGAATCACTCCAACAGTTCAGCTTCTTAGGCCCTCTTGCTGAACAAAGATAGCACATGAATATAGGGTGCAACTCAGCTGCATTTCAAAGTTCTTGCCTTCTCCACTCCTACATGTTCTGTACTTTCCTTCTGACCCCGAGGCACTCCAATGACTCTCATTCTAGAATCCAGCCAGAAACTTTCATTGAAGTCAGTGTTCTGTGCTCCAGGGCTTTCTAACCATCTCTGGCCAATCAAAACATGGTTCAGACCATCAGAGTTCCACTATGACCCTGACTTGTTAACATGATAACCTTGACTCATGCCACAATATCAATGGTTTAAGGTGTTAACTTGCAATGATAGTGGGGCTTAGACTGGACTTTTTCTAGGGCCTTACATAAATAAATGCAAAATCTGAACAGAGGTATCATTTCCCCCCACTTTGGCTTAGATACTAAACTTTCACATAGAGGGAGGAAAAACAGGTTAAAAATAATTCTTTCATTTGGTTTTAAAATATAAGGAATATTTTTTTAGTTTACATTGTCACTAGCACTCTAAACGCTCAACTATTTCTTTTAAGTTGAACATATTATTTGAGCAGAAATTATAGTATTTACCAGTGGAAAGTTTTATACCAAAGGAAAACAGAAAAAAAATATATTTCATGTCTTAGCAAATACTAGGCATTTTGTCTGAATATGGAGCTTTTCTTAAAGGTCTAATTTCTAATTATATTTCATTTAGGTGAGAGTTAATAAAACTTGTAGATTTTCTGAATTTAACATTAACTAGGATAAAACTTATTCACAAATTATCCAAAAGATTATTATGTATGTTTGTCTCCATATCTTTCTCCTATAGTAGTTGTCTGTCACTGAAGAAAGCTTTGGTTTGCTTTCTGGTAACAATTAGTAATTAATTTCAGAAATGACATTTTTATTTGCTTTTGTTTTCAGAGTTGTGGTGATTTAGAAGGGTTATTAACAACATTTTTCTATCCTCAAGAATTGCTCTGTGGAATAGCTTCTCACGGTTCCTTTTATCATATTCAGCAAGTAAAGAGCAAAGGCAGTATAAATTTAACCTCAATATACAGGATGAAGGGAGCAATATTAAACAGATCATAATTTTATTGTACAAGTTTCCTGAAGCACTCATTAAAAAGCTATAGGCGGCACAACATGGTCAAGGTACTGTGTGGACAGTCATTATCTTCCAGCAGTGTGTTTGCGTGTGTATAATCAGGAACTGCTGCCATTTCAACCAGAGAGCCAAAGTCTATTCCCTGGGCCTGACAGACAGCATCGTGGGCAGCAGCAACACAGAAGGGAGAAAAGTGAAGTGCAGTCCTTCTCTGGCTCTGCCGTATAACTGGTTATGGGACGGTAGGCATGCCACTCCTTCTCTGGGTCTCTATTCCTCAACTGAATGCTAGGAGAGTGACCTGAAGGCCGAGGTCCCTGCTAGCTCTCGAAGTCCAGGAATCTGTGTCTATAAGCATACTGGAGGCACCGGACACAGCTAACCCAGGATCCTGGCATGGACGGCCCATCCCTAGACAGAAAAGACTGAGGCTATCTGGTTCCCCATGCCATCAGCTTTGACGTGGGCCAACACAACCTGCAAAAGGTATAATATCCGCATACTGTATCGCTGAGGCATGAATAACTCAGTGCGCCAGGGCAACCTCATTATCTGTACTTAGTCACCCGGAAAAAGCAAGAGGCAATCTGCGGGGAAGTATCTGCACAAGGCTCAGTTCATAGTTCTGAGCTCCTTCTCATCTTTCAAGGCCAGGTGCGGCCCTTTCCGGCTGCCTTGGCTGTGCCTGAGGGGCTAACATTCGGTCACTGCTCATGGGGAAGAGCACTTGTCCTCCTGGTGATGGCAGGTCTGAGCAGCCTACCCACCCACCTGGTCAAATGGAGGGAGGGACAGTCCCTTTTCAGGCTCTGGAAAACCCCTGGGAGGTCCAGTTTTCTATATCTGAACACAGAGTCTTTTTAAGTCAGGGTAAAATAAAAAGAAACTAAGACTTCTTGGTCACTGTACTTATATTATTAAGTGATAATCAGGTTTAAAACACTGAGGTCTTACAGAGTTTAAGAAGAATATAACCCTAGAGACCCTAGAAATTATTATTTCAGAGACCCTAGAAATATTACGTTCCATATTGCATGATAATAAGCATTTAAAAATTACCCCAGGTGGGATGCATGAGACAAGTGCTCGGGCCTGGTGCACTGGGAAGACCCAGAGGAATCGGGTGGAGAGGGAGGTGGGAGGTGGGATCGGGTTGGGGAATACGTGTAACTCTATGGCTGATTCATATCAATGTATGACAAAACCCACTGAAATGTTGTGAAGTAATTAGCCTCCAACTAATAAAAAAAAAAGAGAGAGAGAAAAAATTAATGTTAATAATATTCTAGAGCTTTGTATGCAGGATAAAATTTGTAATATCCCCAGGGAAGGAGTGGGGGATAATAAAATCCAAAAGATGATACTATGAGATCATGCTATGTGATGTAACCTGCCAACTAAACAGACAAAGATGATTTCTAAAAACCAAAATCCCTTACATCTTTATTCTGAAGAGCACAATTAATATGACAGAAATGTTCCTTACAGATTATCCCATCTGAATATAACAAATGAATTTCTCATACATGGTTGCTCTGGCATCCAATATATATTGTCTCATGACCAGGCCCTCCCAGAGCCAGACGGGAGGTTTTCTACAAAAGACCCCAGACAGTAAATCCAGGACTGACCTCCCCTTTGTTGCTTCTCTCTTAAAACTTACACACATGTCCCCATGCTCATGGATCACATGTGTGACCTCAGGAACAGAGGCTGGTTCAGAGGGGTGGAGTCTAGGACAGATGAGGGTGGGCCTCGTGAGCATGAGGCAATACAACAGACCTGCCCTAATATACTAATTTCACATGCTGTCACTGCATTGTTGCCATGTTAGTCCCATGGAGGAATTGTATTTGTGGGGAATGGACTCTTTTGCACCCAGTTACACACATTCAATTCCATTAACAAGGTAGAAAGAAGGCAAGACTATAGTGGATACAGTGATGCTGTCTTCAGACTGTCTCTTCAAAGCATATGTTGCCAGGAATATCAGCTGCTCCCTGCTCCCAAGTCTCAGAGGCATCTCTCACCAGGAATTGTGCCTAGCTACAGGGAACTTCCTCCCCCAAGGCCACATGCCCACCCAGGGTGGCATGCACCCAGTGATTGGCTGATGCAAAGATAAAATACAGGATGACCCTACAAGAGCATCCCAGGTCTTCTCCCTGAGGATGGGCTGAGGCCTCTATTACAACTACACTGATGTTTCCTGTCTCCCTTCTCCAATCCCACCTTCTGTCCAGGTCTAGCCCCAAGAAGAGGAACTCTCCAATAACCTTCCATAAACAACTGTCAGAGTTTATTTTCAGGAAATCCAACCTGAGATGAGGATTAATGACCATGAATGGGCTGATTCAAATTTGGCGAGCAAGTAAACCTTGGGTTAACAGCTTTTGAAAATGAGCTGCAATCAGTTAGAACATGTTTTCTGTGAAGTTTTCCTAGCCTGGAGTAGAAAACAACCTTTTCCAACTGTATTCTTGTATTCATTGTATTAGAAAAAAAGATTATTAAAACCTCAGAAGCAGAGAAACATGCACATTTTCAGCACACAGCCTACCTGTAAGAACATAGAGAATACCATATCTGGTAAGGTACCTGTGATATGCAGGAGAGATCATTTCCCCCAAATGTGCATCTTATACTATTTAGGCAATAACGTGTCTGCTCACCCCTGGTGTGCTGTCTGAATCGATGGTCACCCAACGGGAGTCTCTTACCTCCAGGACCAGCCACAGCTGTCCTCCCACACAGTGATCCGCTTTGTAAAACATCCCGTAAAACTTTACAACATTGGGATGATTCGGGAGAAACTGCAAAATGTTGTATTCTGCCTCAATCTCTTCATCCATATCCTATATAGGGTAAAAAAATGAATGCTGGGTCCATATAATGTGTGAGGTAGGGTACAGGACTGATACCATGATCAGGTAACCTGTTAATAAAGCATATTTAGTCTGCATTTTTTATGTCATCATTACCATATCTTGAAAACACCTAACAATGAACATGTAGATACCAACTAAAGCCTTCTAATTGTTATATCAATAAAATGTCTTCATTATATATCTTTAATAATAATATCATAAATATCTTTTTAAAATTTAAAAATGTCTGAATTTTCAAATCAATTAAGGAGAAGTAGCACAAAGGGATCCAACCAGGATACAACACTTATAACCTCACTGTGCTTGTGGACAGCATTGTAAGCTGAGTGTCCAGTGCTCTGAATTATGGATGCCAGGCTAAGATGACTGAACACCACAAGTCTGGGCCACTTTGTAACTTACAGAGAGACCAGACTCTGTGTAAACCCAAAACATCACTCTTTACAAGAGAATAACTGTTGAAGAGCCCTGGGGACTAAAACCAAAACTAAAACTAAAACTAAAATGGACAAAAGAGAAAATCAAAGGAACTTTTGAATCCAAATGAAGTCCCTTCATTTAGATGGGCCAGGGAGTCATAACTCATTTTGAGATATCATGCCAGGTTTCACTATCTCTAGAAAATCACCCCCAGAATCAAGAAGGAAGTTGAAAACTCAGTGTGCATGAAACCCTATATTGCGGTTACTTACACTGATTGGATCTAGAATTTTTACTGCAGCCAGGCTCCCATCTTTCTTATTAGTCACCTTGTAGACCTTGCCATAGGTGCCTTTACCTATGGTCTCTATAATTTCCCAAGTATCTGTGGGATCTGGAAGCGATTCAAGTCCAAGCATCGTGGCGTTGTAATGAAACAATCCATACAGATGTCTCCTGGTGGGAAGAAAAGCTTGTTATGAGCAACAGATCACAGGATTAGTGTCAGTGGGCTTTTGAAACAAGAATATTTTTATTTCTTAACCAGCAACCTTGTGGTACTGTCCTTGTTTTAACTGTCCCCTTGTACTTTAAGTAGATTTTTTTTTAAGGGATTTGAAGCCTCTTTAAGAAATGGGGGTAGAAGATAGAGGGTGGGTAGCATGGCTCTGGAACATCTTACAAAACACAATTCTAAAAGGAGAGATTATATCCACACAGAAGGAGGGAGTAAAAGGGCCAAAGAGGATGTCCAGTCATGACCAGACAATCCCTTTCTAGGTTGCTAGTAGTGGCTGCTGATGCCAGGAAAAAAATCTGAAAGTCTCAGGTCTGAGATCTTTACAGCCAGATTATGTAACCTTGACCAGGTCTCTCTAATGGTCACTAGAAACTAGCATCCAGCCTCTATGTGCAAAGTCTGGGCTGTTAGGAAAGAGGATCTGGTGCCTGTACAAATCCCTATGTCCCTGTCCTTTCAGAAAGCTTATGTTAAATCTTCCAGGACTCCCTTGAGTCTCGAAAGGCTGGCTCAAGAGTTAATGATTAGGAAATGTGAAGATGTAGAAACAAAGAATAGCTATCTGGCCAAGAATCTGGTAACAACTTAGACTATAAATCTGCCACATAGCAGAAACACTAAACTCCCAGATCGCTGAAAGATATGGATAAAAGCCTGACACACATTTCTGAATTGCTTCTACAGGAAGAAGACCTCAACCAGATGAAAACTGCTGACCACAAGAACAGAGATTCTAGACTGGTTGAAACCAGAAAGCTGAGGGTGCTTGCAACTTCACCTTGATGCCAACTGATTCGAGATGCTTGTGCACAAGTTGATCACACACCCTCCCTCACACTGCCTTTAAAACTCCTTCCCCAAAGCCATCAGGGAGTTCAGGTCTTTTGGGCGTCGGCTGTCTGTTCTCCTTGTTTGATGCCCTGCAGAAAACATTGAACTTTCTTTCACCACACCCCAGCGTCAGTGGATTGGCTCTGGGGTGAGCAGGTAAGAGAACCTAAACTGGGTCTGGTGATAGCATCAGTCAGCACACAGTATCCATCATCACCCAGGTCTTAGATCCTGCAAGGATTAGCCAAGCCCAGACCCCATCCACACAGCAACAGCCTACTGTGGGAATCACACTGAACGGCTAACCGGAAGCTGCAAGCTCACCCCACCTTAGCAGTATTCTATCTAATAAGGACTTGGCCCTGTAAAGTTCAAGTACTTTAAAGTACCAGCAGCAAGCTTGGCAGGCAAACAAAGTCACCCTAGACTGGTCCCATGAAAAAGCCCCTTCAAGTATAGTTACTCCAAGGCTGGAAAAGGGGTCTCAACCCCAGGCTGCTTCTAACCTCAGGAGATGGGCCATTAGACTCCAACAGGAACCACAGCATCCAGTCCCCAGGTGTCCACCTGGAGTGAGCCTTCTGCCTCAGGCTGGGCAATCCAAATTCCACTTCTCATTATCTTCCAGACTGCATTCACTCAAGAAACAGCCTTTTGACTTGGAACAAAAATCCACTTTTTATCATTACCCTATCTGATAAGGGCATTTCAAAGATATTGAAAACCATTACCAAAACCAAACAAAATCCCAGCATCTGTGGTATTGATACTGGGAGGGAATCTGTCTTTCCAGAGTCCACCTGGCAGGCATTTCATGCTCTGAAGGGGTCTCCAACCAGCACCTTGAGAGCCCAGGCCAGGCTCACCCTGGGCTGAGACAATGACTCTAAAAGGTCAGGTGGTCAAACAACTCCTGATTTTCATCTTCTGGTTTCAAGATTCTAACAGACTCTAACCTTTCCCCTTGGCCAGTGTTTCCTAAAATCCACCTTTCTCAGCACATGTTTCACAATTCTTGCAATATATGTATGCTACCTGTGCTATTAGCTACGAATTTAAATTACTTGCTTTTTTACATAAATAAATGTCTTATGGCTTTTATTTTTTTTTGTTGCCCACAGACTGCTGGGAGAAATATCAACAACCACAGATATACAGATGATACCACCCTAATGGCAGAGAATGAAGAGAAACTGAGAGCCTCTTGATGAAAGTGAAAGAGGAGAGTGAAAAAGTTGGCTTAAAGCTCAACATTCAAAAAACTAAGATCATGGCATCTGGTCCCATCACTTCATGGCAAATAGATGGGGAAACAAAGGAAACAGTGACAGATATTTATTTCCTGGTCTCCAAAATCATTGTGGGCAGTGACTGCAGCCATGAAATTAAAAGATGATTGCTCCTTGGAAGAAAAGCTGTGACAAAGCTAGACAGTATGCTAGAAAGCAGAGACATCACTTTGCCAACAAAGATCTATGCAGTCAAAGCTATGGTTTTTCCAGTAGTCATGTACGGATGTGAGAGTTGGACCATAAAGAAGGCTGAGCACCAAAGAATTGATGCTTTTGAACTGTGGTGTTGGAGAAGACTCTTGAGAGTCCCTTGGACTGCAAGGAGATCCAACCAGTCCATCCTAAAGGAGATCAGTCCTGGGTGTTCATTGGAAGCACTGATGCTGAAGCTCCAATACTTTGGCCACCTGATGCGAAGAGCTGACTCATTGGAAAAGACCCTGATGCTGGGAAAGATTGAGGGCAGGAGGAGAAGGGGACGACAGAGGATGAGACGCTTGGATGGCATCACCAATTCAATGGACATGAGTTTGTGCAAGCTCCAGGGAAGCCTGGTGTGCTGCAGTCCATGGTGTCACAAAGAGTTGGACATGACTGAGCGGCTGAACGACAATAACAACACGGCATGTAGGATCTTAGTTCCTCGACCAGGGATCAAACCCACACCCCCGGCAATGGAAGTCTGGAGACTTAATCACCGGGAAGTTCTACATATATCTTTTAAAGGCACTTCATATCCCTACCCTAAATCATTTGCCATGTATCAAAATTAACTATGAAAAGATGATTATACTAAAAACAACAGTTGTTCAAGTACAGCCAGAGACTGCTGCCCCTGTTCTTTTGGGGAAAAGAAGGAGATCATGGAGTGATGGGGTAGAGTTAAAGACTAGCACCAACTTTTCCCTTAATCTCATCAGAAGACAAGAAAAACAATTAGCAAGTGAGCAGTTTTGTCTCTATGTAATTCAGTGTCCTTTACTGCAAGATCCTCAAAACCTCTGAACACCTTGGGAACGGCTCTTCAGCTCAGCTTCTACAAAAGCGAAAGGCAGTGAAACTGGGGATGTCGATTAAAGCCAGACAAGTGGGGATGGGGAGGGTACTGAGATGTGCTTCCTGGAGAGAAGAATCTGGCGCATCGGCGTGGGTAGAATTACTTTATACACACCAGGACAGGCCCTGTTTCTCCACTTGCATCTGGGCTCAGCGCCACTGACACAGAGGTGTTGAACCAAAATGTCTGCGTGATCCAGGCCCTGCCCTGCCTAGCCCCAAGATTTGCCTAGTAGCGCATCTCTCTGGGCCTCAGTTTCCTCACTGGCATGGTGGGGCTGCTTCTGCCACCCACTTCACATTGTGGCTATGAGCCTAAGAGGAGGAAGACAGAACGAAGGGAACGAGTGCTCGACCAGCGACAGCTGCTGTCACAAAGGCTCAGCACCATGTTCTGCCTCAGCATTGGCAGCACAGTTTCTTGTTCTGTTTTATTTTACCCTCAGCCACAAACCAAATGAGAACCAAATTTGCTCGGCTCCAATCAGTTATCCATTTCCAACAAATGGCAAGAATTCGGTGTATGCAAGTGAAGTGAAATCATAGAGCCCGTGGCAGTGGGAGGGGACCCTGGAGGCCCTCGAATCAAGTGGTTTCCTGATGACTTGGGGCCATGAAACCCTTTTGTTAAGTTAAATCTTACTTAGCATGCTGATGGATAAGCTGAGAGAAGCAGTGTCCTTCTGGCTGAGGGAGGCTGGGGAAGCAGGTGTCTCCACTGTGCCTCCCATGGGGGACCAGAGGGAGCGCCAACCCCCTGGTCTGCTCGCAGCTGCTGGGTTCAGCACTGCGAGTCCTGTAGCCTGGAAACCTCAGAACAAGGCAAACCAGAAGAGTCTGTCACCCTAGACTCTGGGATCTTCTCTGAGCACTATTAGAAAATCACTGATTAAGTAGCCTCCACCATCATCATCTCATCCCCTGCTATGGTTAAATTGCAACTTCCCTTCACCCCAATTCATATGACTGTATGGGTGTATGTGTTCGTCTCAGTCGTGTCTGACTCTTTGCAACCACATGGACTGTAGTCTACCAGGCTCCTCTGTCCATGGAATTTCCCAGGCAAGAATACTGATGTGAGTTGCCATTTCCTTCTCAGAGGATCTTCCTGACCCAGGGATCGAACCTGGGTCTCCTGCATTGCAGATGGATTATTTACTGTCTGAGCCACCAGGAAAGCCTGCCCCAGTTCATATATGGTGAAGTTCCAATCCCCAGTACCTCAGAATGTATTTGGAGATAGAGCCTTTAAAGAGGTAATTAAGGTAAAATGAGGTTATGGGGCGGAGGGGTGGGAGGAAGTTAATCCATATGACCAGTGTCCTTTAAAAAAGAAATGAGGGCACAGACACACAGAAGAAAGACTCTGTAACAGAGGGACGAAGGTCATCCTCAAGCCACGAGAGAGCCCTCAGAAGGAACCAACTTTGCTGACATCTTGGTTTGGGCTACTAGCCTCCAGAATTTTGTAGAAATAAATTTCTGTTATTTAAGCCACCCAGTCTGTGGTACTTTGGTATAGGAGTCCTACCTAGCTAACTAATGGGTTTCCCTGCTGGCTCAGTTGGTAAAGAATCTACCTGCAATGCAGGAGACCTGGGTTCAATCCCTGGGTTGGAGAGATCCCTTGGAAGAGGACATGGCAACTCACTCCAGTTTTCTTGCCTGGAAAATTCAATGGACAGAGGATCCTGGCAGGCTACAGTCCATGGGGTTGCAAAGAGTCAGACATGACTGACTAAGTGCGTGTGCGGGCTCGCGTGCACACACACACACACACACACACACACACACTAATTTACAGACTCTCAATCTACATACAAAACTAAAGTCCAGGTTGGTGACAGGACTGTGTAGGGGCAGTACAGGAATGGGAATCCAGGCTTTTCTAAACCCACATAATAGAATTAAGGGAATCCTCTGATTAGCAATGGTGCTCTCTGACCAACTGCACCAAATACTGAACAGTTCTGTGAGGGAGATGCTTCCCACATGGAAGCCAAACGCGTCACAGACCTAATAGACAGTGCTCTCTGCACTCTGCAAAACAAGAAAAACTCACCAGAGGGAATCATCTACAGTCGACACCAGTAATGGGTGAGCAGGAGGCAGACCCACCAGGTTCCAGTGCCACGTCCATCATGTTGATCTGGACATTCATTCACAGACAGGGTTAAATAAAGGTGCAACAGAACAGGCACACACTAATAGGCTTGCCAGTCTGCTGTCTTTAAAATCAATACCCGACTCTATAAACTCTCTGATGATTGATTAAATAGCTAGCCCAAACAGTGGCTGCTTCTACAGCCCCATAAACGTGGTGATAATCTGCTCGGGGAGGCCGCCCTACAGACAGCCCTGCTCCTGGCCAGAATGTTAACCTTGAGGGGTAGACGGTGCTTCTGCCTATGTCTGTGCCCAGGGCCTCATGTAATTAGCCAGGAGTGACCAAAGAAGGGTCAGGAGCAGTTTGGAGTAAGAGGGATGAACGTGGGACTGCAGTTTCCTGCGTCTCCCACATGAGGTCTCCATCATTTATTTAAACACAGAATTAAAGAATGACCTCAGGAGATTTGGCTTCCCTGAGAGCTCAGCTGGTAAAGAATCTGCCTGCAATGTAGGAGACCCCAGTTCAATTCCTGGGTCAGGAAGATCCCCTGGAGAAGGGATAGGCTACACACTGCAGTATTCTTGGGCTTCCCTTGTGGCTCAGCTGGTAAAGAATCTACCTGAAATGCTGAAGACCTGGGTTTGACCCCTAGGTTGGGAAGATCCCCTGGAGAAGGGAACACCTATGCACTCCAGTATTCTGGCCTGGACAATTCCATGGACTGTGTAGGCCATGGGGTTGCAAAGAGTTGCACATGACTGAGCGACTTTCACTTCACTCAGGAGACTTGAAATATCAAGTTACATGGGTTGCTCTCAATGCAAAACAAATAGGACAAATCTATCTGGGAAGGTGTGAGTGATGGCATTTATCAGCATGAGACGGGCTCATGCAGTTTACACCCCAATTCATATTTCTTATGGGCCTGGACATGTCTGTAGTGTGGCTGTTCTAGAGTGAAGGCTTGATGAATACACTTTGATGTTTTATGTAGTAATACTACGGAAGTCAATACCACAAACAGATTTCTGATCAAACTCACTACTCTCTCAGAGCAAGATTCTGCTGTCTCTTCTCCTCCTGTGGCATCCAAACCCTTTCACTATGGGGAAAAGCTATCAGCAAGGCAAAGAAGACATCACTTACGGAAGAAATCTCCATCCAGTATATAAGGGTAACATAGGTATTAAAGGAATGTTTCCCTACCTTTGTCCACGCATCACAATTAACAAAATATCTAGGATATATCCAACTTCTCATTACTTAAGCCACCAGATAGATAGATAGAAAAGCAGACAGATATTTAATAAGAGACTTTAAACAATGGGGCTTCCCTGTGGTTCAGATGGTAAAGTGTCTGCCTGCAATGCAGGAGACCCAGGTTCGATCCCTGGGTTGGCAAGATCCCCTGGAGAAGGAAATGGCCACCCACTCCAGCACTCTTGCCTGAAAAACTCCATGGACTGTCGCCTGAGGAGCCTGACTGGCAACAGTCCATGGAGTCGCAAAGAGTCGGACACGACTGAGCGACTTCACTTTAAACAACAAGGTCCTACTATATCTCACAGGGAACTATATTCAGTATCTTGTAATAACCTATAATGAAAAAAATCTGAAAAAGAACACACATAAATATTTACATGTATATATAACTAAGTCACTTTGCTGTATTCCAGAAACCAAGACAACATTGTAAACCAACCATACTTCAATAGAAAGAAAAAAGAGACTTTATCTTTGTGGTAACAGAATCCCTTAAAAGTTAAGAACAATAGTCTTTGTTTTGTTTTGTTTTTAGAAGGCAATCTCCTAGAGTCATAGGCCGTGCCTCTTTGCAGCAGTTGGGAAAGTAGGCTGTCAATAATATTCTTCCTGTTGATAAGACAGATGGACTGAACATAACTGCTGTTTGCAGCTAAGAGCAGGGGAAGGTCTTGATCCACCAGAGAACAGCTCAGCTCCAGAACCTTCTACCACAAGAGAGGGGCCCCTCGCCCAGGTTACACGTCGCACTGCAGTGAGGAGTTCCCATGTGGCTGTAAACTCATAGCACATCTGCTGCTTTATCTTAGCAGGATTGAATGTCTAAAGACTTCCTGAGGAGTTCTGGTTACAATTATCAGCAGAGGACACACTTTAAAAAATAAGCCAATGTATTCCAAGCTTCAGTTCAGTTCAGTTCAGTTGCTCAGTCGTGTCCGACTCTTTGCGACTCCATGAATCGCAGCATGCCAGGCCTCCCTGTCCATCACAAACTCCCAGAGTTTACTCAAACTCATGGTTAGGTTGTGTCAAACATTACACCATAGAAATTTAAATTCCACACATTTTTAGCAATCACAAAGGAAAGTCAGGCAACCTGATGGAAGAACACCCTAAAAAAGAGTGTTGCCAAAAAAATCAAAGCTGAATCTGATCAAACTTCTAGATTACCAATTTACAGGAATAACACAGGTCAGGGCAACATGCTAGACAACACCATGGGTGTACAATAAGCAAAATCCAGACTCTCAGTAAGAAATGCTCTAAGACAAATGACCTAACCCTTCAAAAAATAAACTGCAAATAAAAATTAAAAAATTGAAAGGGAAAACCTCAGGATTAAAAGGTGCTTATGACTTATGATACATACCAAATATAAAATAAACTGGATTCACAAAAACAAACTTAAAAAAAATAACAGTTATGAGATTATTAGGACACAGACTAGTTATTTGATGATATTAAAGAAATATTGCTAATTATTTTAGCTGTGAATACTATATTTGTGGCTGTATTTTTAGTCCTTATCAATACATCCTGAAATATTTACAGGTACAACAATATGCTGTCTGGAAAAATATGAGTGGAAAAAATGCAGGGCATACATGACACAGATTGACCATGGGAGATTATTAGTGAAGCTACGTACATGAAGGTTCATAATCATGTTCTGTTTACATTTGTATGTTTTTCAATTCCCTATTTTGGAGATTATAAAAAGTTTTAAAACTTCTGTGTAACTAATGTACGTCGGCATATATTCTGATATTCATACACCTGGTCAATCCCACCTCTCCCTGAACCACTTCCTCACAGTGGATGATATTCTATAAAAATGTCTCTGGACAGCTACATGTAAAAGAATGAAATTAGAACATTCTCTAACACCACAGGGGCTTCCCACTTGGTGCTTAGTGGTAGAGAATCCTCCTGCCACCGCAGGAGACATAAGAGATGCTTGTTCGATCCCTGGGTCAGGAAGATCCCCTCAGTAAAGAAATAGCAATCCACTAAC
This sequence comes from Cervus elaphus, assembly GCF_910594005.1. Taxonomy (NCBI): domain Eukaryota; kingdom Metazoa; phylum Chordata; class Mammalia; order Artiodactyla; family Cervidae; genus Cervus; species Cervus elaphus. The sequence goes on from NC_057847.1 coordinate 29,417,489, forward strand.
ACCACATACAAAAAGTAAACTCAAAACGGGTTAAAGACCTACATGTTAGACCAGATATTATAAAAGTCCTAGAGAAGAACATAGGTAAAACACTATTTGACATAAATCACAATATTCTTTTGGCTCCATCTCCTAGAATAATAGAAATGAAAACAAAAATCAATAATTGGGGCCTAATTAAACTTTAAAAACTTTTGCACAGCAGAGGAAATCATAAACAAAATGAAAAGACAGCCTACAGAGTGGGGGAAAATATTTGCAAATGATGCAACTGACAAGGGATTAACTTCCAAAATATACAAACAGTTCATGCAACTCAATTAAAAAAAAAACCAAATAACCCAATCAAACATGGGCAGAAGATCTAAATAGACATTTCTCCAAAGAAGACATACAGATGGCGAAAAGGTACATGACAAGATTCTCAACACAACTAATTATTAGAGAAATGCAAAGCAAAACTACAATGAGGTATCACCTCACACTGGTCAGAATGGCCATCGTCAAAAAGTCTACAAACAAGGAATGCTGGAGAGTGGGTGAAGAAAAAGAAACTCTCCTACACTATTGGTGGAATTGAAAAACTGGTGTAGCTGTTATGGAAAACAGTATGCAGGTTCCCTAAAAAAACAAAAAAGTAGAATTACCATATGATCCAGTAACCCCACTCCTGGACAGAGAAAAACCATAATTTGAAAAGATACAGGCACTCCATATTCATTACAGTACTATTTACAATAGCCAAGATATGGAAGCAACCTAAATATCCATTGACAGATGAATGAATAAAGAAAATGTGGCATATTTATACAATGGAATATTACTCAGCCATAAAAAATGAAATAATGCCATTTGCAGCATGGATGCACCTAGAGATAATCATGATAAGTGAAATAAGCCAGACAGAGAAAAACAAATATCATATGATATCACTTATATGTGGAATCTAAAAAAATGATGCAGAAAAACTTACATACAAAATAGAAACAGACCCACAGACACAGAAAAAAAATTTATGGTTACCAAAGGCAAAAAGGAGGGAGGGATAAATTGAGGAGTTTGGGATTAACATATACATACTATACACTTAAAATAGATAACCACCAAAAACCTACTATATAGCACAGGGAACTATACTCAATATTCTGTAAAAACCTTTATGTGAAAAGTATCTGAAAAAGAATAGACATGTGTATATGTATAACTGAATCACTTCACTGTATGTCTGCAACTAACACAACATTATAAATCTATATTTCAACAAAAATAAATTAATTTCTTTAAGTCTCAGAGTCTCATGTGGGCTAGCACTTGAGTCATTAAGAAACAGTAAACCACCAATATAAGATCAACAACAAAACACTTTGATTCTAAAGCACCCACACTCGTATTGTCCGAAAGTCACCTTTCCAGTCTGCCTCTAGGTGACCGAGGCACAGTCAGTCCCCCTCAGTGGCTGATGTCCCAGCCCAAACTGCCACTAAATGCAGAACTGTAGTTACGAGAAACTAATGAACCGCTGAAAGGCATAGGAAAATCAATAGGCAGAAGAAGGCAAGTGACCTTCTTCTGCCCGTCCAATGCCTCTTCTTTTTTCCTGAAGGAGGAAGAGAGAAAGAACATCAATACACAGACACTGAAATAAATAAAAAGGCTCATCACCAAAAAGATCTGTGATCTTTTCCCTCTGGTCTCTGAAAAAGGACTGCCCAATGGCCTGAAGCTGAATCTGCCCAAGGCTAAATGCAGAGTCACTAACTAGCCGGGTGGGTGGCCCCTAAGCAGCCGGTGAAAGGCCTAGAGGGAAAATGAAGGATAGTCCAAGGTGAGCCTTGGCTTTGGCAATAAAAGGAATCCGCAAAACAAATTTCACATGGTGCCCTTAAAACTGATGTGTTGAGTGAAAAAGAAGGAAAAAAACTAATCCAAAGAAAACCGGTCCTCCTGATAAATTCCCTACTCATTCACCTGTGTCTTTTCAGAGGCCCTGTGAGCTGATACACCACAAGGGGTCAAAAGCAAATAGATGAGCTCAATTCTTTCAGGGCTGAAGTGAGCACTAAATATCCTCACTGTGAAGTGTGGCCATTTCTTCCATGTCCTACTGCTCTTACCTTGTGCTTTTGCCCATCACCTCTGTGGATTAATAAAAAATTAGACTTGGGCTTTCAAGGTGACTGTACATCAACAGTAGCTCATAGATTAGCCCGTGTGTGCTCAATCACTAAATCGTGTCCAACTCTTTGTGACCCCATGGACTGTAGCCTGCTAGGCTCCTCTGTCCATAGGATTGTCCAGGCAAGAATACTGGAGTGGGGTGCCATTTCCTCCTCTAGGGGATCTTCCTGACTCGGGGATCAAACCCACATCTCCTGTGTCTCTTGCATTAGCAGGTGTATCCTTTACCACTGAGCCACCTGAGAAGCGCATTAGATTAGCCCAAGTTATTATAAAATTTATTGTTTGTGCATTTAGTAAGTAGTTATTAAATGCCAATTGTGTGCAAGCCTTGGACTAGGTTCTATAAGGAAGAATAGGAATCAGCTTTGGTTTTAAGGTTCCAAGCTTGTTTACAAAAACTTTATGACTTCTGGGTGAGAAGGAAGAGTAAAGTCAGGTATCAAGTTTCTCTAAAACTAAATGAATGAATATTGTTAACGGCAAAAAATTGAGATCCAACAAAGAAAACGAAAATGTACAGCACTAATCAAACAAAAGACGGGATGCAATTTCATGCCATAATCTTTGAAAAGTAGCATTTGGGGAAAGCGAGAGATAGAAGATCCCAGGAGTGACTGCTATTCTTAGCTCAGCTCTCTCTCTTCTCCCAGAAGAGTGGTGAGTTTGAGAGATGACAGTTAGACAAAATTCTGAAAAACCTTAGTAACACTCTCTTTTTAGAGAGAATTAGAGGGATGAATTAGCAGCAGAGAAATGGGTCCAGGCTCATCACTTATATATGCAGTAAGAATTTAAGAACCTTTTGCTTACATCACTCAAAACTAGGCTTTGTGGGTCATTAAAAGAAGTAAAAGAAATGATCAGGCTGTGTTCTAAAACAAGTTACATTTCCAAAGATACGCAGGAAAAGACACCTCCTGCCAAGCAGAGTAATGCTAGCACAGCACTTTTAAACAATATTTCGGAGAGAAGAGCAAAGTCAATATCAATCAAGCATGACTTCCCCAACGTCCAATACCCGCACATCAGAGGGCAAAATGAACAGTCGAGACAGACAGATGTTTCCTGGTAAAATTAACTGAATATCAAGGCAGAGAGAGAATTTTTCAGGTACAGAGGACAGATACACACACACACACACACACAAATCCATACCCCAAAACAAAACGAAAAGCAAACAGAACAGAAGCTCAGGTTTCTCCCCACACCAACACTCAATACTCATTAGAGGAATATCTGTAATCTATGTGTACAGTAGTCTGAGGGAGAAAAAAGTGTGAACATTTTTATATTTAGCCAAAGTGTTATTCAAGAATAGAGACAATAAACATTTTCAGACATGAAAGAGCTCAGTAATTTCGTGACTCCTACTTGAAAAAAAAAAAACTTGAGTTCAAAACTGAGCAAAGAGATAAAGGTGGAGGAAAAAGTCTGATAGGGATATCTGAAATTATTTATATTTAGAAATGATACAAAGCAGCAGTAGGAAGTACATTTACAGAGGGAACTGTTATACATTTTAATAATAAAAAAAATAGTAAACCAAATTAACAAGAGGGGGAAAGTTTCTCTACTTTCTAAAAGATGATAAATCAAAAAATGGACATTTAAATATACGATTTAAAATTATAAAGTTAACCAAGTGAAATAATACTAATTAAAAAGAGGAGAACGCATATGCATTAATTTTCTCACTCGTTTCACTGAGTCACTAGTAACTGCTATATTGATAAACAGAAGTTAAAATCACTATACAGAGTTATAAAAAGAATCTCTAAAAGACAAAAAAATCTACTATAAATCCTTGACATTATCATTAAAACATACACTTACTCATACAGACACATGTATATATATGTATATATATATATATATATATCACATGAAGAAAAGAGAAACCATGTGGTAAGAGACAGGGGAGAGGCGGGCAGCATTAAAGACAGAAAATACAATGTAAGTTAAGAAGCATTAGAAATGTTCAGATGAAATTAAAAGATGCTTGCTCCTTGGAAGAGAAGCTATGAAACCTAGACAGCACTGAAAAGCAGAGATGTTACTCTACCAGCAAAGGTCTGTGTAGTCAAAGCTGTGTTTTCCCCAGTAGTCATGTATGGATGTGAGAGGTGGACCACAAAGCAGGATGAGTGCCAAAGAATTAACGCTTTTCAACTGTGGTCCTGGAGGAGACTCTTGAGAGTCCGTTGGACTGCAAAGAGATCCAACCAGTCAATCCCAAAGAAAATCAACCCTTAATATTCACTGGAAGGACTGATACTGAAGATGAAGCTCCAATACTTTGGCCACCTGATGTGAAAAGCCCAACTCATTAGAAACGACCCTGATGCTGGGAAAGATTGAAGGCAGGAGGAGAAGGGGACAACAGAGGATGAGATGGTTGAATGGCTTCATCACCGACTCAATGGACATGAGTTTGAGCAAGTTTTGGGAGATGGTGAAGGACAGGGAAGCCTGGTGTGCTGCAGTCCATTGGGTCGCAAAGAGTTGGACATGACTGAGTGACTGAACAGCAATAAAGAGCAAAAATATTTATTATATCAATAAATATAGGATTCTTTAATGACAACAAACCAAATCTACAGAGATCCACACTAAAATAAACTAAGAGTCTTCATTTCTCAGAAAGTTTAAAAGTAAAAGGAGGTCAAAGATATGCCAGTCAAATGGTAACAACAAAAATCATAGTATTAATACTAGAAAAGAGTAAGTTCAAGGCAAAAATTATTAAAGAACATGAAGTGTTGTTAGTATGTTTAATAATAATAATTGAGTAATTACTGTGCACCAGGCACAATTCTGGAGAAGGAAATGGCAACCCACTCCAGCGTTCTTGCCTGGAGAATCCCAAGGACAGAGGAGCCTGGCGGCCTACAGTCAATAGGATCGCAAGAGTTGGACAAAACTCAGTGACTAAACCACCACCACCAGGTACAATTCTACATACTATTAGAATAACCAAAGTTTAAATCAGTAATGAATTTATAAGTATTATAAATCTTTCAGCACCAGAGACAGTGTTAAAAGCTATAAAAACAGAAACATCTAGAAGAAATCAGCAAAACACAAAAATAGGTAACAGATATTGTCAGTCGTGACAGAACAAGGAGACAAAATAAGAAATATGAATCATACAGTCAAAATGGTTAGCCCAGTGGATATATATCTAAGTGCATAATCTATCATAAAACCTCTTTTCTAGTACTGATGGGATATTTAATTTTAAAAAGACAGAATACATTAGTCCACAAAATAAAGTCTCAGTATATTCCAGGAAAGTGGAATTAGAACACTCTTCCCTGACCACACTGCAATAAAACTAAATATTAATAATAAAAACAAGAAAAATCCTTGCCACCTGAAAATCTTAAAGCCCTCTCAGATCTTGACACAGTGGAAAAAGTTAAAACTGAAATTATAGGATATAACAAATAACAATATTAAAGTTAGTACCTAGCAAAAAAACCTTGAAGCTGGATGCAATGTAGAAGCTGGGGAAAAACAAAATAAAACCAATAATAATAAACCAGTTTAGTCAAGAAAAGGAGATTGTTTCTAACAGGAAACAAGATACAATCTCAAGGTCCATCACTATGGAGAGATTGTATGATAAATCATAATAATTACATAAAACAAAATATCATCTATCCATATGTAATCACTTAAAAGAAAGTAAGTTTTGCTTTGACTAACATAGAAGAATGTCAAAATGTACAATTACAGTTTTTTAAAAGTATTGAACAATGTGTAAAAATAACTTTTGTGTAAATAGAAATAAAATGGACGTTTACAGCCATTTTATGTGTATGCATGTGTATCTATACATTTTCCAGAAGGCTATAAAACTCAAACTTTAGGGAAAGGTATCAGGAGAGGTACCAGAGAGGTTGGAAAAGAGAGAAACTAATATTGAAATTAATATAATTTTAAAAAACTTCATACCTATCTACACAATACTTTTTCGCTGGGACATGGATTATTTTATTTTACAAGATAAAATTTCTTTTAACAAATAAGAGATCTCTAGAGAGATTATTCTCACCCAGATGCACGCTGGAGTCATGGAAAAGCCAAAAACCACATGAAGCTGTAGAAGCCCATCTTGAGAAGAAGAAAGAAGAAAAACCCAAAGGACCATGTGCTTGAGAGAGAGGACTGGTGACTGGGTTCACTATGAACGCTGTACCCAGGCCCTCTCAGGCCTGCTGAACTTTGCTGTCTGTCCCTGAATATCCCTGAAATTTCCTACTACATTCTCCTAAGAAGCCCCCCAACACAGGTCCCCTTCTCACAAGCCAGTTTGTGTCTCTCACAGGCTGACTTTAGTTCCTAACAATCCCAAAGGAGCCTTGACCTGTACCTTGCTGAATACCCTGTGTTATTCCATAGTGGAGGTGCAGCCTTACCTTGCTGAAAATAAAGCAAACTGAAGCTTAAACCCCGTGAACTCCTGCAGTCAGTCATGCCTAGCGAGCATGATTTAAATAGAAACTTGCCCAGCAACATTCTAGAATAAGAATATTCATGATGAAGGTATCCATGTCTGAGTATCTTACTAAGAATATTTTGTCTATATGTTATAGTATGTTCTATATGAATCATAAATCATAGGACGATGCTTTTAAAGCTGGAAGCACAGCTTTTAAAAAGAAATCAGAAGAGTGAACAGTGAAAGTTCAAAGGAAATTTGGCCAAATATTAAATATAATAAACATGCAGAGACAGACAAAATTTTAAAAACACATACCATACAAGCATGAACAAATCAGAACAATTCCAAACTGATGCATTAGCAAGTGCATGATGTAACAGTCAAGGCTGGTATGACAGAGACAAGGCCCATTTGTAAGAACTGGCTTCTTCACAAACAACCCATCTGCACATGGTTAGATAGGACCCACTCAAGTATAGCACAGATCTCTTCTCTTCTGGGAGGCTCCCCTACTCTTGCCAGGAGAGGTGCCCTTTCTTAGTGGTCTCGGGTATTAGGCACTCTTAGGGTATTATGTACTTTTTTCTAGCGGTAATCACATTGCCTGACATTTATTGTTCACATGTTGGTTTTCTCCACCAGTGAGCTCCTAAGTACAGAGGCCATGCCTTAAAATTTTTCTCTGACTCATCAGTAAATACCCAATGTATAATCTGTGTTCAATAAATACTTATTTAATATAGGATTAAAAATCAGAACTTTAGAAACCAGTGAGGTTTCCTTAATTAAAAAACAATTCTAGCTTCATAAAACACTAAGACAATACAAAAACATAAAGGAATAAAAATATCACAATGCTCATAAAATTCCACCATCCAAACATAATGACTCTGAACTATAAATATCATTGCAGATACTAATACACACACTCATATATATTCAAATAAAGATGAATGGCTATGCTTACTTGCTTGCTTGTTTCACAAGGCAGAGGCTCTGGTTTCCAGCCCCATCTCCCTACTGAATCGCTATTTCAAAGGTTTCAGTCATGAAATTCAAGACACTTAATCCTTATCCTTACCCTCCAGGGAATCAGCCATCCATGAACCCTCCAGGACTGTTCTCTTTTTTAACAAAATGCTCCCTTCCCTTTGTTTTCTTTACACCTTACTTTTCTGGTTCCTGTTCTGCCTCTTCATTCTCCCATTAATGTGGACATTTAAACCCAAGTCCTGCCTTCAGTGCTTCACCTGTCTTACAAATGGCTCATCTACACTGACAGCTTTAATACACTGACGGCTTTAATAATCACGTCATGGCAGGTGGCGCCATTTTTCCAGCCCTATTTCTATTCCTCTGAGCCCCAGACCAGGATTACTAACTGCTTGCCACACATCTCCACTAACGTGCAACCCTTAATTTGCAAAACCCTCAGACATTTCACATATAAAACTAAACCAACCACCTTTGGCTCCTCAAAGCCACTACTCAATTCCCAATGTCCATTAGGGGCACCATCATTTTTCCTGGTAGCCCAAGCCACAGCCTCACTCTCACATCAGTCAGCCACTAAGCTGTGGCCATTCTTTGTTCATTTTTGTCTCTCCCTTTTCATCCTCACTGCTATTACCTCTGTGCATCTCCCTTCCTCTAGTCTCCTTTTATTACAACTCCTAATATACCTTACAACCACATACAACATCCAAAATCATCAAGTAATTCATGTCACAATCTTGCTTAAACAAATAACCTGTGATGGCTTCCTACTGCTAAATTTAAAGACAAAATTCTTTAAATATTTAAGATCTCAATAACCTAAATACAGCTTTCCATTCCTGTCTCAGAACTCCTTCCATTTCCTTGGGTCAAGCTTGTGATGAATTTCAGCCTAAACCCTTGCCATTTTCTGAACCATCCTTGGATGTTTGCACCTCTGTCATTTGGATTTCTGCCAACAAGAGTGCTCATTCCACCATATGCATTAATCAAGAATCCTGCCAGTCCTTCAAGAGCCAGCTCATGTTCCCTAACCCCTCCACAAATAGGCAGCACCTCCTCCTCTTAACTCAACTCCCCATCAGGATCTCAGGCTTCTTATAGACAGGGACTATCTAATTCATATGAGTCCCCTCTGCACTTGCATCAGCTGTCACTCAACAAATATTTATGAAACCAAAAGAGGAAAAGATGGAATGCAATTAAACAGGGAGGACTGAATTTTGGAGTCCCAAAGCAATAACTTAAGCTGACCCTTGAATTAAGTATATGCCTTTAATTATTGGGGATTGTGGAAAGGATATGCAAGAAAAAAATTAATGAAGGCATGTTGAGCATTTTCAAGAAGAAAGCCTTTCACTGTGGAGGGCTGTCCTACATATATCAAAGTAGTGTGCCAGCCCCCCTTCCATTGTGACAACCACAGGCAGCCCCCAGCCCTCTTCCAGGTGAGAAGGATAAATTAAGGTGAGCCGTGGGCACTGGAGAGGAAACTGCTGAACCCTGACAAGATTTGACTGGAGTAAAAGAATTACTTCCACCAAGGAGATGAGAAGAAGTACACCCAGCACCATTTATCTTTCACCCCCTCACGCTACTATGGAGGAAATAAAGCAACTGACAGCCACTCCTTTTTCCATCAGCTTCCTCATGCACACACTGAGAAGCAGTGAAAACATAAGGTGAGAAGCATGGTCACTAACTCTGGGTTCGAATCTCAGCTTTTATACTTACTAGCTTCATTGGAAAGGAGAGGGTTACTTAACCCTCTGTGCCTCTGCTTCTCACCCATTAAGCAGAAATAATAACTCACCTTTCAGAGTTGTGTGGTAGTCTCAGCCAACAGAAGGCACAAGACACATTGTTTATCATCACATACTGGAAAAAATCCACTAGCTAGAAAAGAGAGAATATCACCGCTGGATACACTTTCAATAACCAGGAAAACCCCTTTTATCATAGAGAGCATTTTCTGAGTAAATATTAGATGCTGGACACTATGCCAGGTGCCATACTTCCATGAGACAGTAGCTGTTACTATTTCTATTTTATAGATAAGAAAACTGAGGCACTGAAAGGTTAAGTGAGTTAAACTGGGAACCAGGATTTAATTCTTTTTGTTTACCCCACTCTGACTCATTGAGTCAGCTAATATTTAGTGAGCATCTACTAACTGTCTGGCAGGGCTTCCCAGCTGGTGCTAATGGTAAAGAATCTGACTGCCAATGCAAGAGACACGGGTTTGATCCCTGGATTGGGAAGATCCCTAGAGTAGAAAATAGCAACCCACTCCAGTATCCTTGCCTGGAAAATTCCATGGGCAGAGGAGACTGGTGGGCTACAGTCCTTGGGGCCATAAAGAGTTAGACACGGCTGAGTAACTGAACACACATGCACACTGTCTGGCAGTGTTCTAGGTGCTGAGGATATAGCCAACACTTCAACTGATGATCAAAACAGGCTAAAACCATGCCTTCATGGAGCTTATATTCTAGTAGGGGGAGAGAGAGAGAATCAACAAAATAAATAAAAATAATAAACAGATGATGGGTGGTGATCAGCTGCTGGGAGAAAATAAAGTAGGAAAGGTGGATAGAAAGAGTGGTGAAAGGTAGGGGAACTGCAATTTTAAAATGCATGGCCAGAGAAGTATCATTGACCAAGAGGCATTTGAGAAATGAGGGAAAAGAGATGAAAGAGGAAAAATCTTAGCCAGGGATTTGGAGTGGGAGCCATTCCTGATAGAGGGTATAGGAAGTGCAAAGGCCATGAGGCAGGAGTTTGCCTGGCTTATTCAGGAAACAGCAAGAAGCCAGTACAGCTTCAGAAGAATAAGCAAAGGAGAGAAGCAGAAAGTGGGGTCAGAGAGAATGGGGTGGGGAAAGAGGAGAGATCATGGAGGTCTGCATTAGCCTTGTAAGGTAAGGACTTGGATTTTACTTAGAAAGTTGTTGGTGGGATTTGAGCAGGAGGGACATGATCTGACTTACGTTCTAACAAGTTACTCTGGTGGCTGCATAGAGAGTGGACTGAAGGAGATGTCTCTTAGAGGTACCTTAAGAACAGCCAAAGGTATTGTCAAGAACACAGAAGTACCAGTGCCATCCTCAGTTCTAGCAGGTGTGATCCAAATGGACATTTTTCAGAGTAAGGTGCTTGGGAAGCCTCTTTCCACTCTATCTAGGATGTCTTGTTGACTACACAGGTCATAGGGAACCCTCCTTCAACTATTCAGTAGTGGGACCCTTTCTGAAGCAGACTGTCAGGATGAAATCCACAGCGGCTGGAAGGAAATTGCCACATTCACACTCATCACTCCTTAGTGTTTTCCTCATTTTTGGTGGTGAAGTTGAGTACAGAACTGGTTGTCCAGTCTTAGTACACGGTACGCCTTCTATGATGGGAACATTTAGAAGACGGCCAAGTGGGAGGACAAAGTCCAAAGAGATCTAGGATTAAGCTTAGCCAGATATTTCACAAAATGCATATTGACACCTACTCTGAGCAAATCAGTTACCAGGATTTTCCTGGTAGCTCAGACTGTAAAGCGTCTGTTTACAATGCAGGAGACCCAGGTTCAATCCCTGGGTTTGGAAGATCTCCTGGAGAAGGAAATGGCAACCCGCTCCAGTATTCTTGCCTGGAAAATGTGCAAACAGTTGGACACTACTGATCAACTTCACTTTCACTTTTCTGAGCAAATCATTGAAAGACTCTAAAATGAATCAAATTTGGTCTGACCTAAGTAGGCATACGATCCATTATGTGAAAGAATATGACTTGAATATAAGTTACTATACAGCAATAAGTAGGCACACCACACATGATACACTATATAGTATAGTTACTTGAATATGATTATTTAATTACATGAATACCAGCAGCTATACTGCAAAATAGAAAGTGACAAATGTCTTATAGGGAGGGGAGATAGACTATTCAGAGGATCTGCGGGTGGCCTCTGACTTGGCCTTAGAGAGGAAACTGGAGCTAGAGACACAGAGATGGGCAGAAGAAGGTGGGCCAGGCAAAGGGAAAGACTGGAAAATGGGGGCCTCAGGATGGGAGCTCAGTTGGCAAAGAATCCGCCTGCAACGAAGGAGACCCCAGTTCGATTCCTGGGTCAAGAAGATCCACTGGAGAAAGGACAGGCTACCCATCCAGTATTCCTGGGCTTCCCTTGTGGCTCAGTTGGTAAAGAATTCACCTGCAACGTGGGAGACCTGGGTTCGATCCCTGGGATAGGAAGGGAAAGGCTACCCACTCCAGTATTCTGGCCTGGAGAATTCCATGGACTGTATAGACCATGGGGTCACAGAGAGTTGGACACAACAGATCAACTTTCACTTTCAGGATGGAAACCAAGGTTGGGAGAGTTTAGAGAGACTCGGGAATGCTCAGAAAAATCTCTCAGTAACATATTTAAAACGAAAATTCTGGGCCCACACCCAGCAATTCTGAGTTGATGGGTGGAGAAATCTCTATTTTTAGCAAGGACCCTCAAGTAATTCTGAAGCAGTTAAGTCCCACTTGACCCTACCTCCACTTTGAGAAATACCAGTAGAGATGAATTAAAACCACCCATGTAAAATTTTCCTTATTATTTTCTCTCATATAATCCTATTTATTTCCTCTACAGGACTAATTGTTATAGATACTGTTTATACATCTTTTACTTACTATTGTTTCACTCCACAGGATATGAGCTCTGTTAAGTCACCAACAAACAGCAAATATTATACTTAATACTGGCAGAATGTTGAATGGGAGAACTAGGTCTGAGTGCTGGAGGCCTTGAATATCTCACTAGGTATACAAACCTTATTCTAAAGGCAAGTCACTCAACCTCTCTGTTCCTCAGTTCCTTCTTCTGTAGAACATGGAAAATAAGAATATTTTCTCTATGGGTTTGTTCTATGAATTAAGATAAACATGCCAACATATGTAAACTTTAGATCTATTCCTGATCCTGGTTCATAGCAAGTTCTCAGTAAATTATTATTATTATTAGCCAGTGGGAAGCTATGGAAGCTCCCAAACAAAAAAGTAACCTAATGGTCAGTTTAGGAAGATTCACCTGGTAGGAGTATGTAAAGATGGATGAAAGGAGTTGACTCTAATTGGGAAGATGAACCAGAAGGCTACTGGTGGATTCTGGTTAGAGTTATAAGGGTTTGTACTAAGGCAGAAGTCTCAGGAAAACAAAAGGGCTATCTGAGAGAAAATTAGTAGTAGCAGAATCAACAGATTGGGGGTAAAACATAGGCTGTAGAAATGAAAAGGAAAAGCAGAATTAAAAAACAGCTAGAGTTTTGAGCCTGGAGAACTAAGAGACAGTCGACCAAAATGGGGAGCCCTAGAAAAGGCACAGTTCTGGGGAGAAATTCCAAGTTTTTCTGGGGATCTGCTGGGTTGAAGGATGAGTGACAAGAAGGCAGAACTGGAGCTCAGGAGAGGCTGTGCTGGGATAACTCACTGGAGAACAATCTGTAGAGAGGCATGACCTGTGACCCTGGTGGGGTTCCTGAGGCAGAGGTGGGTGTGGGGGAAAGGGAAAGGCAGAACCTCATACAATCTGTTCACTGAGCAGAGGTGCGACACGTGGAGGAGGAGCCAGCGGAGGAGCTGACAAGGGGGTTCTGGAGAGAATGGAGATCAGGGTTTCCTGAAGAAGTGGGGTGAAGTGCCCTGAGAGGATGAAGAGGAGGATTCTGGAGTTCTGGAGAGAATGGAGATCAGAGTGTCCTGAAGAAGTGGGGTGAAGTGCCCTGAGAGGATGAAGAGGAGGATTCTGGAGTTCTGGAGAGAATGGAGATCAGGGTTTCCTGAAGAAGTGGGGTGAAGTGCCCTGAGAGGATGAAGAGGAGGAGGGTTAAGGAAAGATCTGGAATTTTTTCTTCAAAAAGATGCTCCGAGGAGGCACCAGGTGAGAACATGGAGAGAATGGGCAGGATTTAAACACCTCGCTTGGGAGCTAAAAGCAAGAGTTCCTAATGGCATCCAGGCAGCATGCCCAGCCCTGTCCACGGAACGGCACCCCAGGGGTCAGCCAGACCTAGCACACAGTCACTCAGCCTGAAGGGCCCCGGCGCTCACAGAGTGGCAGGGAAAGAAAATGAATATGGGCCAAACTTTTTTTTAAAAGACTTACTAAATAAATAAATAAATAAAAAGACTTACAAGAAAGTCAGACCATAGTCATAGTTTCATGGGCTCATGATAAAGCCATTTGTCAGGGTGGGATGCGGGGTAGGACGGAGGCTCCAGAAGGAGGAGATATATGTATACATTGGCTGATTCACTTTGTTCTATAGCAGAAACTAACACAACTTTGTAAAGCAACTATACTCCAATAATAAAATTTTTTTAAAAAGAAAAAATAGCCATTTATCACTTAAGCCTCTAACTGTTGCAGACTAGCTCCTATAGATGAAAAAGTCTCATTTAGCTACCTAAAAATATATTTCATTTGTGGAACTGACCATACTTTACAAAAACCATGAGTAACTGAAAAAGCATTAAGAAACAGAACACATTCTGTAAAATCCCTGCTTTTACTTGGAGAAATAATTCTGTTTTTCGGTGGCAGAATCTACTGCTCTGAGGCAAGAAGTCACTGCTATGGACTATATGTTTGTGCCCCTACCCGACACCACGAATTCATATGTAAAAGCCCTAATCCCCAGTTCAATGGTATTTGGAGGTGGAGCCTTTAAGATGTGATTAGGTCATGGAGTCTTCACAAATAGGCTTAGTGCCCTTACAAGAAGAGACTGAGAGGATGGCCCTTTGCCACTGAAGACGCAGCAAGAAGGCGACAGTCTGAAAATCAAGGAGTTGGGCTCTCACAGAACCCAACAATGCTGGTAGCCTGATCTTGGACTTACCAGCCTCTAGAAACTGTGGAAAATAAAATCCAAACAGAACAGAACAAAGCAGTCACCTGGCTATACCACAGATCAAAACAGAAAACTATCTGAGTTCATCACTGAGGGCCTTATGTAGACTTGAGAAGGAAATCTTCCAAATTTACAAGATTTCTTATTCTAATGAGTTCTAAGTTACTTCACAAATATATAACTAAATAATGAGCACTTTTTAGTACTATCAATAAGTCTGATTCAGTCAGTCAGTCAGTTCAGTTGCTCAGTCATGTCCAACTCTTTGCGACCCCATGAAATGCCAGGCCTCCCTGTCCATCACCAACTCCTGGAGCCTACCCAAACTCATGTCCATTGAGTCGGTGATGCCATCCAACCATCTCATCCTCTGCTGTCCCCTTCTCCTCCTGCCCTCAATCTTTCCCAGTGTCAGGGTCTTTTCAAATGAGTCAGCTCTTTGCATCAGGTAGCCAAAGGATTGGAGTTTCAGCCTCAACATCAGTCCTTCCAATGAACACCCAGGACCGATCTCCTTTAGGATTAACTGGTTGGATCTCCTTGCAGTCCAAGGGGCTCTCAAGAGTCTTCTCCAACACCACAGTTCAAAAGCATCAATCCTTCGGTGCTCAGCCTTCTTTATAGTCCAAATCTCACATCCATACATGACTACTGGAAAAACCATAGCTTTGACTAGATGGACCTGTGTTGACAAAGTAATGTCTCTGCTTTGTAATATGCTGTCTAGGTTGGTCATAACTTTCCTTCCAAGGAGTAAGCATCTTTTGATTTCTTGGCTTCAGTCACCATCTGCAGTCATTTTGGAGTCAAAAAGATAAAGTCTCTCACTGTTTCCACTGTTTCCCCATCTATTTCCCATGAAGTGACGGGATCAGATGCCATGATCTTAGCTTTCTGAATGTTGAGCTATAAGCCAACTTTTTCACTCTCCTCTTTCACTTTCATCAAGAGGCTCTTTAATTCTTCTTCATTTTCTGCCATAAGAGTGGTGTCACCTGCATAAGTCTGATTAGCTCTATTTTAAAAATACATCCCTGAATCCAAATACCTGCCACCACCACCACCACAAACCCCCAAGGAGCCTTTTGGGCAAATTAGAAAAAAGACCTCTTATCACCTCTGCCGGCATCTCCATCAGGGCCCTGCATTCAGCCCTGCTACTTTCTCCAGGGGCTCAAGTCACCCAGGTCCCCCACCAGGACCACAGTCACAGTCTCCCTTCTTCCTGTCTCCAGCTCCTGTCCTTGCCCCTCATCCCTAGCAGTCAGTTCCCCACACAGTTACAAGCAAGATCCGTTTTAAAGTTATGCAAAAGGCTACTGCATTTAGAACTGGATCCCACCTTGTCCCACCAAGAACCTGCATCACCTGGAGCTTTTTCCTTCTCTGAACTCGAACTCTTATCACTGGTCTGGAGCAGCAAGCTTATATTTTTATGATCCTACCAAATCTCTCAATTGTCTTCACATTTTTGAGCCTCAGTTTCCTCATCTGAAAGATGAGATGGTTGAACTAATCATGTTTTTGTGATTGCTCAAGGCACTGCTCACCAAACTTGCTCAAACCCGGAGCTGCTGACACTGAATCTTCAGGGGAGAGACCAGGAATGGGCATTTGACCATGCTCCCTGGGTGAGTCCAGAGATCTCTCATTACCTCTAAGTTCCCTTCCCAGTGTTGTATGATTTTTAAACCCTAAGCCTATACAAACACTGAGAGGAAAAAAAAGAATCATGGCATAATTGAATTTATCGAATATTGTTCAAATCGTCATTTCCAAATCAGAAAGTAGCCACGATGTTGCGGATACTAAGGAACAGTACACACCCACAGCTATGACAAATGATTAACTAAATGATCAGATTTTTTTCACTTCCTTACCAAAGTATGGAGAAATTTATCTTGGCTTTAACTGCCTTAGACCTGAGTGAAATACATTAAAAACAACTCAAATGACTGATGACTAATGCCCTTCAATTTGGCATCAAGCTGAGAAATTCTGTGCAGAAATAAAGTGGTTTATAATCCCACAGGTCTGTTCTATTATAAACTGCAGGTGGCAAATCAAGTAGCTATGAACTATGATGTGTGTGTGTGTGTGTGTGTAAAAAATCTATACTCAAGGAGGGCATTTCTGCACTCTTTTAATGGAAATTTAACAGCCCAGACAAAAGGCAGATGTTAGTCTTGAGGACCCAGTGATCTAGATGGTGCCTGAAAGGGTTTGAGGCCGGAGTGGCTATCAATCCCCTCACCTGCGCAACACGCAGGGCAGCTGTGCCTGCCCTTTTCAAGAAAAGCAATCGAAACTAAGCTCAAAAGAAAGCTGGAAGGAAAATAACTGCAACTCACATTGATGACCTATTTTCTGAATCCGGCTTATCTGAGATTGGATTGTCACTCCTCCAAAAACCCGTCGAACCCTTCAGGCCCAGGAAATGGCATCTTTGAGAAGTGCAGGGACCAGAATGTGCAACACATCATCACCAGAGAGCTTTCTTCTGACACAGGTTCCAAGTGGCACAGCTTCACAGGGCCATTGTGGGAGTGGCTGACACATCTACCAAATCCTCAGAGGCGCTTCATTCTTAGCCAAGATTAACATGATGCTAATTGGTAGTGAGCCTGATCTCTTTAGCGTCTCGGACCAGCGTACGCAGCAGAATCAAAACCATCCAACCTCCCAGTCTCCAAGTGCACGTCATGTAATATTTCCAATGTATTTCTCCACTTCAGTCTGCAGTGCCCCTTCATTCCAGACATCCTACAAACTAATCATCTTTTTTTGACTCAAGGGCTCAGTCAAGGCCTGCAGGCAGGTTCACTTTTCTGATCTGCAGTTGCACCTTGGGTAAATGCCATGAGTTTCTGATCTGAATTCCTAAATAAAAGAGAAGTGAGTCTTCAGCAGCATTCAGAAGCATGCTCTGGGCCAAGAGGAGAGAGGGGCAGCTGGGAATAGGAAGGCAGGGCCTTTCTACCTGCCTGCAGCAAGCTTCTTTTCTGGCCAGCCCAGGTGGCATGCAGGCCCTCGTAAAATAGCTGAGGACTGCAAAGCAGCAGGCAGCAAGAGCCAATAACCTTGGATTAGCTGCATCCATAAATTGTGAAGAAGAGTCTGTTTAACCCAGGACCAAGAGCCCAGGGGGAATGCTTTCTGAGCAGATAAATTTAGGTACAGTTTTGAAGGAAAAAGTGAACACGATTCATGTACATGAGGCAGGAAGGAAATACAGAGCCAAGAAACAGCTCTCAGAGGATGCAGATGTAAGAGTGTCATTTAGAGAATGCTCATGTTATAGTTTGTAGAATCATAACACAGCTGGATGGAACTGATTGATAATCCCATCTATTTGCTGAATAAGTAAATGGATGAATGAGTGAACAGGATACAAAAAAGAACAAAGTCCAATAGAAGAGTCATAGACATAATCAAGAGATGCGTCAATACACAAAAATCCAATGATGACAGAGTTCTCAGGCAGCCTGAAGGGTTAAAATTTGAATCCAGAGGTGATAGGGAGTCACACCAGGTTCTTAAGCAGTGGGGTAAAATTGGAAATTTTCTTTGAGAAAGATTCCTGGCAGTTTTCACAGGAAAAAGTAGAACAGGAAGGCCAGTAAGATAGTTTCAAAGATCACTGCCCAGGCACCAACAAAGGAGGATCAGCTAAAACATCTTTAACCAGAGATTTTCCCTGGGCACCCCAGCAAATTATCCTGTCTTCCTTCCCCACTTCTCCACACCCTACCTCAGCCCTGACAATACTTGTTAGCTCAAAATGGACCGTCTGAAGGAAGGGATGGGCTCCTGCAAATGGCTGAGAGTCTGACTGCCTCCAGATAAGTTTTTTCATCTGAGTAACGAGTTAGAGCTCATTCCCAGTGTGCACACAGAAGTGACAACCTGACAGCCATTTGCATAATTTTTCTTCTGTAACAGCCTTCAAAATAATAGTAGGCAAACTAGATAGAATTTATTCATCTTAAATTTGCTTGAGCTGCTGGCATTAATGAAGGTAACTACTAAAGGACCATAAACATTTTAAATTCACAAATCATGTAGTGTATCACTTGTCCTCTCCGAGGAGATATTTGAGGGAATTTGTGCTACTACAATTATCAACTGATTTGATTCTGGGATTTTGATAGCCACTTGTTTTTTGATGTACTGATATTGGAAGGTAGCTTTCTTAGCAAGTTCATCTAAGAATGGCAGAAAAAATGATATAAAAAATAATGGTATCAAGATAATAACAATGATGTAATAATATGATATCAAGAATAAGAGACACATCATGTCAGCAATGACTCAAGAATCTAAGAATCCAGAAGCAAAAGAATGTCATAAATGACTTTTGCAGGTGCTGACATCACTACACAGTCTGCAACACTGTGACAGTGTCTGTGATTGTCATTATATATCCCAGTCTCAACATAGCACCTGGTATGATGGTGAAAGACACGACCAACTGGATGAACGAGTGAATGAAAAAATGAATGAGGAATGAATGTGATTTCTTTACATAGTAAAGGCAATTAAGATACCTAAGAAATTTATGCATAAGAGTTACTTTTTAAAATAGATGGAAATAGCAAACATTTCAACATTTATTCATAAGCCTATGTGCCCCCATGTTTGCACAACTGCACACACACATCTCAAGTAAAAACACCTTCAGCGGGAGGGGGGATAGGGATGGGGAACACATGTAAATCCATGGCTGATTCATGTCAATGTATGGCAAAAACCACTACAATATTGTACAGTAATTAGCCTCCAACTAGTAAAAACAAATGAAAATAAATAAATAAATAAATAAAATGTGTCTAAGCAACAACAACAACAAAAAAAACACCTTCAGAAGGTACGGACATCAAACAGAAAGACTTAAGTTTTAAAATTCTTTATACAGTCAAACATTTTAAAATGAATTACCATCAGTTAACCTTTCGGTCTCCCTCAATCATTTATGAAGTGCCAGGTACCGCATTTGGTGGTGGAAGAATTGCCAAGGCAAAAAAAGAGCTAACTTGGAGGTTTCTCCCCATGGATAATTTTTCCAAAGAATATTCGATTACTTTTTATCCTGAACAGATGCATTTTTTGGCAGGACCAAAATAATCCATTTTCTGCTCTATTTTAATACCCACATTTTCAATTCATGGGTATTATCCCTCAATTCCAAATGACATTCTAAGTCAAATGAGAACTTTGCCAAAGTCATCAGCAGGTACTTAAAAAAGGAAAACAGATCTTAATGGTAAAAGGAGAGAAGATCTCTGGATATTAAGTCTGTCCTGAATGGCACAGTCATTGAAATGCAAGGCAAAAAATATGTTCAATTTGAGATTTTTTTAAGTTGGGGGTCTCAAGTTCTGTTTTAACACATACACACACACACACACACACACACACACACACGCAGACACCCCAGGCATACACAGATCTCCCTTTTGTCTGTAAGGACAAAAGAGAAAGAATGGCTAAAGAAAGAGCAGACCGAGGACTGTGGTTTTGATGTGGGTCATGTTCCCAGGCAGCTGTTACTACACTTTTATGCTTCTTTCTGTGTAAAGGACCATCCTTCTTCATCCTGAATGCCATAGAATTTACTATGATGTTGCCATTCTACTTCCCCAATCATATTTTGGATACCACTGTGTTGAAATCATTTAGTATTCATATTTTTAAATAAATCCTCCTAACACCCCTCTAATCAAAGCACGGCTGGATCCAGCCTATCAGTGTGCTGTGGTGTGACAGGTCCTATTGCCCTAAAGCAGACTCCTCATGCTCAGGAATGGAACAGGAAATGTGCTGCGGGGGCCCAAGACAAAGAGTTAATCCAGCCCAGGAAGGGCCTCCCCAACTTGGTTGCACACTGGAATCACCTGGGCAGACTTAAAAATACTAATTCCTGGGTCCCACCCCTAGAGATTCTGATTTAATTGTTCTGGAGTACAGCTCTGAGCATCAGCAATTTTCAAACTTCCCAGATGAGTCTAGTGTTCCACAAAGTTGAGAGTCATCGCTGCAGGGAAGCAGTTTCAAATTTTAGAGGGTGTCAGAATCCCCTTGAGGGCTTGTAAAACTCAGACTGCTGGGCCGCAAACCAAGAGCTTCAGACATTAGTTGCGAGGAAGAGTCTCAGAAGGTGCATTTCTATCAACTTCTCAAGTGATGCCACTGCCGGAGTCCAGGAACCACACTGTTCTGGGGGGTCAGGGGAGGTGGGAGCTGAAGGGATGGGGAAGAAGGGAGTGTTCCAGGTAGAACAAAGACTCAGAGACATGCCCCAGGGCAAACACACATTCCAGGAACTGAAAGGTTTGTTCTATAGTCAGAGTCAAGCCAGGAGAAGGTAATGCAGATCAAGGCTGAGAAGTAGGTGGCAGAACAGACAAGGTGGAACAAACACCCTGTTCCTGCCCTCCCTGGTTTTGCCTGAGGAGAAACTGACTCCAGGAGGCAAAAGAGAGTGTGCTCTTCTTCACAGGGACTGGCCCCAGCAGAGCTACAATCAATAACCCCCTTAAGTCTCAGGTTATTAAAAGTCCAGGCTGCTGTTGCTAAGTCGCTTCAGTCGTGTCCGACTCTGTGTGACCCCATAGATGGCAACCCACCAAGCTCCCCCGTCCCTGGGATTCTCCAGACAAGAACACTGGAGTGGGTTGCCATTTCCTTCTCCAATGCATGCATGCATACTAAGTCACTTCAGTCATGTCTGACTCTATGCGACCCTACGGACAGCAGCCCGCCAGGCTCCTCTGTCCACACGATTCTCTAGGCAAGAAGAGTGGAGTGGGTTGCCATTTCCTTCTCCAAAAGTCCAGGCTAGATTATCATTAAAAAGTATTAACACCCTCTACAGATACAACATTCTGTAGCTTTCATGACACTTTTGCAAACATATCATTCAGTTCTTACAGACGTTCTGGAAGGCAAGAAGGCCTGGAACTCCTGTCTTCATTTCTCTGACAAGGGAAAATGAATCAACGGGCGGAGAGGGGGCAGCCAGGTCTCAGACCCAAGCATTCAGCCTCCTGGTCTGGTGATCTTTTATAATTTATTACCCTGCAACTTTTAATTCTACCTCCAAATGGAAAAGCCCAATCTCCTAGGAAAATTGTCCTCATA
Organism: Cervus elaphus; assembly: GCF_910594005.1. Taxonomy (NCBI): domain Eukaryota; kingdom Metazoa; phylum Chordata; class Mammalia; order Artiodactyla; family Cervidae; genus Cervus; species Cervus elaphus. The sequence goes on from NC_057847.1 coordinate 29,439,152, forward strand.
GTGCTAAAAGAAAAAGAAGGTAAGTAAACCCAGCTCTTCACAGAGTTTAGGTGCACATACACCTGCTTATTGAGTCTGTATGTGTATCACCGCAGAATGTTCCAGAGAGCCCTGGCTATGTTTGGACAACTATTTGACTCCAGAAATTCTGTCAGATATAAAACTGATTTGAAAGAGAACTAAAGTGTTTGTCCTCACATTCTAGATGACTTCCTGAAGCAATAGCCCTGAAATCTGAGCAACTGTGAGGGGGGCTGTAATGTTTAAGTGTGTTATACTGCAAGCCAAAAAAGCTGGATTTCCCTAAACCATGGATAGCTAAGAGACTGCATGAATGTAATGCACAATTCAGGAACTTACTGTTTTATTGCTTTTTTTTCTGTCCAAATTAATACTCTTTTGAAAAGATTGACTCCTACTCTAACTTTTGCATCTTCTTTAAATTTCAAGAGTGTATTATTCTTTACTCTGGTTATAAAGTAGTATATATTTGTAGGCAAAATATTGGAAAATACAGGAAAGAATTTAAGTGAAAATAAAATCATCCATAATTTTGCCCCCAAAACTTATCAGAATCAATGTTTTAGTATCCTTTCTTCAGACATTTTTTTAAAATGCTTGTGTGTGTTTATAAATATTGATGATCTAATGTTTGACATTTGATTTTTAAAAAATATTATAGTAGTAGGTTTCTATATTATTTAACTATAATTGTGATTCTTAAAAGGGAATACGCCCACTAGTAGAGTATCAGAATCACCTGGGAAGGCTCTTTTCAAATCACAATTTCTTTCCCAACCTATGTCCCAGCCAGCCCCTCCCTCAAGCTAAGACTTGCTAGTGGATAAATGTTGTTCAGATGAACGAGAACATCACATGCCTCTCATATGAGAACGGCCAGTCTAATATATCACTGACCATTTCTCTTTCTATTATGTGGCTCCACCAAAATGTATATAACCAATCTACTATGAACATTATGTTGTTTCCAATTTTTCCACATTTAAGAACTATTACAATAACACTTTCAGGGTTTCCCAGGGGGCACGAGTGGTAAAGAACCTGCCTGCCGATGCAGGAGAGTTAAGAAATGCAGGTTAGATCCCTGGGTCAGGAAGATCCTCTGGAAAAGGTCATGGCAACCCAATCCAGTATTCTTGCATTGAGAATTCCATGGACAGAGGAGCCTGACTTTGTGACCCACAGGGTCACAAAGAGTTGGACACAACTGAAGGGACTTGGCATACACAATAACATCTTCACATTCTTGAATGAATTCTTGTATACATACCTGATGATTTTAGGCTAAAGTCCTGGACTAAAGGAGTTGAATATTTCTAAGGTTTATGCATAGCTTTGGGGGCAAAGATACAGCCTACACTAGAGAATGATCCAAAAAAATAGGAATATTTAAATATACAAAGAATAGTTCTCATACTGAATGAGTTGTTTTCAATCACTGGTTCTTCTAAGTAAAAGGCATCCATAGACTTTTATTTAGGTGTCCGAACACTCTAGATTTCATGCATGCACAAAGCTCCCAGGGAAGCTCGCATGTCTGCCTCCACTGTGACTTCAGAGATGCTTTGGCCTCTGAAGTCTTAACTACCTGCTTATACCTTCTTGGAAAGACTCATTAATCAGCCTTCTTAATTCTCTTAAGGATGAATTTTTTCTGGCACTAACTGCCTATCCAGTCTCCTCATGGGGAAACCTTCAGCTTCCTTTTCTTTCAAAGTCAGAATGGAAGGGCTAACTATGATACGCATGTCTGCATACACACAGCCCCACATGTGTTATTTCTTTTCAACCGGAAAAGGTTTCCTTGGCAACCATCTACATCACTGCCTCAAAGCCTCCTGCTCAGTAAGTCCCTGATGATAGCAAAGAACAAGACTCTTCCTCTATAGATTTTACTGCTTTGTCCCCCAAGAGCATTTCTCCACATGGGCAGAAATGGTAGCTGTCTTGTTTGTCATCAACCACTGGTCTCCCAGTGCTTGGCAATAGATCTCAAAACATATTTGCTAAATGAATAGATGAGATTCAGCAACCTCCGTTTTGTATGTAAGACTTGTGAAACTCATAAGCATTTTGAATATTTAGAAACAAAACAAACTTGACAAAACAGTTTGCAAACAGCCATATGGTGGTTTCCTCACAAGAGATGTTCAAAATGAAAATACCCTACTTCCTCCAATTTGATCTGAACTGAATCTGCAATGTACTCATTAGAACTAACTTATAAGACCTGAATACACAGTAGATGTACTATTACCCCAACCAGATTATAAAGTGAGAACTTGTTCTTACCACAGTTGCTGAATATGGTTGGGGAGGTTGTACACTGCCCAAAGTCAACCAGCCAAGGAGATCACTGGAGCCAAAATCTAGCTCAGGCTCTACTCATTATTACATGTGCCATGGCATGGTGCTGCATACACTCAGAGAAAAAGGCAGCTTTTTCCAATGATCACCAGGCACCATCACTCACCAAGTTGTAGAGCATTTTGTAATTCACACAACAGCACTAGATGGGTTCTCTGTTTCTTACATTTATTCATATTTCTCAACCACATGTAGCAAAGTTCTTAAATATGTCAGGCACTCCATCAACATACATCTACTAGATTGAGGGAGTATGGTGTTCATAGATAATTCATAATTTTATTAATACAATTCTGAAGGAGGAAACATCCCAGCAGAATAGTGGTTCACTCAATTTGGGATCAAATACCATTTTAGCAATTGAAGAGAATTCAGAAAACATCTCCTTCTCACTTAATAGGAGAAAAGGAGGCTGAGAGAGTCATCTAGATTACTGGACTCTTGGCATAGCACTGTTAGGCCAGCCCAGATACATATTAAATCCTCCAAATATCTAAACTGTAAAAACCCCTCCAGCAAGACCAACCCTCAGTCCCCAGCTAACCAAGTCTCATGATAAAGTGAGCAGTTTTGCAATTCAACTGGGACTTTGAATTTCGGCTGGGTTGTTATATTGCATGAATTATTTTTTCATAACATCAAGATATTCTCCTAACTTTCAAAATGAACTCTGATAGAAAAGAAATAAATTAAACTTTTATAAGATCTAATAGATGTCAGAGTGTTCATTCCTTGGCAGAAATTCTAATTCTTTTTTTGAAAAAGATTAATCATCAAAGCTACTTAGTATAAAATTGAAGTTCCTCATTTATAGTATATTAAATTTATATTACTTGCCACTTCTATCAACTCTAAAGGAGTAATTTTCTATATTGAATTATTTATATTCTCTTGTAATCAGATATCTGATAAACTTTTAAACATTTATACACCTACCTAATTCAAAGATGGTAAGTGAACTAATCTGAAAATGAAAATCCACCTGTCAGAATTCAGAGCAGTACAGAATTTCCACATGTCTCTTTATCTACTTACCTGTATCTCTACACACACGCCTGCATAATAGGTACCCAGTCATCATTAAATGACTGATGAATAAACATAATAAATATCGTGACTTAAGATGGCAAGTCAGATAATGTCCACAATAGTAGATAAAATATTACCACATTATTTCAGCACTCTATGAATTTTAATGCACCCTACCTTGTTTGTTATTGTCATTTCTATAGAAAAGTCTTTTTTTTTAAATTGGAGGAAAATTGTTTTACAATATTGTGTTTATTTCTGTCATAAAATGCAAATAAGTCATAATTGTATATATATATATATATATATACACAAATACCTCCTCACTCTTGAGCTTCCCTACTCTCCCCCCACCCCCCCATCCCAACCCTCTAGGTCATCCCAGAGCACCAGACTGGGCTCCCTCTAGCCAGACTAGCCTTCCTCTAGCTATCTATTTCACCCAGGGTAGTGTACATATGTTAACGCTACTTTCTCAACTTGTCCCACCCTCTTATTCCTTTGCTGTGTCCACAAGTCCATTCTCTACATGTGCATCTCCATTCCTTCCCTGCAAATAGATTCATCAGTACTGTTTTTCTAGATACCACAAATATGTGTTAATGTACAATATTTGTTTTTCCCTTTCTGACTTACCTCATTCTGTATAACAGGCTCTAGGTTCATCCAACTCACTCCAACTGACTCAAATTTGTTCATTTTTATGGCTAAGTAATACTCTATTATATATGTACCATATCTTTATCCCTTCATCTATTGATGGACATATACGTTTCTTCTGCCAACCCACTCCAGTATTCTTGCCTGGAAAATCCCATGGACTGAGGATCCTGGTAAGCTACAGGCCATGGGGTCGCAAAGAGTTGGACACAACTGAGCTACTTTACTTCACTTCATTGTAAAAAGTGCTGCAATGAACTTTAGGGTACATGAAAAGTATTGATGTTGGATTTCTCATATAGCAGGGGCCAACCTATACCATATCCCTGGACCATGAACCAGTACCATACAGCAGAGGGTGAGCAAATCTTCATCTGCTGATCCCCATCCCTTCCATCACTCACATTACCTCGTGAATCATACCCCACCCTGTCCTGTCTGTGGAAAAATTGTCTTCCATGAATCTAATCCCTGGTGCCAAAAAGGTTTGGACTACTATCCTATAATACTGCTGCTGCTGCTGCTAAGTCACTTCAGTCGTGTCCGAGTGTCCTATAATACTAAGACTCTCATAATACAAGCATATTTTAATTTGGTATCAGCCATAAGAACTCCTAATCAAGATGTATGTGTGTTAGTCGCTCAGTTGTGTCCCATTCTTTGCAACCCCATGGATTGTAGTCCCAGGCTCCTCTGGTCATGGGATTCTCCAGGCAGAAATACTGGAGTGGGTTGCCACTGCCTTTTCCACCTAATCAAGACATGAGCTTTTAAAAGAGAGAATTAAATTTGCTCCTTTAAAGTGTCACAAGAAGATAGTTTACACATTGCTTATCTGTTCTGATTTTCTTTTTATTAGTTTAGTTTCCTCAGTTATTCCTTAGTATTAGTTTCCTCAGTTCAGTCGCTCAGTCATGTCCAACTCTTTGCTATCCCATGGACTAAAACATGCCAGGCCTCCCTGTTCATCACCAGCTCCCAGAGTTTACTCAAACTCATGTCCACTGAGTCAGTGATGCCATCCAGCCATCTCATACTCTGTCATCCCCTTCTCCTCCTGCCCTCAACCTTTCCCAGCATCAGGGTCTTTTCAAATTAGTCAATTCTTCACATCAGGTGGCCAAAGTATTGGAGTTTCAGCTTCAGCATTAGTCCTTCCAATGAACAGTCAGGACTGATTTCCCTCAGGATGGACTGGTTGGATCTCCTTGCAGTCCAAGGGACTCTCAAGTCTTCTCCAACATCACAGTTCAAAAGCATCAATTCTTCGGTGCTCAGTCTTCTTTATAGTCCAACTCTCACATCCATACATGACTACTGGAAAAACCATAGCTTTGACTAGATGGACCAGTCAAACCAGTCAATCCTAAAGGAAATTAACCCTAAATATTCATTGGAAGGACTGATGCTGAAGCTGAAGCTGATGCATCCTGATGCAAAGAGCCAACTCACTGGAAAAGACCCTGATGCTGGGAAAGACTGAAGGCAGGAGGAGAAGGGGATGACAGAGGGTGAGATGGTTGAATGGCATCACTGTCTTGATGGACATGAGTTTGACCAAGTTCTGGGAGATGGTGATGGACAGGGAAGCCTGGCTTGCTACAGTCCATGGTGTCACAAAGAGACAGACACAACTGAGCAATAACAACAGCAGCATGCTGATTTGTATTATATTGACACGAAGTTAGTTACTATTAAATTCAGTATAGAGAGGATTTCTCTGGCCCAGAAAGTTAAGAACAAACAGTCAATTACAGGCTTTTCTTTGTTAGCAAACACTGTTAAATATCAGCAAGTCTTCTTGAAAACTTGTTATACTCAGTAACTTAAATGTCAGCCTGATTTAAGGCAATGGAAAGGATTTCCTTTTATCTCTGATTCTCAATTACCTGCTGGAGAAGATACTTATAGCCAGGAGTTACCAAATCATGCTTTAAATCTGTAGAAAATGATAATATTATGGTGGAGTTCATATTAGAGGGCATTTTAAAATACCAAGTTTCTAAATAATTTTTATTATATTTTTAAAATTCAGAAGTTTTATATGCATAACATATGTTGAGTTGACGAAATTGACCAAAGAAAAAAATGCAATAGCTATTTGAATGTCATCATTTGGGATGTTATAGATAAAGTATTAGATTCCAGGTTAGATATTGTTATTCTTTATTCATTCCATAAACATTTATTTTATCTTTACACTGTGGTAGATACTAAAATGGAAAGAAAATGAAACATCAGTAAGATTCTGGTGCCTGACCTCCAGGCTCTCTCAAGCTAACAGGGAAAGGGACAGAAACGTGTTGTTTTTCTATAAAATTTCTCCTTTAATGTTATTTTTTAGTTTATATATAATTTACTTAGAGTGAAATGCTCAGATCTTATGTGCACTATTCAGTCTAATTTTGTCAAAAACATATCAAGAGACAATATATTTCCACCACCCTGGAAAGTTCCCTTGTGCATGTTCCTGGTCAATCCACACTCCTTTCTTAAGCAACAACTGATTAGACTTCTGTCATCATAGTTTAGTTTTGCCAGTTCCAAAATTTCATAAAATGGAATCATACAAGATGTACTTTTTTGTGTTAGGTTTCTTTCATTCAGCATATATTTTTATATTGACCCATACTGTCACACTTATTAGTAGTTCGTTTGTTTTTGATTGGCTGGTTTGTTGGTGTGCTTTGCTCTCTACTATTCCTTTTCTGGATAAATCACATTGTCCATAGATCAAAATGGAGTTGCTTATGTTTTGTTTTTGTTTGATATCTACCTTTATAATCTCTTTGCTTAATATAACATCTGGCACATGAGACGCACTTGGTAAAATTCTGGTAAATAAATGAAGGAATGAATAGTGGGCTGGACCAAAAGAGGAGCTGGAACTAAACAGCACCTAAACTGTTCTACCATGTTTGATCCTGCCATCAAGTAGCAACTACCCCTTCAACTCTCAAATCACTTTCCCCAACCATCTTAGCAAGAATAGAGACTTGAGGATCATGATCATAGCTCTTTTCAAGTCACATATGCCCACTTTTCAAGTCCACTGTCTTCCCAACCCACCCCCAGGTGACTCAACCCTGGCTGCACACTGAGCTTTTCAAAAACATAAGACCTGACTTTAGCATTAGCAATTTTTATTTAATTGGGCCAGAGTGGAGCCCAGGCACCTGTCCACAACTGCTGATGTGAATAATAACAACAACAGTATCGTGATTATACAGGAATGATCTTATTCAAGTAGTTCATTAAGACCTACACCATGTTTACTATTATTTACTATGCAGTTAGCAAGCCAGATGCTTAGAGCCAGGAGCTAATATTATATAGGAAAAGATTAGAGAAAAAAGAGCAGAATCATGCATTTTATACTCTTGGCATAACCCAAAAGAGAGCATATAATTGGTGGCACATTAAAAATCCTGTCCAAAAGATGCCAGGGTGGGAGATGATGGCGATACAGACCCAGTGTAACTGATATGCTTTTGTAAACACTGTAGAATTAAGGGGCCCCTGAACCTTTTCCAAGTCAAATCATTGTGGGGCCAAAAGAAAGCACTGGATTGGCAGTCAGGAGACTTGAGTTCTATTTCTCAAGTCTCAAGGCTATCTGCCTTATCATCTTGAATTCAAGTTAAGTACTAAGCCCCTTCAGGGAAGAGGGGGGTGACTAGGTTGATTCCTTTACTGGATTTGTTTTGAAGGACCAATAATGTCTCAAAGTTTGCATAAGACATAAAGAGCATTCCAGGCAGAGGGAATTTAGGTGGCAAAAGAAGGAAACATAAAATGCCATGACATACTTGGGGAACGACAAGTACCTCAGCTTAGCCAGAGCATAAAAATCAAGGAGAAGCAGAGGCAGGATGTGGGGACTCAGGCAGACCTGTTCCTGAGTGTGTCATGTGTATCACTATATGTCATGCCAGGAAGCTTCAGCTGCATTCAGCACAGACAACTAGAGAATCATCAAAGAGTTAACATAAAGAGCATAATAACAGTATCACAATAATAGTGTGATTTAGAAAAATCACTCTGGCACCAGAAAGAAAGAGTGGAGGAAAGGGAGCAATCCCAACCCAATGGCAAGAATTTGAATTAAAAGACTCCTGCAATCACTTCGCCTCTCTGCTCTCAGGTTCTCATGTATAAAATGGGCAGTGAATTAGGATGTTGATTATAAATGACAGACATGTAACTTCAACTAGCGTTTTTTCAAACTAGCTTTTTTAAAAAGGTAGTTTCTTGGCTCATATTCCAGAAATGTCCAGGAATTAATGGATTTCAGTCATCACTCAAAGGATTTAATCAGAGTTCTCTACATCTGTCTAACAGGATGTCTCTACACAAGAAACCAGATGGCCACCAGCCACCCATCAGTTCAGTTCCGTTGCTCAGTCATGTCCAACTCTTTGTGGCCCCATGGACTGCAGCACACCAGGCTTCCCTGTCCATCACCAGCTCCTAGAGCTTGCTCAAACTGATATCCATCGAGTTAGTGATGCCATCCAACCATCTTATCCTGTCGTCCCCTTCTCCTCCTGCCTTCAATCTTTCCCAGCATCAGGGTCTTTTCCAATGAGTCAGTTCTTTGCATCAGGTGGCCAAAGTATTGGAGTTTCAACTTCAGCATCAGTCTTTCCAATGAATATTGAAGACTGATTTCCTTTAGGATTGATTGATTTGATCTTGCAGTCCAAGGGATTCTCAAGAGTCTTCTCCAACACCACAGTTTAAAAGCACCAATTCTTTGGTGTTCAGCTTTTTTTATAGTCCAACTCTCACATCCATACATGACTACTGGAAGAACCATAGCTTTGAGTAGACGGACCTATGTCAGCAAAGTAATGTCTCTGCTTTTTATTGTGCTGTTTAGGTCTGTCAGCACCTTTCTTCCAAGGAGCAAGCTTTTTTAAATTTCATGGCTGAAGTCACCATCTGCAGTGATTTTCGACCCCCAAAAATAAAGTCTGTCACTGTTTCCATTGTTTCCCCATCTATTTGCCCTGAAGAGATGGAACTGGATGCCATGATCTTAGTTTTTTGAATGCTGAGTTTTAAGCCAACTTTTTCACTCTTCTCTTTCACTTTCGTCAAGAGACTCTTCACTCACAGTGTGTAATTTATAGCACCTCCAGTAGAAAGTTATGACCAACCTAAATAGCATATTAAAAAGCAGAGACATTACTTGCCAACAAAGGTCCGTCTGGTCAAGGCTATGGTTTTTCCAGTGGTCATGTATGGATATGAGAGTTGGACTATAAAGAAGGCTGAGTGCCAAAGAATTGATGCTTTTGAACTATGGTGTTGGAGAAGACTCTTGAGAATCCCTTGGACTGCAAGGAGATCCAACCAGTCCATCCTAAAGGAGATCAGTCCTGGGTGTTCATTGGAAGGACTGATGCTGAAACTGAAACTCCAATACTTTGGCCACCTCATGTGAAGAGTTGACTCATTGGAAAAGACCCTGATGCTGGGAGGGATTGGGGGCAGGAGGAGAAGGGGAGGACAGAGGATGAGATGGCTGGATGGCATCACCGACTCGATGGGCATGAGTTTGAGTAGACTCCGGGAGTTGATGATGCACAGGGAGGCCTGGCGCCCTGCGATTCATGGAGTTGCAAAGAGTCGGACACGACGGAGCGACTGAACTGACTGACTGAACTGACCAGTAGACTAACAGCTCCAAAAAAAAAAAAAAAAGGTCCCAGGAAGGACTCTGATTGGTCTGGCTTGGGTCATGTGTCTAACCCAGAACCAATCACTATGAATCAGGAAATAGAGTGCCCTGATTGGCCAGGCCTGAGTCAACACCCACTTAAATAAGATGGGGACAGGTCTATGCCATTCAGGCCACATGGAATGAGTTCCCCATAGGAAAAGAGAATGCTACTCTCAGATGAAAAAAAGAATAGATGTTGAGTTGGCAAAAATGACAGATGTCCACTAGAAGAGATTATACCAAACAGTCTACAATCCCCACACTATAAGCCATGTTTTCAGTATAATATCTTTCACTTCTCCATCCCGCCAGGCTCTCAGAACCATGCCTCGGTCCAGGAGGAAGTTTAGACATCTCTTATTGACATTGGTAAAAGTTTGATCTCTTGAGATTACACATACACACAGACATGTGCTAATGGCAAATAATGAACAGAAACTGATGTTCTTTAGTTCTCATACAATTCATCTTCACACTAAAAGAAAAGGAAGGAGGATAGATTTCAGTGAAGCAAGTTCCCTTTCAGTTCAGTTCCGTTCAGTCGCTCAGTACTATCCGACTCTTTGCAACCCCATGAATCGCAGCAGGCCAGGCCTCCCTGTCCATCACCAGCTCCCGGAGTCTACTTAAACTCATGCCCATTGAGTCAGTGATGCCATCCAGCCATCTCATCTTCTGTCGTCCCCTTCTCCTCCTGCCCCCAATCCCTCCCAGCATCAGGGTCTTTTCCAGTGAGTCAACTCTTCGCGTCAACCTTTTGCATGAGGTGGCCAAAGTACTGGAGTTTCAGCTTCAGCACCAGTCCTTCCAATGAACACCCAGGACTGATCTCCTTGCAGTCCAAGGGACTCTCAAGAGTCTTCTCCAACACCACAGTTCAAAAGCATCAGTTTTTTGGTGCTCAGCTTTCTTCACAGTCCAACTCTCACATCCATACATGACCACTGGAAAAACCATAGCCTTGACTAGACAGACCTTTGCTGGCAAAGTAATGTCTCTGCTTTTTAATATGGTATCTAGGTTGGTCATCACTTTCCTTCCAAGGAGTAAGCGTCTTTTAATTTCATGGCTGCAATCACCATCTGCAGTGATTTTGGAGCCCCCCAAAATAAAGTCTGACACTGTTCCCTCTGTTTCCCCATCTATTTCCCATGAAGTGATGGGACCAGATGCCATGATCTTAGTTTTCTGAATGTTGAGCATGTTTTCCTTTAGGAAACACCAAATAACAAATTCGATTTAATAATGTTCATTGTGGGGATTTCCCCAGTGGCCCAGTGGCTAAGACTCCATGCTCCTGATGGAGGGGGGCCCTGGTTCCATTCCTGGTCAGGAGACTAGATCCCACATGCTGTAACTAGGGCCCAATGCAACCAAAGAAAAAATATATTAAAAAAAAATAATGTTCATTGTGAATCTAGAGAGGATTTAAAAGAGAGCCACAAAATTAAGTCATAGAAAATAAGCTCCTAAAAAAGACTTAAGGATCTAGGATTTTTTTCAGCACAAAGAAAAGATTAAGAATATTAAATAAATGTACCAGCAAGGTGACGTGGCCTTTATCTCCAATATTATAGAATTTACTAGACATAGAAATAACTAATTATTCCTTCCTCTTTTCCCACTCTGCCTTTTGATATGAAGAATTTGGGATATCTTAAAATAATAGATATATTTTTATATAGTGAAAAGGCACTGGAAATTAGAACAGTTACTAAAGTAAGCTGAGAATGAAGGAAGGAAAGAAGCCCATAGACTGTATGGACAGTTTGAGATGGCTGGTTCTTTCCAAAGGCAATGAGAACTAAAAGACGCTGAGGTTTCATGACCTTCTATCTAAACTTAAAATTAAATTAGGTGATAATTTATATTCTTTTCACTTGACTTTGGGATATGTTTTAAAAAAATGTTTAAACCCTCCCTATAAAAATATACTGGAGAAGGAAATGGCAGCCCTCTCCAGTACTCTTGCCTGGAGAATCCCATGGACAGAGGAGCCTGGCAGGCTACAAGCCATGGAGTCGCAAAGAATCAGACACGACAGAGCGACTAAAACACACACACACATAAAAATATCCAAATGTAAATAAATAATTTGGTCAAAGAATATTCTATTTAAACATCACTTAACACTTCAAGAAGACAATGAAATGGTATAACCCTAATACCTCTTGTTTCCAAGTACCAAATAAATGCACTGTTAACTCAGGTCTTTCAAACTTTAAAAATTAAAAAAAATTTCACTAAGAAACTACATAACACTTAGTCTTGTTAAGTTTAACCCCACATTAGTTATTTATGTTTAAAGTGGTTTATGATCCAATCAATTAATGTTTACAAGACATCTATGATGTGCAAAGTATTATCCCAGACATGGGATAGAAGCACAGAAGCAAAAGGTAGGGTTTCTACCTTCATGAAACAGTAATTAAGTTATGTGGACAAAGCATAAATATTGTGAAAAGTTAAACAAAAATGCAGAAGAATGCAAGATATGAAATATCATATGGCAGGTCATAATTTATTACAAACTGAATGGGACAAACCCTAAGTCCCAGGCAGGGGAAACTGCTGTAAACTTGGGGTTTGCAAGGAGATGGGAAATCCTGAAGAGGACCAGAGATACCAGTAAGAAGAGGAGAGAGAGGACTGGGATTTGGAAAGCACAAGCTACACTTGATCAGGTGAGAACCAGCATAGGGTTTCTCTCGAGGAGGAGTAGGTAAATATTTGCTGGGTAAATATTTGGGGATAACTTTGGCCTTAAATATTTTGGAGTTAAGAAGATTCTTAAGGGAATTACTAAATAAGCATTTTAGAACCACTGGTCTGGTCACAATTTATTTTTAAACACTGCTTATTATGTTGTAGATACAGCTGAAGTACTTGCAAAATATGGACTCAGTTACTCCTCATGACGACCCATTACGGTAAATACCAGGACTCTAAAGCACAGAGCGGTCACGGTCACTTGCCTGTGGCCACAAGGCTAGCAGGAGTTAGGGCCAGTGCCCATCCTGCCCATCACTGTGCTATGTACACCCTGCAGAGGACAACCAGGAAGGAGTGGGCCTCCCAGAAGCAGATCAGGAATCCCCACCCAGGATCTAAGTGTTGGGTCAGGCCATAGTGAAAGGAGAGGAAAAGGGACTCTGTGGAAGAACCAGACAAAATAATGACTGGTTGAATATGGGCAGGTGTGGAGGGTCAGAGGACGGGGTTAAAAATGGTGAGAGAGGAAAAGTCAAAGAGAACTTGAAATTTTTTAGTTTTATGCTTCCCCAAGAGAGATGCCGTTCTGGTCAGGGAAAATGGGTCCCAAGGTAGGCATGAAACGCATGAGCTTCTGGATGTTAAACAAACCTGGCTTTGAAACTAACTGTGTGACTCTGGGCAAGTTATACAATCTCTCTGTGCTTCTTTTTCTTCATCTGTAATAGGAACAATTTCAGCAACTGAGATAATGTAAATCAGGGGGCATAGCATAGCCTTTGACAAGGAGAAAGCCTGGAGAAAGCCTTTTGTTTAATGCCCTTGAGACAGCGGAGGCAGGGGACTCAGTGGGGATGAGTTCATGGCTGTAGAATGTGGATTTGGGGAGAGAGGAGAGGAACAGCTTAAAATAATCAAGGACCAAAAATGAGACTGCCTCTTTGCTAGGTCCGTTCTTAAAACATTATTCTTTAAAATTATTGTATGTAATTCTCACAACAATCCAATGAGGTCATTTACAATGTAGACTAGGAAGATGGAGTGGGAGGAAGCTTTCCTAGTTTGGGTCTGTCAAATCTCCAAAGCCCTCTATTCCCACAGCCTATTGCCTCCCCAACAACTGTGGCGCTATGGAGAGCTATCACCAAGCCGGACAATATCAGAGATGAGGAAGAGGGATGAGGACTGAACACTGGGGGAAAGGAGACCAAGAGGGAGCACCAGCATCTTGTAGTCCTGACTGCCATCTGCAAACCATTGTTATTAGCTGTCAAGCACAGTTGTTCTTCAAACATCTGAAAGTCAAAAAAGGAGACCCTAGGCAGCTGTAACCTTGTCCACACAGCCTGCCTGTGAAATAACAGAAGAAAATATATATATTGGTCTCCGCCTTGTTCCTGATCCATGCCTCTTGTAATTTCCTAATGTTAAGAGCACTGGGAGCATCTTTTGTTCTAATATTTGGTTTTTGGCATTGCCATTTGTTCCTGACACAGAGCTGCTAAATTCCTTGGAATTTCCTGGGTGATAGGAATGTCTTTAGTTCTAATGAGGCAACTCTTGATGGGCTCCTGGGTGCAGGCTGATCACCAGAAATATTGAACCGTATTTAGAAATGTGGAGTTCTCAGTCCCAGTCCATATTCCCTGAAAAGGGGAAAAGGAACTGGAGACTGAGTTAATGATTGATCATGTCTATGTGATGAAGCCTTCATGAAAACCCCAAAAGTATGGGTTTGGGAATGCTTCCAAGGTTGATGAAGACATCTACATGCTGGGAGGGTGGTGTATTCCAACTCTACAGGGATAGGAGCTCGGCACTTGGGACCCTTCCAGATCTCACTGTTTCTCTCCACCTGGTTGTTCCTCTATATCCTTTATTATATTTTTTATTAGCCAATAAATAGTAAACATAAGTAAGTGTTACCCTAGCCTCTGTGAGCTGTTTTAACAAGTGATCTAATCCAAGAAGGTGGTCATGGAATCTGATTCATAGCCACACCAGAGAGAAACTGTGGGTAACCTGGGGATCTACGACTTGTGACTGGCATCTGAACTGAGGCCGAAAGGCAGTCTTGTGAGACTGAACCCTTAAGCTGTGGGGTCAGCACTAACTCTAGGCAGTGAGTGTCAGAACTTCTTGGTGTGGAAAACTCACACATATGGCACCAGAAATGTTGTGAGTGTGGAAAAAGTACAGGAGTAAAGGAGAATCAAGGAGTTTGTCCAAGTAACTACCCCAAGTGAGGACTCTCCAGTCAATGGTATATGTTGGACCTATCCCAGGAAAAGCCCGGTACAATACCCCAGACAGTCACCTGGGGGCCTGCTTTCTCATCTTCCTACTAATCCTATTTCCAAGACTAGGTGTGGTTTCTGTGTCTCTTTCACTTCAAAGGATTCCACTAAACACAGCCTTGTTCTGCATTAAAAACCCCGTATTTGTACATTACTGCACACTATTGTCTCAGAGACACACTCTCATCCTCCCCCCTTAACTGGAATTGGACTGGAATTTTCCACTGCCTTTTGGTCTGGGTGTTCTAACATGCTAGCTATTGGTTTTTTATCTGGGAAAGGGCCACCATTTCTGCCCAGGGTTTCTCTTACCCTCTTAAGCCCACACTCATATTCCTACATGTTTTGTAGGAATGTTAATCCCTTTCTGGAAAATATTTGTGGCAGAGAGGTTAGTTGGGATCCAGTCAAAGAGAGCAGAGTTTCAAGAAAAGAGTAATCAGTAGTCTTATAGGCCACCAGAAGACTGAGGACTAGGAAAAGCCATTTGACTTAGCTAGTGAGAGCTAAAGGTAGTTTCCAAAGATGCTAAGCAACAGAGGCAGAAGCTACATTGCAGGAGTGAAGAACAGAAGAACTGTAAACCACTTCCCCCCACCAAAACTCTGGAAGGGGAAAACAGGGTAAAGAGAAAGGGAGTGTGATACGGCCAACTGAAACTTTTTCTCAAGGTAGGAAAAAAACCTAGGGCTATTTTCCAGCAGAGAATAAAGAAATAGAATATGAAACCAAAGTCTAAGGTGCAATAAAACTTCCTTCTTGTTGATGACATATTTCTATTTGTCATCAAGAATTAACTTCACTTTCCAAAAGCTTTAATGAGCAAGTAAAGTGTATATAAGTAGAGATACTCTTTCACTTGGATTTTTGAGTTTAAAAATGATGCACATAAAAACTAATATATGCAAATCCTTTTAAAATTATAAGCCTTGTAGGACTCTCTGACCCCTTTTGATTAAATTCGACTGGCATGAAAAGCAGTAATTGAAGTATTAAGAATCAATTAACAGTGATCTGGCTGATTGTCATTACACCTTTAATTAGCTGTACTGGTTTCAGTATCATAGTGCAATAGTTAGCAGCTATAAATGAATTGATTGCCCAGCCACCAGCTGACATTTTGAGAACCTTGATACATCATTACTTTTTCCTGCTACTAATTAAGATTTATATCTTCCATTGAATTAATATTGCAAAAGCCTTTGTGATAGAGGCAGCATTTTTCCACTGCCTTTGTGTCTGTGGGTCTCACTAGTTATAGTGCAGACACTCTGGGACCACAGACTTGTAAACTCCTTCCCAGGACTCATTTCAAACTGGATCCTCTGCTGATTCATCCAAGAAATGTTTATAAAAGGACAACCACATGCAAATCACTGTGCTAAATGCCAGGGCAAGGGTGGAGGAGAAAAAGGAATACCAAGATAAACAAGGCACTCACCCTGAATTTAAGAAGCTCATCATTTCTGGAGGATACACACACTGGGTACTCACCATAACACAGCAGAATGAAAATTACGATAGGCTAGAAATAATGTAAAAACCCAACATTCAAAAAATGAAGATCATGGCATGTGGTCCCATCACTTCATGGCAAATAGATGGGGAAAACAATGGAAACAGTGACAGACTTTATTTTCTTGGGCTCCAAAATCACTGCAGATGGTTACTACAGCCATAAAATTAAAGGATGCTTGCTCCATGGAAGAAAAGCTATGACCAACCTAGACAGCATATTAAAAAGCAGAGACATTACTTTACCAACACAGGTCTGTATAGTCAACACTATGGTTTTTCCAGTAGTCATGTATGGATGTGAGAGTTGGATTATAAAGAAAGCTGCGCGCCAAAGAAATAATGCTTTTGAACTGTGGTGGTGGAGAACACTCTTGAGAGTCCCTTGGACAGCAAGGGGATCAAAAAAAAGTCAATCCTGAAGGAAATCAGTCCTGAATATTCATTGGAAAGACTGATGCTGAAGCTCCAATACTTTGGCCACCTGATGCAAAGAACTGACTCATTGTAAAAGACCCTGATGCTGGGAAAGACTGAAGACAGGAGGAGAAGGGGGTGACAGAGGATGAGATGGTCGGATGGCATCACCGATTTGATGGACATGAATTTGAGCAAGCTCCCAGAGTTGATGATGGACAGGGGAGCCTGGTGTGCTGCAGTCCATGGGGTCGCAAAGAGTTGGACATGACTGAGTGAGTGAACTGACTGAATGTGAATAGGAGCACAGAAAGTGGAGCAATTAGTTCTGATTTCCAACAAGTGACTTTTTAAAATGCTTATTGTCACAAAGGTTCAAGAGCTCACCCTCAAGTCATACAAGGAAAGGAGTATTTATTGGTTAATTACATGGCCAGACTGGAGTTTCGTGAAGAAGCAGCCCCATCCATCTCCAGCCACAGCTCCCCCTCTGCAGGGAGCAGAGACCAGCATAGCCTGTATGTGACTCTGGCTTGGTTTTCCCCTCATTGGTCAGGCAGTCAGTGCCTGTACCTTGCTGGACATAATTTCTTCCTTCCTCCCAAAGTAGCTCAATGCCAACTGTTGCTCATTTAATTATATATGTACTGCTATAATTGGAGCTTCCCAAGTGGTACAGTGGTAAAGAATCCACCTGCCAATGCAGGAGATGCAGCAGGAGCCTCAGGTTCGATCCCTGGGTTGGGAAGATCCCCTGGAGGAGGAAATGGCAACACACTCCAGCATGCTTGTCTAGAAAATCCTATGGACAGAGAAGCCTGGTGGGCTACAGTCCAAGAGGTCACAAAAGAGTCAAACATAACTGTGTGCGGGCACACACACACACACACACACACACACTGCTATAATTAAATCAGTATGTATAAATCACTTTGGAAGCATTTTTAAAGGCCCTCCTTCAGGCTCCACTGTAAGAGATTTTAATTAAACTGATAGCCTAGATTATTTTGACGCTAGAAGTCATCAAACCAAATTTTGAGAAATATAGCCTAACCCAGCTTTCTAGCTTTACAATCAAGAAAACTGAAACCAGAGAGGTAAATGACCCAAGCAGCATATAAAAACAGCAAAGACTTACACAGTGTTCTGTATGAACAGGTGTGGTTCCAGATGTTCTACACATGCAGAAACAGTTCCTTCAATCCTCACAAATCTCTAAGGTAAATGTAAGTATCATTTTTTTTTTTTTACAGATAAGGCACAGAAAAGTGAACTAAGTTGCACACAGTGAGAAAATATCAAATCTAGCCTTTGAACCCCAGACTGCCTGACTCCAGAGCCCACCATAACCACTACCCACTGGACAAATGTTGGAACCCAGGTTGTCCAACTTGCAGCCATGAAATTAAAAGATGCTTGTTCCTTGGAAGAAAAGCTATGACCAACCTAGACAGCATATTAAAAAACAGAAACAATACTTTGCCAGCAAAGGTCCGTCTAGTCAAAGCTATGATTTTTCCAGTAGTCATGTATGGATGTGAAAGTTGGACCAAAAAGAAAGCTGAGCACTGAAGAACTGAAGCTTTTGAACTGTGGCATTGGAGAAGACTCTTGAGAGTCTCTTGGACAGCAAAGGGATCAAAAAAAGTCAATCCTAAAGGAAATCAGTCCTGAATATTCACTGGAAGGACTGTTGCTGAAGCTGAAGCTCCAGTACTTCGGCGACCTGATGCAAAGAACTGAATTGACTCATTGGAAAAGACCCTGATGCTGGGAAAGATTGGAGGCAGGAGAAGAAGGGGACGACAGAGGATGAGATGGTCGAATGGCATCACCAACTCAATGGACATGAGTCTGAGCAAGCTCTGGGAGGTGGTGATAGACAGGGAAGCTTGGCGTGCCACAGTCCACGGAGTCGCAAAGAGCCAGACACGACAGAGCGGCTGACCTTACTTACTCAGGTTGTCCAACTCTCAGGCTGTGGCAGTCTCCACCATACCACACTACCTCAAAGGCTGTGATTCTCAAGTAAGGACTTGGGAGTTCTTATGTTGGCCACTGAGAGCTTCAGTCATTCTCCCTTCTGGGAAGAGCTGGCTTATTTTGGAAACTTGCCCATATCACTCCTCTTCCTCTGCAACATTCTACACTTCTCTTTGCTTAGAGGATCTTGAGAGTTAGAGGAGCTCAACTTGAGAGCATCAGGTAGGCTCCAATTTAACTGATACATTCTTTGGGCAATTAAATTGCTGCATACATTAGCAGTTCCATTAGGGCTAGAAGGAAAAAGATATCACACACCCACCGCTGAATGTGCTGAATACAAGAATTATACTTCCAATTTGCCTTCCAACAACTTATACTTGCCTCAACATTGAACTTTCCATTTGTTTTCTGCTTGAAATGATTGAGAGAACCAAACTTCTAGTGGAAGAGTTTGAAAAAGAAGTTCCAGGTCATTAAGAAGAAAGGATGGGAAATTGGGTTGACAGAAATAAGCTCCAAAGCACAAGGGCCTGCCTACGGATTCAAGCATGACCATCTACACAAGAGAATAACCTTCATGAGACATTTCTCTTTATGACTCTGCTGTTTGGAATCTCTAGCAGGCTGTAACATCAATTAAGCAAAGCTCTTTGCGAGTCCCTTCATTAAAAAAAAAAAAAAAATTCTCTGTGGTCTCCTTAGTGAACTCTTTCTTGCTGCTTTGCTGCTTGGTGCTGAAAGTGAAAGGTTCTCATTCCAGCTTGGTCTGACTCAACTGCCAACTACTTTCTGACATTCAGAAATCTCATCTCCAGGTCCCTCCTGTTTTCCTGCATGAGGCTGATTGCCACTTCTGGTTCCCAGGAGGCGCCCCAGCTCATTCGAGCTGCCAGCTTCCCACCACACAGCTTTGATCTCGGAGCCTCTGTCCTTGATCAGCAAATCACCTCTCCACCAAGCTCAGGGTCTTTTCCTGCTGGACCCGCACAATGTGATCGTCATGGTGAGACAGCCAGCACGTGTTCCTCATGTGATGGCCACACTGTACAAGACGCAGAGCTCACTTTGGTTGGACTTCTGCTTTCACCAACTGCTGGCCTCCGGATTGTCAGAACTAACAAGTGTCATTGTGGGAATGGTGTTGCCTGGGATTTTACTGCAGGACCAACCTACAGCAAAGAAAGCAGTTGTCAAGCAATGTGGCCTGCGATCTAAGCAGTCTTCAGTGGTTTTAACACAGTCAAGGCTTTTGTAGATGCTATCAGGTGGAGGAAAGTTCCCGTCTATTCTGAGTCTGTTGCAAGCTTTTAATCATGAATCAATGTTCAATTTTGTTTACAAAAACTTTTTCTGCATTGATTGATATGATCACATACTTTTTCTCTCTAGGCTGTTAATATGGTGGATTATGTTGATTGATTTTCAAACACTGAATGCCTTGCATTCCCAGGACAAACCCCTCTTGGTTGTGATGAGGCATTTTTTTTATGTATTGGATTTGATGTGCTGATATTCTGTTGGGAACTTTTGTGTCAATGAGGATAGAGATCTGGAATATTCTCATACTGTGTAAATCTAATTTTGGTATCAGGATAGTATTGCCTTCATAAAATTGGTTAGGAAGTGTTTACTCTTATTTTCTGAAAGATTATGTTGGATTGATTTCTTCTTTAAATATTTGGTAGACTTAGCTAGTGAAATTATCTGGTTTTTGGAAGGCTTTTGATTATGAAATCAATTACTTTTGATAGTTATCAGAGTACTCAGGTTATCCATTTCATCTTGGGTTAGTCTGGGTAGTTTTTGTTTTTTTGAGAAATTGGTCCATTTCATCTAAGCTGACAAATTTGTGTGTATAAGAAACTGAAGCCCCAGTCCTACAGCCTCAAGGAAACAAAGTATGCCAAACCACCTAAGCAAGTTCTTCCCTCGTGAGCCTCTGATGAGGCGATAGAAGCAGCCTGGTGACTCCCAAAGTAGGAAATCCAGCTAAGTCATGCCCAGACTTCTGACCTACAGAAACTGTGAGATAATAGATGTGTGTTGTCTTAAACTGAGGAGTGCCCTGTGTGCGGCCATAGAGAGAACTTCTCAGAGGACTCACCTCGGCCAGACACAGGCAGCACCTGGAGAGCACCCTGCAGATTATTTTTAAAGTCCCGTGATGAAGGAGACCTCAAGTCCATTTAGATATTTGGAAGGTGGGAGGGGGAAGGCACAGGTACACTTTCTCACTGTTTTGTGAACCTGTGATGACTCTGAGCCTCAATGCTTAGGAAGGTTGTGTTACAGTTGCTCTTATCTTGTCTTCCTCAGTCTTTCCCATTGACTTTAATTCTCTTCCCCCTAAGTCTATGAACATCAAAGAGGACATGAATACAGTTCTGGCATATTATTTACAGAATCCAAGGGACACAAATAATTACTCAGACTGAAAAGATTAAGCTCAGATGGGGAAGCACAATCCTTTATAATTTTGTCCGTCTGTAAATGGGCAGGCATACACATGGTTGGCATTTCTTTTCCTTCCTTCCCTCCCTCCCTCCTTTCTTTTTCCGTCCTATCTTCCTTCCTTATCTCTTTTCTTTTTTCCATCCTGCCTTCCTTCCTTCAACAAATATTTATCAAATATTCACTCTATACCTGGTGCTGTGTTAGGCACTGGGACATTTGCAGTGTAAGAATCATGCTATAAGAGTTAAAGAACACTACTGCCCATCTTTTCTTTGCATGTGTATGTGATTGTAGCTGGGTACATAATGTTCACATTATCCCCAACAGAAAATGAGAAGTAATGTGTGACACTCATGACAAAGCTTTTAAGGAGTACATGTGTCTGTGGGTGGGAATGTAAATTGGCATAGCCACTATAAAGAACACTATAGAGGCTCCTTAAGAAACTAAAAACAGAGTTACCATATGATCCAGCAATCCCACTCCTGGGCGTATATCCAGGGAAAACTCTAATTCGGAAAGATACATGCACCCCAATGCTCACGGCAGCATTATTTACAATAGTTAAGACTTGGAACAACCTAAATGTCCATTGACAGAGGAATGGATAAAGAAGATGTATATATACATATAATGGAACACTACTCAGCCATAAGAATGAATAAAATAATGCCATTTTCAACAACATGGATGGACCTAGAGATTATTATACTGAGTAAATTAAGTCAGACAGAGAAAGACAAATGTCATATGATATTAGTTATATGTGGAATCTAGAAAAATGATACAAATGAACTTATTTACAAAAAGAAATAAACTCACAGACATAGGAAACAAGCTTATGCATACCAAAGGGGGAAAGGAGTGGGGGAGGAATAAGTTAGGAGTTTGTGGTTAACAGATACACACCACTATACATAAAATAAACAACAAAAGCCTACTGTATAGCAAAGGGAACTATATTCAATATCTTGTAATACCCTATAATGGAAAAAAATCTGAAAAAGAACATATGTATATGTATAAATGTATAACTGAATCACTGTGCCGTACATCTGAAACTAACACAACATTTTAAAATGACTATACTTCAGCTTAAAAATTAATCTTTTAATAAGTGGATGTGTTTCCTCCATGCTCTTTCCTCGTCTACCCATTGGGTACAGGTCAAAATGACAAGGCAGCAAAGCCCCAAGAAAGAAAGTAGGTTGAAGCTCCTGAACCCTTCTATGAAGGAAAGCCACTCATCAACTAATGGTGCATACGTACAGTCCCCATTACATCTGTGCCATGACGCAGCTTTGGGGGTCTTCTTTGTTTCTTTAGCAGTTAGGCTACCGTGACATAGAAACCGGTATCTCAAAGTGGGGAGGTACTGTTTAACACTGTGTTTATGAGAACTGGCCTGGTGGTTTGGTGCCAGATAGCAAAGAAACAGATATAGCAGCTTGGAAAGCTGGAAATTCCTCTTATCCCATGGGTAAAATATTTGATAAAGCTGTCCTCTGCATTAACTGATAAGGTTAATCCAGTAAGGCCTATAAGGCCTGGAGCTTCACGGCAGGAGTTAGCAAACTACGGCTCATGGACCTGCTGTCTGGTTTTGTAAATAAAGTTTTATTGAAACACAGTCATATGCATTTTCTCACATACTGCCTATGGTTGCCTTTTCACTATAGGGGAAGTGTTGAGTAGTTGTAAGAGAGCTCCTGTGGACCCCAAAATTTAACATATATACTACCTGGTCCTTATTTGTCAACTCCCAGTATCCTGAGGTTGACTGGTGACAGTGATGGGACTTGGGTGATGATGGAGCTAGAGAGTGGAAGATGCCTGGGATCCTGAATCATCCCCTCCAAACCAGGTCATATACTGTTAAATGAATGAGAAATGCATTTCTACTGTATTTGAGCCATTATATGCTTTGGAAATGTGTTTCAGCAGTTTATCTTACCCTATCTGAGGCAGGTTGATGGCAAAAATGGTCCCAAATCCTCACTCCTCCCTGGATCTCTTTTTTAAAATATAACTTTGCAGCACCTGCCCATTTTGGCTGGGGTTTTCTGTACCATCCCCTGACTCTGGGTTCAGCCATGGAAATAATTATGGTCATTAGATATTAGCTAATACAGCACAAGCAAATGCTTGGAAAAGCACTTGCACATTTTCACCTTCTGTCTCTTATTCCTCTGGCTCTGCCATAAGGATGAGCTTGGGCTAGCCTGCTAGAGGATGAAACACATGGAAAGAGCTGAGTTGGCATAGCTGTCTCAACTAAGATCACCAGAGCCACCCACCCAGCTTATTAACTCATAAGCAAAAATAAGGCTTTATTGCTACAGATCACCGAGATCATTGTGGTTGTTTGTTACATATCATTGTGGTAATGAAACTGAGCAAGACTCTGTAGGGTCTTCCCAGGTACAAAAGCCCCTCCGTGTCCCCCATTGTTTGTTTGTAGAAAAAAGGCTTTAGTCTCCTCAACCTTTGCCAAGTTCTAATCTGGACTTCGGGTTTCTAGACTATCAGATGCATGTGATAGTTGAAAGGTTTCCTGGGTGAGGGACAGAAGAGACTCCATTATTTCAAGAAGGCATGGTCTTTTCAAATCTTCAATGCTCTGTGCTGTGGGCAGATCTTTGTTTAAATTAGGGAACTGATTATAGTCACTCCCCCAAAGAGTTTACTTTCGCTGATTATTTTCTTCTTTTTCTCTGTAAGTGAACCTTATCCTTCTTTAAATTATAAAACTCTGCCTGCCCATCAAATATCCTTAGGTTATAAAAACAAGGAAAATTCATAATTAAGGTATATAGCGTTTTAAAACCTAGCAGAAATAATGATAAAAAAAAAAAGATAAAGGCATCCAACCTATGAATTCAGCATAAAATTGCATTAAGAAATGATCTTCTCCTAGTATCCAGTCAAGGTGGCTTAGTAGACTGCAAAGATAATATCCCATGCTGCAAAGCATGGAATAAATAAATGGCCTTCCTCAAAACAACCATGTAATTTCTTTACAGGAAGCAGTACTGTTTTTACTTATCTACTCTTTAATTGTTTTAGCAATATTTACATTTGAGAGACAGGGAGTGTATGGGAGTCAGGGAAGATGAAGAGATGTTTCTCACAGTTCACAGCTGGCCAGGAATGGCCACAGAGGCTTAAGAAGGTCAGGGCATACCTGGAGTTATCTGTCTCTGATTTTTCAAATGGGCCTGAAAGGTTGAAGTAAAGGATAGGGTAAGCATAGGCAGATGTCAGCAGGGACGCACAAGGACAGCCATGCATACCAGGCTGGTATCCAGCTTCAGGAGAGCGACCATTCACAAACAGTTCTGTTTTCACAAGTGCTAATGAGACCTTAGACACACCAGTTTCTGGACTTAACAGCAGTCCACAGTCTGCCCAGAAAAGCAAACACAGTTTAGCTGAGCAGAAAATGTGCTTGAGAAATCCACTTGTTTAATTTCAGTCTTTTTTTCTTATTATTTAATATGGAAAAATACATTTTATTTGGCCTCACTCTGAAAAACAAAAACAAAAACAAAAACACAGTTCCTTTTATGGGAGCAAAATAAATAAAGATTCCTCTCTCAATCAGCCGAGCAGATAAAGTGACTACTCGATAAGCAAAAATGATACCTCAAGTCCTTAAATAACCATTTCCAATACAAGCTCTGTCAGTTACTCTTGATTGCCTTTTTTTTCTAAGCAACTCACTCCGCAGAAAATATTCCAAAAACATCAGAGTGATAAAACTCAGTCCTGAGAGACATGACAACTAGATAAGCGATTTGAGGAGAAAGACTAGGATTGTGGGTTTTCCACAATGGAAGTCCCAGAGTGGTCTTAGAGTTGAAGTTTCTGGAAAAATCCTTTTAGCATAGCTTTAACTTCTGCCATCAAAGCTACAGCTGGGGTGAATCTACCATTTGCAAGGGGCAAGCATTTCTAAACTTGCTGAACTCTTGTAGTCTTCAGACCAGATGCCTGTAAGGTGGTTGCTTCAAGGGAGTTTGGAAGCTGCCTACAAGGGCACTTTGCTGAGGCTGGCAGACGCTGCTAGTCCCGGCTGGCTGAACACCCAGATTATGTGCAGTGTGGAGACTGTAAGGTCAACTTCCTCCCTCCACCAGCAGGTTTGGCACCAGATAAATCCATTAATATTTCCCCTTGAAAGAAACAGGCTTGTCAAACACAGGGAGGACAGAGCTTCCACCACGTCCCATAACTGCTGTTGTAGACATTTTTAGCAAGTGACCAAATACCAGTATTTAGGATTCCCACAATGGACTCTCTATGTTAAAATATATATGCCAGATTCATTTTTCCATACAGACAACCCCTTCTGGGCTCTTGTCTACAATATTCTAATGAAAGATTACTAGTGTTTAAAATGAGAGTTTTATTAGATCCTGTTTCAGTTATATCCAATCAGAGCATTTTAGTTCCAATCCATTGTCCTTTTTACTTAGTCAAACAGATTGAATCTTAGATAGCAGCATTTGAACACCGAACAGTCACCTCTTCCAAAGTCATCTTCTTTTCACCATAGATTCTTCTCTGATTATTCACTCCACACTTAGCAAAAGTTAGTCTGGGGAAGCTGCTACGCCAGGCCTGGGGACATGACAGTGAACAAAACACTGTTCCCACCCCGAACAGATATTACAGTCAAGTTGGGGAGACCCTATGCAAACTGCTTTTTCACATTCCAAAGAAAGTGGCTTTCTCCCTTCATCTTATGTGAAACTGAGTACCCTACTTCTCTTTCTTATTAAAACCTTTTGATTATGAAAGGCAAACATACTCACTAAAAATGTTGAAAAATGTTAACATGCAGGAAAGAGAAAAGTAAAATCATACATAATCCTCTCAGAGATACCTGTTAAAACATTAGGGAGGCAATGTTCATAGCAGCACTATTCACAATAGCCAAGATATGGAAACAACCTAAATGACCATTGGAAGATGAATGGATAAAGAAAATGTATACACAGACACCCCCCCACACACACAATGGAATACTACTCAGTTATAAAAAAATTAAGTACTGCCATTTGCAGCAACATGGTAGACCTAGAAATTATCATACTAAGTGAAGTCAGAAAGAGAAAGACAAATACCATGTGATATCACTTATATGTGGAACCTAAAAATATAACACAAATGAACTTATCTACCAAACAAAAAGAGACTCACAGACATAGAAGACAGACTTGTGTTTGTCAAGGGGGAAGGGTGGGGAGGGATGGATTGGGAGCTGGGGATTATCAGATACAAACTATTTTATATAGAATGGTTAAACAACAAGGCCCTACTGTATAGCATAGCAAACTATATTCAGTATCCTCTGATAAGCCATAATGGAAAAGAATATGAGAAAGAATGTATACATATGTATAACAATCACTTTGCTATAGAGTAGAAATTCTCACAACACTGTAAATCAACTATACTTCAATCAAATTTTAAAAAATGTGAAACATCAGAGAGGAACATATTTCCAGGCCTTTGTCAGTGCATGTATGTGTGCCTGCATGTTTCTGCAGTTATGTACACTATTTTATTAGGTTTATGGATTTTTAAAAAAAGGTATGAGACAACAAGGAAGAGAGAGAGAAACAGAAAGAAGCAAAGACAGATTTTTATATTTTAATTTTATATTGGCGTAAACTTGATTTACAGCACTGTGTTAGTTTTACGTATACAGTAAAGTGATTCAGTTATACATATACATGTATGAATTCTTTTTCAGATTCTTTCCCCATATGTTATAACAGAGTATCGAGTAATTTCCTGTGCTATACAGTAGGAATATTGATTATCTTGTTGATTATTTATTTTATATACAGTAATATGCATATGTTAATTCCAACTTCTTAGTTTATCTTCCTTCCCATCACCGCCCCCCCACCTTATCCGCTTATCCATACGTTTGTTTTCTAAGTTGAAACAATGACAGACTGATGCGAAGAAACAGGGGCAGAGAAAGGGGGAGAGACACAAGGAAAGAAAGGCAGTTTTCCTTTAAATAGTTTAGGTCTCCTTCCTCACCAGAAAGACTTTTTTAAATGCTTCCTGGTGACTGGCTCTCGGATCCCCCTTATCTCCACCGTCTGAAGACAGAGTGCCAGGGAAGGTGCTCCAGGCCCAGCTTTTTGGCCAACAAGCTGCATAAATCAACTTAAGAGCAGTGATTGTAACTAGGGGAGGAAAGCCACATGCCTCTCTGGTCCCTCTGCACCACCCTCAGCCCCGTAACCTCATCTTCATCTTTGGGTAACAGCAACTGGCCTTCCATCAGCCTCCCTGGAGGCCGGCCCTGGGGACTGGGAAGACGGGAGGGTGCTCAGCTTCTGATGGGAAGAAAGGGGGATAAGACCATTCCTCCCACCACCTACCTGTGCTCAGAACCACAGAGCTTTCCCAGAATGTCAGGGTCTGATGGCAGGCTAACATTTTTGAACTATAGGTATAAAATCTGATAGATCATTTCTGCTAAGTCCCCAAAAAAGAGCAAGAAGGTCTGAGCAATTCAGCAGCCTCCTGCCTCCAAAGTTCTCACTTAGCAGGGTATAGTCTGCATCTGCATTGTGGCCCCCTCATTGGACTGGGCTCCTGTAAGCCCAGGAAGGCCTCCCACAGCCCAGGGCAGAGGTGGCTGGACAGCAGGAGAGGCATGTGGAGAGAACAGTTTTACCAAAAGACCTCATTAGAAGGCAACATTTTCATATTTACTCCGCACACAGTTGCACTAAAATTAACAGCTGCTGCTTAACATTTTTCTGACAAGAACATGTTAAAAATATATGCTGGGAGGGCAGGGTGCATAGCAGATAGCTTTTAATCATATTTAAATCAAATTTACCTAAACCTTGCAAATTTTAATTCTTCTTGTGCTACAGCTGACAAGCATCATCACATGATTCACAGATGCAGCTGTTTTATTTTTTAAAAGGGAAAGTCTTCTTTGGCATGAAAACAACACATGCTGGAAAGAGTAAGCCCAGCTTCTGCACATCAGTCAAGCCTACAGACCAGTCCGAAGTGAAGGATGCAGCTTTGAGAAGCCATTCTCTTACCGGGATTTGTTTCCTTCGACTCTTTCACTGCTCACCTCCGACGCCGCTGTAACGAACAAGCAAAAAAGCAGAATCGTGACAGCCACCTGATACCTGCGGCCCTCGGTGGCCACCAGGAACACTGGGGTCCAGGCAGGACTTTCACTCACTCAGCTCCTGGCCAGAGGAGAATGGTCCTTACCTGCCATTATTTGACCTGACCAAAGGCGAGACTAACCCTGAGGAAGTACTGCTCCCGAGCTATAGAACTAGATGAGATGAATGATTAATAATTCACTGGAACCTGAAGCGGATGGTAAGTGTGAGGTCAGAGTGAATAAAAGAAAGAAACACTGAACAAAGAGGCCACGTTTCATTCATCAGAAAGCTCAGAGATGGGATGTTTTGTTCAACTGTTGAGAATCAGAGCCTCTGTTTCCATTCATGAGTTTTGGATGAAAAGAAACCAGGCTTGGATGCCAAAAATTCCCAGGGGATGCTTGCAGAGAAAAGGCCCTCTGGAGCCCGGTCACCCTGGTTCCTGCATGTGGCTTGAGAGGCCAGTTGATTCCGAGGAGCCTATCAACACATTCTTCTATCATATTAGTTCCATTCTTAGGAAACTTCCTTGTGTTTTTCAAAACAGTTTACTATTACAGGTGTAATGACCCAACTAATGCTATTTGCTGATTCTCCTACCCATGTGTCTTTCATTCAACAAACACTTATGAAGGAACTCTCTGTGCCAAGCTCTGTACTAAAACCTGGAGCATCTCGGGACAGGCTTGTGTTCTGTTGTTTTAAATGCCTGTGTGCGTTGGTGAGCTCCACGCAGTCATCTCCAGCCCAGACTTCTCCCCAGAACTCAGAATTCACAGAGCCAAGACCACACTTAGCATCTCTCCTAGAAATCTCATGCCACACAAGAGGCATCTGATTGGACCTTGTCCAGATCCAGGCTTCAAACCCATTCCTCACACAGCCTTGTCCATCTCCACTGAGGCACCTCCATTCTTTCTGCTACCTGCATGTTTCTTGGAGTCATCCATGCTTTCAGCACTGACCAGTTAGAGTCTGTTTGGGAACTAAAAACCAGAGCCGTGTTCTTGTTCTTATTTTCTCAGGGCCATGTGGCATGGGGGATCTTACTTCCCAGACCAGTTCACGAGCCCTGCAGTGGAAGCACAATCCTAACCACTGGACCACCAGGGAAGTCCCATCAGTTATTTTAACAGAATTTAATATAAATCACTGCTAACCAGGTACTGGGGAACTGACAAGGCAGATGGTAGAAGAGGTCAGTGTAGGAAGCAGCACCCACCCTCAGCTGAGGGCACAGAGAGGTGTGCTGGGTTCATCGGAACCCACAGTCTGTGAGGAGGGGCACAGAGAGCTGGGCCTCTGAGGCGGGAGCCACAGCCAGCAGACGCAGTGACCTCTGAGGGGCCCAGTGAAGTTGGCTCTGGGAGCGTGAGGAAAAGTGAGAAACTGGAACCAGCTACCACCGTGGTGTCATTGACGCGAATGGACTCCTCCCCTCCCGCCCCAGCCTTCTAGCGTCCTCTGGCACCCCCTGCCAGCAGAGCGTAGCATGGACCGCGCTGGCAAAGCTGAAGGGCAGTCTGCAGGGAAACACCAGCTTAAGAATCAGCACAGTCCACCTCTTTGGCTCCTTAGCCTCTATCACCCGAACACAAAACTTCTTTCTCTCATACCCCACCTCCAGCTCTCAGCTCTACCTGTCAAAAATCTCCATGACTTCACAGCGTCTCCTCACTGCACTCCCACTCTTCTGGTCTGAGCTCCGCTGGGTCTCACCTGGATCATCACAATAGCCTCCCAGAGGGATTCTTTCACTTTCTCCAGAGTCAGTTCTCCACACAGAAGCCATCATGCTAGGGCTGCTGAAACAAACTGCTACAAGCTTGTATTAGTTAGCTAGGGCTGCTGAAACAAACTGCTACAAGCTTGGCGTGTTGAAACAATAGAAATTTATTGTCTCAACAGTTTGGGAGGCCAGAACTCTGAAATCAAGGTGTCAGTGGGGTCCCTTAATTCTG
Organism: Cervus elaphus; assembly: GCF_910594005.1. NCBI lineage: Eukaryota > Metazoa > Chordata > Mammalia > Artiodactyla > Cervidae > Cervus > Cervus elaphus. The sequence goes on from NC_057847.1 coordinate 29,469,465, forward strand.
CAGACTCTTGAGGGAGAATGTGGATGCCACATACCTCTCTCCTAGATCCTGGTGGTTGCTGGCCATCCTCGGTATCCTTTGGTCTAACAGACGCATCACCCCAATCTCTGCTTCTGTCTTCTCACTGCCTTCTCCATGTCTCTGGATGCTTCGTGTTTAATCCTCCTCTTATAAGGACACCAGCACTGGATTTGGGGCCTGTCCTAAGTCCAGCCTGATATCATCTCAAGATCATTTACTACATTTACAAAGACTCTATTCCCTACTATGTTCTCACTCACTGATACAGGGGTTAAGACTTCAACCCATTACACTGACTGTATTAAAACAGATCAGATCTGGTCACCCCTCTGCTCAAATCCTCTAATGTTCCATCCTGCCCTGAGTAAGAACTCCACTCCTAGGCGACCTGGATGCTCCACTGCTCTATTTCCGCTCTGACTGCTCTCACCTTCTTTCTCCCATAGAAGCTCCTCTGTTCCTCAGCCTTCGATAGTTCTCATCTATAGAGATTTAATTTGTATTTTTAAAATAACTTGCATGCTCCTGTTTACCTTAAACATGTGTAATACAGTTCTAATAGCTGTTCTTATGTCCCTTGCCTACCAATTCTAACATCTGTGTGAGTTCTAGTTGGATTCTGATTGATGTTTCTCCTTATTATGGTCATATTTTCCTGCTTATTTGCATACCTGGTGATTTTTTTAATTGGACGCCAGTCATTAGGCATTTTTCTTGTTTGCTTTTGGGTATTTTTGGCCTCTTTCCTGGGATCAGTTAATTTACTAGAAATAGTTTGATTCTTTCTCACCTTGTTTTTAAGGGTTTTTGGTTGTTTTTTTTTTTTTTTTTTGGTGGGAGCAGACCAGTCTTTAGTCTAAAACTAATTATTTCTTACTACTGAAGCAATATACTTCTGAGTATTCTACTCTATGTTTCAAGAATTGTGAAGGTTTCCAGTCTGGGAAGTGGAAAGCGGCATTATTCTTGACCTTGTACAAACACTAGGTATTGTTCCTCACGCACATGCATTGATCAGTGCTCTGTGAAATACTTACATGGGAGCCTCCGCAGGTCTCTGGAATTCTCTCTCTCTCTGCACCTCTTTCTTCTCTAGTACTCTGTTTATGAACTCTAGCTATCTTTTCCTCAGACTCTCAGCTCAACATCCCAATTCAGGTAGTCCACCAGGTTACACGCATATTTCCTTCTTTACCCTATAGCCTATAAATGAAGTAAGTCAGGGAGATTGTAAGGTGTATTTCATTTGTTTCCCATTTCTTAGGAATCATTGTCCTTTGCTGCTTGACATTCAGTGTCTTTAAAATCACTGTTTCATATATTTGTCTCCTTTTTTTGTTGGTGATGTTGGTTGTATCAGTAAATATGCTCCCTGTTACTCCGTCTTAGCCAAAAGTGGAAGCTTCTGTCATCTCTTTAAGATTTTCAACTGCTGTGATTTCTTTTCTCATTCTCAATAAATATTCACTTTCCTACTTTATTTTTTAATCGTCATTTTGTATTCTTTTTCTTAAAGAGGGCCCCATACTCAGGTTCTTGAGGTACACCACCTGGGTTGGAATTCTGCCTCCACCACCGACTGCCGTTGTGACCTTGACAAGCCTGTGTACTTAAGTTTCTTCATCTATAAAACTAGGATGATAAAAAGTTTCTTCATCTATAAGACCAGGATGTTAACAGGACCTGCTTCAGAGTGTTGAGTACTGCAAAAGTTATCACATACAACACTTAGAAAGTAACCTAGAACACTAAAGCCACTCTACACATGTTAGTTATTACACTTAATTTTAATATTAATATTATCAGTATATAGGTGGTGTTATAATTTATGGAATAGCTATAGAGAGTGTGATGGCTTAGGCTAGAATATAATATAATATTTGAGACCAGAGGAAGAGTAGGTCACAAAAGAAATAGCACAATGGCCAGAGTGTGGGATAACCAAAATAATACACTGTAGTGTCCTAGGAAAAAAAGTAGGGCAAAGTTCAAAAAGAGGAAGAGGTGAATATGGTCTAAGCCACTAGAAATCAAGATAAGAACTTAAACATGACCCCTGGTTTGGTGACATAGCAGTCATAACTAATGTTGTAAATGAGGATATGAACGGGACCCGCCATATATGGTGGGCTTCCGTGGTGGCTCAGGTGGTAAAGAATTCGCCCACAATGCAGAAGACCTGGGTTCAATCCCTGGGTTTGCAAGATCCCCTTGGAGAAGGCAATGGCTACCCACTCCAACATTTTGGCCTAGAGAATTCCAGGGACAAGGAGCCTGGTAGGCTACAGTCCATGGGGTCTCAGAGAGTCAGACACGACTGAGCAACTTTCACTTTGCCATATATGGTAACAATCAGCATTAAATGAGAATTTACCTAACACCTTAGCACAGTACTTAGCATATATTAAGCATTCAAAAAATGTAAGTTATTTAACACAACATTGTATAGCAACCACAACAAAAAATTTTAAAAAAATATAAACTGATAAAGAAAACCACATGCAAGATTTTTATATAGGAAACCAAAATGCAGAATTCTGTATATTTATATACAGGTGACCCTTGAGCAACATGGATTTGATCTGTGAAATACTTTTTTTTAAGTTATTTTATTACTATAATTAGCAATATTATGTTTACTTTTTGCATCACTGGATCCAGGCCATGTCTTACTCTAGTTTATAAATGTTAGGGCAGTTTCAGATTCTGTTTCCACTCTCCTTTGTTCATTATCACCCATATCTCAAAGTATGACACTAGGGTACTTTCTCTCTCACACTCTCTCTTTCTCTCTCTCTCTCTCACACACACACACACATACACACACACACAGACTATCCTACAAAAAAGCCTTGCTTTTGTCCAAGGGCAGTCATTTCACCCTACCCTGATACTTCTCCCTATCTTATTAAAGTAGTGTAAACGTCATCAATGGTTAGCACTCTCTGGATTCAAAAGCCAAGGCCAATTCTGGTTCAATCCTGAGTCTCATGCCCACATCCTGTTGGAGCTAGAAAAGATACTTTGGGCCCCTCTGACTTTTTGTATGAGAAGTAGAGCTCATTCTCCATTAAGAGTCCCTCCACATAAAGAGAATGGATTCTCAGCATCCAAAGACCAGTGACCACAGTGCCTATACCCAGCCAATTCCAGGGGTCCAGAAAATACCCACCAAACCACAAAACTACATGGTTCTAGCAGATCAAACTGGAGAAGGCAATGGCACCCCACTCCAGTACTCTTGCCTGGAAAATCCCATGGATGGAGGAGCCTGGTAGGCTGCAGTCCACGAGGTCGCTAAGAGTCAGACATGACTGAGCAACTTCACTTTCACTTTTCACTTTCATGCATTGGAGAAGGAAATGGCAACCCACTCCAGTGTTCTTGCCTGGAGAATCCCAGGGACGGCAGAGCCTGGTGGGCTGCCGTCTATGGGGTCGCACAGAGTCGGACACGACTGAAGCGACTTAGCAGCAGCAGCAGCAGCAGATCAAACATCTTGAATTACATTTCTAAACTTTTTTTTTTAATTTGTGGAGGCAACACATCTGTTCAGTCCTTTGTTTGTAAGCTCTTACGGATTCCAAGTGAAAAAATTGGTCCTGTGGTTCTGATCCACTGCTGTATGCGTCACATTAGTGCCATTTGTAAAGGTCTGTGTGAAGTCCCAAATTACATCTTTCAAGATGAGAAGTATAACTTGTATCAAAAGGCAACTGATTTAAACCCTAAACACACCTGTGTTTAAAGATGCACCTGTGCTACCTGGGCTTCTCTGAATCTCGTACCATGACTCATTCAAGATGACTAAGTGCTTCAGTACTTGACAGTTTAATTATTTGATCAAAAAATTTTAGAATTTTAGTAATATGAGACAAAAATCTTAAGAAATATATTCCAATTTCCTAAGCAAGATGTAGTTGTCACCAAATTGCAAGTCTGTGTGCCCAACACACAGTGAGGCCAAACAATACCAAAACATCAGAGTATGGGACAAAGAAAGATTTGTTGCAGGGCCATGCAAGGAGACAGGTGGCTTATGACTTGGAAAAGCCCTGAACACCCCAAAAGCTGTCAGCAAAGACCTTTCGTAGGAAAGGTGAGGGAGGGTCGTGCCATGGTTAGTTGTTGCAAACTTCTTGGTGTCAGGTCATGGTCAGGTCACGATCTTCCTATAAATCTATATCAAATGAATGCTATTCTCTGTTCTGACAAGAAAGGGCAAGGTCCCAAGGCACAACTTTTCCCCTCTAAGTCCAGGTCCTGACTAAGAGGAGGCAGATCTCAATCGGCAGCTCCCTCAGGGCCAGAACCCCAGATACTGCCCAGCTGTCATCGCTGAGGCAGCCAGGCACCCAGGACCTAACTGGCCCTGAGACTCCTCAGGCCACCCAAACGGTGGTGCAGGGTGGGTAGCAGGTCCCACAGACTGTGACCCAGGCAGATGGTCCAACATGTTGCAGAGACAGGGATGGGGAAGAGGTTCACCGACTCAACACCCGGACCTGGCCAGTGGGTGGCCCTGAGGAGGGTTCCTGAGCCCTGCAGGGCACAGCCCCCAGCCTGTTCCCTGGGCTCCTCAAGCTCACCTGCTGGCCGAAGGCCAGGTGAGCTGGAGGCCCCAGGGAGAAGGTCAGGATCTGCCTCATAACTCATTCTCCACCTGACAACCACCACTCCCCCTACCATTGGCTGAATCCTGCACTAATGTCACTCACTGACAGTTGGGAGCTTGTGGGAGGGGCCCACTGCACTGCCAGCCAATGGCTGAGTGGGACCTGTTGCCTAATAATAGGGTGTAGCGTAATGGCACACAGCAATATCTCTGTGCTAAGGGCTGCACTCCCCGAGCTCTGTTACATAATGAACATAATTTTACCTTCTCTTAGAGATTTAGGGTCACTCATAAAAATATCAATAAATTTAAATCCATGGCTGATTCATGTCAATGTATGGCAAAAACCACTACAATATTGTAAAATAATTAGCCTCCAACTAATAAAATTAAATGAAAAAAAAAATCAATAAATGGTCCAGTATAAAGTAGATTTAAGATTCTAAGGGTTCTTTAACTTTACACTAAATGGATCTAGATAGATAGTTTTTAATTATTTGGATTCTTATAGTAGTTTTTCTGGCTCCTCTATTGTTGACACTCATTTCCTGTTATTATCATTTTACCTATCTATAGTAGTTTCTTCCACATTTAACTATCTGTTGCTTTTTGTATCTGACAGCTAAGACAACTTGTGAGAATTACTTTATAAAGTTCATGTAAATGGATTCAGAATGGGGACCTGAGAGATTTCACATATAAGTAATCTAAACTTGCTCTGACACACCTTTCTGAAAATAGGAATGGTATAAATAAATAAAATCAATGGAACATCTTGCGACATCGACTTTGGAACCTCAGATGTTTTGTTGGCTTGCTTTGTTCTTCTTACTTTGTGATTCTTGGCCACGTCCTATACTGGTGAGGGTGACCTGTGGTAGATTTCCACCATGGAGACTAGGCTCCAGGTATGCTTCTTTCTGTCTAGTCATGGGCATCAGCTTGGTTAGAAATATAACCAGTCACTTGGATAAGCAAATAATTGAAATATCTCCCAGAAAAGCTTGTCAGTTGTTATGACCAGAGTCAGAAAGGCCAGACACAGTCAAAAGGTTATTTCACAATGATTTCCTCATTCCTTACAAAGAATTATAAAAGCATGTGATCTTGCCCCAGCCTTAGGTTTCAACTGGAAGAAGAACCTTTGTCCTCCTAGGTTTGTCTTCAAGGGAGCCAACTTCCCACCGGGGACATGCAACTGTCACACACCACACTGCCATCCTGCAGAAATGTCTCCCAAGGGGCTTCTTTCATAGCACTTCTCCCTGCTACATACCATCCAGCCTCAGAATTTCTCTGTGCCCGGAGAAACCTGTACCCAACCCTTCAGTATCATCCTAGGGAACATTTTCAATGGGTGAGTGAGTTTCCAATCATTTCATTCCTTAAACAGCAGAAATCTCAACTGTTCCCAGGAGTCTGTGCAATGGCTCAGAGAAGGGCCCTACTGCTTCCATCCCCCCCAGATATTCAGTCACAAGATAGCTGCTCATAGCACCCTCCCCAGTCCATGGGGTATCCCCCAGGGAGGCAGGGACTCCTGTCCCCGGAACCTGCATCTCAAGTTCCCACTCTCTGCTGCCTAGATAGATTGGCTCATGAGCTTCTTTCCAGGTTTTTCTCTCTGGGCAGCTTCTGGCTCACTTGACCTATTTTCCAAAAGCTCAAGACAGAGGTCATAGAAAGGCATTGAAACACTCTAGGTGCTGTGCTGTTTCCCAGTTACAAAACCTGACTGCAAAGCAAATTACCACCTTTTAGCAGCCCCACACCTCACAAACTTAATGGTTGATTCTAATTAATGATCAGCTTGTGTTTCTATCCTTTCTCTGGAGTAAGAGGAAAAAAATTTCTTTCAGTAGACTCTGTATTTATAAATATCATTAGAGGTTAAACATTTTCTTAAGGACAGGAAAAGTCAAGATTTCCTCTATTCACCCAACCAGGACAGAGCTACCTCTCCTTTCATTATTAAGGAGTTTTCTCCCCTCTCCAACTCCAGCTCAGTGCCCTGGATCTCTAGGTATATGGTAGTTACTCAGGAACTATTCATTAAGAGAATGAATGAATGGATAGATGGAAAAGTGTCTTTGCATCATCATCCGCCTGGGTGCCTCCCCAGCTGGAGGGAGAACCTTCACACTGCTTCCTGGAAGCTCTTTTTCAGGGACCCAGCAATCAAACGGGCCCCTATTAAGCCTATTTAGAGATCATACAATAGAATTTAATAATGAAGACTATTATTTACTTCTTTGTTTTGCAGAGAGCTGAATGAAAACCTGACCTCCCTGGGCCCTGGTCGAATTTCTCCATGAATGGTTAGACGGTTTTATGTTTCCAGCACCTTGGCATCCACTTGGTCCTGGAACGGCTGTGCATAGCTGGCAGCCAAACAGGAGTTCAAATGACTCCTCCAGGGCTCTTCTTTGTTATGAGGCTGTTGGATTTGTGGTCTTTTTAGAAGCCTTGGCAGCTGCTAGCCTGCTCTAGAAGCCATCTTTCCTCAGATGGTCCAGGATGCCACGCCCAACTGTGAACTCCACAAGACAAGATCCTGGGCTACTGACCCCAGAGTGGGGGAGGACAGGGGCTCAGTTTTACAAAACCAAGCCAAACTTCATTATTATGGCTCAGTGATTGTAACTTCCCTGATCTCCCAGCCCCTCCAGTCCATTTTTCCCTTTCCTGGTTCTGGAGGCAGTTTTTCCCTCTCCACAGATTCCCTAATTAACATTTCTTTCCTCCTTTTATCTGCTCCAGTTCTATCCACAGCTTCCTACTCACAGCATTAAAAACCATAGATCTGATCCAGCTTCTGATACGGTGTACCCAAGAGGGCTTTGAACCAAGAGAAGATGGGTTCATGGTCACAAGAAGCAGGAGGAGCATCCCTGGGATGAAAAGAGGCCACACCTGTAACTCACAGAGAAGTCCCCTCACAATAGCTGCTGTTGGAATATTAATTACATAGTCTTAAAGTGACTCCCCACACATTGCTTATTAGTGGCAAGAGAAAAAAGATCCAAAAAGCAGCCAGGATGAAGAAACTGTACAACACCTTGACCAGGTCCAAATTAATATCATCTGTGTGGGGCAGATCACATCGTCATGCGGCTCCAAATACCTGGACAGGACTCACATCACTGGGCAGTAATTGGGCTGAGATCGCATAACCTCAATCCAACCAGCATGAGACACCTACAAGCATGCATACAATGAGAAACATGCTATCGAAACAAAATGGTGTGGGGTGCTTACTTTGGCAGCAAATACACTAAAACTGAAACGATATGAAAAAAGATCAACACTGCCCCTGCACAAAGATGACACACAGATACCTGAAGGGAAAAAAATGTGCATGTGACAGGAAGGTAGGGATTGACATCATGAAAGACCAGTTAAAGGAGGTAAAAGGCAGGACAACAAAATCCAACACCTGACTCTGCACTGGATCCTGTATTGGAAGGGAGGATGCTTGGAAAGACACTGATAAGTCACCTAACAAAATTGATATATGGAAGGGAAATTAGATAATGTACTTTGCCAAGTATTATTGTTATGTTGTAGAACACTGTCATTCTTTGAAAATTCACACTCAGGGGTAAAGGGCCATGAAGCTGGTAACTTATTTTCAAACTGTTCAGAAAAAAATATACTTATTATAATAGATATAGAGATGTATATTATCTACATGTTATATATAATTTTTTTCTTAACCATTATACATGCACATATGTATGTGTGTACATATATATGGGCTTCCCTTGTGGCTCAGCTGGTAAAGAATTCACCTACAATGCAGGAGCCCTGGGTTTGATCCCTGGGTTGGGAAGATTCCCTTGGAGAAAGGAAAGACTACTACCCACTCCAGTATTCTCGCCTGGAGAATTCCATAGACTGTATAGTCCATGGAGTCACAGAGAGTCGGACACGACTGAGCGACTTTCACTTTCTCTCATATATATATATGGATTGGGGAGAAACATGCAAATAATAAAGTAAGTGGAGTAAAATGATGACAATACAGGTGCTCTTGTATTATTTTTTTATTTTTGCATCTTTTTTTTGTAAGTTTTAAATTCCCAAATAAAAAGCTCAAAAATACAGCTGCTATACTTCCGATTCTTAACACTCTTAGGGTCTGAACCTTCTGACTGAGAAAAAATAGGACATGAGGTAAGTCTATGTGAAGCCATTTAGGCTTATAGAAGCTCCTGAGCTGGGAAGCATTTGCATTTACCTATAATTCTGAAGCAGGTGTTTGACGATGGCTACCACTTTGAAGGACAGGGGGCCACTGTGAGGAAAAGCATCAAAATCAACACAGGAAGACACAACCTCATCCCAAGGCCAGTTCAGAAAATAAACAATGCCCTGCTGTCATGATCAATGAAAACACAGATTAATTTTAAACTCCATGTGGGGAGCCAGAAAGTAGAGATGAGCATAGCACGGAGACTGAGTGTGGCCTGGGCACCCAGGGGACTAGCAGCTGTGATTCCTGAGGTTCCTCTGCCCCGCGCCCCCCACCCCACCCCCCAGGCTGGTTTCTTCTCTGGAGAGGAAGAGTCCTCAAAGGCTTGTTACATGGTATAAGCGAGGCAGTAAGGCCAAATGCTAGGCATGTAGTAGCTCAAGTGCAGTCAGGGAGCAGCAACCATGAGGCAGGATTATAATAAGGACGGTTTCCTCCCCGACTCTGTAACGCTGTCAGCTGCAGTTATTAATACAAAGGCTCCACTGAGTCAGGGCACAGGGCCGGGGTGGGGGGGTCGCTGTGGTCCTAGAGACCTGGGTTCTGCAGGGTGGGAAGGGTCCCTCAGCGGGAGAAAGGTCATCAAGAGAGCTCCTAAACCACATGGCATTTGCTCCGAGGGGCTTCCAGGACTAAAGCCACGGTCTACTCAGGGCTTTATCCGTTGTTTGATGAGGACATGACCCACATGTGCTTTATTTGATCAAAGTGCTGTGCGGGGTAGACGATTTTACCATCAAAGCCTAATCTCTGAGAAATTACCAATTCCTCCATTTAGGTCAAACTTTTTGGCCTCCAAAAATCCTTCAAATAGTAAAAATTGCCTTTAAGGAATTGACTTCCCTCTAAGAAATCTGGAAGGTATGAAGAAAGCAGAGTCGGGGTGGGAGAGAGGGCAACACCTCTGTTCTTGCATCCTGGTCAGTACCCAGCCTGGCTCTGTCACCCACCTTTCTGGAGGTGACTGTTAGCCTCTCTGTTACCATCTCAGAGACATTTACCTGAGCCACATGTAGATTCTAATCTGGGCCCTAAATTCTTGGTGCCTGACCATTGTTTGCCTGTTGGGAGCTGGTTCTGTCTGTGGCTAAAATTCTTTGCCCATTGCCTTCTGTCTAAATTCTGCTCTCAGCACGTGGGACCCTGGGATAGCCCACTGTCGACACACAGCATCAAGGACAGGAAGCCCTTTCAGCCGGTTCTTAAACTTGATAAAGGAAAGTCCGCTCGCACAGCACCTCCAACTCTTTCATGCCCCAGCCATCTACCGACACTGTACTGGGTGCCAGGTCCTGGATTCAGCACTACAGTGTGGACGTGAATGAGCCAGCATCCCTGCCCAGCAGAGCTTGGCATCCAGCCACTCAGGTGAACATGATGGCTGAGGCAGTGGAGCGCCATGGTTCCAACACCACTTTTTCTCAACCCCACTCCAGTGCAGAATCCGTCAGCAGTAGATTGAAGACACAGCATCCAGGCCCCAAACTCCAGACCTACCAAATCAGTCTCCAGGGTAAGGCCTTGAAACCAGCACTTTAATAATGGAATATTAGACACTCCGGTTCTGAAGGGTTGATGAAAGGCACAGGCCCATTGGGGATCTGTCTGTGCGGGGTTCCAAAAAGGAGCCCACAGGACTGAAGGAGGATCAATAAACTAGCACAGCCTCTGAAAGTTCTTTAAGAAACAGGCAGCCTGGAGATCTGGGAACATAGGAGAGGGTGAGGGGGATTCACCCCACCCCGGCACTGTGACTGTTAGGAGACCCCTGTGTGACCGAGGCCATCACACACAGGAATGGAGGGGCAGGAGCAGAAGTCAGTGGGCGATCCGGGGCCAGTGGTACCACCCTCCAGCATCAAGAGAGGAAGAAGCGGCCTAGGTCAGTGCTTTGTGTCTGGCACAACAGTATTGTGAGCTGGAGCCCTCTGAACACATCTGAAGGAAACTGCAAGGAGTGGGGAGTCAGGCGAGCTGTCTGCACCGGAGCTGCCAATGTCTCTGCGAGTTGTCTCCTCTCACAGAGAGGAATCTTTCTGGGCATTTCTGAAGTGTTAGGCACCAAGGCTGCTGCAGGCTTCCTGATTGTAGCCTCTTCCCCCAAGGGCTCCGTTACAGGGTCACATGCTGTGTGCTTCTATATATGGATCTCAGAAGCAACACTAGTGAGACAAGTCCAAGTGCTTAGGTGAGTCCATATTAGACTCAAGCCAAGCCGTCTATGTCAGCTTCAACATTGGCCTCATAGTATACACTTGATTAAAGGATTCTATCCCTAAGATATCACATGGTTACAACTACATCATCCTGCTCTTGACAGCCAACCTCCAACAATCCCAATTCAATGCTGCTTTTCTTTTTTTTCTAACCTCTTCATTGGCTTATAGAAACCACATTCATTTAATCCATGGAATCCCAGCTCTGCCATCAACTCACTGTGTGACTTTGGGAAAGTTACTTACCTTCTTTGAGCTTCAGCTGCTTCTTCTATCAAACTTGGATAACAACATGTGTATCATAGTGTTGCTTAATCAATTTCAGCCCCTTTCCACTTCTCCAGAGTTGTGTCATCAGTAATAGACCCATGATTTGCCATTTGAAAGGACACATTTATAATCAGTCACTTTGTTCATATTTTCATATATTGATCTCAGTTTGAACATTTAGTTAATAGAAAAGACACAGTAGGAAATCCTCCAAAGATATTTTTCAATGGGTGGTAGGTTTTAAAGTGACTCTAGGCCTTCTGGAATGGATGGCAGACAATTAGCCTGCCTCTTGCCTGAGAAATCAAAATAATTACTGGTGAGGCTTGCCTAATGGGGTCTTTCATGAACTCCCTCCCTAAATGAGAAATCTTTAACTTTTCACAAAAACTCAATCTCATTTGTGCTGCTGATTCCTAATATTTCTAAATAAATACTTGGCCTCTGGGCTTTTATAATCAAATAACCCAAATCAAACCAAGCTGCTCTGCCAAGGGAATAATTTATTTTGTGTGAATCTACTAGAAGAAATGTCTACTATCAGTTTGGAATCACCACAGGCAGTCTGGGGCAAGTTTTGTGGACTGGGCTAAGAAGTGAGTTTACTCCATTTGGGCTGAAATGGCTTGTTGAGATGTTCAAACAGTAAACACTGACATGTTTCAGGCCCACAGTGTGCAAGAAACTGGCTATCCCCCCTGGCCCCAAGTCGATCATCACACATAGACAGGTTCAGGGTTCTGTGTCTAAGGCAGAGGAGACAAAGTCTATGAAAGCCAGTTACCTGCCCTGCATCAACCTAGAAAGTGAAAGTGAAGTCCCTCAGTTGTGTCCAACTCTGTGCGACCCCATGGACTGTAGCCCACCAGGCTCCTCCATCCATGGAATTTTCTAGGCAAGAGTACTGGAGTGGGGTGCCATTTCCTTCTCCAGGTTCATCAACCTAGAAAGGAGGCCAAAGAGCCTCAGAAGGTAGAGGAGTTGGAAGTGTGGGGCATCTTAGCAATAACAGGGTCACCAACCAGCTGGAGGTGATCTGAAGACAGAAGAACTTGACATAGAGATATATAGAAATGCTGAGGGGGAGAGAGAGATGCAAGTCAGAGCTTGGCAGAAGTCTGGAGAGGACCCCAAAAGTGCCCCAGAGCTGAGATGTGACCTACACAACTGGCTGGAGGGCCCCACTCCAGGAGAAGCTCCAGGGACCTTGGCAGGGATAGCGGAGTCTGCTATCCTCTGGGTCCACCCTTCGTAGTTCTTCCTTGTCAAGGACTCTCACACAACAACTCTTGAAATATGAGGTCAGAGTGGAACATGGGAATTCTGGGCAGCTTCAGATTCCTTTTATAATATTAATTACTTAGATGACCCCAAGCTCTTCCTCTGTTATATTTTTACCAGCTCCATTGGTTCTTTTCAGAAACTTCAAGTAGGATGGTTGTCCACCCATAGCTGATTGGGATATTCTGGATCCTCAATCTATCCTCCGGGATGGAAAACATCCTTCTTTTTGGTTTAATAAAGGTATCATCTAACTTTTTAAAAAAAAAGAAAAAAAAATTGGTAGATTTCAGGAAGATAAAACAAAGAGGGACAGAATGGTTTCAAGACATAGGTTTTCACTGTAATGCAAGTGTTTGGCAAAAGGGTCCAGTAAATCCCAGTTTCTTTCCCTCTCTCTCCTCTACTCCTTATAGAATAACTTATTCTAGATAGACCAATAACCTTGGTCTAGAATAACCTGACCAAAATCATCTTTAAATTATTTAGCATCTCCATTCTCCAGTTTCACTCTTCCTCATGTTATTTCCCCTCTAGGAAATCAGCTTAGACAAGGACCTCAGTCACCAGTGTAAGACTATATAAGTCACTAAAGGTCTGCCTCTAGACAGAGCAAGGAAGACTCTCATTCCTCAATGATGATGGTTCTCCAACTATAGTATGCATATGGACCGCTTGGGGAGCTTGTTTTTTTTTTTTTTTTCATTTATTTTTATTAGTTGGAGGCTAATTACTTCACAACATTTCAGTGGGTTTTGTCATACATTGACATGAATCAGCCATGGAGTTACATGTATTCCCCATCCCGATCCCCTCTCCCACCTCCCTCTCCACCCAATTCCTCTGGGTCTTCCCAGTGCACCAGGCCCGAGCACTTGTCTCATGCATCCAACCTGGGCTGGTGATCTGTTTCACCCTAGATAATATACATGTTTCGATGCTGTTCTTTCAAAACATCCCACCCTCGCCTTCTCCCACAGTGTCCAAAAGTCTGTTCTGTACATCTGTGTCTCTTTTTCTCACATATAGGGTTATCATTACCATCTTTCTGAATTCCATATATATGTGTTAGTATGCTGTAATGTTCTTTATCTTTCTGCCTTACTTCACTCTGTATAATGGGCTCCAGTTTCATCCATCTCATTAGAACTGATTCAAATGAATTCTTTTTAACGGCTGAGTAATATTCCATGGTGTATATGTACCACAGCTTCCTTATCCATTCGTCTGCTGATGGGCATCTAGGTTGCTTCCATGTCCTGGCTATTATAAACAGTGCTGCGATGAACATTGGGGTGCACGTGTCTCTTTCAGATCTGGTTTCCTCAGTGTGTATGCCCAGAAGTGGGATTGCTGGGTCATATGGCAGTTCTATTTCCAGTTTTTTAAGGAATCTCCACACTGTTCTCCATAGTGGCTGTACTAGTTTGCATTCCCACCAACAGTGTAAGAGGGTTCCCTTTTCTCCACACCCTCTCCAGCATTTATTGCTTGTAGACTTTTGGATAGCAGCCATCCTGACTGGCGTGTAATGGTACCTCATTGTGGTTTTGATTTGCATTTCTCTGCTAACGAGTGATGTTGAGCATCTTTTCATGTGTTTGTTAGCCATCTGTATGTCTTCTTTGGAGAAATGTCTGTTTAGTTCTTTGGCCCATTTTTTGATTGGGTCATTTATTTTTCTGGAATTGAGCTTCAGGAGTTGCTTGTATATTTTTGAGATTAATCCTTTGTCTGTTGCTTCATTTGCTATTATTTTCTCCCAATCTGAGGGTTGTCTTTTCACCTTGCTTATAGTTTCCTTTGTTGTGCAAAAGCTTTTAAGTTTCATTAGGTCCCATTTGTTTATTTTTGTTTTTATTTCCAATATTCTGGGAGGTGGGTCATAGAGGATCCTGCTGTGATTCATGTCGGAGAGTGTTTTGCCTATGGTCTCCTCTAGGAGTTTTATAGTTTCTGGTCTTACATTTAGATCTTTAATCCATTTTGAGTTTATTTTTGTGTATGGTGTTAGAAAGTGTTCTAGTTTCATTCTTTTACAAGTGGTTGACCAGTTTTCCCAGCACCACTTGTTAAAGAGGTTGTCTATTTTCCATTGTATATCCTTGCCTCCTTTGTCGAAGATAAGGTGTCCATAGGTTCATGGATTTATCTCTGGGCTTTCTATTCTGTTCCATTGATCTATATTTCTGTCTTTGTGCCAGTACCATACTGTCTAGAAAAGTATAACTTTCCAAAACTGAACCAGGAAGAAATAGAAGATCTTAACAGACCCATCACAAGCAAGGAAATCGAAACTGTAATCAGAAATCTTCCAGCAAACAAAAGCCCAGGACCAGATGGCTTCACAGCTGAATTCTACCAAAAATTTAGAGAAGAGCTAATACCTATCTTACTCAAACTCTTCCAGAAAATTGCAGAAGAAGGTAAACTTCCAAACTCATTCTATGAGGCCACCATCACCCTAATTCCAAAATCAGACAAAGATGCCACAAAAAAGAAAACTACAGGCCAATATCACTGATGAACATAGATGCAAAAATCCTTAACAAAATTCTAGCAAACAGAATCCAACAACATATTAAAAAAAATCATACACCATGACCAACTGGGCTTTATCCCAGGAATGCAAGGATTCTTTAATATCTGCAAATCAATCAATGTAATACACCACATTAACAAATTGAAAGATAAAAACCATATGATTATCTCAATAGATGCAGAGAAAGCCTTTGACAAAATTCAATACCCATTTATGATTAAAACTCTCCAGAAAGCAGGAATAGAAGGAACATACCTCAACATAATAAAAGCTGTATATGACAAACTCACAGCAAGCATTACCCTCAATGGTGAAAAATTGAAAGCATTTCCCCTGAAATCAGGAACAAGACAAGGGTGCCCACCCTCACCACTACTATTCAACATAGTTTTGGAAGTTTTGGCCACAGCAATCAGAGGAGAAAAAGAAGTAAAAGGAATCCAGATAGGAAAAAAAGAAATGAAACTCTCGCTGTTTGCAGGGGAACTTGTTAAAAACACATCTTACAAGGCCCTTCTTTTAGGTTCAGTAGGTCTTAGGTGGGTCTCAGGAATATGTATTTTTTAAATTCTAGTATTAAATCACTCTGGATAATTCTGATTCAGGTATAAAGAAGACATGTTTGAAAGCCTGTTTTAAGGCTACGTCAGCATAATGTCAGTGAACTTAGAGAACACGTACCAACTACTAAGAGGAGTAAAGGATCATTTCCCTCCACTTCTCTAGACCAAAAAGCAGTGATTCCCAGGATCTAGACCCTCAAGAGTCCAGCTGGTCCAATCCTCCCTCTCCAAGACGGCACTCTGTGACCTCTGTTACCCACAACAGCTGTTGTCTCCCTTTAAGGATCACAAAAGAGCAAGACTCCACAGCCTCCCAGGCACAGACATCCCAGTGTTGGGTCGCCCTTCGGTTCAGTTCTTCACATGTAACCAACTCTCTCACTGCAAGCCTCGCCAACTCTTGCTCTGTCGTCTGCGGAGAACAAGTTAGTGTACAACTTCCAACCCTTCATTGAGTCACAGAGATTTGGAGCCAAAGAGACTGCAGATATTATCTGGCACCACCCTTTAATGCTACCTATGAGAATGCTTGCTCAAAAACATGCATATATTCAATGGGTTTTAGTTTCCAGTCCCTCAAACATTGAAAGGAAGTAGATAGCTTTACTAGCCCCCAATACTCTGTATTTTCTATCCTATTGTATTGCCTTAATTTGGGGATAGACGCATCCTCTTTGCCTTTTCTGTTTCTGAATGCACATAAATTCCTTCATTATTTCTCAAAAAAAATGTATTTTCCATTCTTGTGATCATTTTAGCCATTTGTCTTCAGATTTTTCTTTTAAGTAGGATTACCTGATATGGCAAATAAAACAGGATAACTAGTTTAATTTGAATTTCAGATAAACAACTAATTATTGTTGCTCAATCACTCAATCATGTCTGACTTTGCAACCGCATGACCAGCAGCACACCAGGCTTCCCTGTCCCTCACCATCTCCCAGAGTTTGCTCAAACTCATGTCCATCGAGTCAGTGATGCCATCCAACCATCTTGTCCTCTGTCGTCCCTTTCTCCTCCTGACTTCAATCTTTCCCAGCTCTAAAATCACTTGAGCTCTAAACAACTAATAATTTTTAGTAAACATACCCCGTGCACAACTTGAGATATGTTTACACTTAAAAGGTTGTTTATCTAAAATTCAGTTTTTACAGAGATTCCAGTATCAGGCAACTCTCATTCAAATATCCTAGACATATATTAATTAAAACCAGACACAGAACTCTTCCTATCTTTAGCAATTCACCATAGTCACTAAAGACACTCCCACCTCCTGGAGTTTCCATCTGAAGTTCCCCCTGCTAGAGTGGTGGTGATGGTTTAGTCCTTTAGTTGTGTCCAATTTCTGTGACCCCATGGACTGTGTAGCCTGCCAGACTCCTCTGTCTATGGGATTCTCCAGGCAAGAATACGAGAGTGGGTTGCCATTTCCTTCTCTAGCCTGCTAGAGTGTTCTTTTCCAAATATCTGTATGGTTTGATCCCCCACTTCAGAACACTGTTCAAATTTCTATTTATCAAAGAAGTGTGTTATCTGGCCATCTTACAGAAACCCCAGCATCACTTTTCAACCTTCTTCTGACTGACTTTTATCCCCTGACAAAGTAAATGTTTATACTTTGTTAAATACGTCTACTTATATAGTTTTCATCTTCTCCCTTAAAGTAGAATGTGAACTCCATGACAGCAGGCACTTGGTTTTATTCACTGCTATACCCTTAACAGGTTTCCCTGGTGGCTCAGACAGTAAAGAATCTGCTTGCAATGCATGAGACCTGGGTTTGATCCTTGGGTCAGGAAGACCCCTGAAGAAGGGAATGGCTACCCACTCCAGGACTCTTGGCTGGAGAACTCTATGGGGAGAAGAGCCTGTCACTCCACAGTCCATGGGGCCGTAAAGAGTCAGACACGGTTGAATGACTAACACACACACACATACTCTTAACAGGTAGAACAGTGCCTCACACACAAAAGGTCTATATATTAGCTATTTAATGCTGCATTTATAAGTTCCCCAAAGTTTACTGGCTTAAACAATAATCATTTATTATCTCTTACTGTTCCTGCGGTCAGGAACTCGGGAGTTGCTTGGCTAAGTGGTTCTGGCCAAGAGTCTCTCATGAAGTTATGATCAGATGTTGGCTAAAGCTAAAGACATCTGAAGACTTGTCTGGTGCTAGCTAGCCCACTGCCAATGTGGCTCAATCATGTAGCTGGAAGATTATGCTGGCTCTTGGCAGGAGGGTTCAATTCCTATCCATGCCAGCCTCTTCACAGGGTTACTATAGTGCCTGTGTGAGGTTGTCACACTCTTCCTTCATATTCTATTGGTCACATAGGTCAAAACTGATTCAACACAGGAAGAGACCTATATTTGTTTTCTATTGCTGCATAAGAGATTATCACAAAAGTAGCAGCTTCAAATCACACAAATCTGTTATCTCACAGTTTTATAAGTCTTAGAGTCTCACAAGGTTGAAAACAGAAACATATATGCACAAAGAGAAAACAAATTCTAAAATTACAGACATAAATCTAAACATAATAATTAAATGTAAATGGTCTAAATATGCCAGTTAAAAGATATGTTATCCAAATGAGTTTTTTAAATGCCCCAACTATATGCTATACCCAAGATAGTAACTTCAAAGTAAAAGGATGAAACAAGATCTACCATGCACACATTTTCAAAAAGAAAAAAACAAAAACTGGTTATATTAAGTGTAGACAAGGTAAACTTCAGAACAAATAAAATGACCAGGCACAAAGAGGTACACTGTGTAGTGACACAGCGATCATTTCACCAAAAGACAATGCTAAGCATGCATGCACCAAGCCACAGAGCTTCGAACATGAAGCAAAACCTAAAGAACTGAACAAAGCAGTGTATGAATCCGCAATTGCAGCTGCAGACTTGACCATCCTCAGTTATTGATTGAAGGAGTACACAGAAAATCAACAAGATTATGGAATGGCTGGTTTGAACAATCACCACTGGTGATTGAGCAGCGCCACTGGCCACTGGCATGTAACCGACGTTCACAGAATTCTCCCACAACAACAGCGGAATGTGTAGTTTTTTCAAGTGCATACAGACCATTTATCTGATAGACCATACACTGGGTCATAAAAGAAATCTTAACAAATTCAAAAGAATTGATACAATATATGCTGTTTGACAATAATGTCATTAAACTAGAAGTTAATAACAGAAAGAAAAACCAGGAAAATCTCTAAATATTAAATGTTTACATTAGAAAAAAAAATCTCAAGTCAGTAATCTAAGCTTCCACTTTAAGATAAACTAGAAAAAGAGGAGAAAATAAACCAAAAGGAACAGAAGGAAGAAAATAATAAAAAATAGAAATTAATAAAATGGAAAGCAGGAAAAGAATAGGGGGAAAAAAAATCACAAAACCAAAAGCTAGTTCTTTGAAAATAACAATAAAATTTCTGCACATCTTGAAAGACTGAAAAAAAGATAAAAGACACAAATTTCCAATATCAAGAATGAGGGTATAGCATATAGAGTCCATTATGCATGGATAGGATAATGAGTGAATACTATGAAAATCTCAGTGCTCAAAAATTTTAAAAATTAGATAAAATTAACCAACTTAAAAAAAAACTATCAAAACTCACCCCAAATGAAATAAATAACCTATGTAATCTTAAAACAAATTCAATCCATAGTTAAAATGTTCTGAAAAAGAAATTCCCAGGCCCAGGCTGTTTCACTGGTAAATTCCACCAAATACTTAAGGAATAAATAGTACAAACTCTATACAATGTTGTTCCAGAAAACAGAAGAGGAAGGAATACTTTACAACTTACTTTACCACACTAGAACTACTGATACCAAAACCCGACAACAGTACAAGAGTATAGACTAACACATCTCATAAACATACACGCAAAATCTTCAGTGAAATATTAGTCAAATTCAGCAATATAAAAAAATAATAATGTTAATACATCATCACCAAATGGGATTTATGCTAGAAATACAAGACTTGCTTTAATAATCAAAAATCAATCACTGTAATCCACTCTATCAACATTCATAAAGGCAGTACCAACAGAGGCAGAAAAGAAATGTAACAAAATTTTACATCTATTCACGATTAAAAGTTTTAGCAGACTAGAAAGAGAAAGGAACTTCTAAAGGATCTCTACAATAAAGACCTCTGCCTAACATCATACCTAGTGGTGAAGGCTGAATTCTCTCTCCTTAGATCAAGAACAAGGGAAGGTTAAGGATGTCTGCTCTTACCATTCCTATTCAATAACACACTTGACATTGTAGCTACTGCAATGAGGCTATAAAAAGTAATAAAAGGCTGACAAGTTAGAAAGGAAGAAAATGTCCCCATTCACAGACATTACGATTGTCCTTATGGAAGAATCCGAGAAAGCTACAAAAAGCTCCTAGAACTGAAATGAGTCTGACAGGTCACAAGACCAACACACACAAAACAATTAAACTTCTATATATTAGCAAAGAACAACTGGAAACTAATTTTTTTAAAAATACTATTTACAAAATAAAATTTCAAGTACAAATATAATATCCAGTCTTAGGTTGTTTTTCAAACTTCTACTATACAAAGACATCTAAAAGTTTTAAAATTCAAAAAGAGACAAAACTAAGCCATGGTGTTAGAAGACAACAGGTCTGGGGGGAGAAAGGATGTAACATCTGGGGCAGGACCCAGGAGGATTTTTGGTTTCTAAGGTATTATTCCATTTCTTGACTTGAATGATGATATACCTACTTTGTGATAATTCACTAAAATAAACAACTACAAATTGTGTACTTTTCTGAATGTACACTCAACTTCAATTTTTAATAGTAATGATAAACATAAAGAGAAAATACAGAGGACTATAATTTGTTGAGACATTTGTAAAACTGCATTTTGAAACTACAGTTTGCATCTGGCATTAACCAGAATGATCTGAGAAATATGCTGATTTAATTTAACCTTACCTAATTTATAAAGATCACTATATCTCCATAAAATCTTTTAGCTTCATGAAATTTTCCTCACCCTCACCTATATTTCCCTCACCTTATTACCCATCAATGACATCAACTATCACTAATCATTTCACAATGTATACCTATATCAAAACATCACGTCATACACCATAAATATATACATAATTTTTACTATATGTCAATCATGCTGAATAAAGCTGGAAAAGTTGTATATTTTTGAGTGTATAATTTTTAAATTATACAAATGATTGTATCATAAATATTATTTTTTTACCCAACACCATGGTTTTGAACAATTCTCTCCCTAATGGTGTACACTTATAATTATTTCTGGATGCTACAGAACTTTCTCAGTTTTTATCTACTACTTCTGTGACGGATAACAACAAAAATCACACTGAAAACCTTATACCTATGTCCGATGCAAAATGATTCTCCATAATAAACATCCAGGGTGGGTATAGCTGGGTTATAAATTATGCATACTGCTCTTTACTAGGCTTCCCTGATGGCTCTGTGGTAAATAATCTGCCTGCAAATGCAGGAGATGCAGGTTCCATTCCTGGTTTGGGAAGATCCCCTGAAGAAGGAAACAGCAACCCAGTCCACTATCCTTGCCTGGGAACTCCCATGGACAGAGGACCTGATGGGCTACAGTCCATCTAGTCACAAAAGCAAAGGATACAACTTAGTGACTAAATAACAAGGTACTGCCAGAACACCAGTTTAGAAAAAGTATCTCATCATGCTTTTACTTTGTAGATACTTGATTGTCAGTGAGGTTATTTCTTTCATAGAGGTATTACTCATCTAGGCCAATTGGTTTTGTGAATTGCCTATTCATATATTTTCCCCTTTTTCATATTAGGCTTCTAAGTACCTTCAACTGATTTAAATAAGTCCTCCCCAAAGCACAAAGTAAACAGTTGATAATTTGGACATTAAAATTAAGCATTTCTCTCCCATGAATAACACTATGGGCAAAATTCAAAGGAAACGAACAGATAACCAAATATAGGAAAATATTTGCAGCATCTAAAACATCGAGTGTCTCCATTCTAACTTATTTAATCCTCCCAATGAGCCCAGAAGTCCGTGCCCTTAAAACACTCATTTTATAGACTAGAAAACTGAGACCAGAGACTCTGTATAACTCACCCATGATGAAATAGCTAATTAGAAGATTCTTCCATTCAAAAAGCTGTCCTCTGGGACTTCTGGTTTCCGTTTCCACAATCAAGGAGTTTGAAGTAGCCACTCAGTCCTAAGAAGTAAAAAGCTAACAGACTGAAAAACCAACTTTCTTGGATCCATAAGACAGCGGAGGACATACGGCAAACTGCTGTCTCCAAGACCAAAGAGAGGAGGAAAGACCGAGAGCTGCAAATCGAGACGCACCAGTGGAAACATCTGCGGGCATCAGAGTGGGAGTAGGAAAACCTGAATGCAATCGACAACTGCTGGAGGCTCAGCGTGGACCACAACGCTGAGAGTTGAAACTCCAAGGGGACCTGGTTATGGGGGGCCCACAGTACTGTGAGACTTACCTCCAGGAGTTTGACCTGGTTCCCGCCAGAACTACCGGAGAAAAATCCCTCATACAGTTGGCAGGGGGAGAGGAAGAGGAACTATTTTGAAATGGGCCAGAGTATTCTATCCTCTTTAACATGTCCTTTGCGTGCTGCTTAGGTTATAGTTCAGTCCTCTCCGAATCTTTGTGACTCTTTGAGTTGTAGCCCGCTAGGGTCCTCAGTCCATGGGATTCTCCAGGCAAAAATACTGGAGTAGGTTGTCATTTCCTCCTCCAATGGATCTTCCCCACTCAGGGATCGAACCCGCGTCTCCTGTGTCTCCTGCATTGCAGGCGGTTCTTTACCTGCCGAACCATTGGGAAAGCCCCAACAAATGAGACTAGTTACCATAGCCTCATCTGCTGGGGTATTTTCAGAGTCTAAGACCAGGGGAAGGGAAATACCCAGCTCCAGCCAGCTCTATGTCATCCTGTCCTACCTCACCGCGGAGGAAAAAAAAAAAAAAAAAAACTAAAGAAACACTTGTGAAGTCCATAGCTGAAAGGCACAGGCTTGCTGAAAGACTGAAACCTAATCACAGGACTAGAGTGCTTCCCCTCCCCCAATATCTCACCACCACATTACTTAGACCTGTTTACATTACTTCTTTTAACCAAATACATTATGTCTGGCTATCAAGAAAAAAAAATGATATAAAAGATGAAAACACACACACAATATGAAAACACCAAAAAGAAATGCTAGAGATTGAAAAAAAAAAACAACAACCAGCAATGATAGGCATTTAGTAGACTGGATACAGTTGGAAAGAAATTCTGAGCTAGAGGATATAGCAATAGAATCCTCAAAAGCCAGAAAGCAAAGAGAATAAAGACTGAGGAAAAAGACAGGACCATCCAGGACTGTGGGACAATTTACAAAAGGTGAAACATACACACAGTGGGGTACAAGAGGGAGAAGGAGAGAAAGAAAGAGAGGAAATATCTCAAACAATGACTGAGAATTTCTTCAAATTAGTATCAGACTCCAAACCACAGATCCAATAAGCTTAAGAACACCAAGCATGACAAATGCCAAATGCCAACAAACAAAACAAAGAAACTACACCAAGGCATATCGTCTTCAGAAATTACAGAAAATTAAACATAAAGGAAAAATCCTGAAAGAAGCCAGAAGGGAAAAAACCTTTACCTATAGAGGAGCAAAGGTAAGAATTAACCTTTAACTCCTCCTCAGAAACCATTCAAGCAAGAGAATGGAGTGAAATGTGTAGTATTGAAAGGAAGACACAAAAACAAACCATCAGCCTAGAACTCTGTATCTTGTCAAGTTATTTTTCAAAAGTGGAGGAGAAATACTTTCTCAAACAAACAAAAAGAAATTTGTTGTCTAGTAAACCTGCCTTGCCCAAAATGTTAAAAGAAGTTCTTTAGAAAAATAACACAGGTCAGAAACTTAGATCTATATAAAGAAAGGATGAACTTCAAAGAAGGGATAAGTGGAGATAAAATTAAAATTTTTATGCTTCTTCTTAATTGAGCTAACAGAGAACAGTGTTCAAAACAATAATAGCAACAACGTGTATTAGATTTTATACACGCACAGGCTTTTGTATACTTACACATAAGAATGACAGCAACGGTACACGGGGTGGGAGGAAGGAATTAGGATGATTTTGTTAATATAAGGTACCCATACCAGCCATAAAATGGTTAAGCGTTATTTGAGAATGGACTTGGATTAATTGTAAGTGTATATTGCAAACTCTAGCGCAATCATTTTTTAAAGAATGTTTTTAAAAAGGATAACTGATACACTGAGAAAGGAAAAAAAAAATAGAGTCATAGCAAATGCTCAATTAAAACCACAAAAAACAGGAAGGATGGAAGACAAACATAGTAATAAAGAACAAGGTCAACAAATAGAAATAGTAACAAATATGGTAAATATTGATCCAGTTATATCAATGATCACTTTGAATGCCAATGGTCTAAATGAACCAATTTAAAGGAACTGTCAGACTGGATCAGAAAACACAACCCGTCTACCTATAAATTGTCTACCAGATACTCACCTTAAATACAAGGATGTGTAGATTAAAAGTAAACGGAGGAGAAGATGCCATGCTAACACTAATGAAAAGAAAGCTGGAGTAGCTATACTAATTTCAGACAGAGCAGTTTTCAAACTAAGGAAAGAGATCAGGGGATAAAGAAGAGCATTATGTGATGGTAAAGGGGTTAATGCTTTAAGAAGATGTAACAATTTTTAACGTGTCGGGCCTAATAGTAGATAAACAAAAAAACTAGTAGAATTGCAAGGAGAAATGGTCGAACACACTATCGTAGCTAGAAACTTCAACTCCCCTCTCTCAGATACAGACAGGACCAGCCAGCAGAGAGTCGGGACACAGCTGAACTCAACAACACCACTGATAACTGGCTATAACTGACATCTCAAACTGCTGCATCCCACCACAGCAGAAGACACACTCTTCTCAAGCTCCTACGGAACATTTACCAAGACAGACCACACTCTGGGCCATAAAACACACTTCAATTGTAAAAGACCAGAAATCATACAAGGTTTCCCTCAGACCCCAGGGAATTAAACTAGAAAGCAGTAACAGAAAGACAATCAGAAAATCCCAAAGTATGTGGAAATTAAACAACACATTTCTAAGTAACACATTATTCAGAGAAGTCTCAAGAGAAATTTTAAAGTATTTTGAACTAAAGAAAATGGAAACACAACTTATCAAAACTTCTGGGACACAGCAAAAGCAGTGCTTAGAGAGAATTTATAGCATTGACTGTTTATTAGAAAAGAAGAAAGATCTAAAATTGATAATTTAGGTTTCCATCCTAGGAAACTAGAAAAAGAAGAGTAAATTAACTCCAAAGTAAGCAGAAGAAACATCTGTGCTTTTAACAAGTACTTTCTTTTTCCTCCTAGGAGACTGAGAACATTAGTCTTCCACTTACCTATCCTCTCTTGTATTAAATATCTCTTATTCCCTTTCTCTTCCTTCAAGGTCTGTATTCCTCAATATAAGTGTCTCCAAACCTTGGAAGTTTTTAAAGATTATTTTTTACTATGCTACATTTATAGTTGTCTGTTTTTTACTATACTAGCCATTTGTAATTCATACTATAATTGCATTGCTAATTACTGTTTATAGGAAAATTAATGTTTCACCAACCACAGTATAACCTCCTTGAGAACATGGACATTTTACTTCTTTGTTTTCCCAGTAACAGCTAATACAAGGTCTTGCATTTAAGGCCCTCAATAAATACACGTTGCTTTAACGTAAATAAATACATGAAACACCTCTGTAATACCGTATCCTACTTCCCATCATCAATCCCCACAGAGAATATAGAAATGTCTGATACTTCTTTCAGACACAGTCTGGTTTTCATTTGGTCCCTATCATAAGTATTAGTGAGCTCTTTTTTTTAAGTGGCTAATTTAGTAAACAGTTACAGTTGAAGGACCTGAAAGATTTAATTTCACCTTTGGCCTAACAATTCACTGGTTGAATCATCTTAGGGCAGTTATTTCTGTTACTGTTTTACTTTTCTTACAGTAAAAGATGGAAGATTGTCTGAGTAAGGATCTTTTGGACAGAATAACAAGAACATAGAACCTACATAAGCATGGTGGATGGGTGAGTGAAAAAAAAAAAGCCCATCTAGCCATTGCTAAACCCATTAACTGATGAACCATTGTCCTATAAACTTATATATATGGACATATGCAAGTATACCTTTTTGATCATATATTTTTCTTTTTCAAAATAGTAAAATAAGTATAATGGTGGGAGATAGACTATTATTAGAGTTGGAGGCTAGCCAGTCAGATCTGGAAGCAAACAGAACTAAATCCAAGGCATTAAAAAAAAAAACTTTAAGGTTGATGCTTAAACACAATTAAGGGGTATTGAGAAGGGCCTCAAATTTGTTGTCAATAGGTCTAAAACAAAGATATCAAAGAGAGATGGACTGAACAGAATCACTTGCTTTAAAAAATAGAGATTTACAAGAAGTTGCAAAGCTAGTAGAGAGATAACCCAATATCCTTCACCCCAAACAATAGTATGATATCAATACTAGGAAACAAACTGGTAAACGTGTGGGTGTCACTTTACCTAATGTGGATTTGTGTAACTGCTACTACAAATACAGAACTATTCCATCACCACGAAGATCTCCCTCTTGCTATCCTTTGTAGTCAGAGATTGCTTTAAAGAAAGATAACGGTAAATAAAGAGTGAATTAAAAGCCTTGTCTGGGAGCACACCCAGGGAGGTGGGTGTGAAGAAGGTGGAAGAAGACTTAATTGTCAATAAACCAAAATTTCCAGTGTCAGGGAATCTTGGCTGGGGACCTCCCCCATCTGCTGGTGGCTCCCGTGAGAGGCAGAGCTCTTAAGCAGAAAGAGGTTTTAATTTCCTGCACCATCGCCCCCAGATCTCCTGCACAGTCTTCCCCATCTTCTACTCTGCGTCTCCCCCACTCCGGCCCAGACACTTCTTTCTGGCCTCCTATTCACTAAGAGACAAGTTGCAATCCTCAAGCTCCGTAGTCCCTCAGTCAGCGACAATGACTTGCCTAATCTAACAAGCACCACCACGTGCCCCACAGTAACCAGACCCCACATTTCCCTGTAAATGGAAGTGTTCCCACTACTCAGCCCTCGTCCACTGTGTCTTCTCCTCATGGCCTCACAGAAATCATTCCAGGTTTGCATCACAAGCTCCAGACAAGTTACCATAAGATAACTCCATGGTACCCCAGAACTGGCCTGAACTCAACTCTACATGCCAACAAAAAGTGTCCCCCACCATCCTCCCTATTGTTGTGACTAGAATCATTACCCACTCAGTAATTTAATAACTTTAAAAAATAAGTAATTTAAAGTAATTTTTAAAATGTAAGAGTTTAGAAGCCTCAGTAACTCAATTCCCACGTCCTTCACTCCAGTATCCAATAGATTGGGCTTTTGAGCACCTTTTGGCAGTTCCTTAGTTTTCTTTCCATTTCCCTCAGATCCTGATTATTTCTCAGATGGACCACTAAATCAATGATTTTATCCCTCCTCCACAGTGCCACGCAGCACTCTTTCCCTCAACCCTCCAAATGGAAAAAATCACTCCCCTAATCCGACACCGACTCCACTTCTAATGGGAAACTCCTTTTGGCATTTAAAGGACTTCACTCCCCAGATACAGCGTGTGCCCTACAGCTAACCTGCCTTCCCTTCTGCTGTGCTATCAGCCTGGAAGGCCCCAATCCCTTTTACCTGTTTAATAAAATCCTATGCATCCTTCAAGGTCACTTTTAAAGCCATCTTCTTAGTTGAGCCTTCTTTGATTTCTCAGATGGAATGAATCCTTCTTGGCATTCCCATGGCACTTCATTGTAACAATTATTTAAGTCTGCCTAGAAATATGGTTCGTGCACATTTCTAACATTGTGGCCAGTGGCCACCTTAATCATTTTTGATATTGCAAAATACTAAAGACAGTTTTAAACTAGCATTTGAATTCCAGTCCCTTTACTGACTGTAAGATAGTGCATCAATCAGCCTTTCAGCCTGATTTCCTCATCAGTAAAATGGGGATATAATGTCTGTCCCAAAGGGTTGCTATAAGAACTAATATAATGTAGACAAAATGCCAAGCACAATGTCCCTCACAGTCACTCAATTCACCACTCTATATCATACCTAATACCTAAGGTGAAGCTTTATGAACATCAGGCTGTTAAAATGTTTCTTGGATAAAATGGATAATATTGATTGGAGAAAAGTATATCAAAAGAACCCAGGGGATTATAACTAGAGCCACAAACTGGCTGAAAACTGACATCACTAAGAAAGTATTTTCAGAGAGAGAGAGAAAAAAGGAAGTAGGATGATCAACAAGGATTCCTGTCAGGGGAGGAGGGTTGTGTGTGTGTGTGTGTGTGTGTGTGTGTGTGTGTAACTTGCTAATGAACACAAATAGTAGTAACACAATCAACTTCATCTTAGAGACATTTGTTCAAATTGCGCTCACATTTTCAAATGTTCTCCCATCTATTTTGTCAAAATGCTGACCAGTGGGGACACTCCCACTCAACTCTATTCATCCATTTCAGATTATATGCCACAGGAGCAAATACTTTTCACAGATACTTTTCTCCTTCACAAGGATAATTGGTTCACAGGCTTTGCTTTCCTTTTCCAGCAACTCAAGGTTTTGATCTAGCGCTCACTCTCCTGTGCCCTCTAGTGGAGCTGGTAAAAAGAACCATGGGATTGTTGAAACTCCAGTGATAAAGCATCTTTGTACTGTAAAAATTCCCCCAACCTCCCAGACTAAATATCAGTGAGTTTACAAAAGATATGTAGTTGTTCACCATGGATATCCCCTTTAGAAAAACTAAAACTAAAGGGCATTGATCTGAAGAAATGCAAAGGTCATTTTAAAAATATATAAGCTTAAAAAACCAAAATATCATAGAAGAGAAGCTTGGAGAGAAGGTTACGTAATTTTGATTCCTTTGGAGTACCCATATGGTGCAAGCCTCGGATGTACTGCTTTCCTGGCTGACACCTGAGCTGCAGCCCCTAAGACACTCTGAGCCAGAACTACTCAGCGAAGCTTCTCCTGGGTTTCCGATTCACAGAACTGTGGTGTAATGAATACTGTTTTACTGCATTTATCTTTTGGGTAATTTGTTACACAGCAATAGACAACTAATATAGTCTGAATCATTTAACCTGCCACTACTAGAATCTATTAAGTGTCTGTGTTCATTTAATCATAGTATTAGGTACTGTCTTCCTTGCACAGGTGAGAAACCAATGTGGCAGGTGCTCAGCTAGCTATCAAAAAGCCACACACAATCTGTTTTTCTCCCTTGCATTCCTCTAGCATAGAGGATCAAAAGCTAAAACATTTCCCTTCACAGATTTCTTTGCACTTGGTTATGGCCATCTGACAGTACAGACTAATGAGATATATGTAAAGTGTGTTGGGAGAGGACTTTTCTTGCTAAACAAAGGACAAAGGTTTAGGAGAAGCTTTCAGCCTTTTTTCCTGCAAGGAAAACAAAGTTAGCAGTCATCTTGCTTTCAACCTCACAGTAGCCATGAGGTTGAATGACACACTCCAACAGTGTAGAAAAGAAAAACAGGAGGGGCCTAGATCCACAGTGATTTCCTTGTGCAGATGCCCCTTCCTGGTCTGCCACCTTCAGAGTTCCTTTTACTTGAAACTAATAAACCTTTTCCTTCTTCAAGCCATGGCTTTGCCAGGGTTTTTGTTGTTAGAAAAAGGGCACATTTCTAACTAATATATTGAGATAAAGAGAGGTAATTCAAACCCAGGTCTGCTGCTTTTATGCTTTAAGCTCAGATAGTAACACACCATCTGAATAAAAACAAAAACCAACTGGAAGTAAATTTTGATGCAAACACGACCAGGTATCCTGCAGACACAGGTAAGTCCTTAGACATGCTGGGGAGTCAGAAAATGATGTCCTACTCCTTCACTTCATTGTCAGTTTTCTATTTCTTCACCTCCAGAAGCCACACCTTGACTTCTGCAGCTACCAGTTCATCAAAGCTATACTTATCAAAGATATCAGTTAGTAGAAAATACAAGTTCTTTTGTAGCTTATATGTCACTTAATCTCTCCACAGCATTTGATGTTTACTAGTTTCTCTTAAAATATCCTTTCTTCTAGGATTTCACTTTTTTTCCTTCCTCCTGATTGGCCTCTTTTCTCCTTTTTAATCTGGTCCTATCATCTTGCAGATGATAATTCATTCTTCACATGTATACTAAAAACCCCATTGTATTGATTTTTTTAAAAAAGAGGACTTTTTAACTCTGTGATACAAGAGAACCGGGTTGGATCCCTGGGTTGGGAAGATTCCCTGGAGAAGGGAATGGCAACCCACTCCAGTATTCTTGCCTGGAGAATCCCATGGACGGAGGAGCCTGGCGGGCTACACTCCATGGGGTCACAAAGAGTTGGACACGACTTTTATTTTTCCACCTCTTTGTAAAATACACACACACATACATATACAAGTGTATGATGTACATTTTTAGTTCTTGATGCTTTTTTATGGTTTCTAGTATGTCTGACCAATGTAGCTGTTGCATTAAAATGTATTACATAAATATAAACAGATCATATGAGAGAAAAGCCCTGTTTATCTCAGGGGCCTCTATAAAGTCAAAGAACCTTTCTAACTGCCTCCATTTGAATGTCATGGCTTCTAACTGACTGAGCTCTCAGTATGATTTCTGTGGCGCCTCTATCTCTTGTCCATTCTCCACTACCTTATATCTAAACATTTATCATTTACCTCAAGCCCCCAGATACACTAGACCTGTTCACTACCAAGTCTTATTCTGCTCCTCTGCATTGATGAGAGGTAATCCGATTAGACTCCTCTTTACTCTAGACTTTTTCATTTCTCTTGTCCTTCTTCCTTCCCCTCGAGCTTTTATTTGTGCTCTTGACTCCACTTCTCTAGCCTGATCTTGGGCTCAGCTGCATCAATTTTGGTATGGCTGCATCTTACATTGATTTAACTCACACAAAGGCAGCTCCATATAATGTCCGATTATGCCTTCTCATTGTGTTGCATCAATTGAAGTCACTTTCATTCCATTGCTAGTTGAGCACGGTAAACTAGGATGGTAAACACAGTTCTTCCACAGTTAATCTACCTTACTATTAAGAGCTTGAAGTGCCATGAATAGAGAAGTGATCATGTTGCCATTCAGCTCACCCCTGAGGAACTAAGTAATGCTTGGTATCATCCAGACAGATCACAAAGTTAAAGGAAAGAATTATGTGCTGTAAATGGGGCTGAGGCAGTCACAAGTCTAGTGATGACTCCCACTAACCATCAAGTGTCAGGCACAACCACCAGTGAATACCTTTGTGTTTTGATTCTAGTGGTTAATACTATATTTTGTTTTATTTGTTGTTGTTAACATGACCTCAACTACAAGCCAACAACAGGAATTTGACAACAGTTACAATCCTGGAGCTGTTACAGAAACCCTTCGGGCACATCTCCTAGAAAACTATTGTAACCTCCAAGCCTTTGGTGCTTTCAGTCAGCATTTAAGTCACAGAAATCAATAAATATCAAAATACATAAAACAGAAAAAAGGTTTGTGAACACAAATGGATTCCTAGCAGATAACTGATGGGTGAGCTACAGGATGGAGGAGCAGGGGCAAGGACTATCAATTCAAACAAGGTACAGCTCAATGTCACAAACCTCCATCCATTGTTCATCAGGCACTCTGTCTATCAGATCTAGTCCCTTAAATCTATTTCTCACTTCCACTGTATAATCATAAGGGATTTCATTTAGGTCATACCTGAATGGTCTAGTGGATTTCCCCACTTTCTTCAATTTAAGTCTGAATTTGGCAATAAGGAATTCATGATCTGAGCCACAGTCAGCTCCCAGTCTTGTTTTTGCTGACTGTTCAGAGCTTCTCCATCTTTGGCTGCAAAGAATATAATCAGTCTGATTTCGGTGTTGACCATCCAGTGATGTTCATGTGTAGAGTCTTCTCTTGTGTTGTTGGAAGAGGGTGTTTGCTCTGACCAGTGTGTTCTCTTGGCAGAACTCTATTAGCCTTTGCCCTGCTTCATTCTGTACTCCAAGGCCAAATATTCCTGTTACTCCAGCTATTTCTTGACTTCCTACTTTTGCATTCCAGTCCCCTATAATGAAAAGGACACCTTTTTTGGGTGTTAGTTCTAAAAGGTCTTCTAGGTCTTCAAAGAACCGTTCAACTTCAGCTTCTTCAGTGTTACTGTTCAGGGCATAGACTTGGATTACTGTGATACTGAATGGTTTGTCTTGGAAACAAACAAATCATTCTGTCATTTTGGAGATTGCATCCAAGTACTGCATTTCGGACTCTTGTTGACTATGATGGATACTCCATTTCTTCTAAGGGATTCCTGCCCACAGTAGTAGATGTAATGGTCATTTGAGTTAAATTCACCCATTCCAGTCCATCTTGGTTCATTGATTCCTAGAATGTCAACCTTCACTCTTGCCATCTCCTGTTTGACCACTTCCAATTTGCCTTGATTCATGGACCTAACATTCCAGGTTCCTATGCAGTATTGCTCTTTACAGCATCAGACCTTGCTTCTACCACCAGTCCCATCCACAACTGGGTGTTGTTTTTGCTTTGGCTCCATCCCTTCATCCTTCCTGTAGTTATTTCTCCACTGATCTCCAGTAGCATATTGGGCACCTACTGACCTGGGGAGTTCATCTTTCAGTGTCCTATCTTTTTGCCTTTCCATACTGTTCATGGGGTTATCAAGGCAAGAATACTGAAGTGGTTTGCCATTCCCTTCTCCAATGGGCCACAAAATGCTAAAAAGCAAAATGGCTGTCTCAGTAGGCTTACAAATAGCTGTGAGAAGACGAGAAGCCAAAAGCCAAGGAGAAAAAGAAAGATATACCCATTTGAATGCAGAGTTCCAAAGAATAGCAAGGAGAGATAAGAAAGCTTTCTTCAGCGATCAATACAAAGAAGTAGAGGAAAACAACAGAATAGGAAAGACTGAGATCTCGTCAAGAAAATTAGAGATATCAAGGGAACATTTCATGCAAAGATGGGCTCAATAAAGGACAGAAATGGTATGGACCTAACAGAAGGTCAAGATATTAAGAAGAGGTGGCAAGAATACACAGAAGAACCAAACAAAAAAGATCTTCATGACCCAGATAACCACAATGGTGTGATCACTGCCCTAGAGCCAGACATCCTGGAATGCGAAGTCAAGTGGGCCTTAGGAAGCATCACTACCAACAAAGCTAGTGGAGGTGATAGAATTCCAGTTGAGCTATTTCAAATCCTAAAAGATGATGCTGTGAAAGTGCTGCACTCAGTATGCCGGCAAATTTGGAAAACTCAGCAGTGGCCACAGGACTGGAAAAGGTCAGTTTTCATTTCAATCCCTAAGAAAGGCAATCTCAAAGAATGCTCAAACTACTGCACAATTGCACTCATTTCACACACTAGGAAAGTAATACTTAAAATTCTCCAAGCCAGGCTTCAGCAATATGTGAACCGTGAACTTCCATATGTTCAAGCTGGTTTTAGAAAAGGTAGAGGAACCAGAGATCAAATTGCCAGCATCTGCTGGATCATCGAAAAAGCAAGAGAGTTCCAGAAAAACACCTATTTCTGCTTTATTGACTATGCCAAAGTCTTTGACTGTGTGGCTCAAAATAAACTGTGGAAAATTCTTAAAGAGATGGGAATACCAGACCACCTGACCTGCCTCTTGAGAAAACTATATGCAGGTCAGAAAGCAACAGTTAGAACTGGACATGGAACAACAGACTGGTTCCAAATAGGAAAAGGAGTACGTAAAGGCTGTATATTGTCACCCTGTTTATTTCACTTATGTGCAGAGTACATCATGAGAATCACTGGGCTGGATGAAGCACAAGCTGGAATCAAGATTGCTGGGAGAAATATCAATAATCTCAGATATGCAGATAGATGACAGCACCCTTATGGCAGAAAGTGAAGAACTAAAGAGCCTCTTGACGAAAGTGAAAAAGGGGAGTGAAAAAGTTGACTTAAAGCTCAACATTCAGAAAGCTAAGATCATGGCATCCGGTCCCATCATTTCACGGCAAATAGATGGGAAAATAGTGGAAACAGTGGCTGACTTTATTTTGGGGGGCTCCAAAATCACTGCAGATGGTGACTGCAGCCATGAAATTAAAAGATGCTTGCTTACTCCTTCGAAGGAAAGTTATGACCAACGTAGACAGCATATTAAAAAAGCAGAGACATTACTTTGTCAACAAAGCTCCATCTAGTCAAGGCTATGCTTTCCAGTGGTCATGTATGGATGTGAGAGTTGGACTATGAAGAAAGCTGAGTGCCAAAGAATTGATGCTTTTGAACTGTGGTGTTGGAGAAGACTCTTGAGAGTCCCGTGGACTGCAAGGAGATCCAACCAGTCCATCCTAAATGAAATCAGTCCTAAGTATTCATTGGAAGGACTGATGTTGAAGCTGAAACTCCAATATTTTGGCTACCTGATGCGAAGAGCTTACTCATGTGAAAAGACCCTGATGTTGGGAAAGATTGAAGGCAGGAGGGGAAGAGGACAACAGAGAATGAGATGGTTGGATGGCATCACCAACTCAATGGACATGAGTTTGGGTAAACTCCAGAAGTTGGTAATGGACAGGGAGGCCTGGCGTGCTGCAGTTCATGGGGCTGCAAAGAGTTGGACGGGCTGAGAGACTGAACTGACAGCTTAATCAAAATAAACATTATCCTAAAGCACTTCATCACCATTATCTTCATTACCTCCACTATAGTTTAGCCTCAGGTCGAATAACAGGGAGGAAATACAGCCCCGCCCTTCAATAGAAAACTGGATTAAAGATTTACTGAGCATGACCCCACCCATCAGAACAAGACCCAGTTTCTCAGTCTGTATCTCCCATCAGGAAGCTTCCATAAGCCTCTTATCCTCTATTAGAGGGCAGACAGACTGGAAACCACAATCACAGAAAACTAACCAATTGGATAACATGGACCACAGCCTTGTCTAACTCAATAAAACTATGAGCCATGGTATGTAGGGCCACCCAAGATGGACAGGTCATGGTGGAGAGTTCTGACAAAACGTGGTCCACTGGAGAAGGGAATGGCAAACCACTTCAGTATTCTTGCCTTGAGAACCCCATGAACAATATGAAAAGGCAAAAAGATAGGACACTAAAAGATGAAGCCCCCAGGTCAGTAGGTGACCAATATGTTACTGGAGATCAGTGGACTCCACAAAGAATGAAGAGACAGAGCCAAACCACAACACCCAGTTGTGGACATGACAGGTGATGGAAGTAAAGTCTGATGCTGTAAAGAGCAATACTGCATAGGAACCTGGAATCTCAGGTCCATGAATCGAGGCAAATTGGACGTGGTCAAACAAGAGATAGCAAGAGTGAACATTGATATTTTAGGAATCAGCAAATTAAAATGGACTAGAATAGGTGAATTTAACTCAGATGACCATTATATCTACTATTGCAGGCAAGAATCCCTTAGAAGAAATGGAGTATCCATCATAGTCAACGGAACAGTCTGAAATGCAGCACTTGGATGCAATCTCCAAAATGACAGAATGATCTCTGTTTCCAAGGCAAACCATTCAATATCACAGTAATCCAAGTCTATGCCCTGACCAGCAATGCTGAAGAAGCTGAGGTTGAACGGTCCTATGAAGACCTAGAAGACTTTCTAGAAAACCCCAAAAAGATGTCCTTTTCATTATAGGGGACTGGAATGCAAAAGTAGGAAGTCAAGAAATAGCTGGAGTAACAGAAAAATTTGGCCTTGGAGTACAGAATGAAGCAGGGCAAAGGCTAATAGAGTTCTGCCAAGAGAACACACTGATCATAGCAAACACCCTCTTCCAACAACACAAGAGAAGACTCTACACATGAACATCACTGGATGGTCAACACCGAAATCAGACTGATTATATTCTTTGCAGCCAAAGATGGAGAAGCTCTGAACAGTCAGCAAAAACAACACTGGGAGCTGACTGTGGCTCAGATCATGAACTCCTTATTGCCAAATTCAGACTTAAATTGAAGAAAGTGGGGAAAACCACTAGACCATTCAGGTATGACCTAAATCAAATCCCTTATGATTATATAGTGGAAGTGACAAATAAATTCAAGGGATTAGATCTGATGGAGTGCCTGAAGAACTATGGATGGAGGTTCATGATCCTGTACAGCAGGCAGGGATCAAGACTATCCCCAAGAAAGAAAAAAAAATGCAAAAAGGCAAAATGGTTGTCTGAGGAGGGCTTACAAATAGCTGAGAAAAGAATAGAAGCGAAAAGCAAAGGAGAAAAGGAGATATACCCATTTGAATGCAGAGTTCCAAAGAATAGCAAGGAAAGGTAAGAAAGCCTTCCTCAAAACCAGAATTGAAAGAGACACATGTACCCCAGTGTTCATCGCAGCACTGTTTATAATTGCCAGGACATGGAAGCAACCTAGATGTCCATCAGCAGATGAATGGATAAGAAAGCTGTGGTACATATACACAATGGAATAGTACTCAGCCATTAAAAAGAATACATTTCAATCAGTTCTAATGAGGTGGATGAAAACTGAAACCTATTATACAGAGTGAAGTAAGCCAGAAAGAAAAACACCAACACAGTATACTAACACATATATATGGAATTTAGAAAGATGGTAACGATAACCCTGTATGTGAGACACCAAAAGAGACACAGATGTATAGAACAGTCTTTTGGACTCTGTGGGAGAAGGCGAGGGTGGGATGATCTGAGAGAATAGCATTGAAACATGTATGTTATCATATATGAAACAGATCGCCCATCCAGGTTTGATACATGAGACAGGGTGCTCAGGGCTGGTGCAGTGGGATGACCCTAAGAGATGGGATGGGGAGGGAAGTGGGAGGGGGGTTCAGGATGGGGAACACATGTAAACCCATGGCTGATTCATATCAATGTAAGGCAAAAATGATACATTAGTGTTTATAATACTGTAAAGTAAATAAACTCCAACTAAAATAAATAAATTAAAAAAAAAAAAAGAAAGCCTTCCTCAGTGATCAACGTAAAGAAATAGAGGAAAACAGCAGATTAAGAAAGACTAGAGATCTCTTCAAGAACCTTAGAGATACCAAGGGAACATTTCATGCAAAGATGGGCACAATAAAGGACAGAAACAGTACGGACCTAACAGAAGCAGAAGACATTAAGAAGAGGTGGCAAGAAAGAAGAACTACACAAAAAAGTACACAGAAGAACTATACAAAAAAGATCTTCATAACCCAGATAATCACGATGGTGTGATCACTCACCTAGAGCCAGACTTCCTGGAATGGGAAGTCAAGCGGGCCTTAGGAAGCATCACTACAAACAAAGCTAGTGGATGTGATGAAATTCCAGCTGAGTTATTTCAAATCCTAAAAAATAATGCTGTCAAAGTGCTGTACTCAACATGCCAGCAAATTTGGAAAATGCAGCAGTGGCCACAGGACTGGAAAAGGTCGGTTTTCACTCCAATCCCTAAGAAAGGCAATCTCAAAGAATGCTCAAACTACCGCACAATTGCACTCATCTCACACGCTAGTAAAGTAATGCTCTTCTTTAAGCCAGGCTTCAGCAAGACGTGAACTGTGAATTTCCAGATGTTCAAGCTGGTTTTAGAAAAGGCAGAGGAACCAGAGATCACATTGCCAACATGTTAGATCATCAAAAAAGCAAGAGTGTTCCAGTAAAACATCTACTTCTGCTTTACTGACTATGCCAAAGTCTTTGACTGTGTAGATCATAACAAACTGTGGAAAATTAATTCTTAAAGAGATGGGAATACCAGACCACCTGACCTGACTCCTGAGAAATCTGTATGCAGGTCAAGAAGCAAGTTAGAACTGGACATGGAACAACAGACTGGTTCCAAATAGGGAAAGGAGTACATCAAGGCTGTCTATTGTCACCCTGCTTATTTAACTTATCTGCAGAGTATATCGTAAGAAATGCTGAACTGAATGAAGCACAAGCTGGAATCAAGATTGCTGAGAGAAACATCAGTAACCTCAGTATGCAAATGACACCACCTTTATGGCAGAAAGAGAAGAACTAAAATGCCTCTTGATGAAAGTGAAAGAGGAGAGTGAAAAAGTTGGCTTAAAGCTCAACATGCAGAAAGCTAAGATCATGGCATCTGGTCCGATCACTTCATGGCAAATAGATGGGGAAACAGTGCAAACAGTGTCAGACTTTATTTTTCTGGGCTCCAAAATCACTGCAGATGGTGACTGCAGCCATGAAATTAAAAGATGTTTACTCCTTGAAAGAAATGCTATGACCAACCTAGAAAGTATATTAAAAAGCAGAGACATTACTTTGCCAACAAAAGGTCCATCTAGTCAAAGCTATGGTTTTTCCAGTAGTCATGTATGGATGTGAGAGTTGGACTATGAAGAAAGCTGAGCACCGAAGAATTGATGCTTTTGAACTGTGGTGTTGGAGAGGACTCTTGAAAGTCCCTTGGACTGCAAGCAGATCCAACCAGTCCATCCTAAAGGAGATCAGTCCTAAGTATTCATTGGAAGGACTGACGTTGAAGCTGAAACTCCAATATTTTGGCTACCTGATGCAAAGAACTGACTCATTGGAAAAGACCCTGATGCTGGGAAAGATTGAAGGCAGGAGAAGGGGATGACAGAGGAAGAGATGGTTGGATGGCATCACTGACTCAAGGACATGAGTTTGAGTAATCTCCAGGAGTTGGTGATGGACAGGGAGGCCTGGCATGTTGCAGTCAATGGGATCACAAATGTCGGACATGAGTGAGCGACTAAACTGAACTAAAGCACTTTAGATTCCTACAGTCTAGTTGGGGATGTTCAGGGAGCAACAGGGACCACAGCAGTGTTCTTCAGATCTGCACATCCATTTGCCTCTCCAAAAATCCATTTCCTCTCCTTTCACCCATTTCCTGCTTTTAAAAAAACATACAGCACTTAGCAAAGGCTTTATGTTAGTTATGAGACAAAGAAGGAACAGGAACTAGCTCTGTAAGTAAAAGGTTAATGGAAAAGCAAACCCTTTATATTAACTCCACCTTACCGCAACTATTAGCTATGTTATGCTTTGATCTTTTCATTTATGCTCACTCACATATATTATGGTCAATATCTTTGAAAAAATAAAAACATGTAAGAATAAGCATGTTAAGGACCTTTCACAAACCAAGTGACAGTAGGCTTTTATTAACATATCTTACAATGTTGATTATTCCTAGTTTTGTAATTTCTGCTTAATTATAAAGATTGATTTAGCTTCTACAGTAATGTACTGTATTTAAATGATGATTCATACAAGATATCACACCAGGACATTTTCTTGAATAATATACACACATCACTCTAACTTGGACCTGTTATTTTTAAAAGTGGGTTTATAAATGGGACTTATAAAAGTTATGGGGGAAAAATTAAAGTTCTAGTTTAGCAGCATGCATGTATGTAATTCAAGTACAATTTTCAACCAAGTGCTTTTTAAAATTTTACTGGTGACTAATTCACCAATATCAAAATAAACACTATCAAATACCCAAATTTTAATGTTAAGGCTAATATTTTCACTTCACATCCATATGCACAACCATAAAACATTCCATTTTAAATATGTAGTAATCAAAGTCTGAATACATCACACCATGTATATATAGCATCAGAGTTTCAAACTGTAGAATTATCCAAGTTCATGAATCCTGTAACAGTATTTACTAGAGATGTAAATTAGCATTTTGTTCTTCAACCACACTTACAAATGGTCTGGTATCCATAATGACCAATGCAAAAAATAAGACAGGCTGAACTTATGATACAGTATTTTAAAAAGTAGCAATGTGTTGGAAAGGACAGCTACTTAATTAAACAGAATCATTCTAGTCTTTCAGAGAGTTACCTTAATATTTTGGAAATGTATATAAAAATAGCAAGCTATTTCCATGT
Organism: Cervus elaphus; assembly: GCF_910594005.1. Taxonomy (NCBI): domain Eukaryota; kingdom Metazoa; phylum Chordata; class Mammalia; order Artiodactyla; family Cervidae; genus Cervus; species Cervus elaphus. The sequence goes on from NC_057847.1 coordinate 29,509,360, forward strand.
GTTTTATTGTAGGTCCATAGGTAATCTTTTGATTTTTTGAACATATTTGAATATTTACTGTTCTATTTTAATGCAAGGCCATCATTTAAAGTCCATTTTTATATCCTGTAGTATCATGTCATTCAACAATTTTTAGAACACAGATCTGTGATTTTATTTTACCATTAGATGTTTTTTAGTTTATTTTTACACATAAAAATGTAATTTTATATAACAAGCCATGGAAGTCCAAAGTACCAGGAATTGCTTGATAGCACTATATATATTAAATAATCATCAAATTATTGAATCATTTGGAAGAAAAATTGTGGCAGCAATATATAACATGCTTTTCTGTAATCTTCCTTCTGTAAGTACAGAGTGGGTTTTAGCTCAATCATTTCCATTCTTACTGACTTAAAAATCCTACAAACATAAACTGCTTTTCACAGCAGCTTCAAACAAGAATGCAGGTGTACAGTTCACTCATGAGGATCATCACCACTGAGCCGGTTTTTTTTTCCCTTTTAGGAATCCAAGCAGAAATAACCATGATTACACTGCACAAATACAATACAGATGAACCTCTTGAGCTGATAAGGAAAGTTCCAAAACTATGCTCCATTTGTGGGGAAGTCAGAGCTTTTTTCCAATCCAATCATTTAAACAAAAACTTGGTTGGTAATAAAAGGTGGACATGCACAGAATCAAAATCTGCCATGTGTATGTTCTTAAAACTTCTGATTTTATAATAAAATCTATTTGCTATTATCTCAAGTAATTTATCCAAGTGAAATGGCAAATTTTGATTTTTAGGGACTCCCCCAACCACACAAATGCCCCGCTAAAAGTACTGTATTATATTAACAGCAGCTATCTACTTATTTTACAACTATTTCAATTATTTACCTGGGGAGAATATTTATGAAATTCCTGAGAATGAATTAAGTTTTCAGCAAAGCCTTAAACTTTTAACAGGTTCCTCACAATAAGAAAAAATTGTAAAGTTCTACTATTAGACCAACTTTTACTATACAATATTTCACATAAATCATGTTTTACATTTTTTTCTAATTACATACAGCAAAAATCTCAAATCAACACAAGAATGGCAGAGGGAAAGGATGCATTATGTTTAGCAGATGCAAATTAAAACACAGATATAAAGAAGCAGTAAAACTTTAAATAAATCACATCCACTCTAAATATCAATGAAAAGCAGATATGCACTGTTGGGAGAATCATTTTAAAATGATTTTGTCAACAAGTTGTGCTTCTTATTAATTGTGGACTTAAACAAAAAAGGACCACTAAAGAATGGTTTAACTTGTTATGCTCTCCAGATACTTAAAAAAAAAAAATTATTATACCATTAATGTGATTACCAAGCACCTAATTTTGGAAAGGCTTTAAAATGTATGTTTTCTTTTTTTCCCTCAGCAAAAGCGTTAATCTCCCAAATTAAGTTAAAGCTTATTGTTGATAAATTCTTAATGAAAATGATATAATGAAATGCCAATGTGGTAAGTCACAGCCCATTGTAATGTGGACCCCATCTTTTATTGATGTGATCAAAAGTATGAGAAATCCACTGTTGTTCAAGAACTTTGTATCTTTCTTTACAAATGTAGAGAGGCTTGCCTCGCCTAGAATGAAAAGAAAAAAAAAAAGCATTAAAATAATATAATACAATGAAGCTTTCACACACGTTTTAAAAAATAGATTCTCTATGGCAAATATCTCACCTAGGAAATTGGTTTATTTCATATTTCCTTAACATCCTAATGGGGAAAATATCCCCCCACATAGAAACAACTCTAAATTAATGACTGCCATAATTTCTTAATATAAAGAGTAATTATTATTATCAACACAATTACAAAGCCAGGAATGGCACATTATTCTTACTGGCCAAAGTTGAATAAAACACAAGGATATATCCATGAACATCTAACCTAAGATCTCGGTCTTCCTCTCCATGAGCATCCAAATACACAGAACCCCAGAGGCAGAAGCGGTGGCCTCGAATGATGATAATCACTGATGCATTGATCAAAAGGAAAATCCCTGTTCCAGCACCACAGTTCTGAGAATGCTAAAAAATAAAAAAATGTGAATGAACTTCATAAGCAAATGGACTTCACAAGAAAAGAAAATGAATAATGCCTTAATTGTCTTCTTAAAATAATAGAAACATTTAAATTTTTTAAAATAAGATTTCATCTAAGTTAAACTTATAGTCTCATTCTTAATCCTTTATTAACAATGCATTAGGAAGAATTTGGATAAGGATTATCTAGGAACCCAATTAAGAGCTAACCTAAAACTAATTCAGAGGCTAGTGTCTATAACAGCATATCTAATGGTTGTTCCACTGCATAACATCTAAACATATACTCCATTAAAGGGCAGGAGAGGGGAGTAGGGAGAGGAACAGAAACTGCAGTTATGAAAGGTTTTACTCGTAAAAAACCTTAGGTGGGTGTTATTGTTGCTGTTTTGTTTTTACCCTTCTACAGGATGTAAAACAACAACAAAATAAGATCCTTATATGCATCATGTATTTAACTCAAATAATAGTTAAATTTGAAGTTGGTTTGACCATATTTTTGTATGTAATACACACTGCATTGTATGTAATACACACCACATTTCCACGTGATATGAGATTTGAGCTTCCATAAATTTTATACTATTTACTCTTGCTTACCAATACACATTCACAGTAACTTTGTTGCTTGCAGCAAAGTCCTTTCAGGCATACAAAAGTACCACAAACAAGGCAAACGGCAGGGTCTTTAGGAACCTTGGTGCAGACACTACAGGTTTTTCTGTGGTAGTACTGGAAAATGGTGTTATAATTTTCAGGCAACTGTAGAAGGTGTGGCAATTTCCATTTTGACTCTTGGATAAGCAATGCCTAAAACATTATTCAAAAATATTCATTAGTCCTATGTATTTAAGTTACTTATACAAAATATTTGTTTTTTAAAGGCTGTTTTCTTTTTTAAAGAAAATCTGTCTCCAAGAATGTGGCTTTTTTTAATTAACACTCTTGCCATTTCCATTTTACAAAAGACTAAAATAGTCCTTCAACAATTACCATTCTCTATTTTAATATATTCTATTTTAATTTAAATCCCTTTGTGGCACCAGTGGTAAAGAACCCGCCTGCCAATGCAGGAGACATAAAGAGACTCGGGTTTGATCCCTGGGTTGGAAAGATCCCCTGGAGAAGAGAAGTGAATGGCTACCTACTCCAGTATTCTTGCCTGGAGAATCCCACGGATAGAGGAACCTGGCAGGCTACAGTCCATGGGTCGCAAAGACTCAGACACAACTGAACAACTAACACTTTCACGCTTTTTCAATTACTACATGATGTAAATTTTAGATTAAGCACCCTAGAACATTTAAATTTCTTATTATTTTAAAAGAAAAATATGAAATATAACGAAGGATGCAAGGAAAATATATGCAGATGTATTTGTTTTTAAATATTCTTGATGTGTAATTTTAAACAGTTACACATCTTTCAAAACTAAGTTTTGGACCTTTCTTAGATACACAAAAGGACACTTGGTGGCTCAAATGGTAAAGAATCCGCCTGCAACACAGGAGACCCGAGTGTGATCAAAGAATTCATTGGCTTTTTCTTTTGGGGAAGATCGTGGTTATAATTTACATTTCTATTTCAGTACTTTATAATCTGGAGTTTCCTTTCTAGAAGATGAAAAATCTTACACCTCAAGCTGTTAAGAGCTTTTATATCTGTCAGTGCTAGGGCTACAATTCTTTTCATAAATTTTGTCAGGAAGTATGAAAAAAAATAACAAATCGGTTAAATTTCCCTAAAGGGTATTTTGTTCATTTTTTTTGTAGTTATATAAAAATACTGGAAATAGCATTTATGTTTTTTCTAAATGCTACTTCCTTAACACTTAAAAGAGATACAATGTAGTATGAATCTATATTTTAAGAAACTGTATAGAGGTTGGCAATTCACCTGGTGATCTTCTCACGGTACTGACAGCCATAATATATCTTAATCAATGTAATAACCAAATATCCAGCTTGGTGTTTATCAGTAAGTTCATGGAAAAGTGGCCATGGAAGCAAGGATAAGGATAATATATGTGCTTACAATATGCTATTTGCCATACACAGTGCCCAACTCTTGACTCCAAAGACTGCATATTCTGTAATGAGTTGATTAAATATGGAACCCTTCCATCAGTGGAAAGAACAGCAATTTGTCCTCACTGACCTTGACACTTACCTAGATTAGGTTGTAAATTGCCCAGGAGCATACACCACATGGTCTAGTCTAGTCAAAGAATTTTCTTCATACAGAAAGAGTAAGGCAAGAAGTGGATGTCTATGAATTAATTGATCTTAACTGGTAGTCAATCATCTGAAAAACTCATTGGTCTTTTAAATAATCTACTTTGCTGATTAATTTTTAGATGGTACCAACTAAAAGAAAACACCTGTAGAATGAGGTATATGGTCCTACAGAATGAGGTATATGAGCTAAACAAGAACCAGTACACAGGGTGATTGCTCCCTTATGGATGGAACGCACAAATTTGGGAACCAGGGGGTGACATCTCTCATAATTAGACCTAAGATTTTGCTGTTTAATTTCTGTTTAATCCCTGATATTCTGGATTCTTCTGTGGTTTTAGTACTATCATAAGGAAGCCGTGTACTATCCTCCATCAAGGGACATCTTAACAGTTCTACTGAATTAAGAACTAAATGTCTTTGACCATTCTAGGTTCCCTAGACCATTAGGAAGTCTGAATTAAGTATTCTCTTACCTATTAGCATGTAACCACTATAGCAAGTGAGTGTTACTCTTTTTACATACCTTTCCTTGTTCAGCATGTCTTTCAGTAAATGAATTTATCTCAAAACACCATTGAGATATAATATCAAATGCTGGAACTGGCCAATCCAGACAGGAGGCACTGATGAATGGATGTTCTGTTTGGTAGAATGTTGGCAGAAGTCCCAGGCAGCTGGAAAGAACTGAAAATTCTTCTTCTTCCTTTTAGATATAAAACAGAAAATTCTCAAGACATTTCTCATGAACATTTCCCACTACAGATACTTTAAGTGTCATTCTCATCAATTACTTTTGGATAGTATGAAAACTTTCTTAACTGATTCAACTAAATAAAGTAAAGGGAGTAAGAGGAGCAAAGAAAGAAAAAGGTTCCAAGATGTTATATCCAATATTCCCATAATATTTCTCTTTGAAATTTAACTCTTAAGTACCATAGCATCTGCTTCATTTATACATTTACATATTTTAAAAATAGCACTGTCAGTTATCTATAGACTATCTGATGGTCTATAGAATCTAGCTACACTAGGAAGTCAAATGTTAATATGGAGCAAAAGGACAGTGACTTTTGGTTAAAAAGACACAGACTGTCAGTGCGGATAAAGAAGAATAGTGAAAACATGGAATTCACAATAGTAAATAGTGTAAACTGCAGTAAACTGCAGTCTCTGAAGGGATTTGCAGTCTTGGTCTCAGGCCCCCTGGTCAGTCATGCTCTTTCACATAGTTGTATTCCTAGCCCTGGTGCCTTTATTCCTAGGCTTCTTTATCTGAGGCCTTGGGCAGGGGACACTTTGACATTTCTGTCAAGGCCACCTTATGAAGGGAAAAAGGTGAAACCCTGAAGAAACGTTTTGCCATTCTGACTCAGTACCCAGCACTTTTCCACTCCTGTCCCAACCCCCTCACCCCCTCTCCACCTCAGAATTCATAATACTGAAACAGCCTTCTGTTTGAGACTCCCTTAACGTCTGTGCTGATCCATTTGACCCTCAACTGGTACACCACTTCATTCTATGAGGTGATGAAATGAGGAATCAGCATTTCCCCTGGTTTTAGCCTCTTGCTTATACTATCATGGTAAGTGATTTAAAGGCTTAACTCTTTCATCTGTGGCTTGCAGCTTTAATCAACCAGTCCAGTACCTAGCAACTCAGTTCTCTCTCTCCCAGCTTAGCTGAGCTCCTAACATTTACATGTATCCATCTTATTGATCTTTTGCAAAGAACCAGATTTTGAACTCATTGATGGTCTACGGCCATTATCACCCTGAACGCACCCCATCTTGTCTGAACTCACTGATTTTCTCTACTGTTTCACTACTATGTCATTGATTTCTGCTCTGATTTTTGTAATTTTTTAAAACTTGCTTTGGATTTAATTTGCTCTATTTCTTTTTTCATAAAGTAAAAATTTAGATAAATGATTTTAGACCTTTCTTCTTTTCAAATATAAGCATTTGAAGCTGTATTTCTCCAAGAAATATTTTAGTGGCATTTCACATTTTTGCTACACTGTGTTTTCATTTTCACTCAGTTTAAATGTTCTCTGGTATCCATGTGATTTCTACTTTGATACTTAAGTTATTTAGAAGTATACTACTTAATTTTCACATACTTGGAGATTTGTATATTTCTTTCTGTTATTGATTTTCTAATTTAATTCTGTGTAGTAAGAAAATTGTTTTGTGATTTCAATTCTTTTAAATTTATTGTTACTTGCTTTATGGCTTGGCATATGGTATATTCTACTAAATGGGCCACATGCATTTTTAAAAATATGCATTCTGTTATTACTGTCTGGTGAAGTATCCTATAGATGTCAGTTATATCAAGTTGAATAATAGTATGGTTCAAGCATCGTTTATACCAGTTGATTTTCTGTCTATTTGTTACTGATTACTAAGAAAGAACACTGAAGTTTGCAGCTATAATTGTGGATTGTCTATTTCTTCTTTCAATTCTGTCAATTTTTATGTAATTTGGGGTTCTGTTGTTTCATGCATATATATTTATAACTGTTATATCTTCCTGCCCTATTGATTAAAAAAAAACAATGAATTCAAACTATTTAATGGAATGGTCAATTATTTAAGAGAGAAGGAATAATCAACGGCTTAATTCTGATATACTGCATGCAGGCTTCAAAGACCATAAATATGGTAAGTGACTTAAATCTCACAGAAAATTCCCTGAAAATGAATGACAAATAATGACAGGGTCATAATCCTATAAACACAGCTTGATTTACTTACCTTCTGGTTTCCTACTTTCTTTTGCACTTTCTTGCCTGCTCACACTGACCCACAGTTTTATAAAATAAATTAAATCAGTGATCATTCATTCAAGTTTTAACTGGCTACAAACTGAGTATTTTTAAATTCTAAAATTACATAAATGCCATCATATCTTAAAACAACCAGCTTGTTGGTCAACATAATACCCTTTAAAAAGGATACTAAAAGCAAGTGATGATTAGTGATAAATATATCAATATGAAAAACATATCAATATGAATACTATCTTTTGTTCACATACTAGGGATTTATTATCACAGATCTAATAAGAAACTCCTCTAACATAAAATCTTAGTAACATTACCATAAAAATGGGTGGATATTAACAAATAAACAAGTAACGATAATAGTAAATATTCTAAATATTTACTTCTTTGCATTGGAGTAACATATTCTTGTATGGGGGATTTCCTTGGTGGCTTAGATAGTACAGAATCTGCCTGCAATGCAAGAGACCCGGGTTTGATCCCTGAGTGGGGAAGATCCCCTGGAAAAGGGAATGGTTACCCACTATAGTATCCTTGACTGGAGAATTCCATGGATAGAGGAGCCTGGCAGACTACAGTTCACGGGGTCACAAAGAGCCAGACACGACTGAACAACCTAATGCTTTCACCTTCATCTTTGTACGGCAGTTCTGGATATTGATATAAGCATAATACTGTATATTTTTAAAAATTAGTTAATTGTTTATAAAAAAGGTTCCCTACTCTCTACCCAAACTTATACCTGGCAGCTAGGTAAATCTTCCCCAAAAAGGTGGTGCTGAAGAAGGCTGGTGATTCTGAGAAAAGGTAAGCAGAAGTCCTGTAAGTATTTTTCCATGGATTCAGGAGACCAAGCAACAGGGATAATCTAAAGTTAAAAAAGAAAATCAGAACAATTCATTCTATTAATGTAATAGACATAGCTTAAAAAGTCATGTTCATAATGTCAAGAAAATCTAAATTTTTAAATAACCACTACATCTGGTCTTAGAGCGTACCGTTGCACACTCCTGAGTTCCTTCTTCATGGTATAACTTTCCTTTAGACAGTTCACTTATCACAAAGCTCAATAACACTTCATAAGACTTTTCTGCATCACAAGTATTCTGGAAAAATTAAAAAGTAATTTCATTAGTCACTGAAAATTACAAAAACATTTACACTGGAAAGAATACTTTTTAATGACTATAATCATGACTATATTACTTTTCAAGCATGTAAAGTTCACTTTCTCAAAATCTGTGTAAAACAGCACACCTCTGGACTCACAATGAAATCAGGTAGGGGATTAAAGCTATTCCAATACTTCCTTGGAATACAAGTTACATAGTATATGTGTAAATGAACATATCTAAGTCATATCTTTTGTCCCAGTAATTCTCACTCCTGGAAATTCTTTCCTAAGGAAATAATCTCAAAAGAAAACAATAACTTTATGCCCATGACAATCACCAGAGCATTGTAACAGTGGAAAATTAGAAATGAACAACAAAAGGAAGCAGTTACCTAAATGATGACATATCAGACTATTTTATAGGCAGCAAATATAACAAATTTGAGCTACATAAAAAAGTGTTTATGAAAAAAAAAAAAGTGTTTATGGTGTGATATGAAAAAAGCTAACAAAAGTATATATACAATCGTTATAATGATATAAATCATATATACACAAAATATAATATGGACTGCAAATATTTTTCTTTTACAAGTTCTCTCAAATTCCTCAAATAGAACTTGTTAAAACAATTTAATATAAAAATAAACAGGACCATATGTTTATTACAAAATTACAGATAACATTAAATAACAGTCTACAAATTCAATAAGCTTAACGGCTATACTTTTTATAAGAAAGGAAAAATAATGGCTATTAATAAATTTAAGTTTATTTCAATAATGCTTTTCACATAAAGAAATGTACTTTTTACATTCACTGAAGTATTAAAAGTAGTTGCAAATTACTGTAAAGTATAAATTACAATAAAAGTAATAACTTGGTTGTGATGTTGTTTATTCTGTTCATTAACTACATTTTTAAGATAGTAAAATACAAGAACTGAGCAAGCACTGTGGGATATAAGTTTATCCCGGATTTTTAAGGCACTGATAGGACCACAGAATTTATCATTTGACGATACATCCTTTCTTACATGTTACTGTGCTCTCTTCAACTAGACTGTAAATTCCAAAATGTCAGAAACTATGCTTTATATCTTCTATGTCTCCTTTTACATAACAAAAATCTGAGTAATAAACACTTGCTGGATAAGTGACAGGATTTATTTTGGTAGTGGAGGTTTTGACCTTGCAACTTGACTGGATGTCTCTCTTTTTATAGTCAATTATTTGCATTATCTTTAATTACCCCTCTGCTTTCTGCCATATTGAAGCCATGTAGTATTATCACGTCTTGATAAACTATAAAAGTCTCTGACGCAGCAACTGCTATCCTCATATCATGTGACCCACTTCACCCTTGCCTAATCGATCAACAGGATTATTGATCACTTACCAAATATGTGATTTGTAGTTTACATATAATTTGCAAGAATCCATATCCCACTGGATATCAAAACAGCAACATATTATATTATGTTTTCAGAATTAATTTAATAAGAATAGCTCTTGAATAAGCAACTCAAAAGAAAATATTACCACAATTTTGCATTTTGTTAATCAATGTGACATATTTAAAGTTGTAAATATATACAAGACAGCCTAAAAGTCTAATTCAAAACACACTCCTTTGAGTAAAAGATTTATAGAGCCTAACAACAGAAACGTATTTCAAGTAAAACACTTTCCTACTTAGGGGGAAAATATCCCCCCCAATGATACTCATATCACCCATGCAAGTTATTGAGCAATAACTAGCTTTTAAATTATTATCAAAATCATTTTAAGTATTTTTTTTTACAAATAAGAAATACTATATCAGATCAGAAAGTCAAATATAATGTAGTAGTCACGGTTTTATATTGAGAACTCTCTCACCAGAAGAGTATTAGGTAAGAAAATAACTTTATTTCATGCATAAGAAGTCTTAAGAAATCATATTTTACATCAGCAATATCTGAATAAAGCAAAGAGTAGGTTCTTTGGTAAAGCTAAGAAGATAAGCTTTAAGAAGTAAAGCTTTAATTTTTTTAAGAAGAAGTAAAGCTTAAGAAGAGGATTTCTGAGACCATGGATGAAAGACCTAGGATCATGATCAGAAGAATCCCAATCAGAAGAATCCTGTGGGAGAAGTAGCAAATGTATGTGAATTAAATAAAGAAAAGAATTTAAGGGTTGAGAGATGCAACAGATGCTTTGCTGGGTAGATGCTTTGTCTAAATTATAGTGCTTCTTAACTTTTGGGGGTGACAGGCCCTTTGAATATATGCTAGATGCTATGGTCCTAAACCTAAAAGCAAATCAAGGGAAAGAAGCCCAGACTAAGAAATTCTGGTATAAATACTCTTAACAGAAATTCCACTAACCAAAACAATACAATTTATACTGATTGTAATAATGATTTTTTCCCCAACTAAACCTCATTATCAAATTAACTCTAAAATCTCTTTGAAAAACACACAGCAGCTATGTATTTTATTTACCATATTAGGTCTGTTTTTCATTGGAATTATCAAACCTGAAGATAAGAAATTACAGGGATGAAATGAATAAATGAGATTCAATGAAGAAAGAAAAGAAGGAAGAGACTAAAAGAGGAAAGAAGAGCTAAGGAAAAAAGGAAATTTTTTAAAGGAGGAATGAACAATACAAAATAATTACAGAAATCACAGTGATATCTCATTATTCATAAATATTATTGCTGCTATAATTTACAATCCTGTATATCTAAATGCTTAGATCTATGACAGAAAAAGCCAGTCATGTGGCAAACCAACCTATGGAATATTGCAATTTTTTGTTTTCATTCACTAAAGAAATTTATATGGCTATAAATTTCTAATTTATGTTCTGATAAGGATCTGCTCCATATTAAATGTTTTATTAAGCATTTTTAAAAACAGCTAACAATGATCAAATTGAGAAAGAGAACTGACAGAACAGTTACCTAAATTACTTCATGTTCCTTCCATCATAGATTTACAATTGTCTAATTTTCTGTCAGTAGGTCTCATTTTCGGAGAAGGCAATGGCACCCCACTCCAGTACTCTTGCCTGGAAAATCCCATGGACGGAGGAGCCTGGTAGGCTGCAGTCCACAGGGTCGCTAAGAGTCAGACACAACTGAGCGACTTCATTCACTTTTCACTTTCATGCATTGGAGAAGGAAATGGCAACCCACTCCAGTGTTCTTGCCTGGAGAATCCCAGGGATGGGGGAGCCTGGTAGGCTGTCATCTATGGGGTTGTACAGAGTCGGACACAACTGAAGAGACTTAGCAGCAGCATCAGGTCTCATTTTAGAGAAAAGTCAGATGAACAGATTTAGAACCAAATTATATCAGAAAATGTTTACATTTATACTTTTTCATGATTAGAAAACTTACTGAAAAAAATTTAAACAATGGCACAGCATAGAAACCTGTTATATCTGATTTGAATATAAATAATCCAAAATATCAGATTAGAGTACATTTAGGGAAGCAAAAATATTTAGAAGAAAGAAAGAATTGCAGGAGCAAAATTAACCAAGAATCAACTAGAAGCAAGAAGGAAAAACCACTGAAGGACAAGACAAAAACTCATTTTGTTATTTAGGAATTTTAAAAAGAATTTTAGAAATAGAGGGGCCCTTATATATCATAAAGTATAAACTTCTTTACCTATGAGAAAGTTGAGGTTCTGAGAGTTTTTATGTCTTGAACAAAAAAGTAGTATCTCTATTCAGTGGCAGAAGCTTAGCCTAGTACTCAGGTTCAATGTCCAACAAACAGTATTTCTAAGTTAAGATATAACAAACTTCGTGATGATACTACAGTAAATTTCCGGACACATCATCATGATTTGGGAAGACTAGTGATAAAAGAGAAGGTTATACTGAATACATTTCATGTATCTATAACTGGTTTTCTCTTCTTTAATACAAGTAGATATGATTTTAACAGAAACTTTTCAATGAGATTTAAAACTTCTCTAAGAGTCTATAAACCAATTAAAAATACTTAAAAAAAAAAAAGTCTACAGACCAAAGAAAAGTTTCAATTTTCACTACACTTATTATTTTTTCCTGCCAACTTTCCCAAATAAACAAGGAAGTAGGTCACAAGAGTGAGACACAGCTTAGCAACTGAGCATGCATTCTTCTTATTTTACCTGTGTTTAAGTCAAACTACTCACTCAGTTTTTTGGTTCAACAGGACACATCTCATTTGTCTTCAAGCCATTGAAAATACTTACATTTAACTAAACTTGCGCAATTTTTCTAAATTGTTCACATAATTTTTAAACATGGGGAAAAAGTAGTTTTTAAAAAGGTATAACTCCAGGGGAGGGATCCCAAAGAAAGGCAATGTCAAAGAATGCTCAAACTACTGCACAACTGTATTCATCTCACACACTAGTAAACTAATGCTCAAAATTCCTCAAGCCAGGCTTCAACAGTACGTGAACCATGAACTTCCAGATATTCAAGCTGGATTTAGGAAAGGCAAAGGAGCCAGAGATCAAATTGCCAACATCCATTGGATCATCGAAAAAGCGAGAGTTCCAGAAAAACATCTACTTCTGTTTTATTGACTATGCCAAAGCCTCTGACTGTGTGGATCACAACAAACTGTGGAAATTCTTAAAGAGATGGGAATACCAGATCACCTGCCCTGCCTCCTGAGAAATCTGTATGCAGGTCAGGAAGCAATGGTTAGAACTGGACATGGAACAACAGACTGGTTCCAAATTGGGAAAGGAGTACATCAAGGCTTTATATTGTCACCCTGCTTATTTAACTTATATGCAGAGTACATCATGAGAAATGCTGGGTTGGATGTAGCACAAGCTGGAATCAAGATTGCCAAGAGAAATATCAATAACCTCAGATATGCAGATGACAACACCCTTATGGCAGAAAGCAAAGAACAACTAAAAAGCCTCTTAATGAAAGTGAAAGAGGGGAATGAAAAAGTTGGCTTAAAGCTCAACACTCAGAAAATGAAGATCATGGCATCTGGTCACATCACTTCATGGCAAATAGATGGGGAAACAGTGGAAACAGTAAGAGACTTTTTGGGGGGCTCCAAAATGATTGCAGATGTTGACTGCAGCCAAGAAATTAAAAGACGCCTGCTGCTTGGAATAAAAGTTATGACCAACCTAGACAGCATATTAAAAAGCAGAGACATTACTTTGCCAACAAAGGTCTGTCTAGTCAAAGCTATGGTTTTTCTAGTAGTCATGTATGTATGTGAGAGTTGAACTATAAAGAAAGCTGAGTGCCAAAGAATTGATGCTTTTGAACTGTAGTGTTGGAGAAGACTCTTGAGAGTCCTTGGACTGCAAGCAGATCCAACCAGTCCATCCTAAAGGAAATCAGTCCTGAATATTCATTGGAAGGACTGATGCTGAAGCTGAAACTCCAATATTTTGGCTACCTGATGCGAAGAACTGACTCATTGGTAAAGACCCTGATGCTGGGAAAGATTGAAGCCGGGAGGAGAAGGGGATGCCAGAGGATGAGATGGTTGGATGGCATCGCCGACTTAATGGACATGAGTTTGAGTAAACTCCGGGAGTTGGAGATAGACAGGGAGGCTTGGCGTGCTGCAATCCATGGGGTTGCAAAGAGTGGGACACGACTGAGCGAGTGAACTTAACTGAACTCCAGGAGATCTTCCCAACCCAAGGACAGAACTTGCATCTACTGTGTCTCCGGCAGTGCAGGTGGATTCTTTACCCTCTGAGCCAGAGGGGAAGCCCCAAGAAAAGGGAAAGATTTTTAAATCTAGAAGTAGTGAGTCAAAAGTGATCTTTGGATTGTGACTGGGGATGAGGCAAGGAGAAGAATAGATGACAGGTAAGTAAAACAGGTAAGCCTACATACATTTTATTACTTGCCAACTATGATGATGTAAGTTTTAAAACTTCTGTAAGTTTAACGCTGGCAGCAAAAGCAAAACAAAACTGTCCAGATACAAAAAGGGAAAGGCCAAGGTTTACAGACAGATAAAAAAGACCTCACCGTGCAAGGAAAACATTTTTAACATTTTTAGCCTGATGGTGCTCCATTTCCAATTAAAATACTGTTAATAACTCACTTTGCCTTTCAAACACCTAATCTCATTCACTCATACCACCAATTTAAATGAGTTCACCAAACTACTAAATGATAAATTCAGACAAGACACTAACCTTTTTGAGGGCTCCTGTGTGTTTCCAGGCTGACCTATCTTCCTCATTGCATTTAACTGAAAGTGCCACAAGACCCTGTGTGTACAGTAGGGTGAAAAGTACCTTCACAATGCAGGTGAAGTGGTCTATGAGAGAAAGAGAAGATCATTATTTCTTTGAAATCTAGACATCTTATACTCAAGATAACCTCACAAATACACGCCTTTCCTTGCATGTGTAACTGGCTGTTGTTCAACAATAAAATGTGGTATTAAATTTGTGACCCAGTAGACCTGAAATTATGGAATCAAATTTCCTTTATTCATCTACATAATATACAAATAATAGGCTTTTAGCACAGTGGGAAGTATGCTCTGTTTCAACCTCAGAATAATGCTGTAATCTTGGCCAATCTCCTCACTGCACACTGTGTGCTTAATAACCAGGTCTGGGAGTCTTGAGTGTCTAAAACCAACAATTTACCTGCTTCCAATATCTTATGAAGAATAGTACAATACAGAACTTCTAAAGTAAAAAAGAAAAGAAAAAAATCCCAATATTTTAAGTACTCTGAATTTTAAAATAATGAAAACTGTTATTAATGCAAAAATAGTAGTAACAATATGTAAAATGCCTGGCACACATTAGGTACTTAAAAAAATGATAGCTTAACCATCATTATTAACATGAATATACACCAAATAACCCACAAAATTTCTTCAAATGTCTCCTTTCAATCTTCATAACAGTCTCAGCTGGACAACTGAACTTCAAAAGATGTACTTGTAATAACAAAACTAATAATCACTTACATCTGAACTTGAATCCATACAGATCCTTCAGTTTTTCCTTCTATTATATTATGCTACTCCCCTAGTAAACCGCTACTACCACTTAATCAGTTGTTAAATTAAGAAACTTGTAGACATCCTTGATACTTTCCTATGTCTTTCTCCCCACAGTAAAACAATCACCAAATCCCATGAATTTTTTAAAAATATCTTTCAAATGAGTTCCAACACTGTGGACCATGCTTCCATCATTTCTTGTCCAAACCTATTAATTTCAGCCTGAACAGTTGTGTTAGGGTTTCCTAAGACCCCTTCCAGGCTTGATGATTCACTAGGAAGACTCACAAGATGCAGCAGATAGTCTTATGATTTAACACAGCAAAAATTTCAAAGGAAAAGAAAAAGGCATATTGAGTGAAGTTCAGAGGAAACTTTCAAGAGTCCTCTCCCTGCAGAGTCACACCGGATGTGTCCATCAATGTGTTGTGACAGTATGTCTGAAATATAAACCAACGAATTCATTAAGAGGCTCTGCCCAAGATTTTTATTGGGAGCAGATCACACAGATGTACCTACAGCCTGGCACATACCTCCCAGGAAGAAAACAAGTACGTTCATCATAAACTACACTGTCTGTACAGTTTGGGCATAGAGAGCCAGTTTTATCAGTGGGATGATGGAAACCCTCCTGAAATCAAAGATCCCAGATACCAGTCAAGGGCTGACCTTGGGAGCAGGTCTTTCAAAGGACAGCAGTCAGGCCTTCTTTATGAACCCTTCTGCACAGTAGTTTATCTGCATGACTTGCCCCCTGCAACCTTTTTTGTTTGTTTATTACAGCAAGACGGATCTTTTAAAAAGAAGTATTCAGCATCCTTCCACTGGGTCTCTGGACAAATGAAAACATTCCCTCTTTGGAGCCCAGCTAACTCTTCAGTTAGTCAGATGACACCTTAAGATCATGCCCTAAGGAAGAATCTTGCCTGATTTTAAATTTGTGTGTGTTTCTGTGCATGTATGCAGTGCGCCTGCACACATATGCATGCATACACACACATGCTGTCTCTTACCAATACTGATGGGTTGGGGTGGGAACTTGATGTAAGCTGAGACAGAGTACCTATTTGGGATTTTTTAACTGGAGGTAAAGGGAAGGTATAAAGATGTGAGTCTGGAAGTATCAGGCATCATGTTCCTAGTCTACGGCAGAGACTGTCTAAGGCCAAAGTGAATGAAGCAGAGCCACAGAGTTAGAAGGATAGATCCCAGATGGCGAGAACTCTGCCAGCATCAGAAGCCCTGGTTCTGATCATCCTCAGGACTCCAGTTCCTATAGTATGGTTGTGTGAGTCCATTCGTGCTCTCTTTGTGCTTATAAGCTAGCTCTAAATGGATTTCTAAACACCCCAATATCTAGGTACCTAACACATGCCAGGTTACAGACAATAAGGACTTAGGGTCTGGATAGTGAGACAGAGAGACGGCTATATGTATGTGTTAAAAAACGCTGTGGGAGGAAAAAAGCCGCCTCTAACGACAGGTGGTAAAGGCCTTTATTGAGCGGTCGATCTCGGGCAGAACTCCCGGGGGCGGGTGAGCGAGGAGACAGAGGGAGTCTGCGAGGTATGAGGGGTGGGGAGGGGTTTTATAGCCAGGGCCGGCGTCCAAGCCAGGTCTTTTCATATAAGGAAGAAAGTGCGGGCTACAGCGGCGGTCAGTATCTAAGGGCTCTGTGTTGGTACATGATTGGACTAGGCTGCAGGGGGTCGGTCTCCGGAAGTTTAGGCAGCCTCCGGAATTTGCCTTGCAGCACTTTTCTGGGGCATGTCTCAATATGCCCGACCTTTCAGTATGTTCAGTGTGTGATGTGAGCAACAGGAAGAGAACTGTAAACTGCCCAGTGTAACTAGACTGAAAGTAGTGATCCATGAGAGATGAAGCTAGAAACGTAACCTGTATGCTGAAGACCAAAGGTTGTAAACTGAAGGCTACCTATCTGAATGCAACCTGCAGAGATGTTTGGTTTGCCTCTTTCCTGCTTTGGTTTTAGTTACTGACACTTAAAAATTGGACACTTCTTGTAAAAGTCCAGATTTCCACTTACTCTTGAAAAATAGGAAGATCTGACAGCATTGGGCCCACATTCTTATATGCCAACAATTATCTGGAGCTGAACAGTAACTGTCCTCTTTGGCCAAGCGTACTTGCCACAGTCCCCAATCCCCAATTATATTAAACGAAAGACATCATTGTTAACAATGGATTTCGGCTATGAAGCCTAAATTGTTCAGGTTTAAATTCTGACTCTTCTGATTAAGTTAGTTAAACACTCTGCTTTTTCATCTGTTAAAGTAGGTGGATAATAACACCTACTTTAAAGGGGTTAAGTGAAATGGATAGTTCAGCTTAAAACAATGGATTGGCAATGGCAATCAGTAAATATCTGTTATTATTACTACTATCTCTGTTACTTGTTTCGTATCTGTAAGTTTTTGATTTACAGAACTTAGACTGGGCAATGAGAAGTAATTTTAAGCAGGACAATGATAATATTAGATTTGAATTTTAAAATACTCACTGCTGCTTCTTAGGAGAAAGGCACTAAAACAAGACCAGAGGCAAGACTACCTACAAGCAGACAGCAAAAGCCTCTAGCACATGTCAAATTAGATGCCCTGATGAAAAGAGTGGGCTGAATTAGAGAAATATTTAAATGACAGAAATTATAGAATTTGGTAGAGCTTCCAAGGTAGAAAATGATAGTCTCTCATTCTACAGAGGGTAAATATCAACAGTAGTAGTACTGACTAAAATAGAAAACCGAGGAAGAGAGCAAGCCTGGATGGGAAGAAGATGGATTAATGTCACGTGTGGTGAGTTTGAGGAATATGTAACATTCTGTGTACAAGTGTATAAGTCTGCAGCTCACCAGGGAGCTGTAGACTGGCAGGAAATATGTGGAATCATCAAAGAATAGGAAAGGAAGGTGTCATCAAAATTTTAAAAATTCATAATGATTAAATCTTTTAATAGAAAGATAAAAATAACAGAATTTGTCTACTAAGCACAAACAAAATGATTTTAACCAAGAAGTATACTGCTTAGAAACACTACTCACACATAGTTTCTTCTCATTATAAACTACAGAAATTAATTTTTAATTTAAAAGAAATGATGTACTTAAAGAAACAACAGCTACGTTCAGCATAATTTTAGCTTCTTATTGTAGCAAAGTACCATTTTTTAAGCTATTTTGTCTACCTTGATTATCATCATATCTAAAATATTTAAACTGGCAGTTTAAAGTTATAGGTTAAACTTAAGTTCTGATGTCCACTCATTTGTTTAAGAAATATTTATTTACTGAATACTTGCCATGTGTGAAATTAACGTCTTTTAGAGACTTAAGGAAACAACAAAAGAAACACTCATTTTAGGTGTATATTAAGTCAACAGGTTATTATCTTCCAAAGTTAAGACAGAGAGCAAAACCCTTCAAATATAACAACCAAAATTTAAAATGGAGGAAGAAAGAACTGGACATCTATTCTCAATGTTTCTTTTAGAAAACCAAAAATCCACTATCAAACCACCTGAGGGTAAACAAAGAAAGACTGATATTAATTTAAAATGTGTTAGAAGCAAACAGTCTTTAAACAATGGTACATATTTTAAGTTTTATAGTGCTACTGCATGACAGGAAAAAGGAAAGGGGTTGGAGAGACAAGGCACTTTCAAGGGGTCAATAATTAAAGCTGCCCCTACTGATCACATTAAGATAAGTTTGGTAAGGCAGAAATGTAAGCCTGAAGCTCTTTAAAAAGTAAATTTTTCCTTAGAATCACAAATGAAAATTAATTCTTTACTTAAATTGGTGTGAGAATTGAACTACTAAGTAGTTGCCACATCTATCTCATCACACTATTTCAGAAGATGAAGTCATCATTTTGTTATCAGCATGCAATTCATCAGTTAAAGAAAAAATTGAAACATACAATTTAATTTTTTTCTTTTGGCTATACCGCATGGCAAGTGGGATCCTAGTGTCCCGACCAGGAGTCAAACCCACGCCTCCTGCAGTGGCAGCACGAGTTTCCTAACCATTGTGCCGCCTGGGAAGGCAATAAACCAACTTTTTAAATGGACATCACATGTAAGTCTTTATCCATATTTGATTTTTCCATCAAGATAAAGATCCTGAAACAGTAATATAGTTCAAAGAATACTGACATTAAGCTGAAATAACAGCTTGACTCTGGAATGAGTACATCAGATTTTCTTCAGTGGGTAAGGCAAAAATACACAAGAAATTTTTAAAAATCTGACAACTAAATATTTAGTGAGTATGCACTCTATCCAACGGTATGTGTGCTGTGTTTTGCAAAAGTAATCCAGGGAATCTATACTATCCTGGAAAGGTACAGTTATTCAACTAACACCCATTTATTTACTGGCTTGCCTACAAGTACCAGGCTTAGGGTAGGTGATAAACAAGAAGACAAAGAGGATTCTGATGTTTGCAAAAGTTTCTTTCCATAAACTGTTTTAGAGTTAAGGTGATACCAAATGCTCCAAGTTTCTTTAAGGACAAGATAGAGTATATATAAAATAATAAAACCCAAATGTGAAAAATCATAGAAATAATAAACATGATGTAATGAAGACACTTATTCCTTTCCTAAAATTATCATGAATTTTTTTTGTAAAAAAATTATACTCTTCAATAAAGCATTTTGCACATATCCATGAAAATATCAAATCTTCTTAGCCTTCCATTTTATGATCTGAGTTACTAATGTGCTCTGATTCTCTTCAAAATGTCTAGTCTACAACAAAAAAGAATTTGTGATGTGGTTTTCCGTGTGATAAGCTTCAGCCTATTTTCCCTCTGACGAGTAATGAACACAAACAGCTTAATAAGACTTTCTTTGCCTTAATCAACACAGAACTGGGAAAGGATCCCACATCCATCTAACAATGAATAAGGTAGTTAATGCTGTTCCCTTGGGTATACTTCAGGACAACTGAGGTTTAGGCTTAATAAACTGCCAACATTACCAAAGAACATTATACAGAAGTGATCACAATTTAAGATACAAAGACTTCAACTAAAGTAACAGCTTTCTTGAATTTCGAGAGAAAATAAGCAATTTACCAGAAAATAAGACAACCGGATATTTAACACCTTCATTCCACATTATTGAGTACATTATGTACCAGGTAGGCACAAGGGACGCACAAAATGGTGCAAGTCCTGGAGGAATTGATAGTCTCGAGAGAGTAATACTGAAGAAAATCTACTATTATGACAAAGAGACAGGTATTGAAATAGAACTATGAACAAGCTATTTTGAGAAAGTGAAAATGGGACAGCCAAGAAAATGGCTTCCCAGTAAAGGAGCACCAGGTGTTACTAAGTGAATAAGGGAGACATGGCAAACATTTAAACGTGCTCAAAACCTGCTCAAAAAAAAAAAAAATAAAGAAAAATAACTCTGAATTATATCCACACACAGCCTCTATTCTCTCCCCACATTCACTCCTGATAACTCTCTGCTCACTATGTCTGTTCTCTCATCTCCCTCTCATTTCTCATCCCATTAAAATCTGTATCTGATTCTACAACTACTCAAAAGCAATTTTCTTACTGCCATTCCTTATTATAGAACTATTTATTTGCTTTATGACCAAGAGTTCTCAGGAGAATTTATAAATAACTCAGTTTTAGAGGTCAAGATTCATTTGAAAATATGGTAGGAGCTATGGAACTTCTCATAAAAAATGTACATATACATAAAAATTTTTTTTCACATTTAAAGAGATTCATGAATTCCTTGAAGGCCACTGTGCTGTGCTTAATCACTCAGTTGTGTCTGACTCTTTGCAATCCCATGGACTGTAACCCACCAGACTCCTCTGCCCATGGGGATTCTCCAGGCAAGAATACTGGAGTGGGTTGCCATTTCCTCCTCCAGGGGATCTTCCCAACC
The DNA here is from genome assembly GCF_910594005.1 of Cervus elaphus. Lineage (NCBI taxonomy): Eukaryota > Metazoa > Chordata > Mammalia > Artiodactyla > Cervidae > Cervus > Cervus elaphus. The sequence goes on from NC_057847.1 coordinate 29,530,529, forward strand.
CAGGGATCAAATCTAGTCTCCCACATCGCAGGCAGATTCTTTACCATCTGAGCCCCCAGGGAAGCCCACTAGGCCAGCAGGGAGTTCCAAATTAAGCTCTTTTAATAATGTAAGGAAGGATGTGGAGAAACGAATAAAAGCTCCAACAGTCTTTGTCTTGAATCCATTCAAAAAACACTTTTTAAACATTGTAGGCGACTAAAGCTATTTTGATATGTTTGAAATGAGGAAAAGGGACATTTCAAAAACAATGAAATTACCTGAAAGAAATCTTTATTTCTGTGTGCAAACTATAGATTAACTGCTTAAAAACAATGTCAAGTAGGCTGTAAGGTATCTGTAGCAACGATAAAGTTGCCTCTTCAGTACGGTATGTTCAAGGAATAATGGAAGTTGAAATATCATGTGAATGTGATATTCTGAGTCACTATGGAAGCCTATGATCAAAACAAAAGGCTACCTTAATAATCTTTACTCGAATGGTTTCCAGGAAGTCTAGGAACACAACTAATTTCAGCACTCCAAAAAACATTCTCCAATACACTGGAGTTCAAAATACTTTCCTAATATGAGGTAGAATTAGTCTTCAATCAAGTATAGAGATTCCATTTAATCAAATATTAGCCTATTTTAATAAAAACTAATTTTCAACTCTACTTGTCTAGGGTAAAAGCATTCTGAACTTACAAGGAGTTTTTTCATACTTTCAGTAATTGTGCACATCACCTAATGGTGTGAGTGTTTCATTTAAATGTTTGTTTTTTCCAGTGAACACCTAAACCACAGATTAAAATGCCTTGGTTTGAAGAAGCTACCAAAGATTGCTGGGGTCATATCATCAGGACACAAGCCAACTAAAACCAAACACAAGTGTTTAAACAGTTATTATTCTACACAAGAACTAAAAGAAATCTCATTTGCTAAAATTCATTAGTCCACAATAATTATAAAAAACAAAAAAGAAATCACCTTTGGAGGATGCTAAGAGAAAAAAAACAAAACCTACTTATTTTTCTGAAAACAGATAAACAAATCAAGCATTTAAACTGACTTTCCTGCCCAGAAATAAAGCCACATGTATATGGTCAATTAACTTATGACAAAGGAGGCAAGAATATAAGATCAGGGAAAAGACAGCTTCTTTAACAAACAGTGCTGGGAAAACTGAACAGCTACATGCCAAAGTATTAAAGTGGACCATCTTCTCAGACCATATACAAAGATAAACTTGAAAATGGATTAAAGATTTAAATGTAAGACCTGAAACCATAAAACTTCTAGAAGAAAACAAAGGCAAGTACACTCTTTGATATAACTCTTAGCAATATTTTTTTGGATATGTCTCCTTGGGCAAGCAAAACAAAAGCAAAATTAAATGGGACTCCATCAAACTAAAAAGCTTTTGCACAGCAAAGAAATTACCAATAAAACAAAAAAGGGAGCCTACTGAATGAAAGAAGATATTCACAAATAATATATCCAGAAAGGTTTAATATCCAAAATATATTAAAAACTCTACAACTCATACAACTAGGGAGCAATAATTATGAATGCTATCAATATCATACTAGTAAAAATTAGTATGTAAAAATTACTAGTACGATATTAACACTAATTAAAAATAATGGGTCATCACATTTTTAATAACTCTATGATACTCCTGTATCAAAATGCATATAGATAGGTACAGGCATTAAAGCTGACAGTTTGCTCTGTTTTTCACATTTTTGTACTATTTTAATTTCTTAAAGATTTTCAGTGACTCCCCCATATCTTTACCTAAATACTGACTAAAGAGCTAAAAACAGACCCACAAGGAAAAAAATTCTTTATTTCACTCTCATCTTTAGAAATAAATGATTACAATGCTATTTATCTCAGAACATTTCCATCAGAGTGAATGTTATATTTATGCCTGTAGTTTTTAGAATGCTCATTATATATACAATATAATCTAAGAATCTAAACTGTGAAGACATACCTTTGCGTAAGGGCTGAGGCATCATTAAGATCTGGATGAGCAAAAGGGATGTAACATCATGATAAAGAATTGGAACCTCAGGCTGTTGTTCCTCATTTCCCAGTCTAAAAGAAAAATGCATAATCACTTTGGACACTATTTTATTTTCTTTCTAATTCACTTTATATCTCACATATATGTGTATGGAACAGAAACCAAACTTTCGTAAGCAACTAAGAAATCTCAAAAGAAAAAGTTAGGACCACATTTTTGCCTAAAAATATAATATTCTAGGCTCACATATTTCTTTGATTCTGCCTAATAGGAAAAAACTACCTAGAAAATTTATTAGGTTTTACTAACTTAAACAACTGGGACACATTAACTTGATTGTGAATCTTTCTGATCTCTCAGATTATAGAAATCAAACAAAGTATTAAATGGAATTTAAGAGAATTAGCTTCATTACAAATGGGGTGGCACTCAGGATACTTGCTATCACAAACTTTATATTAAAGAATAAATATTCATGTTATAAAAAAATCAATTCACAAACAAGTTACATTGAAAAGGCATGGTTAATATCTCTTGTTCAAAGTTGTTTCAGGATGGGGAGGGAGGTTAGGAGGGGGGTTCAGGATGGGGAACACATGTACACCCAAGGTGGATTCAAGTCAATGTATGGCAAAACCAACACAATGTTGTAAAGTAAAATAAGAAAAAAAAAAAGGAATACAGACACATATATATATATTTATATATATAAATACACACATATATATATATTTATATAAATAAATAAAAAATAAAAACTTGGAAACAAACAAAAAAGTTGTTTGAACTTTAGGACTAACATAAAATTCAAAGAAAATCTTTTAACATTTTCAAAGTTTAAAAAAAAGATATAATAACCAAAGTAGAACTTAAAATGTACTATAAAAGACAAAATAGTAAACCTAAGGTATGTATAGTACCATAAAACACACAGAATTTATTATAGAGCAGCTCTTTTCATTCTAAAAGAATTAAAACTCCTTTAGAAACTTAAATATTTTGATCACAGGTTTAATTTTTCATGTCAGAGAACAAAAGTAAATCCTAAGCATTGAGAATCAGCTAAATTCTGAAGCTACATGTGAGACTAGATTTGGGATAAATAAAAACTGCTGAAATCTTTTATAAGGCTTCGTCATTCAGCAAAATAGTGATTACCTAACTGCCGGCCAAGCATTGGATACATGTGAGTAAACAATCCCTGCTTCTATGATGCTTATGGAACTGCCAAAGAAGACAGCTCTTTGAATATCTCCATTCTCTACAAGTATCTCTTTAATACTTGTCTTTCTCTCCAAAGATAAACTTCCATTAGTGCTATGAATCCTATTATTGTCTCTTAAGTCTCCCTGGCATCTCTTCTTTACAAGCCCAAAGTTCTAAGAAGAAAAAAATTTAGGGGGTACCACTTTCTCACCTATTATTCAAATTCCCTCAGAAATGGTTTACCACTGATTACATAAGTGGTAGCATAAAGTACAGATTCTGTATTTCTATAAATTAGGAGTAAATAAATTAGGTATATCATTTCAAAAATTTTAATGATGTGGGAATTTGGTTGTCATGTGTTATTTTTGAAAAGCAGATTCTAAAACTAGTGTGTTTCTAGCTAATAAATCATAAAGCAGTTTTTGTGTTTTTTTTTTTTAAACCACTATTCTGTAGTACCTAATGAAGGCAAGAATGATCATAGGTTTCAAACATCATCAGGTGAAAGGCTGTGGGGAACTTTACAATGAAGGAATAAGTCTAAGGTTACTTGAACCCTTTGATCAATTATGACATGAAAAGAACAACCGGCCATTGTGTGCCTCTGAATGTTTTGTCTATATAAAAACCAATGAAATTCTTTAAAAGATTTTCTCACTCAGTAGGAATTTTTATGCAAATTTAACAGAAAATAGCATAAATAGTAACAATAATAATAATAGTATATAAATGGTATAAAAGTATAATATAATAAACTGTTTTCAATTTTTATCATGTATTTTTGTCTCATTAGGAAAATTCACATATTAAAAAGAACTTCAATCTTATTTTTATACTTAATCATTTTCAAAAAAGTTTTAACTGAATTTAATCTTTCAATAATACTTACTGCGAACTCATCTCTTCTAGTAACTGTGTGAGCTTTCTCCAAGGGTTATACTCAGAATCAATGCTATAAAGTCGCATGTGCAAGGCTAATACATGGAATAGCTGATCTAAATAAATTGAAGGAAAAGTAATTAGAAAGTTCACACAATTTGTCCAGAACAATATACAGGCAAAATTTCTAGTAATTTTTAAAGAAATGTTTCCTTTCCTTATAATTCACCAAGTATAAGTACCAACAACTTCATGCTCTCTTTTAAGGTAAACTCTGAGGGCTTCCCTGATTGTTCAGTTGGTAAAAAATCCACCTGCAACACAGGAGACCCCGGTTTGATTTCTGGGTCAGGAAGATCCCCTGGAGAAGGGATAGGCTACCCACTCCAGTATTCTTGGGCTTCGCTTGTGGCTCAGCTGGTAAAGAATCCGCCTGCAATGCAGGGGACGTGGGTTCAATCCCTGGGTTGGGAAGATCCCCTGGAGAAAGGAAAGGCTACCCATTCCAGTATTCTAGCCTGGAGAATTTCATGGACTGTATAGTCTATATGGCTACAAAGAGTTGGACACAACTTTCACCTTCACTGAGATATATATCCAAATAAATTCAGAACCTGGACTATTCTTTTATGCTCAATCTTAATACAGAAATAGTTTGTTTTCCTCATGTTCTGTCAGAGACCTACCTCTCCTTGGCTTTATGCCTTGATCTTGGTAACGTGTAGTTTTCACTGTTGTGATCTCCTAACCAAAATTCACTATTATCTTCAACACCCTACTCTGAGTAACATGGACAATCAGATCCACATAAACCACTGTTATCTGAAGTTCTTCCTTTACCTAATTTTTTTCTCCTGAATATTCTTTAGATTTAATTGTGATTTCATCTTTAGACTCAACATGAAGGAAAAAATAATGGAAATGAGAATAATATTTAGAAGAACTATTCTGCTATGTTCATTTCTTCTTCATTTCTTCTATCTGACAATAATCTATGACAGATACCATAACAATAATCTACTAGTCTCAACTTTTGACAAAATTCTGCTACCACATTTAGAAAAAGAATTGTTTAAAATTTTTAAATTATTTGGGAAAAAATTTTTTAATTTTGCTTTCATATCCCATGTCCTTTTTCTGGTATAAATGACAAGGACTGGACTAAATTACTCTCTTAAATACTCAAAATATTTGAATTAAAATAAATCAACAGTCCCTTTCTAGAAAGTCAGAAAATACTTTTTGACAGGTGATTAGAATTAATTACTAAAGCCAGAAAGAAAAAAGTCAAATGACATAACCATATTGTTGTCACTTACTCTCTAAATTAAACTACTCAAAACTAAACAACATTTTGTATCTCTGAGCAACTGACTTAGAAATTAGCTATACTTTAGAATAACTTGAGATCCATCCATATAAGTATTAGTAATATTAGTGGTGGTAGTAGTTTGAAGAAATTATCTGTGAGACATGAGAGCTATAAGATGAACAAAACAAACGTTCCACTCTGTGGGGCAGTGTAGTAGAAATGGGAGGTGGGGGAGGAGCTGAACCTAACACTGTACCTACAATTGTTTCAATCTAATCTCTGTATAACAAACAGAAGAATTTAAATACCTTATTCTTATTCATCTTCTGCCTGTAAGTCAATGTATAGTCTAAATCTTCTCAAAATTTCTTCATCCTATCAATGGTTAAGACTAGCTGAGTATTTATTAGTGCCAAGCACTATTTAAATCACCTACATAGATTTGTCTCAATTTATTTTCACAAAAACTGTGTCAGGTAGATAATATAGTTATCTTGTTTTGAGACAAGTTTCCCAAATTTTCAGTTTTTCTAGTAACCTGGTTCCATTGGTAACAATAAGAACAAGAGACATTTTTAGCAGTGAAATAATATGATAAAGATATACTAGTTATTCTTATTTTATTTCAACTCAATTTTACATAAGATTTTTATGAAGTATATATACAATTCATCTTTTTTAAAAAAGTGTCTAAAACCGAGAAGTGTTTTAAAAAAAAAATCCTCTAGCAGAAATATTAACTCAAGCTGCCAAGTGGGGAGTTTTGCATTCTTATATAAGTTTTTAAGTGAATCAAAGGTCTCTTTTTACTATCTCTTTTCAAGACAAAAGTCAATTAACTTAAAGCTTTGATTTAATCAAAAGCATAGACATGGCAATTTTACTAACCTGTTTTACACTGAAACCATGGCCAGCATAAAAGTAATGTTGCAAATGCCTAATTTCCTAGACTTTATCATAATTAAAGAAATACAAATGTTAGAAGAAAACTTTTTCATTTTCTTATATTCCCTTATTCTACAGATGAGGATATAGGCCCAGAGAAAGGAAGTACCTTGCCAGGTCACCCTAAATATTTATTAGCAAAGCTAAGAACAGAATTCAAGATTCCTGACGACAGTGACAGTCACTCAGTCGTGTGACTTTGCCGCACGTCTTTGCCACGCCATGGAGTAGCCCACTAGGCTCCTCTGTCCATGGGATTCTCCAGGCAAGAATACTGGAGTGGGTTGCCATTCCCTTCTTCAGGGGATCTTCCCAACCCAGGGATCAAACCTGGATTTCCCACATTGCCGCAGATTCTTCACCAGGGAATCCGACTTCAAGATTTCCTACTTCTTTGTTTTTTCTATCACTTCAGTTCTCCTTGAGGTTTTAGTGATTAAAAGAAAAGTATAAAATTCCTTTTGTAACACATATCCCTTTTCCATTCCTATGAAAAACTGAGATTGTAACCCTATTGCATCTTCTAAAGCTATTAATATAATATATGACAAGAGTCTTTGGTATTAGCTTTAACTAGAACTAAAGGATGATAACATATCTAATGAGGTGCATCTATCTTTCAGAAACAATCCTGGAAATTGCAGATAACTTCAATAGGAAGCAGAGCAGGCCAATAAGAATCAATACTTTTCACTATGTTTATTTAATTCACTGTGTTTGCAAAATTCAGTCTGAGACATATCAATAAGAGTAAACTTTAAAATTCATTTAGCAACAAAAATATCTTTTAGAGAATTCCCTGGTGGTCCACTGGTTAGGAGACCATGCTCTTCACTGCCAAGGGAACAAATATTGACATTAGAAGATGTAGGATGAGGAGAACCTCTGATCACATCAATAAGTTAAAAACCAAAAAATAATGGAAAAATGTAATAAACACCAAATATGTTCATGACAGGCTTCCCTGGTAGCTAAGTGGTAAAGAATCCACCGCGATGCAGGAGATGCAGGAGACAAGGGTCTGATCCCTGGGTCAGGAAGATCCTCTGGAGGAGGGCGTGACAACCACTCCAGTAATCTTGCCTGGAAAATCCCATGGACAGAGGAGCCTGGCGGGCTACAGTTCATGGGGTCACAGAGTTAGACATGACTGAAGTGACTGAGCACGCACACACATGTTCATGAGATTTTAAAAGTTGAAAAGCAACTATACCAAGAAAGGATATTATTAAAATTTTGAACAACAACAGCAAAAGGAATAGACAACTTTTTCTGGAATGACACATTTAAAAGTTCTAAAGTTACACCTACATTTACAAAAGGGTTTAGAAATGAGAAAATCACTCATTTATAGGTGTGCTGTGACTTCAATAAACAGGCAACACTGTCCAGTAGGACTAAGGAAGTCCTAGATTTGAATTCAAGCTCTGTACTGGCCATGTGTCCTTGGGCAAATTATCCTAGTTTTATTATCTGTAAACTGAGGATAATTCCAACTCTCTGGCCTGTTTGACGTGATGAGTAGTTATAGTAGGAACACATATCTGCAGTGTGCAGACAGTGTGCTTAAATACATGTACACACATATATGGTTTCTATGGATAAATTCCAAATAATAAATGTAATATTTATAAACTCGAGATAATACAGCCAAAATTAGAGATTATAACTACATAAGAAACATTAGGTCTCCACATAAAACTACCACTCTACACAAATATTAAGATATATTTTTAACCTTCATCTCTCTCCTCTCCTGAACTTTTGGTACCACTCTTCTTTGGTTCTCCCCCAGCTTCTTCTCAGTCACCTATAAGTGTTCTTCCTCTGCTGAGCCCTAAAAGGTGGCATTCTCCATAAGAAAGGAAAAGGATCCCTTCTTAGCCTTCTTTCCCTCTCATTCTGCATACACTACTTCATCTAAGCTCAACTTCCACTTCTACCTGCAAGTTTACAATTCACAAATTTCTCTACCACTTCCGATGTTTGACAGGCACCACAGAAATCTATATATCCAAAGCTAAACTGATTACATAGCCCAGCCTAGCTCTGATATTCATTTCCTCTTACAATTCCATCTGAGTGAATGACATCACTGCCCATGCAAACATCCAAGGAAAAACGGCCTATTGGTTTAATTAATAAACCAATTAATCCTACTGGTTCTGCCAATGACCCATCCTCCTTTACTCTACTCTACCCCCTGGATCATTTCTCAAGTAGATAACAAAGTCCTCATTAGCTTTAAGTCTTCTGTTTCAACCACCTCCAATTCCTGTAAACAATAAATCTATCCATATTGTCTCATATTTGGTTGGTGAACCACTGAAAGAAGAGGCATAGAAAGCACTTAAAAGTCACTGAGAGAGCGAGGACTCCTATTTCTTTTTCAGGTTTATGACTTAAGCTTCTTTCCTCCCTTCCTTTAGCAAGTATCCCCCATGTGTCACTCTGTCTTTGCAAGGTGTCCTCTCAGTCTAGAATGGCATCTTCCTGTTCTCTAAGCAAACCTGATTCACCTTTCAGAGGCAGTTCAAGTGCTCCTCGGCAAAGTTTTCTCTAAGACAGACCTGAGACAGATGTGATCATCCCTTGCTTTAAGCATTCTCTAGAGTTACCTCTATTTTAGCACTTCTAATACAGCCTTGTAATTATTTTTTCACATTTTCCTCTCCTATTAGACAGTGAAATCTCCCTAAAAAAGACAACTATTTCTTTTCCTCTTTGTACTTCCAGGTTAGCACAGTGTTTGACATTTAACAGGATATTTTAAGTACATTGAATATTTCATGAATATGTCAATAATCTTTGTTTTTAAAAATCACACAACATAAGCATAATATTCATGATGGACTTATGCTCTTCCTTTTCTGCTGTAATGACACGCTGGCTTGCTAACCAAGAAGGAGGCCAATTTATCAGCCCTAATTTCACTTCCTCAGAGAAGTGACCTCTTAACTCTGACTACTAAAGCAGTGGTTGATTTACTTGCTCCCACTATTTCCTTCACAATGCTGGTTGCTGTGACAACTCACCTAGGAAAATGAACTCTATTTTCTGCAACACCTAATCAAATTCTTTACAACTGGGACAAGTCTAAGGTACTGTAATGTATTTAATCACAAGAGAAACATATCATTACTAAAACAGGAAACACCACTGAAAGACTAGTTTGTCCTTGGAAAAAACCAAAGATTTAATTATAAGAACTCTCAGCTGGAACAAAAGATTTAGCAATCTGCTCTATCTTTAACAATATTAAAAGCAACATTATAATACCAAAAAATCTACAAATTAAAAATATAACTCCAACTTTATTGCAAAATTATAGCTTCACATGCATGGCTAAGAATACCATACATATACACAAGACACCATAAATAATTTTTATGATTTGAGAGGTATCCAGTTAAGGAAACTGAACACAAAGAGCTCAGCACCAGCTTGGAAATTCTGTGTCTCTGTCAGTTATTTCTAAACACCTAAGAATTCTAAACTGGCAAATCATTTCTTAGTAGAACTCATACTAGTCACTAAGACAGTTCAGTTTAGTCACTCAGTCGTGTCTGACTCTTCGTGACCCCATGAACTGCAGCACGCCAGGCCTCCCTGTCCATCACCAACTCCTGGAGTTCACCCAGACCCATGTCCATTGAGTCGGTGATGCCATCCAACCATCTCATTCTCTGTCGTCCCCTTCTCCTCCTGCCCTCAATCTTTCCCAGCATCAGTGTCTTTTCAAATGAGTTAGCTCTTTGCATCAGGTGGCCAAAGGACTGCAGTTTCAGCTTCAGCATCAGTCCTTCCAATGAATATTCAGGACTGATTTCCTTTAGGATTAACTGGTTGGATCTCCTTGCAGTCCAAGGGACTCTCAAGAGTCTTCTCCAACACTACAGTTCAAAAGCATTATTCTTCTGTGCTCAGCTTTCCTTACAGTCCCAACTCTCACATCCATACATGACTACTGGAAAAACTGTAGCTTTGACTAGACGGACCTTTGTTGGCAAAGTAATGTCTCTGCTTTTTAATATGTTATCTAGGTTGGTCATAAATTTTCTTCCAAGAAGCAAGCGTCTTTTAATTTCATGGCTGCAGTCACCATCTGCAGTCATTTTGGAGCCCCAAAAAATAAAGTCTGCCACTGTTTCTACTGTGTCTCCATCTATTTGCCATGAACTGATGGGACTGGATGCCATGATCTTTGTTTTCTGAATGTTGAGCTTTAAGCCAACTTTTTCACTCTCCTCTTTCACCTTCATCAAGAGGCTCTTTAGTTCTTCATCACTTTCTGCCATAAGGGTGGTGTCATCTGCATGTCTGGGATTATTGATATGTCTCCTGGCAATCTTGATTCTAGCTTGTGCTTCATCCAGTCCAGCGTTTCTCATGATGTACTCTGCATATAAGTTAAATAAGCAGGGTGACAATACACAGCCTTGACATATTCCTTTTCCTATTTGGAACCAGTCTGCTGTTCCATGTCCAGTTCTAACTATTGCTTCCTGATCTGCATACAGATTTCTCAAGAGGCAGGTCAGGTGGTCTGGTATTCCCATCTCTTTCAGAATTTTTCACAGTTTATTGTGAGTCACATATCCTGGAATCAAGATTTCCAACCTAGACAGCATATTGAAAAGCAGAGACATTACTTTGTCAACAAAGGTCTGTCTAGTCAAGGCTATGGTTTTTCCAGTGGTCATGTACGGATGTGAGAGTTGGACTATAAAGAACGCTGAACACTAAAGAAGTGATGCTTCTGAACTATGGTTCAAGAGACTCTTGAGAGTCCCTTGGACTGCAAGGAGATCCAACCAGTTAATCCTAAAGGAAATCAGTCCTGAATATTCATTGGAAGGACTGATGCTGAAGCTGAAACTGCAGTCCTTTGGCCACCTGATGCAAAGAGCTAACTCATTTGAAAAGACCCTGATGCTGGGAAAGATTGAGGGCAGGAGGAGAAGGGGACGACAGAGGATGAGATGGTTGGATGGCATCACCGACTCAATGGACATGGGTTTGGGTGAACTCCAGGAGTTGGTGATGGACAGGGAGGCCTGGCGTGCTGCAGTTCATGGGGTCGCAAAGAGTCGGACACGACTGAGAGACTGAACTGAACTGAACAGAACTGAATGAAAAAAATTTCAACTAGCCTAATGAATCTAAATTACCATGAAAAAATAAATCTCAGTTTATCTGGAACTGAATAATTATAGTGAGGAAACAGCTCTGACCCATTTATCCTGGGCTGAATATAATTGGTGTGGGTATATTCCTCAAACAAGAGTCAGATTCCCCTGGTTCCTTTACACAGTCCTGAGAAATTACCCGTGGAAAGATGGAGAGAACTTCTAGGTGAGGTCTGGGAACAATTGTAAGATGAAGATCTGTAGCTCTGATTCCTCAGAAACAGGCGATTCATGCCACTGAGTAACAGGAGCTGACAGCTTTTCCTGCCCCACCACTCACCAATTCAGGCAAGGCAGACAGGGAATAAAGTGGCAGTTACATTAGGAATTTTAAAGGATTGAGAAACATCAATAATAATAAAATTATATATATGTATGTATTATACACATTCATATGTATAAAATACTTTAGCTCATGTTGGTATTTAATACCATCTGTCATTAATCATGACAGATATGGTAGATGGTCAGCACAGGTATCATAATCCCCATTTCCACCACAAGGTAAACAGTCAGGCAACTTTCCTAAAGTCCAATATATAACAAACAGGACTAGAATTCAGATCTTCTAATTCCAATCCAGTGTTCCTTCCAACACTGTATTCTATGTTGCTTCTTTCCAACCCCACCTCTTTATTTTCTATGTTGCTCCTAGTTAATAAAGGGATATACAACTACAAGTTAAAGTAGATGAGCTTTGCTTAAATTATCTCTTGTGAAAATTCAAAACTACCAGAAGAAAAGGCTGTCTTTAGTACTTGCTACTTTTCATGCTGGGTTCTCCTCCTGCAGTTCCTATGCCTCCACTTCCAGGCACATTATGTTCTCTCGTTACCTCAAGCATCATAGCATTAGTTTCATGGAATTTTCTGCTCCTACTTTCAGGTTTAAGTGACCAGCCTCCCCCTTCACCTTTACAGCATGGCATAGGACAATATGAAGAGGTGCACAATTCTGCCTCCACACACAGGTAGTCCTATGAAGGGTAAAGAAAAAGGTCAGTTCTTAGGACTCCTAATCTCCTCCTTATCAAAGAAGACATGCTCCATGAATCCACGTCTAATTTAAGCACCCCATTTCAAGCTGAGGGACAGGGGAGAGGGTTCTAATTGCATGGCTGAAGAGGAACTGCCCTGCCCTAAGCCAAGCAAATCTTAGGACTCCTATGGCCTGACAGTGGAAATGATTATCTGTGGTACTTCGTTCCTGAAATAACGATACGATTAACACAGAAAGGCCTAGCTACCTGCACCACAAAGTATAGGACCTGCAGAAAGACTTTAAAGAACAGCTGAAATCACTCTAAGGCTCTTAGCCCAAAATCTTAAACCACATCTCTAACCCAGGCCTCCCCACATTAACAATGTATTTAGTTTTCAATAAAGAAGTTGTATCAATCTTTGGGACTAAATCCCATTTTCTCCTTCTAACCCCACCTTTTAACAGGCCAAAAGAATAAATTAGGTGCTTAAAAAAGAAAAGACCAGGCTGAAAATTAACTTTTATCTTGCTTCTGGTCTCCTTAACCACCCCCATCCCCAATGGTAGTATTGAAGTAGTAGAAACAGTAGTGTTGAGACTTATAGTCTATGGTAAAACTGGGTTCTTACAACAATTCTCTGGTTGGATACTATGAGGAACAGAATCCATGAAATTAAATGAGGTTGCCATTAAACTATCTGCCTACTCATGAAGAAAGGAGTCTGAAGGCAACTTCTACATTTTTACATTCATTTATGCATTTTAACCATTATAATAATCTGGTGGCCAAATTTTCTTCTTGTTACAAGGTAACAAAGAAGAATAGAACAGAAGTTGTGATTCAACCTATTTGTAGAATTCATAGTTTTTCAATCTGAAAACCTTACTAAGCCATAGATATCAAGATTTTACCACTGTTAAAAAATAAGATGAGACTACTGAATAGCAATTTTGTGATAGTATTTAAAAATATCCTTATGGAGTGTTACTGCAGGGTGAAATTAACATCAAAATAATTTTAACTCTGAATTCACCAAAAATTCATCTTTGAGCAACTATTTTGAGCTGCATGCTGCATGCACACCATCTAAGCTGGATTCCTTTCTAGGACTAACAAACACAGGGGGCAGTTCCCCACTGTATGTATCATTCCTTGAAAAGATTATATATTATGTCAAAATTAAGTTAAAGCTCCTCAAGTGAAAATGTCAAAACAAGGATTTTCCTTAAGCTTTCTTGACTTAAGTTTAATTTTTATTTCTATTAAATCATGAAGTCCATTTGTGATATGAACTGTAGCTTAAACTACAGTAATAAGCAGAAAGCTAAGACCCAAAGATATGGAAAATGTTGATCTAAAGATAATTTTAAAAAATTATCCAATATTAATCATTTATCAATGATGCCGCTTCCTCCCACCCCCCACCCCAGTCACTGTGTCAACAATTTCTACTTGAGAAATACACTAAGAATATCATGGCAAAAAAGTATTGAAAGCCTGTGAACTTCACTGGAATCTATGGACTTTCATGTCTCTTTTCAAATCACTTGAATGAATAAATTAACCCAGTAATTGAATAAAACATTATCTTAATAAGAAAGTTATGCCTTCAATTTTACATATGCTTTGTCCTACATCTATTGCTAACCAAATTGGTGGTACTTATCTGTATATACACTAATTTGTAACAAAAACTCCAAATTCACTTATTTTTCAAAATCTTGTTCAGAAACACCAAAAGCATCACTGATTTTACAAGCTAGATATGATCCCAAACCTCCAAATTTTCTAGAACTTTTTCCATACTCTACTTTAGAACTTAACACTTTAGATCTTACATTATCTAGAACCAGTCTTATCTGCTGAACACAAGGTCCTTTATCTGCTGAACACAAGGTCCTTAATGCCTGAGCTTCCAGTGGATAAAGATGAGGTCCAGAGTTCTGACCCAAGAATCAGGAGCAGAGCTGTATGTGGGAGCTGATCCAGATGGATCAAGAGGGAAGGAGTAAGAGGGAACCAGCCAGCAAACTGGTGAAAAATAAAGGAGAACCAACTGGTATCCAAAGAAGGAACAAGGATTTGAGAAAATGTCTAAAGGAGTGGCCCAAAACAAAAATAAGATTCAGAGTGCAAGGCTGGCAAAGATAAGCAAGATAACAGGACAGACAGCATGGCAGAGCCTGAAAAGACCCCAAGGCAACAGTGTGCAGTGACAGTGTGCGGTGACTAAGCCCACGGATGAATGTTTGTAAAGGTACTGCATCCTTTGGCACACTTAAGGGTAAGAGATATGTCTTACATAATTGAATTTAATGTCAGAGAGCTGAGTTCAACTGCAAGCTTTGACATTTTCCGCTGTATGACTTGGCAATGCAATCACTCTGAAGTTCAGTTTCCTTTTCTATGAAAAAGAGATAACATCTATTTCACATGATCATTCTAAAGACAATAATTTATGTGAAAGTACTTTATAAACTTTAAAACTACAAATGTAAAGTATTATTAAAATATCATAGTGTATTGCTACGTGAATTAATAATGCTTATTTTTTACTGGGGAAAATTTCCCAGATACATAGTTAGGAACATTTACTCTGATTGGGTATTGGTCATTTTAGCTCAATACTAAAAAAACGTATTTGAATATGGAAGTGCTGAAAGCATTATTCCAAGACAATTTGATTTTTCAGTATGAATTCGCCCGATAATATTTTCTGCTTTCACTGTTGTTAATAGAACAATCTTCCTCTCCACCAACCACCACTGTGTGTGTGGTGTGTGTGTGTGTGTGTGTGTGTGTGTATCCATTCATAATTATCTCTCAGTGTGTTAGCTGCTTACTCGTGTCCAACTCTTTGCAACCCCATGGACTGTAATCTGCCGGGCTCCTCTGTCCATGGGTTTCTCCAGCAAGAATACTGGAGTGGGTAGTCATTCCCTTCTCCAGGGGATTGTCCTGACCCACAAATTGAACCCAGGTCTCTCACACTGCAGGCAAGGTTCTTTACCATCTGAGTCACCAGGGAAGCCCAATTATATATCAGGCAATTCACAAACCATTCCACATAAAATTTACTAAATATTTTTTTGACTAAACTAAACTTCAATTTCATCAGGAATTTGTGATGGAACATTATTCCAAAAGTGTAACTTTCCTTACCATTTGCTTAATTAGTGGAGCATTTTCTCTTTCACCAAAATATTATGAAAAAAAGACTTTTTTAAATGATATATTTAAGAGGTGATAGAAACTAATGAATGGGAAAAGAAAAATATCAACTTATGAACAGACTTCAGAGAAAAGAGAATTTTTATTTACTAATATCATTAGAGAACTACTGGAAGATGAAAAAATGAGATATTTGATCTAATATTTCATAGGAATCTATGAAACACCATCAATATGTTCTTGTGTTAAACTAGGTTTGAGTTAGGCTTGAGTAAATAGCAAATACATTAAGTTTATATACCTGCAATATAGTGGGATTTTATAGAACATATAACTTTCTGCACACATGATTCACAGAGCTGCTTTTACAAATAAATAGGATAAGTAATGCATAAGTAGCTGCACAACAATAATCATATGAAAACTAAAATCAAAACCATCATGTTGTACAACCTAAATACATAAAATTTTTTATTTGTCAATCATATCTTAATAAAGCTGAGAGGGAAGCTAACATAATTGATAAGGAAAAGAAGAAAACTAAAAACAGTATTAACTTATATTTAGGATAAGCTTCATCATGACCGCTGCTATACTGTCACATTGAAATTTCATATTCACTAAGTTAGAAAATAAAAAGAACAAAAGCCTGGAATTAACTATCAACTTAATAATTCAAAGTAAAATTGACAGTGATAATTGAAGTGGATGTTGTTAGACTTTTACTACTAATTTTAGCATTCTGGATAAATTCACCATTTACAAGCCTCTGTATAAATTTAAGTACCTCAGGGGAAAAAAAGTAGATTTTGAACATAAAACTAAAATTCCTTTACTAAACACCTTCTAGTAAAACAGATTCTGAACTATTAAATCAACCAATACCAAACAACAAATTAACAAGAAAGAATAAAAGTGAAATTAGAGTTTCTACCAACTCAAACAGACTAGAAGCTAGTACTCCAATTTATCAACAGCTTCCCCTATAAAATATATTTAAATCACTGGGTATAAGTAGGGTTTAAGTGCCTACCTCAAGGGGTTAATAAAGATTAAATACTTAGCAAACAATTATTTTTAAAACTTTAACCTTCTAAATACAAAGTGATAACACAAAAATCTAATACAACTAGTAAGAATTTCAAAATTAACTTGGTTTAAGTTTCATCTTTTTATTAGAAATTTCAAGGTATTTTTGACCAGTCCTTTGCTTTGAAATAATTCCCAAATTACATATATATCTTTCTAAAATAATATACATATATTTTTTAAAAACTTAATTGATTTTAAATAATTACTAGTATTTTAACATATTCATAATAAGGGCAAACATCTACCATTTTAATATATTTGTATACATCAAAATACAGTACAAATCTGTTTACTGATTAATAGCAGCTATAATCCATAGGCGACACAAACTGTCTTTATAAAGTTTTTCTTAAGTCCACACAACATAAAAATTCTTTAAAAGAATTTAAGTTTGAGGACAATTTATAATTGAGAATAATACACTTTTAATTTTGAACCAATGTAATTCTGATTAATTATATTTACTTACTAAGTAATCACAGTATAGAAAGAGCTAAATATTCATGATTTTTCTAAGTACAAGATTAATGATTTAAAGCATAGAATCACTATTAAAAGTGATTATACAAAACATAAAAAGAATCTGAAAATACACTGAAAGACCACTTTGCCTACTTGCGCTTTCATGACATAATTAGAATCTTTTTTAAAGTTAGCACTGCTTAATACTCACTTAAACAGGACCTTTTTCCAGCTGTGCTTGCACCACCTGAACATAAATTCCCTCCTCGATGAATTAATTCAAGTTCCAAGTTGGTTCTGCAAGCAAAGTATTAAAATGCATCTTGGTCATTAGGTTAAAGCAATACTTTTGTTTTATTGACATGTCTGAATTAACCTAAATAAAGTCCTATAACTTTTTTATTTGCAAAATTATGGTTTATGCAATATCAGTAACAATCATATTTTATCTGATACTTAGAAATAAAAAAGGGGAACAGTTTATCTGCCCTTACTCATATGTTCATATTTATACCTACAAAACTGCACACGTCACAGTGTAATTGTTGCAAAATCCCAGCTGTTGGCAAATACTAAAAACTATGCCGTAAGGAAAAAAACTGCAACACATTTCAAAAACCTGCATATGAATCTGATGAAAGAATCTGTACTCGGTCAGCCACTGATTAGGTGGTTACTGGCATATAAAACACAAGGGCATACCAACTTTTTATATCAGAGGAATGGTTATCACTCATTGGAGCTTAGATGGCATATAGAAACCAATATTAAGAAACAAAATCACTAACATCAAAGTGGATATGAACAACACATATAATTAACAGCAGTTTCTTTTACAGACTTCTAAAATTATAGTTTTATTAAAATAAATAACTATTGACACTGCTAAACAATAGTATTGTTCATATAGATCTGGAATTACAATATATTTAACAATTATTAGCTTAAAGAATAGCAATAATTAGTAGATTGACATTTCAAAAATCAAACTGATGCAGAATCTAAAGATTTACTCAAAAGCAGTAACAGTAAAATAGCCAATTAATTTTCATAATAAATGAAAATTCTGAGTGATTGTGTATATTTTTACTTCAACATTATTAACAAACTTAAACACACCTTTACTTGCCACAACTAAAACTGAATAAACGAAGTTTATATCCAAGATATGTATATGACACTAATAGTGAGATATCATTTATCTTAAAAAAAAAAAGGCAACATTTCAAGCTTACTCTTTACAAGTGAATTCAGGAAAGAACAGTACCCTGTTTTATTTAAAACAAAACATTTTGAGATGGTTTTGGCTGTATCTTGAACACAGAATGTTTTGAAACATTATTTTCATGTATTTACTTATAAATGCAAACTGTTAAAAATATTAATATTTCTAAATCTGTATACTTGCCACCCATTTCTAAAGAAATGCTTTAATCCTTTCTACTCAGGGGGGAGAAAAAGCAATTTAACATTGATAATGTTCCTGCTCAGAGCTCCATCTGGTTGCTGCTGATAAGGGCATCTGTGTGACAAGGGAATTTTCCACCCTTCAGGCGATTTGCATTGCTCACTGAACTTCTAAAAACCTACCAGCAAGGAAGCAGGGACAAGGATTTCATATTAGTGGACAGAAAGCGAGCGGAGACCAGCATGTGTTCCTTCATCAAGGGAATATAAATGAGATCAATACATTTTGTGTTCACAAATCTTCAGTTGCCTAATCTGTAGAAAAAAATTAATGGCTATATTCTCTTATAAAAACTAAGATTTCCTAGTTAGTACTTTTAACAGAGCTAACCAGAAACACAATTAATTCTTACAAATGAAAGTCAGAACCAGAATGTCAACTTTTACTTCAGCATAATTTGCAAAAGTATTCATTAAAAAGTAAGTACAAGTCTATTCTATCATCAAATAAGATATTTTAAAGGATGATAAACATGTTACCAGAAATTTGATTTTTAAAGGATACTTGAAAGAAAACTGCCAAATGTAATCAGTTACTTCAGATTACGGTTGTAAGATCTCCTGTACAACATTTCTTCTGAGTTAAAAAAACAAAAACTACCTATCCAAAGGGTTAGTACAGTATCTGGAATTTTTAAAAAATCACTATGTCAGAAGCCCTAGCAATCAGCTTTTCCTCATCTAATTGATAACAAAATTGGCCCCTTAAGCCTTGCTAGACAAAAGAACACACAAATGTGTCACATGCTCATGTCTGCCCTTCCCTCACTGTTGAAAATCAAAACAGTATTCTGTTTCTGCCGTCCTGAATGGATGATATAAAAATAAAGATGTATTGGAAGCAGAAGTTTTCCAAGCCTTTCTGCTCCCGGAGAGAAGCAGACACAGCTTTCTATATTTCCTAACACAAACACATTCAAATTAGTTTGGAAGGGAGGGAAAAAAAAAAGAGAAAATCTCTGTATTTAAAAGAAAAATGAGAAAGACTGCTTAAAGCCTATCATGGTGGCCACCTAGACATACCCATATAAAAATTCCTCCAACTATGCTCCCATTTCTTTTTGCTTCTCCAAGCATGCTTTCCCTTTTACCCCGTTTTTGGCACTAACATATTTTTGGAGCTATAATTTGAAAAATAAATGTGTGTATAAACACATACACACAGAGAGACACTGAAATACATACTTGTATAATGTGGGTTCAAGGCCTGGGCCTACCCCTACTAGCTGACCAAGTAATTCAATTTCTCAGAGAAGAAAACATCTTCATCCATACCATGCACGGCCTGTATTATCGAATATCAGCTCAAGCTCTAACTTCTGCAGGCGTTAAGGAGAACTAACTCCCTTTTCTTGGAACAGGAAGGAAGCATTTCTACATACTTTATATTTCAATCAGCTCATCTTCCCTTTTGAAGTTCTACAGTACCTTCTCAATATGATGTATATTTTTAAACAATTGTCTCTCCAACTAAACTGTAAATTCCTGGAGAGCAGGAGCCATTTCAAATACAGCTCCTAAATCCCTGAGGGTACCTAGGAAAGTGTTCAGAAAATTCCCAGGAACTGACCCTCACTTTGTTTTGACATGTAACCAATGATAAGATTCTCTAGTCTCCGTAATTTATTCTCTATCTTGTTGATCCTTCCTTTTGTTTTAAAAGGATTCATGGGAGGAAACCCAAAAGAGAGGGGACATATGTAAACATATAGCCGATTCACTTTGCTATACAGCAGAAACTAACAACAATGCAAAGCAACTATACTCCAAGAAAAATAAAATTTTTAAAATGCTTCCAATTAAAAAATTAAAAAGCATTCACAATTTGGTGTTTTAGTAATCATTCTTTTTATTTCAAATATAATTAGTTTATAAAGTTTAAACTTACAATGCACCTTGCATGAAAGCAAGGTGCATTCACTCTACTGAACAGTTTATCCACTCAAATCTTAAAGATATCTCTCCATCTACATTGCAGTTACTCATATATCACCTTCTTTGCATGTTTCTCACTATATACAAGCTAAGTACTACTCATTAATAACTCTAAGCTATGTATAACTTTGGGTCCAAAATCTTTAGAAAAATCAATTACTCAAATTAGTGTGATTCATTGTTTCAATAATGAAATAATAAATTGACACTGAAATGGAGAAAGCTTTCTTCCCCAAAATTAACTTTCCATAATCCATCTGAATGACTGATAACTGCAACAAAATGCTCTTAGAAATACACTAAAATTTGAATACAGTAATTTTGACTAATTTCAATTCAACAAAAAGAGACCATTCCAACAATTTCTTCTCTGCTGCCCTCAGAAAATCTTCCAAGGCTTCACCATGCAAACAAAATTAAAAACAAACAGAAACATATTATCCTACCAAAAAAAAAGCTTGAAAACAATTATTAAAAGAAAAGGCTTTACATGCTAATTACCTGCTAGTAACTAGTTACATGCTAGTTACTAGAAATATTTTGTTTCTAAACATCAAAAACTTTAAGCTCCACAAAGAGCAAACAAAATTACTTATATAGATAGAAGAAATTGAGTTCTGGAAAACTAGGGTAGTATCTCATTCAAACTACAAATGTCAAAAACAAATACATTCACACTATACACTATATGGGCTTCCCTTGTAGCTCAGTTGGTAAAGAATCTGCCTGCAGTGCAGGAGACCCGGGTTCGATCCCTGGGTTAGAAGATCCCCTGGAGAAGGAAATGGCAACCCACTCCAGTATCCTTGGACAGTATCCAGTATCCAGTACCTCAAGGACAGAGAAGCCTGGTGGGTTGCAGTCCATGCAGTCACAAAGAGTCGGGCATGACTGAGCGACTAACACTTAACACTATACACGTATACAATGACTATACATTTAAGAATCACAACATTTAATTAAAAAGTTAAATAACTGAAATTAATTTTATTTCTAAACATTTTTTTAAACTATTTTAAACCTGCTAAATATTTCAATGCTTACCTTTTAGGCATAAAAATGATCATAATCTATAATCATAAGTATTTAATGAACCAAGATTATACACTAGGCAGAAGATAACTGTAAAGATCTGGTTTACTACCTTGAAAAAGCTACATCTTATTCAAATAGAATACAACATGCTTTGTTCCTTCAGTTCATGTTTTTGTTAATTTTTCAGTCACTTTGTTTTATCTGTTTCTTTTTAATGATTAAGTAAAACTTAGAGAAGGCATGCAATCTCACTGTGAGAACACTACAATGTCCTGGGTAATTTTAACCAAAGGATAAAGTTTTTAAAGGTTATATACTTTCACTTTTGGAATCACTATATTGTTGCTTTAGAGTTTATCACTAAGGATCAGAGAAGGAAGGGGAGATAGGAGAGTATATTTTCTACATTTCTCTACATGTAGCCTTAGGAAACAACATTTGATATCTGTCCCTGCTTCTATATAAAAAAGAAAAACAAAAATATGTTGATTCCAAAAGTCTCCCATTATCACAGTAAGCTTTCTAAATATTTCTATTAAAAATTATATAAATATATTCTATAAATACTTGATATATTTAAAACCAAGAAACAGGAATTCCAAAATTTCTACCAAATTAATTTAAATCAAGTTATTTGATTTATCATAATATGGCAAAATTCCACATACAGATCATTCCTGCTGAACCACGATTTTAAGATCAGTCCTAATAAAATCAAAGGCATGAATACACAAGTAACATAAATATTTCTGTATGTTTATATGTATACACATATAGATATATAGAGAGCATAAAGTCTACATCCATCCCAATCTTCTACGACATTATTACCACAATATCATAGAGAAGAGTTTTATAAAACCTTGAAACGTGGCAAAATTAAATTACATTCAATTTAGTTTTCCCATAAAGTATACTTTATTGCAAGTATGCAATTGGTAACCCTTCAGAGACAAAATGTTAGATTAACTGTTATATCTCTCCTGAAAGCATTCTGGATAAATACCAACAACAGCTTAAGAATGGCAGACTAGAAAGTTACTTCCCAAACCATTAGATCCCTTTATATCAATCCCTGTCCAATATTTGCATTCTTAGACCAAAAACTAAGGTTTCCTTATCTTGAGGTCTAACTCACTTGTTGCAATTTTCTTAAATCTGGTTCCATTTTTCCTAGGTTCAAAAGAGTACAGAAACCATTCACTCTTTCCTTACCCTCTACTTAGGAATGGAGCAGAGAGAATGGCCATGATGAACTGCATGTATATATGACTTACACAAGCTGAACAAAGGAAAGCAAAAAGAACAGTAACTGAAAGAACACTATCCCTGAGTTCTAGTCCTACTCTACCACTAATTTGTTGCATGACTTCAAATCATATTGCTTCTCTAAATCTTACCTATTACAATATTACTTCGGCAAAATACCAAGTATGCCTCTAGAGATATTCAAGGGTCGACAATATCAGATCCAGAAGAATGTGCTTACAAGTTCCTAACTGTACTTGCTTCTCTCCTATTATTTTTTAATGTGTCTCTATTTTCATTCAACTAAGTTTTTTAAAATTCCTATTTAGAATTACTTTTTAGGTACTGAACACCTACTCGATCAATTAGACTATTTCTACCTAATCTGAAGGATCAGAAGTATTTACCTCCATTTCCTTGAGTCTCTGGTAGCTACTCATAGAGATTTAGAACATGTCTGATCAAGAGATCAGGAAACAAGAGTTTCCTCTCCTTTATCTGACTTTCTAAACAACCTATAGTCTTCCAGAACATTACTAGATCTTTCACAAGCTTAAAACAAACAAAATAATTTCTTCTTACTGTTCTTACTTCTTTTTTTAGAAATTAAAAGTACTTAACATATTATAATGCTTCAGTTATTAGTATTATTGCTTTTTGACAGGACTTGAACAGTGATTTCTTAACAACATACTTCATATATAATACTAACATGCTTTGAGGGAGATATCTGTCCCCAAATGTGAATAATATACTTTTCCTCACATACCCTATGATGATTAATAACACTTAAACCAATATTTTATTAAAATAAAAACACCTAAGGAAATGAAAACTGCACTTTTATAGACTTCCTAGGAGGTTCTAAAACTAGCCATAATGTCAACCACATTAAAAATATGCAACCTTTCTTCATATAAATATGAATGACAAAACAATAAAATCAGCTATTATTACTAAGTAAATATAAAAGTATATACCATATATACCTACCTAGCAACAGAATACATAAAGAGAAAATCATTATCTGGTGAGCCTGGAGTCTTGCTATAATCTCTATATTTCTTCTGAGTGGTATTTTTTATATCTTTCATTACAGATTCCATTTCTTTACTTAAGTTGGTTTCTGACTGTAAAACAAAAACACAAACATATATAAAAAGTTTATGTATGTTCATTTTCTCTAATAATAGTCTAACACTATAGTGTTTATCATTTAAGCACACTATGAAATTAAGGTTTAAAAATCAAAACAGATATACATTAGCTATCAGCTAAAAATAAATTTAGTATACCAAAATAAAATAGATCAAGAAATATTTTCTCTTATCTTAGAGACATTTTATCCTAATTTTATATTGTTATCCAACCACAGAACAGAAAGCAAAGAACTAAAGACTCTCAATGAAAGTGAAAGAGGAAAGTGAAAAAGTTGGCTTAAAGCTCAACATCCAGAAAACTAAGATCATGGCATCAGGAAACATCACTTCATGGCAAACAGATGGGGAAACAGTGGAAACAGTGACTGACTTTATTTTTTTGGGCTCCAAAATCACTGCAGATGGTGACTGCAGCCATGAAATTAAAAGATGCTTACTCCTTGAGAGAAAAGTTATGACCAACCTAGACAGCTTATTAAAAAGCAGAGACATTACTTTGCCAACAAAAGTCCATCTAGTCAAACCTATGGTTTTTCCAGTAGTCATGTATGGATGTGAGAGTTGGACTATAAAAAAAGCTGAGTGCCAAAGAATTGATGCTTTTGAACTGTGGTGTTGGAGAAGACTCTTGAGAGTCCCTTGGACTGCAAGGAGATTCAACCAGCACATCCTAAAGGAAATCAGTCCTGAATATTCATTGGAAGGACTGATGCTGAAACTCCAATCCTTTGGCCACCTGATGCAACGAACTGATTCATTTGAAAAGACCCTGATGCTGGGAAAGATTGAAGGTGGGAGGAGAAGGGGACGACAGAGGATGAGATGGTTGGATGGCATCACCGACTCAATGGACATGAGTTTGAGTAAGCTCTGGGAGTTGGTGAAGGACAGGAGGCCTGGAGTGCTGCAGTCCATGGGGTTGCAAAGAGTCGGACACAACTGAGTGACTGAACTGAACTGAACCATAGAACAGTTTCCATGCTTATAAAAAATCTTTCATTTAAGCACATTTTTTTCAGGACTAACACTAATGTCCCTTACTTTAAGCATATTTTAAACACATAAAAATTTGGATTTACAAAAGAAAAAAGAAAAAACCACACAGACACAAATCTTAAGTCTTCAATTGAGAAAAGGAGATGGATCTTTCTGAGTAGCTTTGAAATATGAATTTGTTTAATAAGTCAGATATTCATAGGTTTCACAAATTTACTGCATTTACTGTGCATAGCTCTCACTTCTCTCAGGTATCACAACATAGATCTGTGATAAAAGTGAAATATTTGAGAATTTAAATCAAAAAAGTAAAGCCTACTGGAAGAGATAAAAGATGGGTTCACTCATACCAAATTTCACAGTAAAACAGACTGACTTATGGGAGATGCTTCAATCATATACACAATATTTGACCTCTCTAATACACAAGTGTGTGTGTAAATCTATACTTACACACAAAGTGTGTGTGTGTGTATAAATATATCACCTTAATTCTAATATACCTAATCGGCTTATTTTTAAAAGATTAGATTGTGCTTTACATTGCAAGATATATATAAGGTTTAACTTCATTTTTAAATATTTCAACATAACCATATATAAGCTTATAGAATTTCATGATCTGGAAGGCATATACTAAAATTATAACTAAACTGATATTAAGGAAAAGTATAGCCTTTAGCAATAATTTGTTCTGCTGCTCTCATTTTTGTTTTTAATAACCACCAACGGAAAAGAAAAACCTCTAAAAGCAATTTCTACTAAATGTATAAAGGTCCAGAGTAACTTAGAAACGGAACAGAAATTAAAGCTGAAAAGCAGAGCTAAGTTAAGCAGGATATTTCTGCCTTACACTGATGCTTACTGGGAAAGCTCCCGGACGTCCTTGCAGCTCCTCCACTTCCTTTATGAGATCCTGTATGCTTTTGTTACTAGGACGCTGCCAAAGGTTGTTTTCAACATTGCTTCCAGGATAACAA
The DNA here is from genome assembly GCF_910594005.1 of Cervus elaphus. Taxonomy (NCBI): domain Eukaryota; kingdom Metazoa; phylum Chordata; class Mammalia; order Artiodactyla; family Cervidae; genus Cervus; species Cervus elaphus. The sequence continues at coordinate 29,556,605 of NC_057847.1, forward strand.
GGAAGAACACTGTTAGCAAACTGCCTACAGAGAGGACACGTGAATTCTCCTTTGTCCACTGAGAAGCCCTGAAGAACCTGGTCATTCTAAAAGATGAAACAAACATACAGTTATATGATGAATACTTTTACAGAAAACAAAATCAACATCTCTACATTTTAGAGTAAATAAATAAACCATACAAAAAAGATCTCTACTGCATGTCATAAAAACTAAGTCACTTAACTTGAGCTTATCAAATCACTTCTTAAAATCACAGCAATCATGCAACACTTGCCATCACCAACGAACTGCTTAAGTATCCTACTTTTCTCTCAGGAGGAAACAGTCAAAAAATGATGTAATCAATGTGAAACGTGAATTTAAGATAAAGAATAACTCAAAAGCGGGTCACATTAAAGTGAATCACCTTCCACTCACACCATGCCCTGTTTTCATCATCTATAAGTGACTATTAGAAAGATTATCCCAGTGCTCAAGCCACTGGAAGCAGAACGGACAAGCTTTTGAGAGTATTTAAGTCTAAAAATACCAGGCTGGATGAAGCACAAGCTGGAATCAAGGCTGCCAGGAGAAATATCAATAACCTCAGATATGCAGATGATACCACCCTTATGGCAGAAAGTGAAGAGCTAAAGAGCCTCTTGATGAAAGTGAAAGAGGAGAGTGAAAAAGTTGGCTTAAAGCTTAACATTCAGAAAACTAAGATCATGGCATCTGGTCACATCACTTCATGGCAAATAGATGGGGAAACAATGGAAACAGTGACAGACTTTATTTTTTGGACTCCAAAATCACTGCAGATGGTGACTGCAGCCATGAAATTAAAAGATGCTTACTCCTTGAGAGAAAAGCTATGACCAACCTAGACAGCTTATTAAAAAGCAGAGATATTACTTTGCCATCTAGTCAAACCTATTTTTTCCCAGTAGTCATGTATGGAAGTGAGAGTTGGACCATAAGGAAGACTAAGTGCCGAAGAATTGATGCTTTTGAACTGTGGTGTTGAAGAAGACTCTTGAGAGTCCCTTGAACTGCAAGGAGATTCAACCAGCACATCCTAAAGGAAATCAGTCCTGAATATTCATTGGAAGGACTAATGCTAAAGCTGAAGCTCCAGTACTTGGGCCACCTGATGCAAAGAACTGACTCATTTGAAAAGACCCTGAAGCTGGGAAAGATTGAAGGTGGGAGGAGAAGGGGACGACAGAGGGTGAGATGGTTGGATGGCATCACCGACTTGATAGACATGAGCTTGAGCAGGCTTCACGAGTTGGTGATGGACAGGGAAGCCAGGTGTGCTGCAGTCCACGGGGTTTCAAAGAGTCGGATATGACTGAGCGACTGAACTGACTGAAGTCTAAAAAAAAAATGTGATATATCTTCTAATGTGTCTAACAGTTGAACAAAACTGACTGGACCTGATGCATTAGGTTTATTTAGGTTTAACAGGTAGGAAAAAGATTTAGTTAGCATACTCAGAAAAGTGATAAGGAGGGGAATTAATTCAGCATCCCTTCAGATGTTTCTGATAGGAGGGGGAAGAAAAACTAGTTGAAACAAGGATACATAATGCAAATATGCCCAGGAGGAAACTCTTGCTCATGAGAGATTACAACATATGCTAGCCAACCAGAATGAAGGAAGTAATCGAGGCTGCTACATTTGTTCCCTTCTCTTGCCTGACACGACCCATATCTGTTCTGTTCTTTTAGGCCATTGCTATCGTGTAGTTCTAACCACTATCTTACTCTTTTCCCCAGTAGTCTCTCTTGTTTTGCCACTAACCTAATGATCTAATCTCAAAATGTTTTTAATGTACTAAAAAAATACATGAATGCTAAAATATAAACATTATTACTAACAAGACGAAAATAATGAGAAAAATGGACACAAAAAAGAAAAAAATGAATTTATTTGCCCACGGTTACAAAGATATTTGGGCTTCCCTGGTAGCTCAGCTGGTAAAAGAATCCGCCTGCAATGCAGGAAACCCCAGTTTGATTCCTGGGTTGGGAAGAACACCTGGAGAAGGGATAGGCTACCCACTCTAGTATTCTGGCCTGGAGAATCCGCGACTGTATAGTCCATGCGGTCGCAATGAGGTGGACACAACTGAAAGACTTTCACAAAGATAGTTAATTACAATGTCCAAATGAACTTAAGCTTCCCAACTCTTTAACTTATTATTCATTTCACTGTATCTTGGATCTCAAATACTTTGGCCAAAGAACTGAATTCTACCTTTTTTACTTTGTGACATTCATTTCTTCAAGACCTTAAACATCTTAAATCCAGTTCTAGAAGCACACACTAAACTCCTGTCATGTGTCAAATGCCGTGCCACGTTACTGCAGAAAGAGTTAAGAGAGATCTTCATTTAAGGTACTGACAATTTAAAAGCAAATAGAAACAACAGTGTGATAAATCAAACAAACAAGGCTTCCCAGAGGAGGAGACTTGTGAAGTAAGTTTTAAAGATATACAAGAAGAGTTACTAAAAGGCTTGGAACAAGAGTACTAGTAATTGAAGGACATTCTTTGATAAGCTTCTCTGTAGCTAAAATTTTTAAAACTGCTAGGTCTTCATCCTAGTCTTGACTGAAACTAGGTTCCTTCCTAAAGCACCCCCAGCAGCCCTCTCAAAAAGGCAGTGCTCATGTTCTCACATCCCTCAAACATCAGTATCCTTCTCACCTCCAATGCTGGCTCAAGTTCAATATTCTTGCATTCCCTGTGCGGCTCAGGTCATTTAAAGAGATCACCCCTTTTCCTTCCTTTTTACTGTCATTCACTGCCCTTAATATCCGAAGACTTCAGTAACTAGATTCGTGTTCTTCATTACTCCAACTTTTGCCATCCTCTTATACAATTCCAATGTGCATGTAGACAACAATCTTACATAGTTACACGACCTCATCAGCTACCTGATGTCAGCAACTCCAATGGCTCTGACCTCTACTCTATCCTAGCACCTGTTACCATGACACACCCTTATCTTGTAAGGACAAAGAACTGTCCATATTACAAAATATTAAATTCAAACACCTTACATTTTGACTGTCAACTCCTATCTCTTTTAGCCCCTCCCTTTTCCCTCAGTTTATATGGCCTTTCCTATCCTAACACACACCATGATCTATCATTTTAAAAATTCTCAAGTTAGGAAGAAACAGACTCTGATGAGGGGAAAGGCATCTTGGGATTTAGGCACAGTCTGGGATAGAGGAAGCAAGGGTTTGGAATAGTTGCTAAAGAGACTAGGAGAGGGAACTGATCAAAGACAGGCAAATGAATTGATAAGTAATATCCACAGTCCATGACCCCAAATGAGCCTCTATTTTAAGAAATCACAGATGTGTGCTAGTGCTTAGTTTTACAATTTTTCTAACAGTGCCAGCTTCCTGGGTATGAAGTCAAAGGAGGTGGATTAAATGACTAGTATTAAGAGCACAATGCAAATAGTACAAGAAAATGAGGTGAGGAAAATGCTAGTGTACTAGGCAAACCAAGGAGCGAAAAGAATAGATGCCTTCAAATTGTGATACTGGAGAAGACTCTTGCGAGTCCCTTGGACTGGAAAGAGATCAAACCAAGTCAATCCTAAAGCAAGTCAACTCTGAATATTCATTGGAAGGACTGATGCTGAAGCTGAAGCTCCAGTATTTTGGCCACCTGATGTGAGGAGATCCCCTCACTGGAAAAGACCCTGATGCTGGGAAAGACTGAAAGTATAAGGAGAAGAGAGCAGCAGAGGATGAGGTGGTTAGATAGTATCACCAACTCAGTGGACATGAATCTGAGCAAACTCCAGGAGGTGGTGCAGGACAGGGAAGGACTGGGCAGGCTGCAGTCCATGGGGTCACAAAGAGTTGGACACAGCTTAGCAGCTGAACAACAAAGGACTAGAGATGTTGAGGTCAGAAGCAAAACACACTAATAAGAGTAAAGATAGAGACTTTGACAAGTGCTCTACCATAATGGTATGGTAGGATATTAAAGCTTACTACTTTAGTGCTAAAGTAGCAAAATCTAAAATTACAGTCACGGAAGTCAGTTGCCAATGTGAAGTAAAAAAATGAAATCCCTAAAGTTGAAGAGGTCAAGGAACTGTGAAGCTGAATAATTCAAATGGCAATCATAATCACCCAAGATGAATTAGGATGTATTAGCTGTAAAAAATATTTAATACCTTGAAAGACACAAACATCTTTATTTAACATGTTTCAATCAACTTACCCGTAATGATTCCATGTAAGATTTATGGCAATCGATATGTAATGTGTGGCCACAGGTTTGTACATAAACACCTCCTTCCCAGCCAATTGATACTGCCAAGAGACAAGAACTCTTAAAAAAAAAAAAAAAAAAGGACAAAATATAATTAATTTTAAAGAAGCAGAAACATACCTAAACAAATCTACATAAACCTCTCAATCATTTCATATTGTTATACTAACGTGGGCTTTGTATTTCTGTGATATAAAGGAACACCTGACTTGACTTGACAATCCTGAGGCAATATCTTTAAATCTGGAAGACAGTTTTAGCTTCCAAGTAATTATACTTGTAATAAAAGAGAAAAATTGTGAATCAACCTTTCTCTACCTCATAAAATATAATAAAATATACTGCTACTGATTATTTCACCTGTTCTACATGGTACTGGATTTCTCTGTGACATCTAACCTTAACATCTGCCTTCTTCAAATGCGTACTTCCCTCTTGTTTCCTTAATGCCACTCTCTTTTGGTTTCTCTCCTGTCTCTTTAACCATTTGGTTTAAGCCTCCTTTTAAGACTTTTCTTTCCTTCGTCTGCCCCTTCAATATTTATTTATTTTTTTTTCCTTCAATATTTAAATTCCTCAAGGTTCAATTACTAATGCTTTTCTCTTATTAAAACTATTCTCCCTGAGTGAACTTAATCAGTATATTCAACTATTCCCCAAGTTGGGTCTCTTGCCTGCATGCCAGATACAAGTACTCAGTTGGCAACCAGAAATCTTCAATTTGAGGTCCCTCAGATAAAATAAAACCAATGTGTCAAAAATGTTCATTTTCTCTATGAATCTTTCTCTTCCTCTTGGCTTAAAAACTCTACATCTGTTTAGTCACCAAATCAGAAAGCTAAAAGTTATTCACATCACACCCTTTCCTTCACACCACAGAATTAATTCCCAAACTATATGAAATCTATCTCCTATATAATTCATGATTTTGGCCTCTCCCTCTTTATTCCCACTGTAACAGTCAAGCCTGTGTGACCCGTTGTGGGGGAAAGAGTTCTTAAATAAATTTTCTTAACTGGTCTCCATGATGCATCCTGCACACATCTTTCTAAAGTACAAATCTGCTCATGAGAATTAAAAAAGTGCCTAAACATTTATATGGGTCTTATATAACAAACAATACAAAAAGGAACCCAGATTATATAAGCAAACTACATACTCTTTGGAAATGCATTTTGAAAGTTAATTGCTTTCATCTTCTCTTTCTCTTTAAACTTCTTCTCTGTTAATTCCTTCCCTTCAACCTAATAAACAGTCTAGACTTTTCCTCCTAAAAATACGTTTCTTTAAATTTTTATTTGGCCTCTGCCAAACAGCATTTCAGCCTGATCTTGAGTTTACCCTCTAGTCAAAGTGAAAGTCATTCAGTCATGTCCAACTCTGCGACCCCATGGACTGTAGACTGCCAGGCTCCTCTGTCCATGGAATTCTTCAGGCCAGAATACTAGAGTAGGTAGCCATTCCCTTTTCCAGGGGATTTTCCTGACCCAAGGACTGCAGGTTGATTTTTTACCATCTGAGCCACCAGGGAAGCCCTCTAGAGTCTATAGCAAATAGATGGCCAAGTCAGGGCAACATTAGGTATGAGGTCTAACATGAGCGACAGCACACAATGAAAAATTTGAGAGCCATCAAAACAGAGCAAACTATTAAATTTTACTTTTATGTTGGAAAATAGCCTATTAGATGATCAAACCATCTTTAAATAACAGTAAACAAAATTCTAATATTAAATCAAGACTCTTCATGAGCATCTGAAAGTTAAAAGCACTACACAGTATAAAATGCCTTTCTAGCTGATTCGAAGATGTGCAACAGCACAAATCAAATTCTCACAGCAGGTGAGCTGGTTTCTACTGCTACACATCAGAAAAACAACAGGAGACCTGCTCATCTCTGTTTTATGTTTTGGAGCCACTTTAAGTAGAAGCAGATTTGGGTATTAGATCATTTTAGAATGATTGGTAGGCAGATAATAAAGAAGCTATTCTCTTTGACAATGTACTATAAAATGTAATTAATATTTCCTTTTAATACATAAGCCATTAGTTTTAAAAATGAAAATAGTATGTCATTTGTCTATATAACTGTTAGATGTCTTTTTTTAATTTGCTAGAGTCAAAAAAAGCAAGAGATCATTTACTGAGACCTACATTTCAGAAAGACCTACATTCAACAATGTGCCCATTTCTGTACTGTTTAACACTGAACCTTCACCTCAATATTTATTAAAACTTTATGCAGTAAGCAGTCTTATTTCTTTTAATAAAAAGGGACAGAAAGCTGACCAAGAGCTCTCAGTTAAAAATGGTAAAGCCCAAGTTCAACCCAGATCTGACTCCAAAGCTCAGGTTCCATCCTTCCCTATTTAGATATGAGTGTCATGGCTCTCATATGTAACACTTACAATTTCACTAGTAAACACACTATCTTATATGACTGAAATTCTACAGGTAAACTTTATAAAAACCATGCATTTGATATGAAGAGAGCAGAATTTATGCAATTTAATTCTATAATCAGTAACAGTGTCTACTGATAACAACTCTTCTGCTCTACGTGGTCTGGCTACAAAACCAAAATCCAGTAAGCATCCACAATACCCAAGCATGTGTCAGATGCCCTGGAGAAGGGAATGGCAACCCACTCCAGCTATTCCTGCCTGGAGAATTCCATGGACAGAGGAGCTTGGCGGGCTACACAGTCCATGGGGTCACAAAGAGTTGGACACGACTGAGAGACTTCCATACCTTCACACCTGTTGTTGTTTAGTCACTAAATCACATATGATTCTCTTGCGACCCCATGGACTGTAGCCCTCCAGGCTCCTCTGTCTATGGGATTTCCCAGGCAAGAATACTGGAGTGGGTTGCCATTTCATTTTCCACGGGATCTTTCTGACCCAGGGATCAAACCCACCTCTCCTGCATTGACAGGATTCTTTATCACTGAACCACCTGGGAAGCCCTGAAGGGACTATAAAGCCAATAGAATAAATAACCCTAAACCTCCAGAGGTCCAGGGAGCACACTATTTATAAGTAAAATAGCCATTATGAAGTACACAAAAGTACTTATGTAGAAGTAAAACCTCACAGTAACTCACAAAAACAGAACAGATTCAGTCCAGTTCAAGGATCAATTCAGAACTTTTTTTAAAAAAGAAGTTTTTTGTTTTCTTACTTAGCTATGAATAGAAATGAATAGCTATTCTGACTGCAAGAAGAGATATGCTACTTTTTCCCTCCTTTATTAGATCTCCCCTTCCCTCAAATTATTATGTCCTTAGGTCTGAGTTATATATTGACTGACTAAGTTATTTTTATTTTCCATTTGGCCTTAGGATTCATCTTTACTCATTTACTCTAAAGTGATTCAAAATGCTGACATTAAAACCAGGATTACATCAGGAAAAAAAAAAAAAACTAAATAAAGTTGGCAGTAAATTTCTGCAAAAGTAGAATTCAGCACAATTTTCTCCAAAATGAAGATATTAATTGGTCTCCAATTAGTAAAGCTATATACATATATACACATGCTGCAGAAAACCTGAAGAAACAATAAAGAAAAAGAGTGAAAATGTGTCTGCGTATACACATATGTATGCATGTATATATACAAACATAAAGACTTCTTATTTTCAAATAATGATTTCATTTTAAAGCCTCTGAAAATATATGGAAGCATTATCCTCATTACCTAACCCAAACTGCTTAATAAGGCCTAACGAGCCCTCCTAAAGAGGTAACTTGAAAATAAAAAATACCACTTTACATTTATACTGACCTTTATAACATGTAAAATGATCTTTTGGGTTACTGCATGAAAGACCATTATGAGCCCTATTTTACAGGTAAGGTAACTGAGACTTAGAGTGTTTGGTCAAGCTCACATTGCTAAGAAATGGCAGAATCAGAAGGAAACCCCAGTTTACCTCATCTGAAACTCTTTCTACTCTACACAATACCTCCCTATCTAGAGTTACCATCTCCTCCAGAATCCAGTGGAATCATCCTTAATCCAGACTATTGAACCACACTCTGATTCTTATCACATTAGATCAGTGTATATATTAGATCAGTATATATATTCTATATAAGTATTCTGTCTGCCATATATCCTACTAGCTGCTTCCATTTAATTTAGTACATTATGTACATTTAGAAATCATATTTAGAAATCTACTAATATACATTTATATATACGTATATATATAACTAAAAATAATGCTTCATTTTATATTTTAAGCATTTTAAGTTATTAACAGATGTTACTTAACTCAAAATACAGCAGAGTCAAACAACAACAGGTGAAAGGAATCCCCATTTGATAACCCCTCAGGAAATTTAAAAAACAGTATCAAAATTTTACAAAGAAGTTAACAATGTTGCTGCTACTAAATCAACTGAGTCGATCTAAGACTTATGAATACCTGAGAGCTAGAGCCACAAAGTACAAAGAGTCAGGGAAAAATCTACCAAGTTCACAACAAGAAATCGTGGAAGCCATGATAAATCTGCCCCTACTTTACATATCAAAAGCATTATGAAACTTTATTGTGTATCTTTAAATGAAAAAGACAGAAGCAAAAATCTTCATAAAACGTTAAGTGCCACATCTAAAAGTTTTTATAAAGTATATAAGATAATATATAAAAGTATATAAAATGATAATATAAACTTATCATTCCACTGAATTGAATTTGTATATCTTATAATAAACATTTAGAACAAAGGCATAATATTTGAAACCTGAAATTTTTATGTGTTAACTGACTTCTATTTATTACTATCCACATACTAATTTTTTTCTAATAAACTTCCAAATTCCAAGTCAGAAAGATACTTGGTTTGAAGAAAAATATAAAACTTTGGAGAGAAATATCCGTCAATTTTATAGACAAAAATACCATTTAATAAAAAGAATACTTACATCCTTGAAATAACGTTGTAATAATGAAAGCCTCACGTCATGAACTGCTGCACATGTATCCCAGGGGTATATTTGCTCCTCTTCAGAGATAGGCAGCTTTTTTGGCTCAACATTGTCACGGCACTGCCCCAAAACTATATTAACAACAAAGATAAGAGCCCATTAAAAAAACTAACATATGGACTTTATTCACCAAGAAAAGAGAAGTTATTTACCATAAGCTTCTTAATTTTTTCACTATTACAATATTTTTAAAGACTTTAAAAAAAGTGATATCTTAATTTTCTTCTACAGAGTAAATAAACTTTTAATATGTGAATGTTTATTTTTTAAAATAACATCAGGGTTGGCGAGAAGGGCAAAGTGAGGCGAGAAGGGCAAAGTGAGCCTGGAATTGTGTGGAATAAAGAGCAAAGAGGTATTCAAGCTCTGAGCGGAGACCTAAAGGAATTCTGACTAGTCAAATTCAAGAATAATGACAATAACAGATAACACGTTCACTGATTCAGGCAGGGAACATGAAGTAAAAGGGTATAATGTTAGACTCTCAAAGTATCATCCTACAGAAAACCAACCAAGTGATTAAACTTGGTTAACATCACCAATAATGGAACAATCACTATGAGTCTCTTGATGTGATGCAATGGAAAGGAACAGCATCATAATACTACCATTGCCAAAAATGTTTAACTTTAATAACAGGGAAAGCAAAAGTGAAAGTCACTCAGTCATGTCTGACTCTTTGCAACCCCGTGGACTATACTTGTCCATGGAATTCTCCAGGCCAGAGTACTGGAGTGGATGATAGCTGTTCCCTTCTCCAGGGGATCTCCCCAACCCAGGGATTGAACCCAGGTCTCCCACACTGTAGGCAGATTCTTTACCATTCAAGCCACCAGGGCAGCCCAATAACAGGGAAACAATCACATAAATCCGGAAAATGAGACAGTCTACAGAACAGACTTGAACTTTTCAAAATTTTTTTAAATGCCTGGAGAAGCTGTTTTGGATTAAAGGAGACTAACAAGAAATGACAACTAACTGCAACACATGATCTTTACTTGGCTCTTGGAACAAGAAAAATATATATCTGGTATACAAAATATTATTGGGAGACTCTGAACACAGAATATTTTATTTTATTCATATTAAATTTATTCAGTATGATTGGTACTAAGGTTGTATAAAAGAGTATCTTTATTCTTAGGTGATACATGCTAAAGTATTTAGGGATAAAAATGTCCAAGATGTCTACCTATGACAAGTGTGTATACGTCTGTGTATAGATAAGTATGGGAAAGAAAACATAAATATGGAAATATGCTAGCAATCATTGAGTATAGGTGAAGGGTTCTCAACTTTTCTGTAGATATAAAAGTTGGTTGAAATGAAAAGTTGGGAAAAGAGGTATTTTTATCATTGTAAAACACAGACCACATAAAAAGGAAGTGGGGGTACAAGCATACAGTGCCACACATTACTCTAAGACTCAATAAGTCATTCTTAGAGAAGGGAGTATCAGGCACAGAGCTGTGAGCCCCAAGTTCTGGGGAGATTTATAACAGCAGCAGCAGCAGGAAGAATAGACAAAAGCAAGTAGATGCTAGAAACTAAAATATAATTAGCCATGATGTATAGTCCTCTTAATAAACTGCCGAACTTGGTTAGCTAGGATTTTGTTAAGGACTTTTACATCTCTATTCATAAGTGATACTTGTCTATCATTTTCTTTTCTTTTGATGTCCTTATCTGGCTTTGGTATCAACATAGTGCTGACCTCAGAGAATGAGTTAAGAGGTGTTCCCTTCTCTCTTTTCACTTTTTTTTTTTCCTTTTGGACAAATCTAAGGAGGAACAGTCTTAATTCTTTAAATGGCAGAAGACTGAAATAGACATTTATTCAAAGACATGCAAATGGCCAACAGGCACATGAAAAGATGCTCAAGATCCCTAACTATTAGAGAAATGCAAATCAAAATTGCAGTGAGGTACCATCTCAAACCAGTCAGAATGGCCATCATTAAAAAGTCTACAAATAACAAATGCTGGAAAGGGTGTGGAGAAAAGGGAACTCTCCTACAAGGTTGGTGGTATAGTGCTATATATAGTTACTGGTATACTGCTATACATAGTATAGTTATACTGCTATAATCACTGTGGAAAACATTATGAAGGTCCTCAGAAAACTAAAAGTAGAATTACAATATGATCCAGCAATCCCATTCCTGGACATATATACAGACAAAACTATAATTCAAAAAGATACCATGCACCCCTATGTTCATAGTAGCAGTATTCACAATAGCCAAGATGCAGGAGCAACCTACATGTTCATCGACACATGAATGGATAATAAGATGTGGTACATATATACAAAGGAATACTACTCAGTCATAAAAAAGAACAAAATAATGCCATTTACAGCAACATGGATGCAATCAGAGATTATTATACTAAGTAAAGCACGTCAGAAAGACAAATACCATATGATATTACTTATATGTGGAATCTAAAATATGACACAAATGAACCTATCTATGAAAGAGAAACAGAACAGACTGGTGGCTGCCAAGGGAGAGAGAGATGAAGGAGGGCTGCAGTGGGAGGCTGGGGTTAGCAGATACGAGCTTTTATATATAGAATGGATAAACAACAAGATCCTACTGTATCAGCACAAAGAACTATATATTCAATATCCCATGATAAATCATAACAGAAAGAATATTTTTTAAAAAAAGAATGTGTGTGTGTATATATATGTGTGTGTGTATAACTGAACCATTTTGCTGTACAGCTGAAATTAACATAACATTGTAAATCAACTATCCTTCAATTACAGGTACTAATAAAAAACATGTTCAATGACCCAATTTCTTCAAATAGCAAAGTGCATTTGGGGTGGGGGCGATGATAGGCACAGGAAAAGATAAGAAGGGATTCTATTAATTAAAAGACTATAAGCAGTCTCTACAACTACAAATAAAAAAATAAAATAAAATAAATAAGAAACAGTTGGGGAAATCTGAACTCTGACTAGATATTTGATGATATTGAGGAACTAAGTTACTCAGGAGTGATTGTGGTTTTAAAAAATAAGTCTTTAAAAAAATAAGTCTTTTCTATTCAGCAGATATGGTGAAATGTTTATAGATGAAATAAAATGATGTCTGGAATCTGTTTCCAAATAATTCTAGGAGGAAAAATTAGTCACAAGTTAATCACTGTTAGAGATTGATGGGGACATTAGAAATTAGAGATTGATGGGGACATGGAGGTACATTTTACTAGTCTCTTTACATCACCACATAGTTAAAATTTTCCATATTCAAAGATAAAAGAAAAAGAGAAGAGACAAATCAAAATAAATAAAGAATTCAGAAGTTAGGAAAAAGTAAAGAGGGGTAAAAGGTGAGAGGATGTCAGAGGGTGGTGAGGCTCAGAAAGAAAGGAAACAGCCAGAGATTTTCCCTGCTACAATTCCCAGTTAAAATAACTCTTGAGATTTAATAGCTTTTAATGCTAGTTTCTTATATTTTTCCTCATATCCTGAAATGACAAAAGAGCTGTGGAACAGTAGAATTATCTAATATTAACAAGTTTAGTGCAAAAAATTGCTAAAAGGGAATTAAATGAAGTAACAAGTCAAAGTACCTTTAAAAATATAAAACAATGAACAAATAACAGTCCAAAATAATAACAGAAGCTTCACTGGGGCAGAGATATTATTTTGTTTTGCTTCTTATTGTAATAGCGATGATCAATAAATATATGTGACATGAATGAATGAATAAAAGAAAACATTAAGTTGATGATTATACAGTATTCGGTGAAGAAGTTATAGAGGGACAAGTTAAGTGGCAACAATCTAATAAACTGAATTCTTTAAAACAGTAGAAAAAGATAAGCAGCTGTGAAATTAGTTAGTATTCGAACACATTTCCTTTTAATTATAGTAGGCATTTCTCATCTAGACGGCTCTATTGTCCTATTCAGTGAGGGTTTCAAAGACCAATTTCATATTTAAACAAGAGTAATAAGACAAAAAAACTAATCTACCAGGCATCGCATTAGACCCTTTTACCTATATTACATTACTTAACCAACATGACAATCCTCAAAAATCACTATTATCTCTGTATTTAAAAGAAAGCAATAAACTCGGCCAGATTAAGTCAAGCAGTAGATGTTTTTCTGGAACTCTCTTGCTTTTTTGATGATCCAGCGGATGTTGACAATTTGATCTCTGGTTCCTCTGCCTTTTCTAAAACCAGCTTGAACGTATGGAAGTTCACGGTTCATGTATTGCTGAAGCCTGGTTTGGAGAATTTTGAGCATTACTTTGCTAGCATGTGAGACGAGTGCAATTGTGCAGTAGTTTGAGCATTCTTTGGCATTGCCTTTCTTTGGGACTGGAATGAAAACTGACCTTTTCCAGTCCTGTGGCCACTGCTGAGTTTTCCAAATTTGCCAGCATACTGAGTGCAGCACTTTCACAGCATCATCTTTTAGGATTTGAAATAGCTCAACTGGAATTCACTAGTTTTGTTTGTAGTGAGGCCCACTTGACTTCACATTCCACGATGTCTGGCTCTAGGTGAGTGATCACACCATTGTGATTATCTTGGTTGTGAAGAACTGTTTTGTATAGTTCTTCTGTGTATTCTTGCCACCTCTTCTTAATCTCCTCTGCTTCTGTTAGGTCCATACCATTCCTGTCCTTTATTGAGCCCATCTTTGCATGAAATGTTCCCTTGGTATCTCTAATTTTCTTGAAGAGATCTCTAGTCTTTCCTATTCTATTGTTTTCCTTTATTTCTTTGCACTGATCACTGAGGAAGGCCTTCTTAAACTCTCCTTGCTATTCTTTGGAACTCTGCATTCAAATGCGTACATCTTTCCTTTTCTCCTTTGCTTTTGGCTTCTCTTCTTTTCACAGCTATTTGTAAGGCCTCCTCAGACAGTCATTTGGCTTTTTTGCATTTCTTTTTCTTGGGGATGGTCTTGATCCCTGTCTCCTGTACAATGTCACGAACCTCTGTCCACCGTTCATCAGGCACTCTGTCTATCACATCTAGTCCCTTAGATCTATTTCTCACTTCCACTGCATAATTGTAAGGAATTTTATTTAGGTCATACCTGAATGGTCTAGAAAAACATCTATTTCTGCTTTATTGACTATGCCAAAGACTTTGACTGTTTGGATCACAATAAACTGTGGAAAATTCTGAAAAAGATGGAATACCAGACTACCTGACCTGCCTCTTGAGAAATCTGTATGCAGGTCAGGAAGCAACAGTTAGAACTGGACACGGAACAACAGATTGGTTCCAAATAGGAAAAGGAGTACATCAAGGCTATATATTGTCACCCTGCTTATTTAACTTATATGCAGAGTACATCATGAGAAATGCTGGGCTCGATGAAGCATGAGCTGGAATCAAGATTGCCAGAAGAAATATCAATAACCTCAGATATGCAGATGACACCACCCTTATGGCAGAAAGGGAAGAAGAACTAAAAAGCCTCTTGATGAAAGTGAAAGAGGAGAGTCAAAAAGTTGGCTTAAAGCTCAACATTCAGAAAACAAAGATCATAGTATCCGGTCCCATCACTTCATGGCAAATAGATGGGGAAACAGTGACAGACTTTATTTTTTTGGGCTCCAAAATCACTGCAGATGGTGACTGCAGCCATGAAATTAAAAGATGCTTACTCCTTGAGAGAAAAGTTATGACCAACCTAGACAGCTTATTAAAAAGCAGAGACATTACTTTGCTAACAAAAGGTCCATCTAGTCAAATCTATGGTTTTTCCAGTAGTCAAGTATGGATGTGAGAGTTGGACTATAAAGAAAGCTGAGTGCCAAATAATTGATGCTTTTGAACTGTGGTGTTGGAGAAGACTCTTGAGAGTCCCTTGGACTGCAAGGAGAGCCAACCAGTCCATTCTAAAGAAGATCAGTCCTGAGTGTTCATTGGAAGGACTGATGTTGAAGCTGAAACTCAAAGCCTTTGGCCACCTGATGCGAAGAGCTGACTCATTTGAAAAGACCCTGATGCTGTGAAAGGTTGAAGGCAGGAGGAGAAGGGGATGACAGAGGATGGGATGGCTGGATGGCATCACCGACTCAATGGACATGCGTTTGGTAAACTCTGGCAGTTGGTGATGGACAGGGAGGCCTGGCATGCTGTGGTCCATGGGGTCGCAAAGAGTCGGACAAGACTGAGCGATTGAACTGAACTGAAATGAACTGAAGCGAAGTTGCTCAGTCGTGTCCGACTCTTTGCAACCCCATGGACTGTAGCCTATCACGCTCCTCAGTCCATGGAATTTTCCAGGCAAGAGTACTGGAGTGGGTTGCCATTTTCTTCTCCAGGGGATCTTCCCGACCCAGGGATCGAACCCAGGTCTTCCGCATTGCAGGCAGATGCTTTACCATCTGAGCCACCAGGGAAGTCCTGTATCTGAAATCAGAGGAATTTCTTCTATCTAATTCTTTCTACTCTACTAATTCAGAGTAAACACCCTAGGAAAAAAATGCCCTGGAGAAATATGTGTTTTATTTACTTTGCTTCACACATACTCTTATTGAAAAAGGATTACATTTATTGGAACTGGAGTGTAATATTCATCACTACCTCAAAATACTTCAGTATGGCAGAGAATAGAGAATATTCAGACAAATTCTTCAAATTTTTAAAAACATTAACTCTAAGATTTGCAAACGTCAATTGGCAGGCTGTTACAAGAGTGACTACTTCTACACGCAAGAAACAAGGGCAAAGTAACCTGAATATGTCTTATATAATTAAAATATTTAAACTATTTATTTAAAATATTTAGACTATTTCTGGACTTAAATGTTTCTAGATATTAGAACAATCAAGTTGCCAAGAAAGTCACTCAGTTTTTGGCCACCCAGCATTGGTAAGATTCCATCACACTCTAAAGAAAAACACTATGTAACATACAGAGAGATCTCTCTTAAAGGCTTCTTTCAACACCAAGAAAGTGAGATAAAACCAGATTAAGAATCTTTGCTAAAAAAAAAACTTAAAAAGACCCTTGCTATACAGAGCTACAGTTATATCTAAACAAAAATATAGCTTTTATTTGAGAGATTTACTAATCTGTTGCAAACACTTCATCTCTAAAAATGTTCCCACTAAATATTACTTTGATTTTTACCTGAGGATGCTTGTAACAGTACAACCAATCCCGTAGGTCTGTCTTCAGAGGAGGGCCCACTCTGTCCACAAATAACACAATCATATACTGCCTCAGAAACTTGAGGTTCTGCTGTGGTGATCTCCATAGGAATATCACTCTCTGGAGAATCTGAGGAGAAAAAGTTGCAACTCTTAATTACTGAAAAGAAAATCTCTCTTTAACAAAATTATGGGAAAAAAAAATCAAGCTCAAATAATTTGGAACTTCAGTATCAATAAATTATATAGTAATAAAACTATGGGAAAATTATCTCGCTAAAATAAAATGTTATCTCATAAAAGACAAAATTACAAAAAATGGATGCTATGACTTCCGATTTCTGGGTTGGGAAGATCCCCTTGAAGAGGAAATGGTAACCTACTCCAGTATTCTTGACTGGGAAATCCCATGGTGTGCTACAGTCCATGGGGTCACAAAGAGCTGGATGTGACTTAGCAACTAAAACAATAAGAATTCTTCTAATGTTGTATCATACATAAAATTAAAACTAAAAACACAGATGCAAAGGTATTTGTATCTAAAAATATTGTTTTAATATTATAATTAAGGAAATAAGGGGGAGATCATTTGCTTTAATTTTCTTTGAAGCACTTCAGAAGGAAAATTTATAATAACATGGCAGCTCTTGGAAAGAAATGGCAATATTTACTAGGAGATAAAAGGGGAAAAAACTTTTTCTTTTTTCTTTTAATTGTAGTGATTATATCTTAGTGATAATAATTATCAATATGTACTTATGTAGGATAAACATTTCTATATGACCATATATATAATAAAGCAAAATTATAATAGAAAATAAAATAACAGCAATCCTTTGGTGATATGTCATTAACAGCAAGAAATAAAATACTGAGTCAATAACCATTTCAGATAAAAATTCATAGAATCATCCACAGTGGCAAAAGAAAGGAATAGAGGGGATTGGGAAGATTAAAGAAGCAGAAATGATTTATGACATGTTTAAAAGATGGAGGCATATCTAAATAAATATGTTAAAAAAAGGACAGAAATAGAAAAAGAAAGATGTCAAGTTTATATATGTTTTAATAAGATTTCATGCAGATAAACATACATCAGATATTTACTAAGACTGAGAGGAAAAGGGGCGAAACCTAAAATAAAACTTTGGATAATGCACAAAATTAATGGAAATTTTAAATAAGCCAATGAAGAGATCAAAAGCTTAAAGTGGTCTTGTATATCCTCCCTCAATATCTCTCCCTGAGTATCTCTCTGTCTCTCCTTCTCGATCATACCACTTATTTGAGAATGAGTCTGTGGTTGCCTACTGGAGAAGGAGACAGCCCACCTGGAACAGAGCCCAGGTGTCCTACCAGCTCAGGCCAGTCCCAACTAACCAACTATCAGATCATTCTTGGAACATGCTTTGTTTTTGTGATTATGGAGTTTTGTGGATGAAAGGAGAAAAGAATGGGAAAATGATGTAGGGATGATATATTTAGTGCCCTCAGAACCATGGGAAATATGTTTTTGCTTGGAAACATTATGCCTATGCTGGGGAACAGACGACTGCAAAACACAAGTATCTGGAGAAAAGGGAAACCTCTTGTACTGTTGGTGGAATGTAAACTGATACAGCCACTATGGAGAACAGTACGGAGAGTCCTTGAAAAACTAAAAATAAAACTACCATATGCCCCAACAACTCCACTACTGGGCATATACACTGAGAAAACCATAACTGAAAGAGATGCATGTACCCCAATGTTCCTTGCAGTGAGGACATGGAAACAATCTATGTTCATGCATAAAGAAGTTGTAGTACATATATACAATGGAATATTACTCAGCCATAAAAAGACCACATTTGAGTCAGGCCTAACGAAGTGGATGAACCTAGAGCCTGTTAGACAGAGTGAAGTAAGTCAGAAAGAAAAAACAAATATCGTCCATTAACACATATATACGGAATCTATTTGCAGGACAGCAATGGAGATGCAGACATAAAGAACAGACTTGTGGACACAGCGGGGGAAGGAGAGGGTGGGGTGAACCGAGAGCAGCATGGAAACATATACATTACCATATGTAAAAGAGCTAGCCAGTGGAAATTTGCTGTAGGATGCAGGGAACTCAAATCAGGTGCTCTGTGACAACATAGAGTGGTAGGATGAGATGGGAGGTGGGAGGGAGGTTCAAGAGGGCGGGGGACGTATGTATACCTATGGCTCATTCATGTTGATGTATAGTAGAGACCAACACAATATTGTAAAGCAATTATCTTCCAATTAAAAATAAACAACAACAACAACAAAAAGTATCACAGGGCAAAGTGTGGTCTGCAGCCTAGGGGTAGGCACAGAGAATCTTCTTTACTGCATAAACTGATCCTTGGTTTTAAGAACATATAATACACTTTAATTTTTAACTACAACTGAGTATTTGCTTGGATCCTACTAGGTGAATTACTACTCATAAACTAAACACACTACTGGAACTTACTCTTTTCTGCTAAGAAGCCTGTAACAACTGCCACAATTGCAAAACTCCTGCTGTGCAATATCATTAATTCTGTACTGTCCTGACCTGGTCATCATTTTTACTACTAACATTCTTGCTTTCCTCTGCTTTTTTAACTTGGTATAGAAAAGGACTTCTCATTCCTTTTTAAAAATATATTATTTAAATATAATTTTAGTTTTGCAGAAAAGTTTTGAAGTCACTACAGAGTTCTCATAAACCTCACACCCAGTTTCCCCTTAAATCTTACGTTAGCATACGACTGTCACAATGAACTAATATTGATATATTACTGAGCAATTTTATTGATATAATACTGATATAAATTAACTAAAGTCCATATTTTCTTCAGATTTCCTTATTTCTACCTAATGTCCTTGTTTTTTTTTGAGGATCCCATCCAGAACAGTGTATTACATTTAGTTGTCAGGTCTCCTTAGGCTACTCTTAGCTGTGGCAGTTTCTCAAGAAACTGTTGTTTTTGATGACCTTAAAAGTTTTGAGGAGTACTCATCAGGTATTCTGTATAACATTCCTCAGCTGTAACTTGTCTGATACTTTTCTCAAGATTAGTCTGAGGTTATGGTTATAAGTGAGGAGGACCACTAAGGTAAAGTACCATTCTCATCAACATCGTATCAATGGTATTTAATATCAATATGATCAATTATTGCTTATATGGACACTGATCATCTCATTTGGGTAGCATTATGATCATTTCATAACATATGCAAATACCAAATTACTAAGTAGTACACCTAAAACTGAGCTTCCCAGGTGGCTCAGTGGTAAAGAATCTGCCTGCCAATGCAGGAGACACAGGAGATGTGGGTTCAATCTCTGGGACAGAAAGATCCCCTGGAGGAGGAAATGGCAACCCACTCCGGTATTCTTATCTGGAAAATCCCATGGACAAAGGAAGCTGGTGGGCTACAGTCCATAGGGTCACAAAGAGTTGGACATGACTAAGCGACTGAGCATGCACACACAAAGACTAACACACACACGTGAAACTAACACAATACTGCACCCCACCTATGCTACAATTATTTTAAAAAGGAAACATGGACTTCCTTGGTGATCCAGTGGTTAAAACTCCTTGCTTCCAATGCAGGTGGCAGTTCAATCTGTGGTCAGGGAACTAAGATCCCGCATGCCCTGCCTCTTGGAAAAAACAGAAGGGGAGGGAAAGCAAACTGCACAGCATTATATATAGTAAAGTTTTATTTCAGGAAAGACAAATAGAAACAAAATCCATTTATATAATTTTTATATGTATTCATATGAAACAACAAAGCCTATTTACAATGATTTCTCCCAAAGGGTTGAGATTTAAAAGAGAAGGTAGGAAGAAATGATCAGCTTTACTTTCGTACAGTTTTGTATATGTTAAACATATATATTTTAAATGTTTTTGCTTGATATCAGTGTGTGTCTTATTTATGGAACAAATAACCAAAACGTAATTTATATTTGTGGGTTGTATTTTTTAATACACCACATCACTGATGACTGACTTAAAATGACAGATACAGCACTATTTCTCAAAAGTGAACAAATTTATGATCAGAACAACCAACATAGAAAAGTATTCTATCCACAAGACCTGCTTTCTAATTTAAGTGAAAAGAAATTCAACTAGTTTCTATTCAGTTGACAGAATAAGAATTTCACAAGGTGACACAGCAAAGTTTATAGTAATTTATAAAATAATAACATAGATGCAACAGCAATAGATACATAGGACTAGTGCACTATATGCATTCCAATGCCACAAGAAGATGGGTCTTACCTAAAAGAAAGCAAGTCTACAACTGTGCCTGATTCCAAGGAAATGTAAGAATATAAAAGAGGCTAGTTTATGATACAACCAAACTCTAAAGTAGCAAAAAAAAAAAAAAAAGTGTCAGGGAAAAAGAAGCAGTTAAAGATGTAAAGAGCATCCTTTTTCATAATAAGAGAAACGCTGATTAAAACTAGACCAGATACCATTTCTTTTCACCAACAAGATTAGCAAAAATAAAAAAGTTTGACAACACATTCTAATGACAAGGATGTAGGTAACTTGCTGTTCTGACACACTGTTGATGGGAATACTAAATGGTACAACCCTTAAAAGGGTAATTTGCAATATGTAGCAAAATTACATATGTGTTTACCCTGACCCAGCAATCCCACATATAGAAATGAATCTTACATATATATTACCAAAATATATAAAGACACATGCCACAAAGATATTTACTGCAATACAACTTATATAGCAAAAGACTGGAAATAATCCAAATGTCCAATACTAGAAGACCATTTGAATAAACTATTGATAGGGGTGGGGTGGGGATCTACCATACAGGTAGAAAAAAGAATAAAGAATATCTCTATACGCTGCATGATGGGATCTCCAGGATGTAACGTTGAGTGAAGAAAGCAAGGCAGAAGAAGTGTACATAGTATGTTATCATTTACCTAAGAAGGGGACACTAGGGATGTAAATATTTTTATATTTCAATATATATACTTATATCCCCAATCTTCTTTATGTAAATTGTTAAAAAAAAATGAAAAGATAAACCTCAAATTAAACTGTATTATTAAACAATGAAACAAACATCTCCTTCCACAACTAACAACAATAAAAGTCAACCAAATCCTGACACATGCCAACTCAAGCTTGGACTACCCCACTTTCCAAATGAAATCTTAAAGGATGGGTACTGTAGACAGTTACTGTTTCTATCTGAAGTGAAAAGTGTCAGTCACTCAGCCATGTGGGACTCCTTGTGACCCCCCAAGGACTCTAACCCACCAGGCTGCTCTGTCCATGTGATTTCCCAGGCAAGAATACTAGAGTGGGTAGCCATTCTCTTCTCCAGGGTATCTTCCCAACTCAGGGATTGAATGGATAGAACCTGGGTCTCCTGCACTGCAGGCAGATTCTTTACCATCTGAGCCACAAGGGAAGCCTAGCTACTTGGTATTTATTATCTCATCTGTTAACAGCAGGACTCAATTATTGCTTAGCAAATCATACCATCACCACGTTTGATTCCTATGACTGGAGTGGAGCTAACCTTATAATCAGGCTAGACTAATAGAACCACATCAAGGATTTTTGTTTCAGTTATTTGAAAAGATAGGGCTTCCCTGGTGGCTCAGAGGGTAAAGTGTCTGCCTGCACCATGGGAGACTCGGGTTCAATCCCTTGGTCAGGAAGATACCCTGGAGAAGGAAATGGCTACTCACTCCAGTACTCTTGCTTGGAAAATCCCATGGACAGAGAAGCCTGGTAGGCTACAGTCCATGGGGCTGCAAAGAATCGGACACGACTGAGCAACTTCACTTTCACTTTCCTTTCACTTTATTTGAAAATAAGTATTGTGTTAATTCTAGTTTAAAAATAAATAAAACTTGCCAAACACAATGACTATCCTTCTATCTTATACCTTAAGCCTCAATCAATCAACATCATCAGTCTACTAATTCTCACTTTGCAACTATTCTCATAACTGTCCCTGTCTGTCTCCAGGCTACCAGCTTGGGGGAGTAAGCAGGGGAGAGACTTCACTCTCCTCAGTTTGCTTCACATATGAGAAATTGTAAAGATTAGGCAAAACTTGCTGATCAATAGCCCAGACTCCACCATTTACTACTGTATAACCTCAGACAAATTTCTTAACTTAAATTTAGGTATGGAATACTGCCATCTATCTCATGTGTCTATCAAGACAAATAAGTCAATATACAGAATGTGTTTAGCACAGTGCTGGTTACATAGTTAACATACAAAAATATATATATCATCATCAGTAGCATCCCCCAAGATTCATACTATTAGACCCAGACTCAAAATACAGAAAAGGTTTTGTGTACACGATGTTTATAATAATTAAATTTTTTTAAAAACTAAAGCTCAATTATGATGGAATGATTAAATAAATTATAGAATAAAAGTAATAATAGTAATAACCAACACTTAAAAACACTTATGCACCAAGCACTCTGTTTTAAATGTTTGAAATGTGTACCATTACATTCAATCTTCACTACAACCCTATGAGGCAGGTAGTATAATGATCTCCTTTTAACTATGTGGAAACCAATGCAGACAGTAAATTACTCCAGGTAATGGAATGGCTGTGATATGAACTTGGCAGTAATGCTCCAGAGTCCATGATCATAACCACTACATGCTACTTCTCCAATGAAGTAAAACCACAGTTACTAGGAATTTTAATAATAATATAGGGACATGTTTATGCTAAAATGTTGAGCAAAAAGACATGATAAAAAATTGTATTACATGGTATCATCTGTAATACATATGTCTTCTAGATCATGAGATTAGGGATAAAATTCATCCTTCTTTATGTTTTTCTGTACCATATAACTTCTACGATTAAATGTTACATGTTTAAGATTCCTCACAGCTCAGTTGGGAAAGCAACCACCTGCTATGCAGGGGACCCTAGTTTGATTCCTGGGTCAGGAAGATCTCCTGGAGAAGGGAAAGGCTACCCACTCCCATATTCTGGCCTGTAGAATTCCATGGACTGTATAGTTCACTGAGTCACAAAGAGTCAGACATGACTGAGTAACTTTCACTTTAAGATCAGAAAGTAATTTCCAAAATAAATTCTTACTCTATATTAAGCATCTAAACTCTCCCTTGAACAACTATGTTGGATTTCAGCCGTATCTGTCTGATAAACCTTAATGAATCAAGGTCTAACATCCTGACTTCTACCCACTGTGGTGGTAATGGTGCTCAGGTCATGTCCAACTCTTTGTGATCCCATGGACTATAGATTCCCAGGCTCCTCTGTCCATGGAATTTTCCAGGCAAGTATACAGGAGTGGGTTGCCACTTCCTGCTCTAGCAGATCCTCCCAACTCAGGGATCGAACCCATGTCTCTTGCACCTCCTGCACAGGCAGGCAGATTCTTTACTACTGTGCCACCTGGGAAGCCCATGACTTCTACACCTACATGGCGAGTAAAAATAAACAAAGGGGGATAGTGATCAGGAGAGAAGGAACTGCAGAGGTTGAGTCTTTTCATTGGAAACTTGATAACTACAAAAAGGAATTATCAACAGATAAGTAAGAATACTAATCACAGAGTAGAAATCTGTTGCATTCAGAGAGAAAAGTGTCTGTCCTTAAATTTTTACCTACTAATATACAATATTGATTTGAGGATTATAAAGTACTGCATGTTAAAAATTTGAAATACTCTAAATACTAAGTTACGAGAGTAGAAATCTTAGACGATCTCTCACACACAAAAATAAAGCCAAAATAAGAAATAAACAACTACAGAATGCTTACATTAATAACACAAATGGGAAATAAGGCAAAAAGACAAAAGGCATCTGACAAAGCAGAGGACTGGACTGAGATTAAATTGTGTCTATATTAAAGATAAATATTATCTCAGGTGTGGACCCTGATTCATGTGTTAATAATAATATATATGTCACATGTAAATGGGGAGAGTAATCAGAGGCAGTGAGACGTATAACTTTGCAATATTTATCTTGAGCAAAGTATGAAAATGAGATCTCAAACAGGTTTTAGGGGTCAAACAGATCTCTCTGGGAAGGGAATGAGCTATGAATAAAAGGAATATACAAATCTGAATGGTCCAGAGTCCCACTGGCATGGCCATAATCAATATAAATAAACCAAATGCTCATGAATCTCTATTACCTCACCTGTCACCACTGCAGCATGCAAGAACCGGGACTAGCAGAGAGCGGAGCCCTTTATCCTGATGGCTTCTGTGAATTGCCTCTGTTTGCTAGCAATCATGTCTGCCTGATCCCTCAATTGTTGTTCCTGTGCCCTGGCTACTGCCAAAAAAGATCAAACCTTCCAAAAAGTAGTAAGATTTAGGACAGCAAGTCAATAACTTTGCAGACTAATGACATTCAAATTTATGATCTTGAACATAACTGGACCCTAAGCATTGCTTATCAATTTTTATACTTAGCCTGGATGAGCAACATCTCCCATTTTCATTAGCAATGTCTCCAAACTTCAGATGGTATGCTTTTCACTCATCAAAACTCACCTTTTACTTAGCCCTGTAAACTGAAGCAACTGAGTGATCACCTGAAGTTCCCACTTTCCCTACCCCTAAAGGAACTTACCTCTATTTCCATCCACGCTTTCCCTCTCCTCTCCCGTCTGCACAGGGAATGAGGTGGCCATTCTCCTATTCAAGACAATACTACCTAACCTCTTCTGGATACTTTGCTTAATCAATTCCTCAGAAAATTGTTTTTGTTTTATCTCATTTGGGAGTGGGAAGAAACAGATAAAAACAATTTCTAAAAACAGTATTCTCTAAGCTTATTTTCTTAGCTCCTAAGGTTGCAAAAAAACAAACCAAACTATTTATCAAACCGTTAAATTAACTCCCCCGAAAATGCTGATCTCAAGTGACTTCAGAACAGAGCTTTTGACTATTACCCTTAGTAGAATTACCAAAGGATAAAATGGTCTGTAAACAATTTTAAATTTTTTAAATTTTAATTCAATGATTTCACTGTTTAACATAATACCCAGGTTGGTATTTTGAAGCTATTTTCTTTATTTGGAAAGAAAAAGCAATTTGCTTACATATGGTGTATTGTGCTTGAGTAGGAGAATATTCTAAATCCTAGGACATGTATGTTGAAGTATTTGGGAGTAAAGTATCATGATGTCTGTAACTTACTTCATCTAGTAGAGGAAGAAAGAGAGTGAGTGAAAGAACAAATTAAGAAAAATGTTAACTAGGTCACATGGTACATGGTAATTTGTAATACTATTCCTTCAGTTTTTCTGTATATGTGAAATTTTTCATAAGAATAAACAGCATGTATGAAATTAATTCATTTTGGCTAAAAAACACCTTTATACACAAATATACTCAGAAAAAGATTTGTAAGGATATAGCCTAGATTAGGAAATCTGATAGTAAAAATATAGTATTATTTTATTTTTGATTATATGTGTTTTCTAAGTTTCCATAACAAAAATTTAATGCTTTTATAATAACAGAAATTTTAATTTTATACATTATAATAGCAAATATTAGTGAGTGGCTAATCAAGACTGAAAACTGAGCATATACTTTTATCTCCACTCCTTTTAAAAAACCACTTAAGAAATAAAAGTAAAGATATACATAAAGAAATATTCCCATAAGAATACAGAAAAATGATGGAGTCATGAAAGAGTTTCACCAACCAACAAATAAGAGACGTCAGTAAAATTTCCAAAAGATTAGAGGAGATGGAGACACGCTGACAATGCAAGAAAGGTATAAGAGCTACAACCACGTATGTATTATGAGAAAGTTACATAAAGGAAGAACTGATAGGTCCGTTAGAAGAATGTCAACTCTGCGCTCAGAATCAGTCAGTGAGGCAGAGGATAGGAGTCTTAAATATTAAGTGATTCTAAAAGCAGAATAATTAAACATAAGTCTATATACATAACTTCACTACTCAGCACCCCATTCCCTCCCCAACTTTGACTGACAGAGCACTCAGATAATTTGGCATTTACCCTAAGGAGGAAAAAATGACTGTCCTTCTCTAAAGGAACTGAACAAGCTGCTTGGAGAGTAAGAGGGTTTTCTAATTGAGCATTAACATCTGGGGGCCCAAACAGAGTAGTCGGCAATCCTTCCACCCAGATCTAAGTCTGACAGTCAACCCACCTCATCCATACATAGGCCAAAGAGAATTACTAGGATCAAACTTATTTAGACCTCAGCAGGGTAACAGGCCATCTTTCCAGAGGAATCAAGAATTATCAGGCAAACAAGGGAAACTAACAACATGAAAGAGTAACTTAAATTTCTAAGCAATTCAGAAGGATAAAGGATAATTTATAATGTGTTAGCACGCTAACACATTCAGAAAGATTTGAGAACAAATTATTCTGACAAAGACCAAGATATTAAAGAGAAGAAACCTCTAAGCATGTAAAGCAAAAAGATATAAAAAAGACACAGAAGATTAAAACATCAATCTAAGAGATCCAATATCCAAATAATCAGAGTCCCACCAAAGAGAATAAAGAAAATATATGGAGAAAAGTATTATAATAGTTTTCTACTGCTGTTTAACAAATTACCCAAAATTCAGTGGCCTAAAACAATAGTTTTCTGAGGGTCAGGAATCTGGGAGCAATTTAGCTTGATGGTTCTGGCTCAGGATCTCTCGTGAGATTGCTATTAAACAAACAGCTGGACAGTAGCATCTAAAATTTTGAAAAGGGCTGACAGATTCACATTCAGGCTTATTTACAGGACTGCTGGCCAGAGGCTTCAGTCCCTAACCACATATGCTTCTCCATCAGGCTGCTAACAACATGGCAGCTGGCTTTCCCCAGAATAAGTAATCTGAGAGACAGAAAAGCAGTCAAGACAGAAGTCACCATATCTTTCATAACCTAATCTCAGAAATGACATATCACCACTTCTGCCATGTCCCGGTGATCGCGAATACCAATTCTGACACAGCGTCAGAGTAGAGCACGCAAGGCATACAAACTAGGTGGTATGGATCGTGGAGGGTCATCTTGGAAGATGGCTATACTAGTTCATCAAGAAAATCATAGGAAATATTTTTCTCAGAGCTTCTGATACACGACTTTTCAGCCTGAAAAGGTCCATTAAGTACTAAGGAGAATGAAAAAGATTCACCTAGATACATATCATAAAACTTCATATCTCTAAGAATCAAACAGTTATAAAAGTGTCACAAGAAAGGGAAAAAAAATGCTAACTCACAAAGGAATAAGAATCAAATTACCACCACACTTCTTATCAAATTAATGGTAAAAGACAAGAGAGTAGTCCTTTATCAGGTGTAACAAAAAATGTGTATTAACAGGGAATTTACATTCATCCAAATGAACAATCAAGCACAAGAGCAAACCAGAGTCCCATCTGGAAATAAAAAGAATCAGAAAGTTTAACTTCCAGTATAAGCATTACTATGAATATACTTGCACTCCAATAAAACAAGACCTCCAAAAAGAGATAAGATGCAGGAGACACCAGATGAACCCTGTAAGAGGGAAGTTCCAAGGTAACAGATGTACAGTATGCCTACAGAGCAAATGGACCAGACTGGAACAGAATTCTATGCAAAGGATGACTGAGTGGGCAGAATAACAGGGACATCAAAAAGGCATGTTAGTTAGAAAAAAAGGTAGTTGGAACTTTCAGGAAAAACAAAAGACAAAATAACAAATAGAAATGAGTAAAGGGTGGTATAGTTTAAGCAATTCCAAGACTGTAAGAAAAGAGGCTATGTACTAAATACAATCTCCTTAATGCAGTCTAGGAGTCAGGTCACTGGAGTCAAAGAAAATAAATGAATACTAGGCTATTATTTAGCCCTGAAGTTAACAGCATTCAAAAAGTTATCTTGATGTTTTTCAACATTTAGAATAAACCTTTGAATGGAAGACTTGACTGCAACTGCAAAATAAAATGTTAGCAATGTTAATTTAAAAGAAAACAAGTTGACTTCCCTGGTGGCAGAGTGGATAAGAATCCACGCGCTAATGCAGGGCACGTAGGTTTGATCCCTGGTCCAGGAAGATTCCACATGCCGCAGAGCAACCAAGTCTGTGCACAGGAACTACTGAGCCTGCCGGGTTGCAACTACTGAGTCTGCCTGCTGAAGTCCGTGTGCCTACAGCCCATGCTTCACAAGAGAAGCCACCACACTGAGAAGTCCGTGCACCGTGAGGTAGAGCCCAGACACCGCAACTAGAGAAAAGCCAGCACACAGCAACAAAGCCCCAGCACAACCAAAAATAATAAAGAAAAGAAAAGAAAACAAGTAACTTCTAAAAAGCAGAAGGTAGTGATGATGAAAAGAAAAATGAAAGATAGGGGTGCTTACTCGTTCATTTTACATGAAGAGATATGAAGAAACTGGCTATAGATAGAACATTTAAAAGATATTAGAATTATCTTTAATGTGTAAAAACCAAAAACTTGCAAGTATCCATTTTTGGAAAGAAGGAGGAAGAGAAAACATAGAAAACAGAAAAGCAATATCAATGAACTAAATCGTCATCTTTCATACAAGAAAGTCAACCAACAGCAAGTTAATCCAACAAACAGAACTTCGTATACTTTACATTCAAAGTTATATCCTGAACATAAACTCCACTGTTAATGGTTTAGAACACATTATGCTAAATCTGGACTGACCCTCCTCTTCTGAATATCAGTTACATGTACTTATGTGCATGAGAATGTATTTGCATGTTTGAACATACATTCTTGTATTTTATTTCAGCATTTTTGTCTAAAAGTAAAAAAAAGAGGGAAATCACTGAAATGCAAGAAGTAGTCAGAGAAAGGAGTATCCTATTAACTGAAGACAGATTAATCAAGATTTAATCTAGTTCTCCTATGTCTGTAAGAGATTACTCACAAGATTGTACTGTCTGTCACACAGGAAAATGGCATCCTCTCTCACTGTAAAATGCTAATGCTAATCCTAATGGAAGTAAGAGGTGTACCCGATTTTAAGAAACAGTGAACGTGTGAGCAGCAAGAGAAACATAAAGTATCTGAAACTATTTTGAGGATCTTAGAATAATTTCACATGAAAAAATCAGAATAAGTAAGTTCATATTGATGAACCTTATAAATCTAAAGGGCAGTTTAACAGAAGAGAGTAGCAGAATACTACTGTATTACTACCATCAAGAACTTTCTAACAACTGCAGCTAACTCAACAACAGAATGGACCACCTATAATAAAGGTCTGATCTTCCCTCACTCCATTGATCAATAAAGACCAGAAATCATCTGTCTATAATGTTAAAAACTGATGGATGACAGGACTGGATAAGTCTTATGGTAATAACTGTAAGTATGAGTGTTCTAAACTAATAAATTTTGACTTACCAACATCCATGGCAGTTTCCATGAAGCTTTTCTGTCGTGATGCAAACTCTGCAAGCAATTTCTGCTGTCTTTCTCTAGCCTTTTGTCGCCTAGATTAAATAGAAATAAAGTGTTAAGTACCAGACACACTTAAGACATATCTACTATCTTTCAGGAGTATATAATCTTTGAAAGGGTCCCTGACACACAGCTAAGAACAACCAAATTTTTGTACTATGTTTTAAATTTCATGTAAAGTTTTATTGTCCTTAAAGGATTCTGCTGCTTTAAAATGGTCTGAAAATCCCTAGGCGTAAACAGGTAAAAATTAAAGAAAAAATTTAAAATGTGAAATAATAATTAAAGTAGACAAAAAATTTTCCAACTACACAATTTCCTAAGTATATGTCAGTTCATAGTAAGAGCAAGAAAAGCTTTAGCTACAAACTCATAATTTAATCCCAGGTACAAATAATAGCAAGCTCACTGCTAGAAGAAACTATTATGTTAAGCTATGAAAAGAATCTAAAAGGTAAAAATAGTCAGATTTACTGTTACCTTAAGAAAAGGTCTCTCCTAAAAGAGGATTAACAAAAAGCCAGGAAGTTTTCTAGTTTCTACTAGGCAACAGTACAAATTTGGCTTATTCTGTTTGAAGTAAAAGAAAATAAATTCACTTTATTCTATTTATTAATTATCCCTTATCTACTTCCAAAGAGCATTTTAATCTGAGGTTAACTGCAGAAAAAAGAAAAAGAGTGTAATATAAGTATAAAAAATAAAAGTAAACTAATAAAGACAGGAGATAGGCTTCTCCAGATTTAAAGATGCTAGCAATACTAATAAGCATAAAATTCTACCCCCAAAAAGGTAAGGTTAATAAAATAATTCAACACAAGAGAGGAGGAAGAGGAAGAATAAAAAGATTTAAAGGTTCGTTATATATTAACCCATCGGGAAAGACAAACTTTTCATTTGGAACAAAACTCAAAAAGGAATTTAACACAGCCCATGATACAAAGGACATTGAAAATATAATGGATGTAATACACTATAGAAGTTTCTTTTAATGACTATTCATTATATTTATCTACTGCAAAAGAATTTTATTAAACTGAGATTCTATGAAATTATTTCTATGGGAAACCTAAAAGAATTCAGTTATTAATCTGAAATGATTCAAGGATACAGAAGATAGAATTTAGAAGAATGGAAGGAATGCTAATAGTAATTTTAAGATTATTCATACATCTGCTCCCACCCATTTAGTGGAGATAATCACAAACATCTATAAAATCAAGTACTATGGATCAGTTTACCCTGCTGCTGCTGCTGCTAAGTCGCTTCAGTCGTGTCTGACTCTGTGCGACCCCAGAGACGGCAGCCCACCAGGCTCCCCAGTCCCTGTGATTCTCCAGGCAAGAACACTGGAGTGGGCTGCCATTTAAGTGACATATATCTGCCAATACAGTTCAAGAGATTTTTAACATTCCTTTACTAATATTTACTTTAAATATAATTTAGAGTCCACATAAGAAAACTCATTTTATTATCTATTTTGTAAATACAACTCTTATATTTTTATATTTAAACCAAAATATTATCATCTAGGGTGATCACTCAAGTCTACTCATCAAACTTGACTCCCAAAGACATTAGCCATTTAAAAATATTAAAAACCACTCCTGCCCTCTCCTTCCTTCCTGAATATGGAAGGTGACACAGTGGCCTAGGACAGGGTGTCAAGACCCAACAGCCTGGCACAGGACGGCATTCATGCAGGGAAAAGTTGTAAGAAGTTGGTTACATACAAGGGAACTAATAAAAAATTAACACTATTAAGGATTAGAGGGGTCAGGTTTCTCACTGTGGGACTAGAGAGCTATAATTATGAAAAGAGAGAAAAGATGAATAAATCCTATGGTGCTGGATTAGAATTGGGATTATCAGGTTGAACTCACAGTCACAGTTTTTAATACCTCTCTCTCCCCTCACTATATCCCCCTCTTGTGCACACCCTTTTTGACCACTAAGAGAGTCTGTGAATGAGCTCATCAGAATGAGTGCATAGACTGGTTTCCAAGTAACATTCTCCACTAAAAGTAACCAAGACTATTTGGACAAATGTCTAATATAAAAAAAAGATGAACCTGGGCTATCTTCTTGGCCCAGAAAATAAGAAAATAATCAAAGAATGGTGGGGAGAGACATATAAAGAACACAGAAACCAGCTTGAAGGGACTCCCACTGGTCAAATCTAGAACAATCTGAGCATCAAAATGATTAATGAGCAGATCATAGCTCATAAAGTAAAACAGCAATCTGTAACTCTAAACTGATACAAGCAGATAAATGAATGAACTGAAACAATGAAGAACAGAATACTGCAGAATCTCAAAGTATCTCTCCACAAATTATTAACACATACTAATTACAAAGGTGAGGAAGGGGAGGATATTTACAAAGAGTAACTTGACAGTGGAGTCTAACAGATACCCCTATAATCAAGTGATCAAAGTTAATCAGTAGTCATGAAACAAATTAAAATCATGTGACAACTGATGGGATGCAGTCAAAACAAAACAGCAACGTTCCCACTCTGCCTTTTTTTTTTTTTGGCTAGGCCACATGAGCTGTGGAATCTTAGTTCCCTAACCAGGAAGTGAACCTGGGCCACAGCAATGAAAGCTGAGAATCCTAACCACTAAGCCACCAGGAAACGCCCAGCAACACTTTTTTGATATTGTTCTCAAAGATGTATCATCCAAATCCAAGCATAATGGAAAAGTAGACAAGCCCAAATTGAGGGATATTCTACAATGCTTACTGCTCTGTAATTTTCAAAAGTGCCAAGGTCAAGAAAATAAAGGAAAATGGGACGACTATTCCATACTGAAGGAAATCAAAGAGATACGACAACAAAATATGATGAGTGATTCTGGACAGGATCTTTCTGGTATAACCAACATTACTGGAACAACTGTCAAAACTTGGGATCTAAGGATTTTATCATACTAAGTAAAATGCTAATTCCTTTATTTTGAAAGGTGTATTGTGATTATATAAGAAAATGCCCTTATTTCTAAAAACTATGCACTCAAGTATTCCACTGTAAAACAACTTACTCTGAAATGATCTAGAAAGTTCTCTGTATTATCCTTGAAACACTTCTGTAAGTTTAAGATTTTTTCAAAATAAAAAGGTTTTAAAAGTTAAACCCATCCTCAAAGGACTAAAATTTGTCACTAAGGAAGAAACAGAAACAAACAAAAATGTGCTGTAGATGCTCAAAGAACTATGAGACCTCCAAAAATATTTCAATAATAATAGCAGTGATAGAATACGTGTTTGGTCTTCTATACTACTCCTTCATAAACTAGTAAGTTTCACTGTTTAATTAAAACAATGAGCTATACACTCTACAGCTGACCTTTAAATATGTACATGTACATTTACATTTAGAACATATAGGTTCACAAAATACTATTTCAAGTAACAAATCTGAATACCAAACTCATTTTACCTGCACTGGCAAGCAGAATCTAATCCACTGTGCCACCAAGAAAGTCCTAGAAATGAATTTCAACGCCAGTGCCATTCAATTATATTAGAGGTTTTCTTAAGAAAATTGATGGGCACTAGTATTAAGATTCATTTCGAGGACATCCTTGGTGGCACAGTGGATAAGATTCTGCCTGCCAATGCAGGTGACACGAGTCTGATCCCTGGTCCCAGAAGATTACACATGCCGCAGAGCAACTAAGCCCCTGTGCCACAACTACTGAGCCCTCGCTCTAGGGCCTGCGAGTCACAACTACTA
Organism: Cervus elaphus; assembly: GCF_910594005.1. Classification (NCBI taxonomy): domain Eukaryota; kingdom Metazoa; phylum Chordata; class Mammalia; order Artiodactyla; family Cervidae; genus Cervus; species Cervus elaphus. The sequence continues at coordinate 29,590,268 of NC_057847.1, forward strand.
AAGCTCACGCACCTGGAGCCTCTGCTCTACCATGAGAAGTCCGTGACCCACAACGAGAGCAGCCCCTACTCTCTGGACTAGAAAAGCAACGAAAGACCCAGCACAGCCAAAAATAAATAAACAAATATTTTAGAGAAAATTCATGTATTCTGGAATTACTATAAATTATAGATAATCATGTCTGTCAACTTTAGTCTGTGAGACACTGAGCAGAGACTTAGTCACACCAGGTGACTTCAACAGAAACAAGAAAATATATGGGTATCGTTTTAAATTGTGTTTTTAACAATGTATTTCTGTAATAGTTGTCTATGATTTCTAGAAAAGGAGTGTTATTTTTCCCTTGTGAATTTTTTCATAATTTAGGTTATTCCTTTCTAAACTTGGACATAAAAGTGCATGAAGACCATTAACAAAAAGACACAAGTTCTAGCACGTTCATACAACTCAGCAATTTTCCATTATGACCTAAGAAGTGGACATACTAAGGTTGCATTTGGTTACAACCCTCTAGAGTTTTCTATTTGTATCTAGTTTTCTATGGAGTTAATCATTATGAGGGCTTCCCAGGCGGTGCAGTGGTAAAGAATCCCTTTGCCAGTGCAAGAGATGGAAGAGACTCAAGTTCGATCCCTGTGTTGGAAAGATCCCCTGGAGAAGGAAATGTCAACCCATTCCAGTATTCTTGCCTGGGAAATCCCATGGGCAGCGGAGCCTGGTGGGATAAGTCCATGGGGTTTCAAAGAGTGGGACATGACTTAGGGATGAAACCACCATCAATCTATTATGAAAGTGATGTCAAGTTTGTCTACAGCTGTGGTACCTGGGAATAGATCATTATGTGTATATAAACTGTTCTGCCTTTATTATGAAATTTAACCCAAAACCCAAAATAAATTGAGGAAAAAAAAATGTGAGAAGCATAGCGAGATTCAAACAGATTGATTTTAATTGTTAGCTGTCTGCTACAGAATTAGTTTCAAGTCCTTGTCAATACTATCATCGCTCAAAGGGAACAAGCCCATAATAAAAAAGGCCTTAAACTTTTAGGATACTATTTATTACAAAGCATTAGAGCCTTTGTAAAAAAAAAGACGAACCAGAGATCAAATTGCCAACATCTGCTGGATCATCAAAAAAGCAAGAACGTTCCAGAAAAACATCTATTTCTTCTTTATTGACTATGCCAAAGCCTTTGACTGTGTGGATCACAATAAATTGTGGAAATTCTGAAAGAGATGGGAATACTAGACCACCTGACCTGCCTCTTGAGAATCCTATATGCAGGTCAGGAAGCAACAGTTAGAACTAGACGTGGAACAACAGACTGGTTCCAAATAGGAAAAGGAATAAGTCAAGGTTGTATATTGTCACCCTGCTTGTTTAACTTATATGCAGAGTACATCATGAGAAATGATGGGCTGGAAGAAGCACAAGCTGGAATCAAGACTGCCAGGAGAAATATCAATAACCTCAGATATGCAGATAATACCACCTTTATGGCAGAAAGTGAAGAGGAACTAAAAAGCCTATTGATGAAAGTAAAAGAGGAGAGTGAAAAAGTTGGCTTAAAGCTCAATATTCAGAAAACTAAGATCATGGCATCTGGTCCCATCACTTCATGGGAAATAGATGGGGAAACAGCATCAGACTTTATTTTGGGGGGGCTCCAAAATCACTGCAGATGGTGACTGCAGCCATGAAATTAAAAGATGCTTACTCCTTGGAAGGAAAGTTATGACCAACCTAGACAGCATATTAAAAAGCAGAGACTACTTTGCCAACAAAGGTCCGTCTAGTCAAGGCTACGGTTTTTCCAGTGGTCATGTATGGATGTGAGAGTTGGACCGTGAAGAAACCTGAGTGCCGAAAAATTGATGCTTTTGAACTGTGGTGTTGGAGAAGACTCTTGAGAGTCCCATGGACTACAAGGAGATCCAACCAGTCCATCCTAAAGGAGATCAGTCCTGGGTGTTCATTGGAAGGACTGATGCTGAAGCTGAAACTCCAATACTTCGGCCACCTCATGCGAAGAGTTGACTCATTAGAAAAGACCCTGATGATGGGAGGGATTGGAGGCAGGAGGAGAAGGGGACGACAGAGGATGGGATGGCTGGATGGCATCACCAACACGATGGACATGGGTCTGGGTGAACTCCAGGAGTTGGTGATGGACAAGGAGGCCTGGTGTGCTGCAATTCATGGGGTCACAAAGAGTCAGATACGACTGAGCGACTGAACTGAACTGAAGAAAATAGCATCTGAACTATGTCCTCTAGTATCTGTATCTGTTATGAATGATAATGACAAAATGCCTTTAACCAAATAGAATAAATTTTGATTCACTGAATGTTTTTATCTTCCTTAAAAAATCAACAGACATTATTCTATAACCAAAACAAAAGATGACCAATTTAGAAGAGGACCAATTTTAGTTAACAACAAAAAAAATTTACCTCATTTTTAACTTTCCAATATTATCTATTAAATTCTAGGTAGCTACCAATTCAAAGTTAATGAACTTTCACCTAAATTATGTTATTATATAACAACTTCTATTTATAAAGTACTGTGAGAAATAAGAACTCTCCTAAATTTTTAATGTACTAAAAGTTTTTGTGTATAGTTTTATTATAAATTATCTGTAACAAAATTATGCCAAAAATGAAGAACAGCTATGTTTGATTAAATCTGCTTCTGATACAGTTACCAAAGGATGACCTCCTAACTAATCAAACGGGACTGCCAATCTTAACTAAACTTTTGTAGCATTTAACAATCTTTCTTCCTTTCTGAACCTCCTCCTCTTATGCCTCTCTAATGCCATTCTCTGCAGTTTTCCTCTTATTTCACTCTAACCGTCCCATTTTGAGTCACCTTTGTAGGTGCTCCTTCCTCAGTTATTCCCCTTTATGTTTTTCCCTTGAGTTTTATATATACTAAGTGTGCTCATCTTTTTATTGTCCATGCTCTTCCACACACAAGGCTCTATCTATTACCTATATGCCTAAATCTGTAGCTCTCACTCAGAATTCTCACCTAAGTCTCTAACCCTGTATCTAACTGGACATCTTCACCCGGATCCCTTCCTTAAACTCAGTAACATACAAAACTGAGCAAGTCAATGTTACCGCTAATCCTGAGCAACCTATCCTCCTTTATCTTGGTAAACAGAACACTGTCCAAAGAAAAAGGGAGAGATTTTATAAATATTATGATTTAACAACAAATTAAAAGCCACCTAAAGTTTCAAAAGCTAAAACCATCTAAGTTTTAAAACACAGCTTGTTTAACAATTTGTGATCATATACAGGAAAGACTGGAAAGCACTAAAAGAGACTAAAACAAATTTTTAAGGACTATTAAAATTTTTCTTTTATTTTCTACTATCATTTAAAGTTGAATTAATAATTTTTTTAAATAGCAAGAGAATTATTAGATTTCCCACAGTAGTAACAGACAGCAACTTTTCCAAAGGGGTCTACAGGTTTGCGCATGCATGCTTAGTTGCTCAGTTGTATCTGACTTTTCATGACCCCATGAACTAGAGCCCACCAGGCTCCTCTGTCCATGGGATTCTCCAAGCAAGAATACTGGAGTGGGTTGCCATTCCCTTCTCCAGAGGATCTTCCCAACCCAGAGACTGAACCTGGGTCTCCTGCATTGCAGGCAGATTCTTTACTGTCTGAGATACCAGGGAAGACCTTAAAGTTGAATTAATACTTAAAAAAAAAATAGCAGAATTATTAGGTTCCCCACAGAAATAAAAGCAACTTTTCCAAAGGGGTCTACAAGTTTAGAGTTGTAATTTAATGTCAGGGTCAGTGGCGGGCTGGATGAACCACAAGCTGGAATCAAGATTGCCAGGAGAAATATCAATAACCTCAGATACACGGATGTCACCACCTTTATGGCAGAAAATGAAGAAGAACTAAACAGCCTCTTGATGAAAGTGAAAGAGGAGAGTGAAAAAGTTGGCTTAAAGCTCAACATTCAGAAAACTAAGATCATGGCATCCAGTCCCATCACTTCATGGCAAGTAGATGCGGAAACAACAGAAACAATGAGAGATGTTATTTTTGGGGGCTCCAAAATGACTGCAGATGGTGACTGCAGCCATGAAATAAAAAGACGCTTGCTCCTGGGAAGAAAAGTTATGACCAACCTAGACAGCATATTAAAAAGCAGACACATTACTTTGCCAACAAAGGTCAGTCTAGTCAAAGCTATGGTTTTTCTAGTGGTCAAGTATGGATGTGAGAGTTGGACTATAAAGAAAACTGAGGGCCGAAGAATTGATGCTTTTGAACGGTGAAGTTGGAGAAGACTCCTGAGATTCCCTTGGACTGCAAGGAGATCAAACCAGTCAATCCTAAAGGAAATCAGTCCTTTCCTAAATTTTTTTATTTCCTAAATATTTCTTAAAGGAAATATTCATTGGAAGGGCTGATGCTGAAGCTGAAACTTCAATACTTTGGCCACCTGATGCAAAGAACTGACTCATTGGAAAAGACCCTGATGCTGGGAAAGATTGAGGGCAGGATGAGAAGAGGACAACAGAGGATGAGATGGTTGGATGGCATAACCGACTCAATGGACATGAGTTTGAGCATGCTCCGGGAGTTGGCAATGGATAGGGAAGCCTGGAGTGCTGCAGTCCATGGGGTCGCAAAGAGTCGGACACAACTGAGCCACTGAATAGAAACTCAACCAACTCAAGCACGCTAAACGCACAAGCAATGACTATCTTTGATTCCCCTCTTCTTACAAAGAACTAATCAGGTACGATTACTAATCAGGTATGATTATAGCTAGCCTCAGAAGACCAAAAGTCGGGGTGGAGGTAGTAATATAAAATCTTCAACTGCATCATACATTAGTTTAAATAACTAAAAATAACAATTACCTTTCTTCTTTGTCCAGTGTTTTCTTCTCTGCTGCAGTAATCTTTTTGGGTGGTACAGGAGGGGTCACTTTTTTACATATCTCTTCAATGATGCGTTTGTTCATTCTGCTTTGCAATGCAGCTTTTAGTAAAATTCTTTCTACTGCAGTTATACCATCTCCATGACTATATTTAGGAATCTCTGGTTGGATTAAAATTTCTATGTCATCAAGCCAAGGAGGATAGTAGGAATTCTGTTTTCCTGAGAGTTTGTGGTGAAGTTTAATTAACAAAGACAATATACTTTCTTTAATTTCCAAAATAGCTGTAGTTAACTGTGGAGCTGAACCAGGTGCAGACCATTTACTTGAAGTTTTAGGACGAACCACCTGATTTGCTTCACTGCTATTGCGATTGATGATCTCCTGAAACTTCTTTCTGCGCTCTGCTACTAAGCTGAAAACTTGAGCTGTACCAGAATTCTACCATTCAAACGAGAAAGAAATAAAAATCAAGAGGTTATTCACATTCAGTTTTAAAATACATTAGCATTACATTTTCCAAACGGTATGTTCAAAGTTTCATCCAAAGGTTTATTTAATAGATTTGTCCTTTAAGTAAATTTGTCCCTTGACTTCTCTCAAATATACTTAGTCCCACTCAACCTAGAAACAACAATGAGGCAAAAGGAGATTATCCATAGTAACACTTCTTTTGCAACCCCCGAAGCCTATCAGGGAAAACAGACAAAACTTCAGTAGTATCTATAGCCATATTCAAAAGGAATCATAAACTAAGTCTTTCATCAGTTTAAAGGAATCAAAGCTATCCAATATACATCAAGAATACTATACTCCTGACTAACTTCTAGAAGACCACAATATCTTCCACTTAAGAAAATTATAAATTAATTTTTTCCAAGTTAATGAATCTCAACTGCTAATTAATTTCATTTTTAAAGAACTTTAAAAGCTTGAAAATTACTTCTAACATAAATGCTTTAAGTTACTAAAATGAAATAAAAAGATGAAAAATTAATCTGTTTCATATTTAATATAACTATAATTATTTATTTGAACATATTTTTTAAAACTATTTTTCTCAATAATTTATCTTCAAAATAGCCTTTTTGCTAAAGCAGTCAAACTACATTAGTGCTCTTAGAAATCATCTTTTAATTAAGATACAAGTCAGTTTAAAAGTCTGTTCTATACATCTGTGTCTCTTTGTCTTGCATATAGGGTACAATATTGTAATTAGCCTCCAACTAATAAAAATAAATGAAAAAAAAAAGATACAAGTCAGTTTAATAGATTTCACTAAATTTTTTTAAGCAAGCATAGAAACAATGCTTCAATCAGCTGAGCTTTTATGAGCTTAATATACATTATTTTTTTTTAATGCTCAAGCTGTTTGTCAAAGTTCCCTCTACCTAGAGACAAAAGCTGCCTCTTACAGACTGCAATATTTTAATCAAAATTCTTTATGGTGTTCACAGAAAAAGTATACTGTCAAAGACAAAGCTCCTACAAATGAACTCTTCAATAAGAAATGTACGATTCAATGTTCTTTACTTGCGAAAATCTAGATTGTAGGAATTAGAGGTATTTAAGTTTAGTTACTTGCCATGTCATTTCAAGATTTTTCATTTCTGCTTTTTATAAATTAATTAAGCTACATGCAATAAGAGAGCTTATTTTTTAAATGAGTCCAAATACACAACATAAGAAGTTTAAGCTTTTTGTGGGCTTATTTTATCAGTTAATTAACTATCATATACGCAAAAAAAAAAAAAAGGAGGGGTGTTGTGAATGGCATGCCACCAGCAACTAAAGATAAAATTTATTTTGATTTCGGAAACATTCATTTTTAAGATGTTAGTAACAATGCTAAATGTAAACAGAACAAAATGTGCTGCTTATAATTGGCCCAAAATACCAACACTACTAAGAAAAGCTCACTATTAAATATGCAGTATTATTTTTTAAGTTCAATAACATGGATTTACTTTAAAAATTAAGCCTAAATTACTGCATTTTAAAAAGAATGCACACATACATTAAATGTTTCTTTATTCTAACCATATTAATTAAACACACACATATACACACAAATACTTCAGCATTTGTCCCCATTTCCAGTTAAAGCCACATTGCTAGTTAATCCAAGTATCATACACATCTACCTCTCTTTGAAGAACTTTAGGCCGACGTGAACTCTGGCAGATTAAAGGAAAAAGATGGGTGAGGCAGAAGTTGCTTAGATATATCAGAGTTGCTTACATATAAAGGATAATTTAAAGTTATCTATAACCACAATTATTTTTCTTTTGGATATGTTCAACTCTTTTCAACCCTATAGACCACAGCCTGCCAGGCTTCTCTGTCCCTGGGATTTCCCAGGCAAGAATACTGCAGTGGTTGCCATTTCCTTCTTCAGGGGATCTTCCCAACCCAGGGGTTAAACCCGCGTCTCCTGCATTGCAGGCGGATTCTTTACCACCGAGCCACCAGGGAAGCCCTAGGATGTGATGAGATGATCTAAATGACACGTCCTAATATAATGAAGTCTTTCCCTTTTTTGTTCTCACTTTTACACTTACTTGTAAAGATCCCAAGCTATCAGAGCTGGTACTTGCAAGTGAGTCTCTCTTCACTTCTGGAGCAGTCTCTGGAACTCTCACTCTAACATAATTTATAAAGTGTCGCATATTCGATACTAAGTTACTACCAGGAAACCAACTGTCATGACAACGTTCAGGTCCACATGCTGATGCCTGAAACATAACCATAATGAATACAAATCTTGTCAGTCAGGTCCAAGGTACAGTGGAGATGTAACAAGCCCAAATAATAGTTCACTGCCTGTTATATCCTTTAATCCCTTAAAGTCACATTTACAAACTACGAAGTGCTAATAAAACCAAATGAAAACATAAAATTTAAAAACAAACTGCTCGATGCTAATATGGAAGTCAGCTAAACTTCTCCTGAAGAAAATACATTTTTCAATTTGGAAATACACAGTACAGGATACTTTTCACCACTCATTAAAAATAACTCATAATATAGTCAAGTAATGCTAATTTGGACTAACTGGAAGGAAGTCTGAAAAATCTATCAAAAGTCTGACTTATTCTTACAGGAATATTACTGATCTTAAATCTATGAAAGAATATATGTTGACTCAGCTTAAGACTACTAAGTACTGCCTAGCCTTTTCACTTGTCTGTCTATTGCTGTTGTCTTTTTGTAGGGAGGCAATGAGAAAAATATCAATTAACTGTAAAATCAATTTGTAGTAACTAACAATTACGTTCATGGAAATGACACTTATAAAAGTCCTGAAACACAATAACAACTTATATTCTCAAGTAAATGTTCTCCCTTACAACAATACTTACTCCATTAACTTAAAATCTTTACAGAAAGAATTTGCTATTCAAAAATAAAATCCCTAATCAAATTATTAGAATTTCCAGACTGAAGTCCTAACATAATTGTTTACCTGTGTGTGTGTGTGTGTGTGTGTGTGCGTGTGCAGTTCAATTGCTCAGTCATGTCCAACTCTTTCTGACCTCATGGACTGTAGTCCACCAGATTCCTCTGTTCATGTGATTTTCCAGGCAAGAATACTGGAGTGGGTTTCCATTTCCTTCTTCAGGGGATCTTCCTGACCAGTAACTACAAAAATGACACTAGTGGCAAAGAACCCGCCTGCCAACACAGGATATGATAGGCAGGTTCAATCTCTGGGTTGGGAAGATCACCTAGAGGAGGAAATGGCACCCTATGCCAGGATTTTTGCTGGGAGAATCCCAAGGACAGCGGAGCCTGGCACACGATAGCCCATAGGGTCACAAAGAGTTGGACATAACTGGGCGTCTGTGCACAGTACAAAAATACACTAACAACTTTTCTTAGATCTACATAGTATGAATTACAAATTTCAAATTCAATAATTCTATAAATGGGAGTTTTATATATTAGTGAAATCTCTAAAAGAACATATGTAGTTGAAGATTTAAAAGGGTCTTTTCCAAGTTCCTAAGATTTTTTTCTAAGTATGATACTCAGACAAAATAAATACCTTCAAGATGACATGCAATCTTTTATTAAGGCATATCACAACTTTAACATTTAAAAATATAAGAAACTACTTACCTCTTCATCTGATTCCTCTTCAGCTGAATTTTCAAGTCCTAATTCAATCAGATATAAAACCATACAGAGTACATGTTCTGAAAGATTTTGATGATCCATCAAAATCTTTAAAAAGGGAAAAAAATGCCCCATTATTACTTTTTTCCATAAAACATATTTCACTTAAATATCAAAAAGTATTTTAACCTTATAGACCAATGTAACATAATATATATGTGTTATATATACATATGTGTGTTATACATATAATATATACATATGTTATACATATCATATATACATATGTGTGTTATACATATCATAATCAGATATGCAAGTAAGTAAACATACACCTTGGTGAAAAGACAAACTAAAACCAAAAAAACAGGATCCCTTCCCAGGATTACACAGTATTTTAGGCAATATCCATAAACATTAGTTCACTGATCACCTAAAGTTTAACACATTAAATAATCCATTAAAACAATTATTATAAAAATACCAGTATCTAATAAAGTAATTTAACAAGAATATTTTACATCCTAAGTTACTGACACTTTTCTCCTGATTACAAGGATATCAGATAAATGTTTGTTAAATAGGATAGTTCATGCAAATGTGTTTAGCATAGCACCTGGTATATAATTGGGAGCAAAATAATTGTTTATGGAATATTAATATTCTTAGTCTGTCTCTAAAATTACAGTCCTGAGCTTGAGTGTTCTGTGCTCAGAACACTCAGTGTTCAGTGTTCAGTTATGTGCATACACTGTGTACACGTGTATGCAATGTGTGGTTTACACAAGAAAGGAAAAAGGAATAAAGTGGTTAGGAGAGAGGTTGCCCTGAGGAAATACTGACAAATCTGACCTTATAAATGGATTATGAAAGCCTTACACATTTTATGCAGGACTCGGTGGGCTAACCTATACCAATCACTCATTCAGTATGATGCAACAAACTATTAACCAGAAGACACATAAAATACCATAAGGAAAAAATAGCCTGGTAGCCATCTTGTTGTCTTCATTATTTAAAAAAAAAAAGGACAGCCAGTCAAACTAGAGACTCTGTGGGGAGGGGCACTGTCAGCTGCAGGTGAGAGCAGGGAGAACAAACGAGAGGCCCGTCTAGGCTGAGCCTCCTAGAAACTGCCCAAACAGCAGGGAGGGCTTGGAAAGGCCTCAGTCACTTAGCAGCTAATCTACCGTGACTAAAAAATTAAGACTTTCAGTTCACTGATTTTCTAATGTTCAATCTGACTACTGAGAAGACTCTTCCATTCATATTTTGTGTGGCACAATGGTGAGGAGAACAGACTTTCAAAACCTTTTAAAAACCTGATTTTTTAATACAAATTTTGTATATACTTAAGCTATTTGATCTCAAACAACATCTGGTCTTAAGTTTCCTCATCTTTAATTCTGGAATAATAGCCCAGAATTATTGTGAGGATTATATAATTAACATCTGTAATTTGCTTCATACAGTATCTAGCAACTGGTGTTCAACAAATAGTAGGGAGGTGGTGTAGACAGATGGTGGGAAGAACAGGAGAGCAGTAAGAGGGGACTGAAGGCTGAGAGGCAACAGAGGTAATCCTTTCTAACCCAAGACTTTACAGGGAGGAAACAAAGCTTCAGCCACACACTCAGCTGGCGTAAGCAACACTAGAACACAGATTCCAGACTTCCAATGACTGCATACCATTACTACTCTGCCTCCTTTTAATAAATAAAGCATTATTAGCTAAAATCAAATAAATTTTGGCTTGAAATCCTGTGGCATTACATCTTACAGCTTCAAATGTGTAACTTTAAGGTTAAGGAAGCAAAAAAACTTTTTTAGGTACTACAATAAAAGAGGATGGTTTCTGGGGAGTTTTATTAACATGTTCTATATTAAAGTTTTTTATTATTAAACATGGCAGGAGACGAAATGGTTTACTGACATTGATTTTTAGAAAGTTGACCTGCCAATGCAATGTCAATGAAAGGTTCTTCTATTATCATAAAGTCAGGAATGATATTACAAAACTGAGATTTTTAAAAACTCGTTCATAGTAATCTTATAACAACTAAATACTGCCTTTCTATTTTTGAGGAAATATTATTCTTATAGTAAGCAAATGAAAATGTTGAAAAAATATAACTTGAAAGGACACAAATCATTTGCAGTAGTCTTCTTTAATTTTTAAATCAAGATTTACTGACTTATTCACTTATTTAACCTTACTCAGTTATTTAATCTCTAAAACTCAAAAAACATTTCTGAGGTCTTCCCTGGTAGTATAGTGGATGGGAATCCATCTGCCAATGCAGGGGGCACAGGTTCACTCCCTGGTCCAGGAGGATTCCACATGCTGTGGAGCAGCTAGGCACATGAGCCACAACTACTGAGCCTGTGCTCTGCAACAAGAGAAGCCCCCACAAAGAGAAGCCCACACACCGCCATGAAGAGTAGTCCCCACTTGCCCCAAATAGAGAAAGCCCACATGCAGCAGTGAAGACCCAGGGCAACCAAAAATACATAATACAATGTTTAAAAAGACATATCTGAAAGATGAGAATAAAAACAGAACTGTCATAAGGATTTCCACTAGAATTAAAATAATGTGTATATGTGTATACAAAGCATTTGAAACAGAATCTGGCATAAGTAAACATTGAAAAATGTCTATAAAAGATCAAAATTATAAATATCCTTTTAATAAGAAAAATATTCTATTTTAATGAAAAAAGAACACTTTAAATTACTTTGCTGAATAATTTTCTTAGAAATTAATGAAAATAAACCATTCAATTGGTTTTTTTGAAGCCCATGTCTCAAATTTTAACAGGAATAATTTTTGCAACTAAAATGAAAAACTAATCATGGGGTAGAGTTAAAAAGAATAGGAGGTACAGAAGTCTAAAAGCTATATTTGTTTATAACTCAAACATTAAGAAAAAAACCAAAATGTTTGATAACTAAATTTAATATATTAATTTTCTTAAGTAATTTAAATAATATATATGTAGTGACTGGAAATTTGTTAACAAATAGGCATACTTTTTACTTTTAAGTTAATTTTTAATTTTTCAAATTCTAATTAGAAGAAACAATAGTTTTTTTCTCTTTATATCTAATTGTATAATAATTCCTGTCTGAAACTGATAAAATGAATAGTTTCCCATAACAAATGGTGTAGCTCTGTTATTGTCCAACTTAGATTTGAAATTACAAGAATACAATTTACATACATGTGATTATGACATATCCTCATACATCTTAAATATATAAATACACTTTGCTTTATAAACGGTACTTTTATGTTAATATTATCTTTTGGCATTTTTATTTAAGAATTATGGTAATAAACTCTAATCTAGTCTTCTTAGTCAAATTACTACTGTACCTTGTAAAGCAGAGTGAATAGCACAATGTGTAAAGTTTTACAGTGCAAAAGTCTCATGAGACCTTTATAGCTGGGATGGAGTGGTGTCCTTTTCTTATAGGGTGGCCAAGGATTTCCAGGGAATTTTCCACTCTGTTTTAAACTACAAAAATAAAATAAAACCAAAATTAGATGATAGGCTCAAGATTAAACTGTGATTTAAATGGTGTTTCCATTGCTTCAATCACATACGATACATGCTACTTTAGCACTTTTTGTAATAACTTTACGTACAGACCAGTAAATTTCCTCTACCTTTTTCTGGATATATCATACTATTGATTCATTACTATTGAACTCACAGCCAAGAGCACTGTAACAGCCTGAACAAAGCTTATCTAACAACAAATCTTCTCTGTAAGGCACATCAAAGCCTTCTTGCCCTCAGCAACACCACACGGTACTCTGGTACTCCATGTGGGAGACATTCTAAACAGCAAAATCACTAAAGGACAAAAATTCAAAAACATAGTGCTGAACTGACCATGAAAAGGACACCTGTCTACAGTATGAGCTGAAACAAGAGGGCAGAGTTTTGCTTTTTCCCACTTGAATCTGGGTGCCCTCTGCACATCCACTCAAATCTGTAAATAACCAGTACTGTGCTCTGAATATTGATTTAAGGTTTACAAATAAATTTACCAAGTAGTCAAATTAGCAAATATAGAATTTGAAAATAATGAGGATCAATTGTATATGACAGAATTAGCATTACAAATCAGTGAGAAAAGCATGAATTCTTCAGTAAATAGTCCTGGAACTGGTTTTCTGCAGGGGTAAAAAGATAAATCACTACTTCACTCTATACATAAAAATCAACTCCAGGTGGATTAAAGATCCAAACATAAAAAAAAAAAACTTGAGAACTAATAAAATTTAGACAATCTAACCAGAAAACCATCAAAGATAATCCATACACTACTTTCAATGCAAGAATCATGAAGGGAAATTAAGAAGTTTTTTTTAAAGGCTCAATTTCACCCAGTAATCCAGAGAATGCAAGTCATACATTCAGCATTCAAAGTTAAAAATGACATAATGAACATAAATATTTAATTTTACTTTCACTCAAAACTCCAATGAAAATATAGTAACAGTATTTTTTTTTTTAAGATGAAAAGCACAGGATAAGGAAAATACAAAAAGGAAAAGAAAACGAAAATTTTGTTAATCGGAAAGCAAATGGCTATGTGGATGATTCTAGTAAACCTAAGAAAGCCGAATCACAAGAAGGCAAGGGGGAAGGCTGAAAATCAAGCCCAATCACTCTGCAGAATCCTTAAAAAGCTCAGAAACTGGAAGCATCTGGTACTTCAGTAATTGGGAGTTGAGCGTGTGCTTGCATGCTCAGTCATGTCCGACTCTTTGCGACCCCATGGATTGTGTGTAGCCCGCCAGGCTTTCTGTCCATGGGATTATCCCAGCAAGAATACTGGAGGGGGTTGCCGTTTCCTCCTCCAGGGTATCTTCCCAACACAGGGATCTAACCCGCATCTCCTGTTTCTCCTGCTCTTGGCAGGCAGATTCTTTACCACGGAGCCACCTAGGAAGCTGGAGTTGAGGAGATAGGAGGCTAAACTGAGGACTGGATGAAAACTGCTTCACCCCATCCTAACAGAATTCTGGCTGGAGAATTCGTCTCTGAAGAAGGTAAAACACAAGCACAGTTTGTGGTAGGAGGATATGCGGTTAAAGTCATCAAATGCATTTTGATTCAGAATACTTAGGCTTTGACTCCATCTCATTTACAGAAAAATGGCAGTTAGACCACTACATTCTGGGCAATATTTGAAAATATTTCTTTGAGAAATCTTACAAAACCAAAAAGAAAGTTTCAAAGAGACTAACATAGGGGCTTCTGAACAAACCTGCCTGCTCAAATCACCCCAGGGTAAAGCTCAGGATCCACAAGATCCATCAAGGCACTGAGAGCTAGCTCTTCATCACAAGCAGCCAGAATTAATCAGATATCCTAAGAATGCCTCTAACATGAAAGCTAGACACAAGAGTAGAAGATCAACTAAAGGGAAAAGGATATTATGTAAGTAGGGGAAAGAAAAACTTTGAAAAAAAAAAATTACAAGAAGAGGCAAAACAGTTTCCTGATAAACCTATATATATAACATAGGTTTGGAAGGGGAAAATTGGTGCAGCCCACATACCCATATTAGCAGAATTTCCTGACATCTGTATGAGGCAAGAAGACCTATAAAAAGGAAAGAACTAATTCATAGTCTGGTCTCCATATAGGAGTTGATTTTTCCTGAATATCTTCTGAGACAAGGATAGGCTAAGCTGGCTTTTTAGGCATTTCAAGATCCTTCTGTCCATGGGTATGTTGAGGGCAAAGGCACACTCTTAAGATGCTGATGTGATTCCTCAACATCATATTGATGAGAAAACACAATACAGACAAGAAAAAGAAGAGGAAATGGCAGCTTCTCAGGAAACTGCTGATATTCCAAGATGTAGCCATAGAATTTACTCAGGAAGAGTGGGAATTTATGGACATCACTCAATGGGAACTATACTTGGTCTCCCTGAGTCCTGTCTGTAAGCCAGACGTGGTTACCTTTATGGAGCAAAAGAAGGATCCCTGGGACGTGGAGGAAATGGAGACAACAGCCATACATCCAGGAACTGAGGCCACCACCCAAGTGGAGAATGGTGACTTCAGGATGAGCTCAAGATTTCTGGGGCACCACCCTATTACTTCACCACCAACCAATCAGAAAACAGTCACATACCCTGTAGCCCTCTCCCTAAATTTTGCATATAAAAACTTCTCCCTAAAAACAATGGGAGCATTTGGGGTTTTCTAGAGCACAAGCCTCTTGTTCTTTTTGCTTGGTCCTGCAATAATCCCTTCTCTGCTTAAAAAAAAAAATACCATTAACATACCAGAAAAATAAGTTGCATCTATGATTCAAGAAGAGGGTGTCATTACACTGCTTTAAAAAAAAAAAAGAAAAAAACTGGTTTCTATATAATACTATAGTGGCTACATATAAGCATAATTTTTAAAACAATTCTGATAGTGTATAATAAAGTTTTAATTATTATATTTCATTTAGCATAGAAAAGCAATTTTTAGCTTTTATTTCTTTGTTTGATTTAAGCACTAGGCCCCTAAATATGCAATGCCTAGATTAATAAAGTGTTCTGACATAAAGGTTATATATTTGTTCAAGGCAGCAGGTAACATCATTTGACTGCTCTTTTCAAAATTATTAATGCAATAATGTAAACAAAAAGCTACATGACAGAAAAAAAAATTTAAGTGACTCAAACCAACACCTAATTACTGACTAGTTTGAGACAAAAATGACACATATAAACTCATACGATACACTTTAAAACAAAGGCCAACAACCATTAACCTTCAAGATGGGAAGCAACAGAAGTATCAGAAATTAGAGTTCAAAAAAAATTTGCTTTCCAGCTGAATTTAAAATAACCACTATAAAAAAACCACATCTGTCTTTTGGAAATGGCCTAGATAATAGTTCCAACACTGCCATTAACAAACATATTTCACTGAACTTCTCTGGATAACAATGTCCTTGTATATAAAATACAATACTAAATTGAATAAATGGTTTTCCAACTGTTGATTTGTTTTGTTCTTGTTGGGTTTGGTTTTATCTTTCACTTTAAAAGCTGAATTGTCCATTAAAGGGTATTTTGGAAGGGAGTAAGGAAAGTGAGATGAGCCACCTTCACTTTTTTAGCCCTTCTCTTGCTATTGCCCAGCTCCCTCTTTCAGTGATGGCCCCCAAGACATTTCTACAGAAGCTAGAGAGAAGATCTTGAAGGGCTTTTTCCAGCAATTTTCCAGCAAAGATCTAAGCATCACACAAAGAAAATGGCTTATTTTCACTTAAACTCTCAGCACAAAAAAAACTTAAGAAACTCACTTTTCATTCATTTAGCAATTACTGATTATCTACAAAGTGCCTAGTATCCAGGTAGATTCTGGAAACAAAACAGCCTTAATTTACCTACTCATTTTCTCCATAATTCTTCAAAACACCTTTCTATCACCTTCTTGAAAGAAAAAAAGATCACACTAAGTAAAATCAGTTTCACCACTTTTGTTCCTTAAAACTAAAAGAAGATGAAAATGACCAATAGCCAATAAGCCCCACACTTTAGGGTTATTTCCCAGTTGTGTTATAATAAGAACTGAACCAGTCAGTTATGCCATCATACAAGACATATCAACAAAAGAAAGAGATGTTATATTTCATATACAAAATAAATTTCAAAACAATTAAGTTTTACATAGAAACAAACATTCTTCATATCCATACTTATTTTAAATATACAAAATATTATTGGATTACTATAGTTTGTGCATAAAATTTCACAGATTTACATGAAAATGATTTTAATATGAAGCTAATGTGTATTTATCTGTTATTATTTTTTCATTTTAAATACACACTTCTTTAAAACAAAGATTTTCAAACTGCCAAGAAATATCACGCATTTCAGAAATATTTCTAAGAAACTATAAAGGTATTGGACAGGAATTCAAAAGCAAAATTAGGAGAATGAGAGAATGAGAAAAAATATAAAGCAAAATAGGAGAGAGGAAATTTAATACAAACAGTTCTAAGAATATGGTTTTCTCTATGCAAAGCAGTTGCAAGTCAAAATATGACATGGTTCTAAACAACTAATAACACAAAATAAGTCAGAAAATACAAGGTACCTACAAACAGAAAAGGTTACCTGTATGTCAGCATAGGTTTAAACCAGCTTTCTCAACCTTGACACTAATGACACTAGAGGCCATAAATTCTTAGTTGTGGGGACAAGACTTAGCCTATGCTACATGTCAGTTTTAGCCCTCTGAAGTCTGTAGACAATGGCAAATGTCCCCTGGACGACAAAATTCATCCTGATTGGGAACCACTGGTCTAAATGAAGGAAATTAATTTCTCAAAGCTCAAGTAAAAATCTTCTATTTGAAAAATAAAAGACCACAGTTCCCTTTGCTTTACAGAGTGCCTGGTATATAATAATGCACTCAGTAACTGCGTGTGTGTGCTCAGTCGTGTCTGACTCTTTGAGACCCCATGGCTGTAGTCTGCCAGGCTCTGGTGTCCACGGAATTTTCTAGGCAAGAGTACTGGAATGGGAAGCCAGTTCTTCCTTCACAGGATCGTCCCAACCCCAGGATCAAACCCACACGCCCTGCGTCTCCTGCACTGGCATATGCATTCCTTACCACAGAGCCACCCGGGAAGCCCTTACTCAATAAATGTGCACTGTCAAATTGAATTGCACTTTTAAAACTGATTACATTAAGTATTTCATGACTCTTTCAAGGCCTGGAAAGCTTCAGGCCAATCCTAGTCCAAACTGCTATGTATTACAAAGTAAAGCAGAATAATGAAATTAACTAAATGTTTAATTCTTATATATTCAATGACAAGCTACCAGGCACTCCCCCTGAAAAAAGGCAGAGCCACTTAAGACAACAAACAGTATTTATGAAGGCCAGACTAGATTTTCCATGGAAATGCCTCCTCCCACCCATCTTTCATTTTCAGCATGAACAATTTCAAATTTATTTACTCAATGAACAATACTGTGAATGTCTATTATGTGCCAGCACTGAGATAGATTCTGAAGGTATAAAAGAGAGAGAGACAAAAATAGCTTCCTTCAAGTAATAACAAAAAAAGAAAAAAAATAGTTGTAAAAAGCAAACAAATAGTTACACAACTATACAAAAACTATATAAAGAGGTTGCTAAGAAAGGAGAATCTAAGGCTATCTCCCCAAGAGTTTTAGAGAAAACTAGAGAGAAATGCCAAACTAAGTTTTGTTTTTTGTTTTTGTCTTTCTTGGGGTGGGGGTAGGGGAGTGGAGAGCATGCTAAAATTCTACACTATAAACTTTCTTCAGATGTATCTATGATGGTTCTTAAATTCAACATATATCTATTACTGCAAAGTCTTGGCAAAGAGAAGTTTCAATTATACCCAATATCTGTATTTACACTTTGATAGTTATATGAGCAAATATTTTCTCAAGATCAAATACATTTAAATCATTTTAAACTTGTTTTCAAAATGTTTGAACACAAATGAACTGAGCACACATGAAAGATGATATTCTATAATACTCAGCAATACATTAACCATTTAATGTTTAAAAACAGGAGGAAATATTGGGCTGGCCAAAACACTGCTTTGGGTCTTTCTGTAAACTCTTGTGGAAGAACCTTACAAGCTTTTTGTTGTTGTTGTTTAGTTGCTCAGTCGTGTCCAACTCTGTGCCAACCCATGGACTGTAGCCTACCAGGCTCCTCTGTCCATGGGATTACCCAAGCAAGAATACTATAGGGGGATGCCATTTCCTCCTCCAGGGGATCTTCCTGACCTAGGGATCGAACCCACATCTCCACATCTCCTGCACTGGAGACAGATTCTCAACTAGCAAGCCAGCAGCAAAGCTCCCGTATGAACTTTTTGGCCAACACAATAATACATTAAAAAGCAATCTACAACAATAATATATAAAACTGAATTCTCCATTAAAAAGATATCCTCAAAACTTTCCTGCAATTATCAACATTTTAACTATTTTGTTAAATATTTACATAGAAAATTAATTTTATTTTGGCTATTTTCCCAGTCGTTAAGAACACAGCAATATTACCACATTTTTTTGTAGTTACCCATCATCTCTGATAAGAGACCATTTTATTCTTTTAACTTGTGCCTCCTCTACTGGTTTAAAAGTAGAACACCACAAAATCAAGCTTTGAATTCCACTGGTCAAATAGCAACTAAATAAGTTTGTTATTTTTTATGCTTATTAGTGTTTTGTATAATTTATTTTTATCAGATTAATGTCAGATTTTGGATTCTAGAGAACATAAATCTCAGCCACATTCTTTTTTAATCTTAAAATATTTCTTTCCTCTAAAGATCTTAAGTATACTTTAATGAAGGCATTATCACATTTGTGTTATAACTGAATTTTTTTTATAAACAGAAGATATCCATTATTTTACTAATCAATATAACAGACTTACAATGCTGTGTATCTGTCCATTGCAGACTGCACGTCTCTACGGTAAACTGTTCGAAGAATGACCATGACGGGGTCAAATTCGTGATCCCAGACTTCAGCTATCATTCAAAAGAGAGCAGAGACAAAACACTGATGACTTCTTAGGAATCAAGTCAATCTCTAACGACTAACTGTGCGTGCATGTTCAGTCGCTCAGTCGTATCTGACTTTTCTGCAGCCCCATGGACTGTAGCCCGCCAGGCTCCTTTATCCATGGAATTTTCCATGCAAGAATACTGGAGTGGGTTGCCATTTCCTCCTCCAGGGGATCTTCCCAGAGACTGAACCCAGGTCTCCTGCGTCTCCTGCACTGGCAGGTGATTCTTCACCTCTGCGACTCTAATGACTGACTACACTTCAGTATATCTTAAATTTAAAAGATGGTAAAGTTTAATTTGACTGAACTTCCCTGGTGTCTCTCCCTGACAACGCAGGAGACGCAGGTTCAATCCCTGGGTTGAGAAGAGTTCTTACAGAAGGAAACTGCAACCCACTCCAGTATTCTTGCCTTGGAAATCCCATGAAGAGAGCAGCTTGGCAGGCTACAGTTCATGGGATCACAATGGAGTAGGACACAATTTAGCAACCAAACAACAACTTTAGGAGCAAGGAAATGGTAAAACAGATGAGAAGCTATGTCCACTACCCACACTCATTTTAACAAGAGTAGGTCTGCTTTTATTGCTTTTGTATAATAAATTCATTTAAGGCTTAATTCCCCAAAACTACAAATTCAAACACTCTTTAAAGAAAAGGTTAAAAACAACTCATCCATTCCAACTCTTATTTTACAAAGAAGTCAAATGCAAAGATAAAAAACTGACTTTCTCAACATCGCACAACTAGCTGATACATTTCAGTCCTATATGTGAATATGACACTCAATTTCTTGATTCTAATCTTCAAATATCCAGTGCTCTGCCTCAGTGTCTCAAAATTTACTCTGTGTGACAATCATCCTACAGAGATTGGTTTAAAAAAAGCAGATTTCCAGAATCTATCCCCAGAAATCTAGATGAGAGCAGATTGGGGTTTAGGCATAGAAAATTATATTTTAATAAGGATGCCAACATGAATAAGTCTGACAAAGGTAATGCTCACATCACACGTTGTTAATAAGCATAGCACTATACAAGAACATCATTCTTCTTCTAAGTTCATCTTACAAAGCATTCTCTACAATGAAGAAATACTGTGCTTTTCCTTTAATGGAATACATTCCAACCAGAGACTCTGGATTTTTCTTGCTACCTTTGTGAACTCTCTGAAAATTCCCACATGATACGGCTTATTCTGGTGCCTTTTATCAAACACAGTACATGTCATTTACAACTTCAAACTGGGCATCATTTTTTCACTTAGACAACAAGTGTCACAGGTCAGAGGTGCAAGAAACCTATAACCTCTACTTTCTGCAAAATTTTAATTTAATGAATACGTGAAAGTGAAGAAGAAAAGATCATGGATCAAAATTTCAACTACTTCTGGCTTTTGTCAAGCATGTCTCTACAAATCCAGGGGCTAAACCTTAGAAAACCAATCATTTAAGGAAAAGGTATCTATGTATTTACAAAGGTTCAAAACATATGAGAACATTATCAGTATTCCATATAGATTTTTAACTGTTTCAAGTTAAACTTAGGGTAGTGACAACTATTTCAAAATCAAATTTAAAGGGCAAATACACTCAGAGTGTTTTTAAGTATATATTTTAAGTCATAATTTCAAGTTCATTCACTTACAAACATAAACTGGTGTTCATATATAAAGTTCCTTTTATAATTCAGACTCATCTCAGAAGTCTTACTATGACAGAAACCATAGATTTTTGAATAAAAGGAACCAATATCATGGTATACTGAAAAAGACAAACATATATGTATAAGAAAGTTGAGGGGGGAAAACCAAAGCTAAGGAAATAAAAGGCAAACATTTTGTTTCGGTATACACAACAAACCTTCAAAAAACCCTGATATTTGACAAAATACATTCATAGATATAAACGTACCTTTAGGAGTATACATGCCTTGTTGCATAGAACCTCCAGGTTCAAAAACAGGAGCCTTAAAATCAGCTACTGCTGATAAAACTGATTCAAAGCTATAACTTCCTGGAATAATACCACTTTTAGGATTTGGATTTTCTGGAATATGATGCATGTGTCAAGAAAAAAAATTAATAACTAAAAGTCAGACTTATAATCTTAATAAGATATTCTAGTTTCCAAATTTCTTTGCTAAAATATTCTTGTCTCGAGAACCCCAAGAACACTATGAAAAGGCAAAAAGATAGGACACTGAAAGAAGAACACCCTAGGTCAGTAGGTGCCGAATATGCTACTGGAGATCAGTGGGGAAATAACTCCAGAAAGAATGAACAGACGGAGCCAAAGCAAAAACAACGTTCAACTGTGGATGTGACTGGTGATGGAAGTAAAGTCTGATGCTGTAAAGAACAGTATTGCCTAGGAACCTGGAATGTTAGGTCCACGAATCAAGGTAAATTGCAAGTGGTCAAACAGGAGATGGCAAGAGTGAACATCGACATCTCAGGAATCAATGAACTTAAAAGGACTGGAATGGGCAAATTTAACTCAGGTGACCATTGTAAGAATCCCTTAGAAGAAATGGAGTAGCCCTCATAGTCAACAAAAGAGTCTGTAATGAAGTACTTGGGTGCAATCTCAAAAACGACAGAATGATCTCTGTTTGTTTCCAAGGCAAACCATTCAATATCGTGGTAATCCAAGTCTATGCCCCAACCAGTAATGCTGAAGAAGCTGAAGTTGAAAGGTTCTATGAAGACCTACAAGACCTTCTAGAACTAACACCCAAAAAAGATGTCCTTTTCATCACAGGGAACTTGGAATGCAAAAGTAGGAGGTCAAGAGATACCTGGAGTAACAGGCAAGTTTGGCCTTGGAGTACAAAATGAAGCAGGGCAAAGGCTAATAGAGTTTTGCCAAGAGAACACACTGGTCACAGCAAACACCCTCTTCCTACAACACAAGAGAAGACTCTACACATGGACATCACCAGATGGTCAATACCAAAATCAGACTGACTATATTCTTTGCAGCCAAAGATGGAGAAGCTCTATAAAGCCAGCAAAAACAAAACCTGGAGCTGACTGTGGCTCAGATCATGAACTCCTTATTGCCAAATTCAGACTTAAACTGAAGAAAGGGGGGGAAACCACTAGACCAATCAGGTATGACCTAAATCAAATCCCTTATGATTATACAGTGGAAGTGACAAACAGATTCAAGGAATTAGACCTGATAGAGTACCTGAAGACCTATGAATGGAGGTTCGTCACACTGTACAAGAGGCAGTGATCAAGTCTATCCCCAAGAAAAAGAAATGCAAAAAGGCAAAATGGTTGTCTGATGAGGCATTACCAATAGCTGAGAAAAGAAGAGAAGCTAAAGGCAAAGGAGAAAAGGAAAGATATATCCATTAGAATGCGGAGTTCCAAAGAATAGCAAGGAAAGACAGCAAAGCCTTCCTCAGTGATCAATGCAAAGATATAGAGGAAAACAACAGAATGGGAAAGACTAGAGATCTCTTCAAGAACCTTAGGATACCAAGGGAACATTTCATGCAAAGATGGGATCAATAAAGGACAGAAATGGTACGGACCTAACAGGAGCAGAAGATATTAAGAGCTGGCAAGAATATACAGAAGAACTATACAAAAGAGATGTTCATGATGGTATGATCACTGGACTAGGACCAGACATCCTGGAAAGCAAAGTCAAGTGGGCCTTAGGAAGCATCACTACGAACAAAGCTAGTGGAGGTGATGGAATTTCAGTTGAGCTATTTCAAATCCTAAATGATGATGCTGTGAAAGTGTTGCACTCAATATGCCAGCAAATTTGGAAAACTCATCAGGGGCCACAGGACTGGAACAGGTCAGTTTTCTTTCCAACCAGCCCCAAAGAAAGGCAATGCCAAAGAATCTTCAAACTACCACACAATTGCATTCATCTCACATGCTAGCCAAGTAATGCTCAAAATTCTCCAAGCCAGGCTTCAACAGTATGTGAACAATGAACTTCCAGATGGTCAAGCCGGATTTAGAAAAGGCAGAGGAACCAGAGATCAAATTGCCAACATCCTTTGGATCATCAAAAAAGCAAGAGAGTTCCAGAAAAACATCTACTTCTGTTTTACTGACTACACCAAAGCCTTTGACTGTGTGGATCACAATAAACTTTGGAAAATTCTTAAAGAGATGGGAATACCAGACCACATTACCTGCCTCCTGAAAAATCTGTATGCAGGTAAAGAAGCAACAGTCAGAATAGTACATGGAACAACAGACTGTTTCCAAATAGGGAAAGGGGTATGTCGAGGCTGTATATTGTCACCCTGCTTATTTAACTTATATGCAGAGTACATCATGTGAAATGCCAGGCTGGATGAAGCACAAGCTGGAATCAAGACTGCTGGGAGAAATTTCAATAACCTCAGATATGCAGATGACACCATCCTTATGGCAGAAAGCAAAGAAGAACTGAAGAGCCTCTTGATGAAAGTGAAACAGGAGAGTGAAAAAGTTGGCTTAAAACTCAACATTCAGAAAACTAAGATCATGGCATCTGATCCCATCACTTCATGGCAAACAGATAGGGAAATAATGGAAACCGTGACAGACTTTATTTTGGGGGGCTCTGAAAGGACTGCAGATGGTGACTGCAGCCATGAAATTAAAAGACGCTTACTCCTTGGAAGGAAAGCTATGACCAACCTAGACAGCATATTAAAAAACAGAGACATTACCTTGCCAACAAAGGTCCATCTAGTCAAAGATATGGTTTTCCCAGTAGTCCTGTATGGATATGAGAGTTGGACCATAAAGAAAGATGAGAGCCAAAAAATTGATGCTTTTGAACTGTGGTGTTGGAGAAGACTCTTGAGAGTCCCTTGGACTGCAAGGAGATCAAAAAAGTCAATCCTAAAGAAAATTAGTCCTGAATATTCACTGGAAGAACTGATGCTGAAGCTGAAGCTCCAATACTTCGGCCACCTGATGTGAAGAACTGACTCACTGGAAAAGACCCTGATGCCAGGAAAGATGGAAGGCAGGAGGAGAAGGAAATGACAGAGGATGAGATGGTTGTATGGCATCACCAACTCAATGGACTTTAGCTTGAGCAAGCTCTGTGAGTTGGTGATGGACAGGGAAGCCTGGCGCGCTGCAGTCCATGGGGTCGCAAAGAGTCTGACATGACTTGAGACTGAACTGAACTGAACTGAATCAGCTGTAATATATAAAGCTGGCCACAAGAGGGCTACATAATACAACAGTTCAATAATAACTTTTTATTAATTGTGAATTTTTAAAATAGCTTAATGCAGATTAATTTTTAAAACAGCTTATTTCTAAGACAGCTTAATTAATATCCTACTAATAAATTATATGCTGAAGTAGTTCTGATGTATATTTCCCCCAAAACAAATGAATACAGTTTCAGGAAATGAAAAAAAAACCTTTTAAAATTAATCTCCATTTTCATCAGCTTGCAAACAATGTTATATACTTTGTCTTTGAAAATCAAAGACAGTATACTAAATATCAGCCCAGATTTTTATGAGCAAAGATTGTTTCATAAAAGACACAAAATATCCTTCTCAAAATAATGAAAAGATACTAAGCAAATTTTTCAAAAAGAAGAAAACCAGAAAAACCTAGATTCTTCCCTATTGGTTTCACATTAAAGCTATATAATTTTTTCTAAATTCAAAGTTACAGATAATTCTTCTGCTCTTTTACAGCACTGATACACAGTACATAAAGGCTGAATGAAATCATCAAACAGTATAAGTTGTTGTCTGCTTAAGAAAATCTTCAAGGTTATCAAATAGACTTTCTAACAGGGGCCAGTTTATAAAATTTTAGTCAATTATTTCAAACAAAATCACAATGGACAAAATAAATTTAGTCAAAAATTCACAAAGCAAATATTACCACTAAATAACATGATAATCTTTGTCTAAAACTTTATTAACAATACCTAAAAAAAATAATAAAGTGTCCACTGAATCCTCAGTCCTATACAGAGTTTGTAGACAATAAAGTTTGTAGACAATAGTCTTTGCCCTTCAAAGCCTCTTGGTTTAAAACTGAATTCTCAGAAAAAAATACTCAGAATGTTTAAAACTGATAATTATAAGACATAACTCTAAATTTTAATGATGAATTCCAGCCTGGTTATACAAATACAGTAGACCTAGCTGCCTTTCACCAAATGTCCAGCTCCCTGTTACTACTGCTGTCCTAGAAGGTCACATTCCGGGGTGCCCAGAGCAAACAGTCCTGATGCTTAAACAAGGTCTAACAAGAGCACTCTGAGAGGTGATGATTGGAGGCAAATCTGCCCCTGGTCTTGAACACAGAATTGATCAAAAAATTGGGAGTTTTTTCCCATATTATCTTCCAATCTCAAAAAAAAAGTTTTAATCAGAAAGTGATATATCTTTAATCCATAAATATTACTTGCAATTTAGATCCTACAGCTAAAAGAAAATTAAACTCTTAAAAGGATATGAGGTCCAGCAATGAACTATGTGTTCTGTCATTCATACACAGCTGGGCTACCATCTCTGCCCTGAGAATCTCATCATCAGACATTCCTAAAATTAAAAATAGAATTAATATATCTGAATATTTATATATTATAAAGAAACAACTTACCACACAATTAAGTTATTTTAGCAAAAATGAGATGCTTCAAAAATCATAGAGCAAAGAAAACAATGCCCCAATATAACTGCAGTTTACCCTGCTATTTTCAGTCCCTTAAGTAAGGGTTCAAAGAATATTCTAAAAGGAGCACTAATGGTAAAACATATCATGTCAAGAGTTTGAAATGCATCCTTTCCTTTTTTTCCATAAACCAGTTACTACCACAGGGTAAGGGGAGGAAAGGGAGGTACCCAAGTATTTGTATTAGTGCTTTTTACCTAAATGTAAACGAAGACTCAAAAGAATCACAAGAAATGTAAGAGCGCCTTCTAACATGGATCTCTCATGCTCTGCATCAAGTACTGTGTTTTGATGTTGTGAAGCCATTGTCAACAAATCCACTACCTTAAATCTATTAAAAAAATATTTGAGACAGATTTTTTTAAAGTTAAGACAAAATTAACTTAAATTCCAAATACTTCCTAATACCTGTATTAATAATACTATGCTTACCTTTCAAAGACAGATGAAATAAAATAATCTGGATCAAGTCTAGATGCACAAACCTTTAAAAGATCAATAAATAAATAAATAAAAATAAAA
Source organism: Cervus elaphus (assembly GCF_910594005.1). NCBI lineage: Eukaryota > Metazoa > Chordata > Mammalia > Artiodactyla > Cervidae > Cervus > Cervus elaphus. The sequence continues at coordinate 29,617,119 of NC_057847.1, forward strand.
CCCACGAAGTTTATTTCTCAGTAGTCAGTATTTATTTATTCAGTATTCTTTTTCTTTTTTTCTTCCTTTTTTCCCCCTCTGGGTATGCCACATGGCTTGCAGGATCTTAGTTCCCCAACTAGGGACTGAACCTGGGGCCTTGACAGTGAAAGCACCGAGTCCCAAGTACTGGACCATGAGGGAATCCCCCGGTTTTATTTCCTGTGTTTATCATTCCTCATATTTTCTGTATCGTATTTGTTCAAACAGCTTACCTGGAAGCAAGTCTTTTATATGCAAGTCACTCTTGCCCTGTATTTAACTCACAGACCAAGCCAATATACCCCCAGGCCCCTTAGCCAGGGCAGGTACCAGATAGCTGGGGATAGCCTTTATGCCCCAAAGCTCACCAAGATGATTCAAACTAGCCAGTGCTAAACTACTTCCCTAGCCCTGCCTTGCCTTTCCTATGGAAACACCAATAAAGCTTCTGATCTAGGATTTCCCCTCATTCCTTCTGCCTCCTGACAAAAATCTAATACTTCCCCTTTGGTCCTGCGTGGCATGGCATGCCCCTCTTCCTTTGGAAAATGTAAGTAATAAAATTCTTCTTTCAATAGCACTGACCTCTCTGTGTCCTCATTTAGTCACCTCTATAAATTAAAATCCCACAGGTACAAATGAGATACTTCTGAAGTTCAACATCTGCATCATTAAGTTGGCTTACCTGTAACAGGTAAATGTCAGGATCAATCATGGAATTACAGAAATGAGACTGGACATAGGTCATGGCTTGTCCTTTGATCTGCAGACCATTTCTTACCCACATATTGCTGTGGATTTCAGCAAGACTTGCCTAGTAAAACAAAAATTAATTGAACAAAGAAGTCATCTAAAGTCAACCTTTATAAAATCATGTTATGATAAACTCATTTCAAAATATTTTACAGCTTAATCATAGCATAAGCCTGATATTCTGTCCAGTACTTAGGATATTCAATTCAAATATATGATTTTAAAATAATCACTATATTTTATATACTCCTTCTTTTGGAGCTTATATATGAGTTAAGTTTCTATGATGACTACTGAGCACATTTACAGTAATATTCACTGAAACCGTAAATGAGGTCTCCTGCATTGCAGACAGATTCTGAGCCCCCAGGGACTCCAGCCAGCCCAAAGCCTAAATACACACCTGGATTTGGAGTGGGTGAATCATTAGTTTCATTAACATTTCCTGATCTGGCAAAACAGAATCCAAATCTAGTTCTTGACATTTCACAGCCTAAAAATTGTTATAAAAAAAGTTACTAACTCAATACACATTTCCCAATGTTCATAAAACAGATGAACAGAGTATTTAATGAAAACTTTTACCTTACTCAAAAACATAGCATAATAACGATGTAGTGGCAGATGAAAAGTGACTTGGTTAGGTGCTGGCTGGAAAAGAAGAAAATCCAGAAGTCAAATAATACTTTACCGAATTCAAAGAAGGTTTTAAAATGATAAAACAACACTTCCACCTTGATTTACTGGCCTATACTTTTTTTATCAAAAAGTAAGATTTTAGAAGTTATAGTTTAAAAACCCACTGTAGAAAAAATTATTCCAATTTAAAGACCCAAATGCAAGTTCCTTAAAGGCATAGACTATATACTCAACTTTCAATCCTCTGACACATCTCGTATAGAACAAGGGATGGAAGACGTTTCCCTTTACAGTCAGCCATTTCAGAATCTTCAAATGCATGCACAACAAATGTGATGATAATAACAAAAACAATAATCACAGCTAACATTCACTGAGCACTTACTATGTGCCGGTCACTGTGCTGATAAGCACTTTATTCCTATTTAATTTAATCCTAGGAGAACCCTTTGGGGTAGAAACTCAATGTTCCAATTTTATGAATAAGGAAATTCAATTTTAAAAAACTTAAGTAACTTCCTAAAGCTAACAGGCAGTGAACTGAGATGCTAGTCTGCTATATTCAGAATGATCTGAGGGTCTGACTACAGCCCTCTTCTGAAGTGCAGTTAATGGGCTTACCTAGCTGGATGAGATGCTCCCCGTATCAGTGGTGAACACACAGTCTCTACAGGAAAGCTTAGTACAGTACATGTCAAAGATCTCTGATATCCTTGTGGATATTACAAAAAGTGTATTTTAAATCTGTGACTCCCATGGGTCACACTATTGCTAAAGGGCAAACACAAATAGTTGTCTTTCTTAAACAAATAAGAAAAATGAAACATTAAAAGGTATCATTTGTTTTTAATGCTTCTATAAATTATTAGTAAAGTTTTCTCCTGTTGAAAAAAATCTAGCCAAAACATTCTCATAATTATGCTAATATAGTATCATATTGAGTCATAAAAATTTGAAATATGTCACCATCCCTGAAAGAGTTTTTTCCAAAACCAGTATGAGAATAAGATCCTCCTTAACATGTGAATAAACATCTATAGAAAGTTGTTCTGATAAATGTTTGGCTTCCAGAAAAAGGAAGGAATTCCTGACACATGCTGCAATGTGGATGAACCTTCGAGACATTATGCTAAGTGAAACAAACCAGCCACAAAAATACATATACTGTATGATTTCACTTAGGTATGCGGAGCAATCAATATCATAGAGACACAAAGTATAATGATGGCTGCCAGAGCCTAGGTGTAAGGGAAAATGAGATTATTGGTTTTTTTGGGAACAGAGTTTCAGTTTTACTAAACAAAGTTCTAGAGGCTGGTTGCACCAACGATGTGAATAACTGCATACTTTAAAAAAGGTTTAAAAGGTGGTAAATTTTATGTGCATTTCACCATAATCAAAAATAAAAATCAAACAAGTTTGCCCTATGTTACTATCATCATTTGAGTAACATAACATATACTAACTAGCTAAATCAGAATCTTCTTCAATTTCCTTTGAAGGCATCAAGAACAGTGGTGAAGAGCAGGCTCTTAAAAGCTGGGTTTGCATGCATTCAAATCCTGACTCTACCACCTACAGCTATAAAACAGAGCAAGTTACTTCTCTGTGCCTCAGCTGCCTCATCCATAAAGTGAAGATAATAAAGTGAAGATGGACAACTGTGAGGATCAAGTAAAAGAACACAATACCCAACACACATTTCTATTAATTGCTAAGCCATAGGCTCTATCTTGTCTTTTAAGGCTTGAGCATATGCTAAACATACATTGTTCTGCAGTTTTTTACATTCCATAATCTCCGTTTGTCCAATGTCACAAATAAGCTACTTGAAAAACTCTTTTATCACTTCTTCCAAATATACTGAGGTGTTCCTCAGATTCCATTCTCAGCTTTCTACTCTTCTCATTTGAGACACTTTATTCAGTTGATAGCTTCAGCTGCCAACACAAGATGACTACTAAATCTCAGCAGAAATCTCACTCCTGAACTTCAAAACCTACATTCAAGTATCTACTGAACATCAACACTTAATTAACATCCCATGGGGACCACAAATACACTGTGTTCAGACAAAACTCAGCATCTTTGCCCTAAAATTCAATCTTTCTCAATGTTTCTTCTGCAAATTCCCAGTAATACAAATCTGAAATGTAGCCTCTTTCCTTCTCTCAAATCTCCTCCACTTGATAAGGCGTCAAAGTGTGTTTGATTTTCTAAGTACCTCTTAACTCTACTTTTTCCTCTCTTTCCATATTGCCTCTAACCAACCTTAGCTCAGGCTCTCAACATTTAGTGCCCAGATTTCAGTGCTAGCCTTTGCTTCTAGTCTTACCCTCTATAAGAAACTTTTTGTGGTATCCACCTAGCTCACAACCCTCCCTTTTCTTCTCAGAATGTCCCTTCCTCCCCACTTTCCAAATACACACACACAGGAATTGGAGCCTGCCAGTCAAGTTTAGAGTAGTCACATCTGATTAGATCAGGGCAGGGAATCCCTATCCTATCATGGGCAATAAGGTTCTCTCTCACTTGAAAACTGAACTGGGATTTAAAGACTGTGGAGATTCTTGGAGTATGGCTGAAACTGCAATATAAGGCAATTAGGAAGATGTTTAAAAAAGGCAAAAAAAAAAAAAAAGCACAGAAAAACCAATTTACAGAAAGGGAAGAAAAGAATGAGGCAGAAAGAGCAAGGAAAAGCAAGAGACAAGAGCTCCTGTTCAGCTTTCCACTCAGTTCCTCAAGTCCAGAATGCCATAAGATCCCTGAAAGATCTTTCTGTACTCATAATAATAAAGTATCCCTCCTTTAAATCAGGCTGCCTCAAAAGTGTTTTAAAAAGAAGCTTAATTAATACATCTACTTAAATCTGTTTTTAAATGCCTATTAAATCTTCATACTGCCAGGTGGTAGTCTTACTGAAATATTACTTTAACCCTGTACTTCTCCATTTATCATCTTTTAATGGCCCCCTATAGTTTTAACCTCCTTTAACTGTCCAACTCTTGAGAGACAGGACTCTCCGGCCTCATCTATTGTCATATAAATTCATACACTATAAGTAGTGCCTTTGTATATGCTTTTCCCTTTGACTCAAATGCTATATATACTTGCTCCCACTGGATTAACACACCATAAGACTTTGCTGAAACGACATTTCTACTAGGAAGTTTTTCCTGAGTCCCTCAGGGTAAATCAGATGCTCCACTCTCTTCTTCCCTATAGCACCCTGGTCACAATTTTATACAGAAGCATTCTGACCAAATTAGCCATTTACTTGTCTTCCATTTCCTCAAATTAGGAACCATTTCATCACTGTATCTGCAGTGTTTAGAACATAGTAAACATTCAATAAATATTTGCGGGGTGAACACATGTTCTACTTTCCTCTTAGGAGAGAAGACTCTAACTACTCTGCTATATACTCATAAATGTTGCTCTGCTATACACTCAGAAATGATACTTAGAATTTCAGGATTCTTAAATGGCTTACACTTTTGGAAAAATTTATTCCATCCTGTGTTCTAAGTGTTTGTCTTAATTCAGTTCAAAAATTATTATTTACTTCATCTGTGCTGGATTACTGCAATAGCTTCTGACCTCCATTCTCAGGCTGACAGAACAAATATTTATCACATATGAAATACATGCCTCTTAGTCAATCCTCATTGGCTAATAGTATTATCTTAAAGAGACTCGGTAATGCTTTAAAGCAAACAAAAACACTGTCAAGACAACACTGTGTCTACAGCTACTTGATTTGTGGCAGAGCAACAATTTTTACTCAGGTATGCCTAACTCTAAAGCTCTTTCCATTGCCAACAGCTAGTATGGCTGGAATACTACCAGACAAGCAGTGGAGAGATGTAGGCTCTGGACCCAGAATTAGTAGTAGTTTGCCATAAAACTACAGGCAAGTCATTTAATATCTCTGTATCTCCATTTTACATCTATAAAAAAGGAAAGGATAATAGTAATCTTCCCTACTTAACAAGGGTTGTTTTCAGAAACAAATATGTCAAAGCACTTTAAGAAACAAGAAACTTTTAAACATCGTAAAAGACATATTGTTTGACTGTCAAATTCTATTTAATCTTTTATTCTCTTTTCTTTAATTCTTTATTTAATTCTTCTCAGTTTATTAGCAATAACAATTACTTTTCTTCATGCCCACAGAACACTGACCAATTAATAAAGTTGTGGTACCTTTTCCATCAATCTCCTCTATTCTATTCACATTTGCACTGTCACTTTTTCCTCCCTGAAAGAAACTGATATTCACTCCTGAGAAATATACATTTAATAACATAAAAAATATATCCTTCTCTAGGAGATAAGCAAATACAGTTAATGTACTGTAGAATCTCCTAAATAACAAACAATCGGTCTCTTACTTCCTCCTTTTTTAAAGCCTAGTGATTTTATGCTTATTCTGAAATCTTTCCCTTATCCCATGAAAAGACATTCATTATATTCAAGGTTAAATGAGATCTATCACTTCTTTTCTTAAATGCTTCTACATATATCAAAAATATACATACCTCATCTACGAAGTTAATGGCATCAAACCAGTCTTGAAGAGCTTCAAGGCAATATCTAACAACATTTCGGGTATATTCTTGAGTCTCCTAAAATAATAAGCTTTATAAATTTACAGTATATAAATATATATATGCTCAACTTCAAAGTATATGCAATGTATAAACATAGTTATGTGTATTATATATATATGTAAAATAATAAATATACATATTTTCAAAATAACCACATTTGCCATTTCAAGAAATCATTTCACAAATAGTAACAATTAGTGATAGTCATAAAAATTAAAGAATATAATATATCACCCTCTATATAATATATTCCTGAAAATGAACCAAAGCTGAAATAAATTTAAGTGATGTAAATTGGATTCCATTTCAAGAGATTCTAAAAATGTAAGTTCCCTACTGTTATTATTGGGTAGACTTTCTTTTGGAATGATAAAAATAAAAGTTCCAGAAATGGATGGTTGCACAACATTGAGAATGTATATATTTAATGTCACTGAATTGCATACCTAAAAATGGGTTACAGCAGTAAAAAAAGAAAAATTATGTTATGCATATTTTGCCACAATAAAAAAAAGAGGGCAGAACATATGAGTACTATAAACAGCCTGTGAATATCTTAGCTTGCAAACGACTATGTTCTCCTTAAAATAAGGGTACTGTGAAAGAATGTTATGGGCTTCCTGGGTGGCACTAGTGGTAAAGAACCTGCCTGCCAGTGCAGGAAAAGTAAAGAGACTCAAGTTCGACCCTGGGTTGGGAAAATCCCTTGGGGGAGGTCATGGCAACCCACTCCAGTATTCTTCCCTAGAGAATCCTCTGGACAAAGGAGCCTGGCAGGCTACAGTTCTTAGGGTCGCAAAGAGTCGGACATGACTGAAGTGACTTAGCACACACACATGAAAGAATATTGTAATGTTTTATGGAGAAATTGATTCAGTGAAATGGGAAAGTATTAAGTTACATGGAAAAACAAATCATGATAGCCTCTCTTTAAAAAATTAGGCAGAGGATTTGAAAAGACATTTCTCCAAAGAGGATCTACAAATGAAGAATAAGCGCAAGAAAAGATGCCAACATTATCAGTCATTAGGAAAATGCAAATCAAAGTCACAATGAGATACCACTTTATACATACTTGGATGGTTGTAATTTTTTAAATGTAAAATAAGTGTTGGCAAGAATATAGAGAAACAAACTCTCATACATAGCTGGTAGAAATATAAAATGATGCAGCCGTTTTTAAGTTAAACACAGAGTTACCATGAAAGTGAAAATGAAAGGTGCTCAGTCGTGTCCAACTCTTTGAGACCCCATGGACTATATGGTCCATGGAATTCTCCAGGTCAGAATACTGGAGTAGGGAGCCGTTCCCTTCTCCAGCGCATCTTCCCAACCCAGGGACAGAATCCAGATCTCTCACACTGCAGGTGGATTCTTTACCAGCTGAGCCACCAGGAAAGGCCACAGACTCACACATGACCATGCAATTCTACTCTCATAGACCCAAGAGAGCTGAAAACATATACTCACACAAAAGCCTACACAAGTGTTCACAGCAGCACAACCCACAGCAGCCAAAAACTGAAATCAACCCATGAATAGACAAGTAAGTGCGATATACCTATGCTACGGAATACTATTTAGGAAATTAGTGGCTTCCAGGGAATGAGACGAGGTTGGAATTGAGAGGCTGAGTTTTCTTTTTTGGCAGGGGGTACGGGCACAGTGTTAAAAATGTTCTGGAATCAGTGGTGATAGCAGCACAACTTTGTGAATATACTATAAACTACTTAATTGTATAGTTTAAAAAGATTAAAATGGTGAATTTCATGTTATGTGAATTTTATTTCAATAAAAAGTTTTTTAGAAAAACATTTTGGGGCATCAATGTCAACAAAAGGTAAGATCACTGTCAAACAGGTCACTGTTATGAAGAAGCAAATGAAAACAATGCACACACATGCTCTATGTCACACTCTAGCACTATATCTGACAAGTGCTAATTAAGTGCTCCGAAGAGTCATGGCCAGGCTCAACTTGTGTCTAGCTTGCAGTAATCTAAAGCTTGCCACTAGAAGGAAATTTCACAGCTTATTTGTTCCCATTTAGAAAGCAAAAATTAGTGACACTCTAGAAATGTGCCATCCCTTTATCCAAGCTATCTATTATTAATCAAGTATAACTTGTTCAATGATCCCTTAGCATTTTTAAGAACCAAATAGCATACAAGGCAATCATACAAAGAAAGTAAGCTATCAGGTGAAGTTCCCTTTTTTATTGCTAATCCTTTAGTTTTACATTTTATAATTTAAAAACATAAAGAAACAGCTTTTTAAAAATAATATTCTTTTTTTCTAGTTTACATTTCTAAAACCTCACAACACTGCTGTTAAAAAACTCTAGACATTCCTCTTTAAAAAACAATTACAGCAAAGTGATAAAAAGCACTGGTTCTGAAATCAGATGGATTTGTTTTCAAACTCAAGCTTCTACTTGTAGTTGTGTAAATGTGGGCGAGTTGTTCAACCTCTGGGAAAAAAGGGATGATACTATCTATTTTATAAGAGATGGCATGAAGATTAGATAAGAACATGACATAAGGAATATAGCATAAGAACAAAGTCTGGCATAGTATAGGCTCTCAACAAGAGAACATCTTATCTAGGAACCAGATGTCCCTTTAGCTGACAAACTCCTCTCTTAAGTATTACAAGATAACATAAGCTCATTTTTCTGTCTGTCATCTTCACTTCTTAGATTAAGGGACCCCAAATACAATGAAATCCTGGCCTTCAAAAATGAAAAATAACTACTGCCTGAAAACAATGATTTCTCTTCATCACAGAGAAAAACATAGCTTCAGTCTTATAATCCAAATTCATCCTAAACAGTCATCAGAATAATCCTCCTAAAATACTGATCTTTTCATATCAACATCAGATCAATCCTCTCTCCAAAGGCAGCATCTTTTCTGTTGGCTTATATGATGCTGCATTCTTCTGTTTTTCTCTCCTCTCCCTTTCTGATATTTAAATGTTAACTTTTTCTTCAAAGTCCATTTCCCTTTTCTCCCAACTTGACTGCATTCCATCCCCTGGCAATAAATGCCATTTTTATTCCCAGGGGTCTAAAATTTATACCCTAGCCCAGACTTCTTTAAGTACAAAACTCATATATCCAACTACTTATTCACTATTTCCACTTGGATGTTTCAGAGTGAGGCATCTCAAACTTAACATATCTAACTCTGAAAACTTTAAACCTGCTTTTCTATTATCTTTTTCACCTCTGTAAAATTATCTCCATATATAGCTACTCAAAAATTTATCTAACTCATCAATAACATACAATCCATTACCAACCCTTTTGGTTCTACCTTCAAAATACATCTTTAACATTAAAAATGCACCTTTAATACATCTTGAATTTCAAACCTGAAATTCCTAGAATATTACCACAGCATCTTAACTGGTCTATTTGCTACTAGTCCTGATGCTCCCCATATTCTCCTCAATCCAGTCTCTCCAAACAAACAGAAGGAACTTTTAAATGTAAGTCTGATCACATCAAACCCCTACTTTAAAATAGTCACTGGCTTCTCCTTAAAATTAAATCCAAGGCTCATTAACATGATCTATAAGAACCTGCATTAATAATCTACTCTCTGCCTATCTCTCCAATTCCATCTCATTCTCTGGCTCCAGCCACAAACTCCTTAAAAAGACCAATCATTTCTTATCGGGGGTAGGTTATTCCATACCATCTGCCCTACTACCAGCCCTAATCCCACTTTTATTCTTCATATAGCTGGCATCTTCATATTCTTTCTTCAAAAAGGCCTTCCCTGATCCTCAAATCCATCAGTCTCCCCACTCATCATTCTCATAGAAACCTGATATTTTCCTGTAGAATATTTATAAACGCTTACAAAACAAGTCTACGTGCTTACTTACTTAATGTCTATCTCCACTATTAGATTGCTCCATAGAGCAAGAACCACATCTATTTGATTTGTCTGACACCCAAAACCCAAACATCTAGATAGCATCTAGTATAGAACAGCATTCAATAGACTTTTTTTTTAATAAATGAACAAACAAATCTCGTACTAGATGACAGTTTTTTTTTTTAAATAAATGCTACAATGGAGATTAAAGGAGGTACTATATAAACAGAGACTAGAATCATAAATCTGAAAGAAGTGAAAATGAGCAGATTACATGTCAGCTGAGTCTCTGAATACAACCCTTGAAAAGCTAATACTAATGGCTTTTCATTCCAGTTAGAACTGCTGCCAAGATCCTACCGTACACCACACAAATCAAAAGCTCTAACAGTGACACTTAAGCACATATATTTTTTAAGCTTCCCAGATGATTCTCATGTAAGAGAAGCACTGAACTAAGCAGAAAGAATGAACACATATGTCAAAACCAAAAAAAAGGACTAATTTGAACAAAAGCACTGAAATCAAGAAAGGAACTGCATGCTGAGGAATAGTAATCAAGCCAATGAAGGCATGGAGGTAGTGGGGTATAGGAAGGCAAATTGTGACAAATACATTGAAGACAAATTGTGGAAGTTCTTAAATGCCTCTACAGGAAATATGGACGTTATCCTGTGGACAGAAAGGAATGTGAATGATTTTTAAGCAAAGGAGAAATAAGCACAGAGCTCAGAAGTAATTTAGATATTAGGAGAGACTAGAGTAGGAAGAATCTAGAGGCAGAAAAATCAGTTAAGGAGTTACCTAACAATGCAGATTTTTAAAAATACTGACATAAAGAAGTAAAACAGAGAAAAGAAGTGGTAGAGAGACATTTCTGGACAAAAGAGAGAATTCACGGTATCTGATTATAGTTTGAACACAGCTGGGGAGGTTTCTATATTGGAAAACTGCATCATTTATAACACCATACATAAAATGACTAAAGGACACAGTATAGACACATGTTTTTAAAAAGCTAGTTAGGAACCTGAGAAAACTCATGTACCTCTCAGGAGAATACCAGAATATTCTGACATTCTACACTGAATAACCAGAGCTGTTGGAAATTTGAACCTAGCTAGCCTGTAACAAAGTTGTGAGTCATCTGCATTAAGAGAAAGCTGGAGTCATGAGAGAAAATAGAAAGCCACTTAAAGAAACACATACATTTAAAGAGTATATGTAGAAGAGTCTCATAATAACTCTGTAACAGCAGGCTTTACTGTCCCATTTCTGTTTTGTTCCTTTTAGGTTTTTAAAAGAAAAAGTCTGAGAAGTTCAAATAGTTTTAAATGAGTTGACCAAGTCACCTAAGTTGAAAGAGGCAGAACCAAAAGCACTATACAATCTTTTGCAGTATGCTTACTGGTACAGGCTAACAGGTAGGACTTCATGGGATCCATACAACAAAATCTTAAGTCCTTAGTTTTGTAGGGTCAGGAGATAACATTTTTCTGAACTATCCAAGGATTCTGGAGACCCATCAAACCAATACTTTAAAATGCATAGGTAAATATATGTATTTTTTTAGAAAGACAAAAACATATGCAATTTTAAGTGAGCTGGGCTTCCCTGGTGGCGCAGACGGTAAAGCGTCTGCCTGCAGTGCGGGAGACCCAGGTTCGATCCCTGGGTTGGGAAGATCCCCTGGAGAAGGAAATGGCAACACACTCTAGTACTCTTGCCTGGAATATTCCACGGACTGAGGAGTCTGGTAGGCTACAGTCCATGGGGTTGCAAAGAGTCGGGCACGACTGAGAAACTTCACATTTCTTAACCAATTATAAGAATTTATGTTGTTGCTATAGACTCTTAGGTTCTTTTCACAAACAAACTGGAATTATATGAAATGTATATTGATTTTGTTCTTGGAATCTTAAAAGTGTAAACTTTATTGAAGTTTATCCTCATCCCCTGAAAGATAAGAAACATTAGGTAACTAACTGATAATGGATAAAATGAAATAATAAAGTGAATGTGAAGCTACAAAGACTATTTACAATAAGGGAAGGCTAGAAAGATCTGATAATTCATTTACATAAATCAAGTCCAATCTACCTAAGAATAATAATTACTGTCTTAGGTCAACTTTCACAGAGCTGAATTCAAAATTAAACACTGCATATTATTACATACAAGTAAACAAGTCAATGTTTCCACAAATATTTTTCTTAAAATTATTTTAAAGGTAAATACAGAAGTTAACAAAAATATTTTCAACATACCCTAACTTTACAGTGTGATAAGAGTCCCCACATTGGCTGTGCACAGGCTTCAAGTTCAGCAGCAAAGGCAGCGTAGTAGGTCTGAGATTCAAACTCCACATGCTCATTTAGTTCTCGCTTATTTAAATTCATACCTTACAAAAATTAAAACAGGTAAAACCATGCCAAATGGAAACAAACACCCATACTCAAAATCAAATAAAATACTTCCTCATACCAAACAGATTTTAATGTTCACAAATGGCATAAATGACAAAATATGTATAGAAATTAATAAATTATTAAAAATAAAATAGTCTGGTCCTTTCAGAATTCTTTATAAACTAGATTTTCTTAAAGACATTTTGTGAATTATCTCTTTCTTATATAACATAAATGAATATATTAAATAAACTCAAAACTATTTTAATTGGCACTGGTTGAACTTTTTATGGAAATGTTAACAATCTTTCTTACAAGAAAATTTCTAGATTAATGCTTTAAAATGCTTTTTAAAATTACACTCCTATTTCCTATATAATAGTTTGACTTTTTTCATAACTCTGATATGTTTCACAAGCACTTTATTAAATACTTACAAATATCAATTAAAATGAGACATTTCTCATGTAACTGAATGATGTGCTATTATCTTTTAATTAGTGTCTGATAGTTTACTATTAGTCATTTTGCAAACTAAAACTAAATAAAAAAGGAAAAAACTGAAATTCATACCTTGAAAGAAAGAGACAAAGTTCATCCATGTCACTAACAAACCATGGTCCTCCAAAAATCTCTTAGCCACACTTTGATGAGAAAGGATATTAATAAAATCACTGACAAGAGGCCAATAAGTGTTATTCTTCAGCAATGCTTCTCCACAATTCACTACAACATGTAAACTATTTTCTTCATCTAAAACAGACACAGACACATACACCCAGAAAAAATTAGCTTAAAAAAAATAGCCTTACCAATGATAAAGATTATATATTTTAGAATCAGAGTCACCTAAATTCAAACCGAACCTGACATTTAATACCTATATGGCTTCAGGTATATTACATAGCTCTGAATCAATTTCCTCACCTATAAAAATGGGGGGAAAACACATATATTAAGGGAATTAAATGTTAACATAACACTTAGCACATCATTATAATTATTATTACTACCTGTCAAACATATTACACAATATTGAGTTATGAAACTATAAAAAAAATACATAAACTTCTTAAGCCTTAAAAAAAAAAAAAGCCTCAAAGTTTAAACACATCACTGGAAGAAAGAGACGGGGAGGATTAGGCTTGTAGAAAATCTTTACTATTAGAAGTTATAACATGTATGTATTAGCTCTCTTGACCTATTTCCCTATTCCAGCTTAACTGATTCACTGGACAAACAAGCCCCCCATTCCCACTGTAAAACACATTAATACCCATAATACACAGAATGCTCAAAATCGAGCCTATTCCAGACTACACAAGCCCCAAGGTATATGCTTATCCAGAGTCTGTTTTTGTTTCTGTTCATACTAATTGTTCTTTGTATTATAAAATTGAAATCACAAGTATATAATCTGATAAAACATGAATGCATAAATAGAGCTATTATAAAAACCGGATCATAAGCTTTTGAAAGACAATAAAAGTGCCTAAGAAAATCTTGGAGGAGAAAAATCCTAAGAGTACAGAAGATTTTCAAAACTCAGACTGTTTCATAAAAATTCTTATGTTCTTATTCTACTTTAAAGAAACTGAAAATGGAAATCACAGGTGCTGCTTTACAAATGTAGTATATACAAGAAGGATAAGAGAGAATTCCAGTAAAGAATACAATAACTTACAAATGCTTTGCCCAAAATGAAAAGACTGTAGAACAAACAAGCATCCCTGTGATTTAAGTTAAAATCCTCTGTTTAAGATATCTATGTATCATTTTTTAACAATTCCTCACTCTAATCAACTTTCT